>NC_133160.1:1216097-1816097 GCF_040802235.1 Manis javanica
GACACACACCTAGAAACATAATAATCAAATTTCTGAAGACCAAAGAAAACACAAAAACGATGATTCAAACGACTGGAAAAGGCCATACCTTTCCTATGAAATGGCCTCGTAACTGTCACTGGAAGGCCATTGACCATATATATGTGGGTTGACTTCTGGGGTCTCTATTCTGTTCACTGATCTATGTATTTGTCCTGTCATAAATCCACCTCCCTTAATTAGTGTAGCTTCATACTAACCCTTAAAATCAGGTGGTGTGAATCCTCCAGCTTTGTTTTTTTTCTTCAAAATTGTTTTGGTGATGCCAGCGCCTTTGCCTTTCTGACATAAACTTCAAAATAAGTTTTCCAGTCTCTGCAAAAATATTTTGCTGTATTCTTTCTGGAACTGCATTGGCCCTCTAGACCAGTTTGGGGGAAACTGACTAGTTAACAATCCATGAAGATAGTTTATCCCTCCACATATTTGCATTTTAGCTGATTTCTTTAATCACTGTTTTGTAGGTTTCAGCTTACAGAATGTACACTTGTTTTGTTAGATTTATGTCTATTTCATAAGTTTTTTGATGCCATTGTAAATGGTAGTATTTCAAAATTTCAGTTTGCAAGTGTTCATTGCTAGTGTATAGAAATGTGACTGATGTTTGTATAGTGACTTTGTATCTAATGGCCTTGCAAAAGTCACTTATTAGTTCTTGTAGCTTTTTGTCAATTCTTTAGGACTTTCTGTATAGACTATGATGTTATCTATGGGGTGTTTTATTTCTTCTTTCCAATCAGTGTATCGTTTGTCTGTGGTCAATTATATCATCACCTAGGTCTTTCACCATTAAAAATGAGGTTAGGTATAAAGCTCTTTGCTTTTGTATCATTTGATTTTTGTAGATGCCTTTATCGGGCTGAGGTAGTTCCATTCCATTCCGTATTTGCTGAGGGCTTTTATCATGAATGGGTGTTGACATTTTTTTCAAATGTTCTTACAGCATCCGTTGAGATGCACCTGGTCTTGGTTCTCTAGGGTGTTGACACTGTGACTCAGTAGTGCCTACAGAGCCAGCCATGCATTGTAGGGATGACTCCACTTGGTCACGACATATTTATTATTATTTTTGCTGGATTCGGTTTCCTAGTATTTGTTGTGGGTTTCTGCATCTGTTACAGGCTGAATGTTTGCCCTCCTGAAGTCCCTATGTCGAAGCCCTAGATCCATGTGTGTTTGGAGATGGGGATTTGGGAGGTCATTAGTGTTAGATCAGGTCATGAGGATGGGGCCCTCAGGACAGGGTTGGTGGCCCTACAGGAAGGCCACTCTATCTGCATGCACGCCAGGGCGAGGCCAGGTTAGGACGCAGTGAGAAGGCAGCAGTGTACAAGCCAGGGAGAGCCGGCACTCAAGGCAGACTGTGCCGGCACCGCGGCCTCAGACTGCTGGCATCCAGACCTGTGAGAAAGTTAATTCCTGTTGTTTAACCACCCAGCCTGTGGAATCTTATTTTGACAGCCAAGGCTGACAAAAAGGGCACTGACGTTCCTGCAGCCCAGCTCCCCCTCAGGCTGCCCAGCTGAAGCCCAGGCCCCACAGCTGACAGCAAAGCTGACATGGCCAGAGCCCCCCACACTGACACAAGCCCTGAAACCCCCACAGCCAACCCTTCCTCCCACCGGCCATGTGGGGGGCTCGTGGTCGGGGCTCCAGGCCAGATGCAGCTAGCCTCTGCCCCAGGCCAGCCACCAGGCCAGGGCCCCCTGCCAGCTGTTGTGGGGTCACTGGGCATCATCCCACTTAGGTGGCTCCAGGGGATCCATCTCCACAGATTCGGATGTGGGAGCCTGCAGAGTGGGGGACATGTCCTACTGTGTGCTGGACCATTGTCCCCATGCCAACCTTGTCTGCACCCGGCTGGGGCCCTGTGGCTTTGGGGAGCCTCACCGGAAAGAAGGGCCTGCAAGGCTTGCCCTGTGGCCGTGGTGAGGGCGGCACGGGGTGGGTGCCCGAAGGAGGCTTGCCCAGCACCTCCAGCAATGGCAAGGAGTCCCTGAGGGGCCCCTCCGTAGGTGGGGGTGCCTGTGATGGCAGCAGGCAGGTGCGGGGAAGGTATGATGGGTGGGGGTCCCCGCCCCCAAGCTCTTGCCACTCTGCAGGCCCACAGCTGCACACTTTTGCCTTCTGCCCCGGTGCCTCCACAGGAGGCGTTGGGGGCATTGGGGGTGAGGCTAAGGATGGAGGCTGCCCCTCCCTAATGCCTGCCCCAGCCTGGGGAGGCCTGGCTTGCCCCACCCCCACCACACTGCCAAGCGCAGGTGCAGGCACAGCTTGTTCAGCATGGACCACATTGTCCCGTCACCTGGGCAGTGGTCATTTGCCAAACCTCTGTCTCGCCTGGCACTCACAGACGGCTTTGTGTCCAAGGCCTGGGGTGCTGGCTGGTTTTGAGGCTGGCGGTCTGCCGGATGTCAGGATGATAGGTCGGGTTATTGTCCCGGGCCAAGCAGGGCCAAAGGGGCAGCTGATCCCCCCGGTGCTCTTGCCCCCCTTTCCTTTCCTCCCTCGCCACGGGGTCTTCCCTTGATTGCTCGTTAGCAGGGCTCAGGGGAGGCAGGCAGTATCACCTGCAGAGGATTTAAAAACACTCAAAAAAACCCAGATGAAAGCCGGTCTGCTTCTCATCATCTCCAGAACGAGGGCTCTGAGTAGAGATGAGAAAGCGCCCCTGGAGGGATTTGGCCCTCCAGTGCCCCTCGAGGGTGTCCGGTGCCCCCCAGAGCAGCTAGGCACCAGGTGCCACCCGCTCTGCATCACAAGGTCCTCTTTGGGCTTTGCCCACCTCAGGGCAGGTTCCCCTTGCAGCAGTTGGAGTTTGGAAACCTCAGGAATCCACTCTTCTTTCATGGGTGAGGAGAGGAGGTACAGGGCCCCTAGGGTCTCACCGTGAGCAAGCTGGGGGTCTGGGGGCCTGGGACCCCATTCCCAGGCCTCACGGGGTGAGACTAGAGGCAGTGGGCAGTTTATGGAACCCTGGGCCTCAGGTTCCCTCTGCAGACGACGACGGCACACTGCCATGGCGATGGCGGGGAGAGGCAAGGGCCCTGTGGATGACCTGGGAGCATGCCCACTGCCAGGGGAACTCAGGCAGCTGGCCCACTGTGTGCTGACCAGGCCCTTTGTGCCAAGCAACGCTAACTTACTGACTTCACGCTTATTGAGCGCTCGCTGTGTGCCAGGCCACACCACACAGGCCGGTCCTCCCACGCGCCCCGTCCCATGCCCGCCCGCGCACAGGGTTCTCTTTTCCTGGAATCTCAGGATCCAGAGGCAGCGGGGCTCAGGCAGCCTTCTTCCAGCTGCCCACACTGGCCCTGTGTGACCTGACAGTGACCCCAGACAGTCCCAGGGCTTCCAAAGTCACCCACACGCTAATGACCCAAATTCACGCCCACATTCCAGACGTCCTCATCCTCATTTCCCGAGCTTGCCTTAGCTCTCGATTGCCTGCTCACCCACGTGAAGGGCCAGCAGGCGGCTCAGTCCAGCGTGACCACCCACTGCCCCCTGCTAGGTCTGACCATCGCAAGACTCCACCATTAACACCCGAAACTCGGGGTGCCCTCCTCATTGACTTTCTCACCCCACCTCACCCAGAACAAAACCCAGCTCCTTACTGGGACCCGCGCCATCCCCGGAGACTCACTGCGGCCCTCTCTGCCATGTGGGCCTCCCTTCTGGGCATGGGCCCCTGTCCCATCTGCCCCGGGGCCTTTGTACCAATGCTCCTGCTGCCTGCAGGCTCCACCACGAAGCTGCTCCTCCTCACGGCTCAGGCACCATCCGGACATTTCTTCCTGAGAAAGGTCCTCCTTGGCCCACGCATCACCCCGCCTGGCCCAGCTCTTATAAAACCTGACATGAACTCAGCCGCTCATTTACATGAGTTGCCCCTGACACCTGCCCCTGGAATGGGAGCCCTGGATGGTGGCCTCCTGTCTGTCTTGTTCACTCCATGTCCCCCAAGCAGTACGGCCTGCTGTAGGGCGACTGAGACGCCAAAGACCAGGTTTCCAGTGCACAGCGTGAGGGGTGGGGTGGGGTCTGGCCCAGCCTTACGGGGCTGTGGCCTCTGCTGTGTCAGGCAAGGGACGGGCTCCCGTGGGGCGTTCAGCCGCACACTCTCCACACCATGGGCAGGACGGTGGTGCTGGGCAGGGCAGAGCAGGGCTGGGCCTCCCCAGGAAAGGGGGCTGCAGCAGGGTGCATGCTGCCTCACCAGCTGGGAGCCTGAGGAATCCTCTGGGCTCAGCCCCTGGGACAGCCCCACTGCCTCCGGGAACCCAGCAGGAGGAGCTGCCTGGGAGGCTGGCCCCAAGGGTGCCACATATTGCCAGGGGTTGGGGGTGCCCAGGGTGGCCTCTCGCTAAGCCAGAGTCCAGGCAGAGGCGCTGTGGCCAGGGAGGAACAAAGAGTGACCTTCACTAAACCTGGAGAGCTGTTCCGAAACACCCCCGCCACTGTCCCAGCCGCAGCGTTGCTGCTCCTCCTGGGGGCATTCTGGGCCCCTATCTGCGCCAGAGCCCATGGTCCAGTCCTCTCCACGGGGCACCTGGCTCAGCTCTGCACTTGCCCAGCTCTAAGATAATCACCTCTCTCCAGGGGCAGGAGCAACACCACCCCACGGGGCAGCTGTGCCCCCTGCGTCCTGCCCGCCCTTCCCTCCTGCCCACTCCCTGTCTGGGTAGGCCCGCTGAATCATTCACTCGGCGTGGGGCAGGCCCTGCAGGCTAGCGGGGTAAGCGTTCTCCTGGACTGCGTCCCACATCTCCGCTCTTAAGTCATCTCCGGCTCCAGCTCAGAGCTTCTGTCCGCTGTTAATGGAACCGCAGCGCAGGCCTCCTCCCCCCACAGGCCTCTGCAGACAGGCCCAGCCCCTCCCTTCTCTGAAGCCCATCTTGGGGTCCCTGCCCTGCACTGAGTCCTATCCTGCTGCTTGCTGACTCTGGAGTCAGGGCCACCTTCACTGTGCATTTGCAGACACAGGCTCCAAACAGTCACCATACTGACCCCCAAATTCCCCTCCAAACAGGCAGGGACTCAGGCGAAAACAGGCTCCAAGACCAGGAGCTGGACGTGCTGACAGCTTTGCCTTATTTTCTCAGAAAATGCCTCCCAGGATGCAGAAAGGTCAAGGGCAGGTTTGCTATGGGGTGGGGGAGTGGGGGGGTGTATGTGTCCACAAGCATGAGTGTGTGTACATGCATGTGTGTGTGTTACGTGGGCACCGCTTTGCACCCAGCATGGCTTCCATTGCCCTCTCACTTCCGTGTGTGTGCTTGCATGTGTGCACACATGCATATGTGTGCCAAGGTCCCGACTGAGCAGGATTTGGAGTTCACGTCCCATGTGCTACAGGCCTGGTCAGCTCAGAGCTCTGAGGTTTGATTTGGGGCTTATCTTGAGTTGCTATTTCCTGCTGCTTTATCCAGAACCCCCTCGCCCCATAACTGCATTCTATAAACCTTTGGCATCAGCTCTGCTGAGAGAAGGGCCGCCATGCATCTCCAGGCCTGTGACGGCCCAGTCCCACCCCCAGTAAGCAAGGAGACTGTCTGTCTGCCGAGAGGGACATGGGTCCCCTGCTAGAAGCCCTTGGAGAGAGGGTGTCCAGGCCCCGGGACGAGCACTCCCCTGGGTGCTGGGACAGAGGCCTCTTCCCAGGGCATCTCAGGCTGGCAGGAGGGCCCAGTGAGAGGACTTTGGGCAGACATGCAGCAGTCCTCAAGGGCCCAGTCCAATGGGGGGGGGGACCACGGCAGCCCCGGAGGGCGAGCCCAGCTTCACGGTCTGCCATTCCTGGGCCCCTGCCCCTGCCTGGGGCTCTTTCCACCTTGGCACCCATGGCTCAGCCTGCATCCTGATCACTCATGTTTTGTAAAAGGAACCCTCACTTGGCTGCCCTTGGGGAGCTGGGAACTCTGCAGCGAAGCCTCCTTTTGAGCCTGTGAGTCGGGGTCCCCTTAAACAGAATGACGGAGCAGGGAGCACACGTGGAGGGGAGATGCTGCCGGCCCTGGGGTTGTCTCGTGGGAGTGGTGCAGCACGTGGGGCTTAGGGCCTCACAGGATCCCCAGTGAGGTCCCAGACCACCCCACACTCCCGCACGGGCTGCAGGGGCCACCAGGGGGGTCTGAGTCCTTGTCCACGCCTGACCAGCCGTCCAGGCACTGGACTGTGTCTGTGGCAAACGCTCCCTCAGAAGGCCCTGCCATGGCCGTTTCCCCACTGCTGGGCTTGCTTGGGCCCCACCAGCTCTGATACCCGTGGTCTCAGGTAGGCATCCAGGTCTCTACAGTCCATGGGAGACAGGCCAGGAGACCTCCGGCACTGGGGTCCCCTTTCCCAGTGTGGGTGGCGGAAGCCTACCGTAAAACCCAAACGGCCACCCTCACAGCTGGCCTGGGGCCACAGCCCAGGGGCCCTGTGCTCGATGTGTGACCTGGTTCATCAGCAGCCTGCTCTCTGCCCGTCTCCTTGTCTGTGAGATGGTGTGTTGGGGTCCCCGCCCAGCAGACACCCCTGACAGAGCCATGAAGGACCCCCTCAGTGCCTCTGATTTCCTGAGGTCCCATATGCCTTCTCTGAGCCCAGCAGACCCACAGCCCCTGCCTGGGGCTTCTGATATCGCAAGGCCACCCATGCTGGACTCACAGGCCAAGGTTCATAGCCCGGCTCTGCCCCCAGCATGCTGTGAGGCCTTGGGAAGTAGCCCAGCCTCTCTGAGCCTTTGCTTCCATCTGCCCCCCCACTTCTGGCCACAGTGAGGGGTCACACACTGGTTTTGGGATCACTCTGCACCAGCAGAGGCAGAGTCCCAGACTGTCTGGGGGGAAGCCAGGGTACAAACTGCCAGCAACCAAGAGCCCCGCTGAGTGGCCAGCCACAGGGGCAGTGAGAAGAAAGAAAGGGCTTTGGGGACCAAGGGGTTGCCATTCGGGATGGAAATCTCCATAGAGGGGGTGACCTTGAATTTGACCTTGAGGAACAAGTCGATTTTGATAAGAGAAGGAGGTGTGGGCAGCAGGGAGTGTGTTCTGGGCAGCAGGAAGACGCAGACACCGAAAAGCAGCCCAACCTCTGGTCCTAGACCCCCCTATTCCCCCAAAAAGGTCCTGGAGCCCCCACCTGCATGGTGTTCCTGTCCTGTGCTGTCCCCCCACCAAGCCCACCACACTGACTTCCATGGACCATTTCTCTCCTGCTGTGGTGAAAGGACTCAGACCCAATGGGACACTGAGGCGTGGAGGGCGGGGCCCAGGCATCAGGCTGCCAGGGTGAGGGGCTGGGGAACAGCCTGGTGGCCACGCAGTAGGCTCACAGATGTGGGAGCTTTGTCCCGTGGGCAGCCACCCCACCCCCAGCTCCATGAACCCACTTGGGTGCTGCTGCAGGCAGACCCTGTACTGCGTATGGGACCTGAGCATCCCCCACGAAAGACCCCAGAGCATGGATTTGATTTGGTTATTCTTAGCGGGAAACCTGACTCAAAAGCCCTGGCAGATTTGCAGGAAATTGGTTATTCATGTTCCAAATGAAAGAGTAAATCTCAGCCCTCATAAAGCACTGCCTGAAGCCTCTGCCCGCGCCCCTGGGCCTGCACTTCGTGCCTTGGTAGGCCGGCGGCGTAACATCTCTGTCCAGAGGGATTCAGGAACTAGAGCCAAGCAGCCCACTGCCTGCCTGGGCTTGTGCTTCAGGGGCAACCCAGGCCCCAGCGTGGAACCAGCCACAGCCAGAGCCGGGCGCCAGGGCCCACAGAGCTGGGTGCCAGGGCCCATGCAGCCTGGCAGCCGCTCTCCTCAGTGCTGAAAGAGAGCCTGCCGTGGACCCAGGGGCCCTCAGATGGTCCGGCAGCCGCCACCTGCGACGGCAGGCTCAGCATGCTGGGGGCCACGCCTCCTGGACAGGCCCCAACCGGGATATGAAGGCAGGTGGACAGGTGCCCGGTGTCCCCCCCGAGGGTATCCCACACTGGCCCGTGGGTCCTCCCGGAACTGAGCCCTAGAGCAGCCACCTCCCTGACCTTCCCCTTACTGTCCCTCCCGGCTCCTCACCACACTTGCTGGCACCTCCGTACAAACTATGTCCCCAGATCTGTGTCCCTGGGTCTGCTCCAGGCACCCCGAGCCAAGAAGCCAGCACTCCCCACTTACCACCCTTTAGTGTTCCCAGAGCCCATGGCAGGCGATCCCCTCCTCGGCCCTTTGGCCTCAGTCCCCACGATTTCCTGGCAGTGTCCGTGGGGGCCCCATCCTGGCTGTCCTGGGGTGGAAGTCTGCTAGAAGCAGCAATTTCCAGAGTGTGTCCTCAGGACACTCGGTCCCGCCAGACACTCCAGGGGCTGTGTGGCCAGAGGCTCAGCCACCACTTCCCTGAGACGCCTCTGGGCTGGGCGCTAACAGCTGGCGGGGCCCGCATGGGGGCTGCGCGACTTCTCAGGTGAACTCACCAGGAACCCTCATTCATTTCTGCGAATGCCTGTCAGCGTATGACGGGAACCCGTGCACCTGGGCAGCTCCCAGCTTGCCAGAGGAGAGGCCAGACACTCTCACACTCTCAAGGCTGAAGCCACCAAACTCGACTTCCCCACCGGGTCTCGGGAGGACGTAGTTCACACATCTGTGACGCCCTGGGAGCAGGAGCAGTGAGCCATCATGTCGTGTCTCCAGAGGCACACGGCGCCAACCCCCAGCACCCCGGTGAGCTGGGAGTCTTGCCAGGTCCCCTGGGCCCCTCAGGCGGGGCGGGGCAGGAGCCTCATCCCTCTGCCAGGCCTGGGTGGCCCGTTACCACGGAGCTCACGGTGCTCTGACACTCCCTGGGCCACCATGCTGCACTGGTTCGGTCCTCCCCCTTCACAGATAAGCAAACTGACCCGGAGAGGAAGCAGGTTGCCTGGCTCAGCCTCTGGCCGCCCCCCAGTTCTGCCTCTGAGCGTCTGCTGGGCCGGGAACATTCCAGATGCCTGCAGGCGAGGTCACATCTGCCTGCGCTGGGCCCACCCACGGCCAGGTCGGACTGGACCTTGTCCGTGTGGCTGGCCCTTCACCTGCAGGGGACACGTGAGTGTGGTGTGCACGTGTGTGGGGGCTGCGCCCCTCTGTCACTCGGCTCCCTGGCTCTCACTCTCTGGGACTCAGTGCCGCCACCCTACCCCAATTCCACGTCCTGATGATGTGCCGCCTCCCCCAGAGCTGCCTTCCACCCCTATGACCGCTACCCTCGACCTCAGCTCCCCATCACCCAGGTCAGCACCTTTCTCTCCTTAGGAGGTGAGGCCCCCCAAGGACTGGGCCTGTCACAGTTCCACAGCCCATAGTAGGTGCTCAATAAACATGTGGACCCAGGTCTCTGATTAAGCGCAAGTTAAATAATTAAAGTGTTTGTGTTGGAGTCGGATTTGAAGGGGGTGCCCCTCACACACCATTTATTCAGCTCAGCCATGTGCGTCCACAAGTGCCTGGGGGCGGGCGGTGTGTGCCCCTCGCTGCAGGAGCCGGGCCTGGCTGTGTCCTGCAGGGGTGTGTCGCTGGCTTCAGAATATGTTGTATATACTTGTTGTCATGCCCAGAGGGAACCCCAAAGCACAGGTAACCAGCAGGCCTAGGGACGGCCAGGGAGAATTCCCCTCTCAAAATGCCTAGCCATCATCTGGGTCTCATCTTACAGACAGACCCCTTCCTACAGGAAATCCTCTCTGACCACTCAGGTGAGGAGTGCCAGCCATGAGCTCTGCATGTGCCCGGACCCCCACTGACTGTGAGCCTTGGGGCAGCAGGCGCCCAGCTCAGAACCCGTGAGCATCTCCTGTAAGTTAAGGTGAGGGTGGGGCTGAGCCTGGCAGTACCCAGGCCTGAAGGCTTCACTCGTCTGAGAGCCACAAATCCGTGTGAGGCACTTGCCACCAGATCACCAGAAAGTCATGCAGAAAATCTGACCTAACCCGCTAAGCACTAAGGCCCTCGGTGTCCCCTGGCAGCAGGGCATGCAGACGGGGGTGTGATGGCTGACGTCACAGCAGTCTGGCTAGGCTGGTGCCCATGGTCAGGTCAAACGCCCCTCAGGATGTTACTGTGAAGGCATTTTCAGATGTGATCAGTGCTTCAATCAACCGACTCGGAGCACAGTGGTTGGGCCTGGGAATGGCACTGGGGGAGCTTCCCCAAGCCCCCAGGCCTCACAAACAAAGCCGTGCTTCTGGAAGAGTTCTCCTCCAGGGAAGGGGCAACTTGGAAGCCTGCCCAAGAGCCTAGCCACCCGTCCTGCGGTCTTGGGCTCTACAGTCCCCCAGCTGGAATTCCTTAAAGTAAATCTCTCACCCCAACAGACAGACACCCAGGGAAGGACAGAGCTGAACAGACAGCTGACTGATAGATGATAGAGGCACACAGACAGACACACAGACTGGTAGAGAAGTAGAAGCAGGTACTGACCACCACCCATGTCTGTTTCTCCTAAGAACCTTAAGGACACAGGGACACCAAGGCTGTCCCCACCCCCCAAAGCACACAGGGGTCTAGAGGGGTACGGCTGGCTCAAAGCAGGGCCCGTCCAGCCCTGGAGACAGGGATTCAGGAGCCCAGGCACTAACTTGTTCAAGGTCAGCACAGCAGAGAGCAATGACCAGTCCCCCAAATTCACATCCCCCCTTTCCCCAGGATCATAGTTCCCTCTAAAGCTCTGAATTTCCCAACATCCCTGCACTTACTGCCCTGTCCCCCTGCCCCAGTGCCCCTCCCAGGCCCACACTCCTGTCTGGTGTCCACAGGCACCTGCCCTGCAGCGGCCACCACTGATCAGCATGACCCAGCGCCCGTCACCCCTTTCAGCCTGAGGGGTGCAGTCTGGCCTCTGCCCCGCACCCTGCGCCCACCCAGGCTCCAAGATGGCTTCACGAGCAGCCTGGGCTGTGGGTCGGAATCACAGAACACTCATCGCGCCTGCGTCCAGCAGCTAGGAGTTCAGTGAGGAATTTGCAGGGCCCTGTGAGGTCCGCCCAGAGGAGGGGCCGCCACTCCGGGGCTCCCCTGCACCTCTGCCCCCGCAAAGGCTTTGGCAAAGGAAGGTGACCTGGTGACCTGGGGATGCGACGGGGTTGGGGGAGCTCGAAGCCTAGTTCTTGGACCTGGGCTCTGTCCTGCCCTCCCTGCCTGCATTTTGCTTCCCCAAATGCAGCTGGTTTAGCATCAGCCCCTGCCCCTGCCCAGAGCCCCTCACCAGGAGTTTCTCAGAGCCTGGAGCAGTATAACGTCCAAACCCACACACAGTGTCGACATGTCAAAGTCTGTCACTCAACGCGAGGGCCACACGGCCTCTCATGACCTTTAGTCCCTAGGCCTTTCTGGCTCAGCAGACCTGCCCCACCGCTGCAGCCCCCGGGTTCTGGGTGTGGCCGTGCCGAGTCCCCAGCAGGCCCCAGTGCCCCTCCGCTCTCCTGGGAATGCCCTCTTCCAGGCTGAGCTCAGACAGGGATGGGTCCATGGAGAAGGGGCCCAGCCTGGGAAGTTAGTGCCACAGCCAAGTGGGCACCCACAGGCCTCAGGGTGCAGGGGCCACCGAGGGGCCAGGCTTCCCTGCCAGGCGTCCCAGCCTCTGCCTGGCAAGGAGTGAGTGGCCGCCCTCCTGTCCACCACTGGCAGCCTCTGAGGACACGTGGCTAGCCTGCTGGAAAACAGGAGACGGAGATTCAGAGACATGCTGCCCTTGCTCAGGGCCGCCCAGCAAGCTCCACCCTCAGCCCCGATGGACACCCCTTCGCCTTTGCTCCTCTTGGAAGGCCACCGGCCCCAAGCCCCACAGGCCACTCAGGACCCTGAACAGCCCCTCTGCCTCTGTTCCACAGCAGACCCGGCTGCTCCTGACCCCACTGCCCCGCAGGTGCCGATCCCCATGAAGAGGTGCTGCCTGAGGGCGCCTGCGGCTGCCCCGAGGCCCCCGAGGTGCCAGCACAGCCCCAGGCAGCCACTGGGATGGACCAGCTCTGCCAGGTGGGCCCTTCTCTAGATGCTCTGGGCAGAAGCCCCACGCTGAAGTGGGCCCAGAGGCAACCCCCACCCCATTCCCTCTAAATGTAAGTATTGGGGAGTCCTAGACGGTCCTGCCCCTCCCCCAGAACACATCTCAGGACAGTGGCTTGTGGGGGCCCTCTGGGCCTCAAGATGCCCAGGGACCACTCACTCAGAGGTGAGACTGCCATCTGGGTAAGATGTCAAAGGGGAATAAAAGCAAGTTCCGTGGCGTCTGTTCATCAGGCCCAGTGCTGTCCTAGTCCTGCAGCCCCAGAGTAGCCAGCTGAAGGTCAGGGACAAGAGCACATGTTGGCAGGCGGGCAGAGCTGCGGAGTGTCTGTGTGCTCTGGGGACACAGCCCTGCACCCCCCCAGTAAGGGGCGGGCTCCATATGCTCAGGGCCCCTCCTGATGCCCCTCCCGGGGCCATCATTACAGGGAGAGAGATGGAGGGATGGAGGGGGAGGGGGAGGGAGGGAGAGGGTGGGAGAGAGGAGCAGAGACATACCCATGGGGGAAGAGGAGCAGTGGGGGGGCACAGGCCTGCTGGGTGGGCTCTGGGAAGGCCCACTGTGCCGGCCTCTCCAGCTACTGGACAGGAAGCTGGTCACCTAGTGGCTATACTGCCTGGTTCTGGAAACTTCTGAAGCCCAGCTTGGCTGTTCCATGGGCAGTGACCTTGACAAGGCCCTCAGCTTATAAAATGGGGCTAATAGCAGCAATCTGGGTGAAAGTGCACCTGGTAAGGTGGCTGTGCCAGGCCTGGCCCGCCCCTCAGGCGCCGTGACTCCCCGGTCCTGGCCCACTGCCAGCAGGGCCGTCGCTGTGCTCTCCAAAGGCAGCCCTCCAGACCTCCAGTTTGGAAAGAAGGCCCTGCCCCGGCCACCTCCTCCTGGCCTCACCGGGAAGCAACACCAGGGAGAGTGGGAATTTCCAGCATTTTCTTCAGTGCTTTCCAAGGACAGACACTGGGCGGAACCCTCAGGAGGAAATAGCTCCTTGGGTGCCTGCCTTTGCCAAGTGCCAGGCCTGAGCCCTGGGCAAGGTGACAGGACCGCCGTGCCCACTGCGGATGCCAAGGGAGCCGCGCCGAGCTGGAGAATGCTGCTCGAGGCCCCCGTCCAGGCTGGCCTGGCCCACACGCTGCAGACCTGACCTGCTGGGGCAGCCAGAAGCTCCCAGTGGGCAGTCCAGGCTCCTCTCTGTGCCCTGGGACCCCTCCCCCCAACACACCTGAGTGGCTACACCGTTCAGCGCTGTCCCCTCTGCACCGCCTGCTGGGCATGGGTCCCGCCCAGTGGCCTGCCCACTGGCCCCCAGCTGCCCTTGGGCAAGCGCACTTCCCTTGTCCCAGGACAGGATGCGAGCGAGCAGCCGTAGATGAGGCCTGACGGCAATTATTAGCATGCCACTATTAATTATTAATATAGCGATACAATTAATACAGCGCTGCATTAATAAATCATGTGTCAGGGCTCCAGCCTGTGGAGGGCACGTCAGACACCTGGCAGGCCTGTTTCAGACCAGGGAGTCCCCGGGACATGGGCTCTGCGAACTCCTCGCTCCAAGTCCTACCCAGGACCCTTGGTGAGCAAGCATTGTGATAAACATGCTGAGACTCAGGTCAATGGCTCTGATTGTGCAGCTCCAGAGGTTGTCAGCTAGAGCTGCCCCGTCCTCTGCCAGAGGCTCTGCTCCTGGGCACAGTACACAGGAAGGGCGCTGCCCTGTGGCACCCGGTTCCCTCAGCCCTCCCAGGGCCAGGCCGGCAGTGGGGGTGTCGGCGGGAGCTGTCCTCCAGCAGGTCCTGAAAGTGCATTGCTGTGGCTGAGTTCTACCTCCCCAGGCAATCAAACGCTGTGCACACGTCCTTGACTGGATGGGGCGGGTGGTCCTTTCCGGGCTGGTGTTGCATGGGGGCTCTCGGTGAACCACTGGCCAGTCCTGAAACCAGAGGTCTCCAGCCTCCCCAGCCCCCGCCAGTCCCATGAGCAGGCTTTTGCCAGGTTGGGAGCTCCTGGCATAGGGCGAGGGGGCTGTCCATTTGGGGGAGAGTGCATGCATGCCTGACGTGTGAATGCAGCTGCTCTGTTTATTTTGTGTTGGCGATAGGCAGGATGGGTTACAAACCATCTAAATTAAGAGCTGATGTGATCTTCACTGGGAGTGGCCGGGTCAGGCTGTGCTGCGTGGCCCGCTGGGATGGCTGGGGCTATTGGAGGAGGCCTCTCAGAGGGGGGCTCAGCTGACCTGGAAGGATGGGCCATCCAGTAAAGGTCAAGGCAGATGGCAGACTGATTCTGTAAGTGCCAGCCCCCCCAGGCAGCCCCTCTTGCCTGAACACCCAGCACAGACAGGTTGGGGGGATGAGGTCCAGGGCCTGGGTGGGGCAGGGGGCATCCCCAGATGGACTCAGAAGCAGCACCCCTTCAGTCCAGCCCTGGAGCCCTCCAGAGAGATGCCAGAACAAAGAAGGACAGGGTGGGTGGTCTCCCCAGGCCCTGCTGCAGCCCCGGGCCCCCAGCAGCCTCCAACGCCAGCGGGAGGGCAGACGGGAGTAGAAAAAGCCCAACGCAGCAAGCAGCAGCTCGTGGGAGCTGCAGCTCCACTCATCTGGGGGGCGGTCTGGCTACGGGGATGACGCTTTTATGAATGAGGGGGGCACTTAGTCTAAAGGGGGGCTTTGGCTTCATCACTAGCACCATCAGGCCTGTGCTGAAAAGCTGCAAACCGTTCCATCAGGCATCGTGTCCAGGGGCTGGTGCCGGAAGACACAGAGACCCTTCATCTAGAAATTAGGATCAGCCTTGCTCCAGAAAGAAGCCTGTTTCTGGGGGAAAATAGGTGGGAAATGCCACGTGATCTGTTTTACTTTCCACTGCGATTTCGGATTGGAGCACAGGTCCCAGGCTATCTCCCTGGGGACCTGCGGCCCCACTCAGATGTGGGAGAAAGCCACCCACTTAGGTGCAGACACCTGCCAAGGCCCATCTCAGCACGTCCTGCTGGGGTCCCCCCACTGCGTGTGCAGCACAGTCCTGGGAGACAGGCTCAAGTCCACTGAACAGCCCCTCAGGCCCTGCTGGGGCTGTCCTGCGTCTCCAATACATTGTGCTTACGAGACGTGCTGGTTTGCTAAACGTCCATATTCTCATGCTTCTGTTCTCACTATCCTCAGAAATAAAGTGGGGCCAGAGCACAGCAAAGCGGTTCGGCCCCACCCGCCCAGTACCGATGGCAGAGCTGTGGGAGTGCTGGGCAGCTGCCGGGGCCCCTAGATGCAGCCTTCCCTTCTGCCCGCCCAGCGCTCTCCCCTGCCTGTGACTGGGAGAGGGAGGGGCTCACCCACAGTCCCACGGCTGCCCTGGCCCAGCTCCACTTGGGGTCTTGCTCGGGTGAGCTGCCACCCTGCTTGTGTTTATGAGCCTGGGGTTGCCAGGGGCCCTTAGCCTCCACCCACAGGGGGCCTGCCTGGAACAAAGTGGAGCTGGATGTGGGAAAAAACAGTTTCTGATGACAGAGCTTCAGGTTCTCGACCCGCCCTGATTGGGGGCCCTCCTGTCTGCGTGAGCCAGTGAACTCCCCTTCTGAGCTGGGATGGTCTCCCCACAGCACCACGCCACCTCGGACCCGGAGCTGAGGCCGGCCCTCCCCCGGGGGTCTAGCTCAGGCCTCCTCTCAAGGCAGCGTCCAGCACAGGTGACGAGATGCTGCTCAAGACACGCAGTGCTGGCCCACCCGCGCGAGTCCGAGAGCGGCTGGGACAGAGGGGCCAAGCACAGAGGCCACGTTCCGCGTGCTCCCACTTACGGAAGCTTCTGGAAAAGACGGGTCTAACCCCTGGTGGTGGAGAACAGATCAGCGCTATACTGGAGCCAGGACCCTGGGCTTCAAGGGCTCAGGAGCCGCAATGCTGCCCATTGAGGAGGCAGAGCAGGGGTGCCTGGTGACCGTGGGCCCAGGGAAGGGAGTGCAGGAGCGCCTCTGTGCGTCCTGGCTGGAGGAGCGTGGGGCCCGCCAAGGAGACCCCACACAAACCTTGGCTTGACCACCTCACTCGGAGCCTCACCATGGGCCCGCCATCCACGGTCCAAGCAGCCTCTCCCCTGCCTGCACCAGCCCGCAGGAGGCCACCACCCCAAATGTGACAGCGTGGGAAGTCGGTGAGCTGGGAGGGGGCCCGTGGGTGTGGATATCTGAGCGTGGGCATGAGGCAGGCGTGCACATGTGTCCCCGCCGTGAGCCCGGGGACATGGGACAGAACCAGACCAGCCGTGGGAAACAGGGCAACCCACCAGGTCTCTCGCTGGCACCTAAGGCTGTTCTCATTTCCCTGGGAAGTCTTGGGCGGTGGGAGAGGGTCTCCAGAGGTATGGGAGCCCGGACAAACCAGGCTGAGACTGAACACAAGCACCCCACCTTCTTGGGGGCTGTTAAACAGCAGGGGAGACCCTCCTGAGCTGGCCCACCTGCCCCACCCCGCACCACCCGCCCCTCTCACGCAGCGGGGCTCGGGGCTGGCTGCTGGGAGAACAGCTCCGTGTGGTCAGACAGAGGGAGGAGGACTTCCTTTCAGATGAACATTTCCTTTTTTTTAGGAAAATGTAAGGGGCATTTCAGGGCCACCTTGTAGGAAAGGAATGTCCGGGCAGGAGCTGGGGCCAGGATTTCCGTCCAAAAGCCACAGGCCCTCAGCCTCTGAGGCCTGAGACCCCCAGCCCCAATCAGACATTGCTGGTACCACTGGACACAGGCCTGGAAGATGGGGAGGCTGGGGGTGGGGGCACCCTCGTCCTCTGTGGGCACCAGGTCCCTGATTGAAAGGAAACCTCTCCCAAAGTTGCCAGATCCTTGGCCTCCGTAAGGGTAGGTGGTGCACCCCCAGGCCCTGACGCGTCATTTCCTGTCTTCTTCAAGAGCCGCCAAAGCCCCTGAGGTGGCAGCTTCTGCTCAGGGACCTGGAGGGCAGAGTTTCCGACACTGCCAGTCCCTGACTCCTGTGCAGGGTCTTGGGGGGCACACGGCCCTCGCCAATATTCTCCAGCTTTCAGGGCAAATGTGCCTGAGGACAGGCCTGGCCGGGCACACGGGGCATGAGGCTGGAATGGGGGCCCCATCCAAGGGTCCCAAGCCGAGTGTCGGGGACAAGCAGCACTATGTGGACACGCGGCAGGCACCCTGGCCTGCAAGGCCTGAGGAGGGTGGTGCTCGGGCCAGGGGACCACATGAGGCTGCATGACTGCAGGAGGCAGGGGAGGCCTGTATTCTGAGCTCCTGGGGAAGTTGGAATGTTCTGGGGATCCATCAGCATCCCCGACAGGCCTCAGGGGCAATCACGGTAGGAAACCACTGTGGGAGGGAGCTCGCAGTGGAGGGGCCGGCTCAGCTCAGGGGCCGTGCCCACAGTCAGGGCACAGGGCACACATCATCCCGGGACTGACAGCTGAGGGTAAGCAGGGCAGCTCCAGCACAGGGAGGGCCAGGGCTGCCCCTGCAGGGCCCCTGAGCATGGGGCTCAGGGTCGGCCCCCACTGCCACCCCAGCCGCTGCGTCAGGGGCCACCAGGAGCATTCAGACCCTCTCCCAGGGGGAAGAAAAGATGCAGCCGGAGCTGGGGAAACACGAAGGCTCCTCCCCAGCATGGGGCCCCGCCCCCCACCTGCCCCTCTGCCCCAGGACCCCAAGGCAAGATGGTCAGGTGCCAACACAGCTAAAACTCAGAGACCACGAGCAGGACCACAGAAGTGGCCACCTGAGCAGCCCATGCTCAGCCCGGCCAAGGGCCCTAGTGGAGGAGGCAGGCTGGGGACACAGAGCCCTGCCTGCCGACCTGGAGCCAAGATAGAGCAGAGCTGCTATGTGACTGCAGGCAGGAGCCCCACCCTCCCGATCTCCCTGATGCCCAGCACTCAGCGGGCAGCCGCACGCAGCCCTGCTAAGCACAGACCCTGGACTGTCGTGAGCAGACGGGGGTGTAAGGCAGGAGGAAGTGTGGTTCCCCACCTCGAGCCCTTGACCTTACACCACACCCCGCTTCCTGGGCCCTGGGAGCGGCCTTTGCCTAGCTGGGTGCTGGTTCCCAGTGAACACCTGCTCCGGAGATGGGGCATCAGGCCTGAAGCCATATGGCGGCCGTGGTGAGGAGCCTAGACAGCTCCACCCCAAACCTCAGGACCCAGACGTCAGCCAGGACCCAGGATGGAGCCTCTCCGCACCGCAGAGAAGACGAGCACATGCCCAGCAGCTTGGGCCCGGGCGTGGGCTCTACTCTGCCACCAGCCCCTTAGTTTGCGCATCTGCCAGGTGGGCCGGGCCCCTTCGTGCTGCCCCCTGCACAGTGAAGGTGTGGATGGGCCATGGGTGGGTGAGGGGTTTCCCTGGGGCCTCCCCTCGTCCGTCCCCCAAACATCTACTAACCAGCTAATAACAGCCACAAAACAGAGCCCCTGTCTACGGCTTTCCACGTACACCAAGCCAACATGCCTGTTTGCTGCCCATTTGACCATTTAATGCAGTCCGGGGGTGGCACACTGAGGCCCCAGGGCCAAATCCCAGCTGTTTTTATGCTGCCTGAGAGCTGAGACTGGCTTTCACATTTTCAAATGACTAAAGGGGGGAACTCAAAGAAAGAGTAGTATTTCATGACCCGTGAAAATTATACGGAATTCAAATTCCAGGGTCCATAAATAAAGGTTTACTGGAAGTCCCAGACGGTGGTGAGCAGGGCTGCCTGGCCGCTGCCCGCCACCGAGCAGGCCATCACACGCCTTCTGCCAGGCGCTTGTTCGTGGCTCTCGGTCACTTCATACACAGCCTCTCCGTGGTCACCTGTGATGACTAGGGGCAGATGTGGCCCTGGGCCTGGGCTGCAGTTCCCGCTGGGCGGGCAGGGACCAGCAGCAGCCCCCTTTCCGGTAACTCAGGAGCTGGCGCCCATGGCGTGGAGATGGGGGACAGGAGACAGTCTCAGGGCGGGAGGAGTAGCCAGGAGCAGAGAGGCCTGGGCCTTACCCTCAGCCAGCTTAGGGCAGAGGCTGGGCCAGACTCGGGGGTGACCATCCTATCCCACTTCCCGCATGGTGGGACCCCCCGCTCTGGCAGGGAAGGGATCCCCCCACCCCCACAGCCATGGCCTTTCAGCCACAGGGATATTGCCACTGGCAGGTGTCAGTGCAGATCAGAATCTGTGTGGGTGTGGACAGGAAGGTCCAGGCTGGGCCCGAGTGTGGACAAAGCGTCCCCACCCACGGTCAAGGTCATGTCCCGACTTGAACCACCAGCTCATATTCGAAGGCTCACTGCCAGTCTGGGCTTCCTGAGCGGGTGCCTGGACAGAACTGGTCCTGGTCTCAGCCCTGCCCAAGGCTTCCCATAAGCCAGGTCCTCCGTTCCTGGGCGGCCGACAGCCCGGCCACCCTGGGAGATGGATGTGGACTGTGCCTAATCAATTGAAAAACTAACTGATCAGCTTCTCAGGGTGACAGGCCAGCTGTGCTGGGGGTGGTAGACTGCACAGAGGCCCTGCATTTTCCTTTATGAGGATGAGGGCGTAGGCCCCGGAGTCCTTGGCGATGTGCAGCATTCCACATGGGCCTGAGAGCTTCTCCAGGCAGCGGGCAGGTGGGAGGGTGGGCAGACCAGGCCTCCCCCGGCTCCTCAGGGAGGGGGCTTCCAAGGCGGGCTTACACATGTGGGCTCTTGGGTGGGGGCAGAAAAGGCCAGGCCCTGCCTCCCCCGTGGGACCTGGAGCCCCAGCAGGGCCTGGCGATCCCACAGCTGGCTGCCCCAGGACATGGGGTGGCTACAGTGATGCCAGGACATGTGGGCGCAGGGACTCAGCCTGCTCCTCCCCCAGCCACCCCACAGTGACGTCCCTCAGGCCACCCTATCACCTGGACACCTGCCACCAGAGGGCCTCCTGGGGCCAGGATCACTGAAGGAGAAAGCGAAGTCCTGGGGGACGGGGACGTCAGCCTCCCAGGGAACAGGCCCCAGACCCCACGCGCAGGCTCCAGGACACATTTTCAAGGAACGCTCTGATGTGGAGATGCACGTTTATTTTCACAGGTTCCTGCCACCACTGGGCCTCAGTGGGGTTGGCCAGGAAGGCCACCCCAAGGGCAGCCAGGGCGCGGGCGGGGTGGGTGTTGGCTTACTTGGAGCTGACCGTGGGCCGAGCTGGGCCTCTGCGTGGCATCCGCGTGGCCGCCGTGTCCTCAGCCTGGCCAACGGAGCAATCAATGCGCAGCTACAGCTGGTTGAAGGGGACCAAATCCATTGAACAGTTGATTTGGTTCCATTTTACCAGCTTTAGCAAAGCATTCGGCTCCCGGATCCACGGGAGCAGCGATGCCGACGGCGATGGTGACTCCTGGTGTGACATCCGGATGAGACGGAGTGGCGGGGACCCCAGCCCTGCCCCCTCCCTGCAAAGCCCACCTTGACCGGGGGGGCCCTCGAGCTCTTTGGGGAGAGAGCATGAGAACAAGGGGTCACACACAGACACTCATGCCCACAGATGTGTCTTCACCACCACTCACGCCTGCTTGCATCACAGACACCACCACGGGCCCTCCGGCTGCCCTACCAGCTCACCTGTTGGGATCCCAGATGGGCAGCTGTGGGCAGAGGGGCCCTGGCATGGATGCATCCATTGGCAAGGGCACTGGCTCCTGGCATCTGCCACCCATCTCAGCCCTGGGGCACAGCCAAGACCACCACACCCTGCCCTCAAGGGTGCACATCTCGGGGCACGGGATGCAAGCTTTGGGCCCTCATCCCCTACCCCGACCTGAGTCCAGCCTTAGGCCCTGGCTGACCATGAGCCAGGTGGACACACTGCAGGGGTGCTGGACAGCCAGAAAGCCCCCTTTGTGTGGCGTTGGGAGGTGCCGCAGGACAGGGTGCCCCACACAGCTGACCCGTCGGGCACAGGGCCCGGACCCCCAGTCTGCAGCCTGTTGGGGATGTGAGGACAGCCCCTTGGCATCCAGCAGCTGCCCTGTGGTCAGTGTGAGGACAGCATATGAGCCCATCACCCTCAGTGACTTGGGGAGCAAGTGCCTTTCAGAGGGCAGCCTCTCCTGCCATCAGTTAGCATGCAGGAGTGACAGCAAGGGGACAGCAGGGTCCTGAGTGTGTGGACCCCAAGCCTGGGCATCAGGGGCCCACATGTGCCCCTCACCCGTCGGGCATTGTCCCCACTGCCCGACCTGCCCACCATCCTCCTCTGGGCCCCATGCTCTATCCTGCCCTCCTGAGGCCGCAGTCGGGTCGGCCACAGGCACGTGCCCACCCTCCAGGCCTGCACCTCAGCCCCTCACACCTCCCTCCACCCTCTTCACCCACCCCTGCCACGTGCCCCCTCCTCAGAATGCTGACTGGGGCCATGCCACAGTGGCCCCCTCTGCAGAAGCCCTTGGCCTTTCACTTCAAGACCAGCTTCCAAGGGTCATTGGGGGCCCAGGTTAGGCTCCAGCCCTCTCAACCTCGAATCCCACAACCAGGTGGGTGGCCCTTGGCAGAGCTCAGCCCTAGATGACACGGGCGCTGGCCGGACCCCAGCTCGCCAGTCAGGGGCACAGGGTGGGGGCAGGCCCGAGGCCCCCAAAGCTGGCCTTCCACTGAAGGCAGCACGCAGATGAAGTGACCTCTGTCCATATTCCTGATGAAGCAGGTTTACAAGCCCTGGAACTGCCTTGCGTTGGACCACCCCGGGGGCCAAGGAGGAGCTCCAGGCAGCCCCACCGGGCACCGCCACCGTCAGGAGCAGCATTCCCAAACCCACCTCGGGTAGACCCTGCCTGCCCACCGCCAGCGCGGGACAGCAAGGCCCCAGCCAGCTGGCACTTGCCTGGACACCCTCACTGCTCCAATTCTTGTCCACGTGTCTGCAGAAATTTCCCCCAAATGACAGACCTTTGCTTCCAAATCAAAAGTGCTACTCTCCTGGCTGGGGCTGCCCCAGCCTGCCCCTGGGAAATGTCCATCCACCCCTGGCCTGGCTGGTCACTGCCCAAGGGCATTTGGAAACCAAAGCATAAAGGCTAGAATGGCTTCAGTCCAGACCAGGATTCTTTCCTATCAGGATCTGGGGCCTTTTGCACTCAGCAGAGGACACAGCAACCATGAATGAGGTGTTAGCCAGTGGATACCAGGGCAAAGGGATTGGCTGCAAAACCCCAAAGGCCTGGCCATGTGGCCTTGGGCAACGGGATGGTACTGTGGTCGTGGCTGCGTCAGTGAGCCCGTGTGGCAGGCACGGCCCCCTGTGGTCCTACATCATCCTGGTTAGGAGGGCCCTGGGGCCTGGGTGGCCTCGCCTGCTTCGCCCAGGATCCGGTCACCCGTCTCTGCCAGCTGCTCTCCTGGGGACAACTGCCCTGCTTCTCCGACTCCGCTGCCCCAGTGGGTCGTTTCAGCCCGATCTGGCAGCCATTCCAACCTCTCTTCCTCTCTGTACCCGGGGGTATCACCAACCACTGGAAGCTTCCACTTCCTCACAAGGAATTTTTTCCCTTTTATCTTTGAGAAAAGGCCAAGGAACAAGCCCCAGAGTTCCCTGAACGGCTCTGTGGCTCAAAGACCAGGGGCTACATGAGCCCCAGTCTCAGAGCCCCCACTCGTGTTCTCGGGCCCTGTCATTCACCTCTGCCAAACGACCTCAGGCAGCCCTCACCACCTGGGCCACCTGGGCCTGCTCCTAGGGCCTGTGACCCCAGGCCCTGAAGGAAGTTGCAACGGGAGCTGAGCCCAGGGGACTCCAGGGAGTGCAGACCAGGTCACTACTGGCAAACACGTCACAGAGTCTGCATTTATGTCACCAGAAGGTGAGCTTGCCCAGGGCAGGGGTGCCATCCTGGCCTTGGCTGCAGGGCGGGGCAGAAACGCCAGAGTTCTGGTGAATTTACCATTTGCAGCAATAGCGAGGGCGTGGCTGGAGCCAGGCAGGGGTTACGTCGGAGCCCCTACCCCTGCCTCTCTTTTTACTGGGGTATAAGAGAGGCTGGCTGCAGCTAATACAGTTTGCGCATTTTACAAACCAAACAATTAAATAGGTTTTAAAACATCTGCTGATGGAATCATCCCACACAGGGAAGTACACTCAGCATTTTTAAGCACCAACTGATAGTAGATGTGGGGAATTGCTGAAAACACCAGCAGCCCTGTTCAAATCAATAGAAAATTAGATGCTATGAAAATGTAATATGTGTCCAATTAGTTATGATTGGAGCAAACAGTAGATAATGACTGAGCACCGTGCATTCACCGAGACCCACAGCCTACAGGAGGCTCTCAGCCTCACCCTGAGATGCCCCCAAATGCCCCCAGTGCCTGGGCAGCGGCAGTCACCTCATCCAGGAAGCCCTCCTGCATCTGACAAGGGCCCAGACCCAGAACGAGGACACAACGAGCAGACTGCAAACTCAGCCTCGCCTTGTTAGGCCACCCCCACACCCGGCCGTGTCCAGGTCTGACCTTGGGTGGAGCAGAGGTTGGCCCTGGGCTCTGGAGGTCCTCCGGGGGCTCCCTGAGCCTCTCCAAGCCTCAGTTACCCCCCGTGGGGGTGCAGCCACATGCTGCCCACTGCCATTGCCACCCCAGGTCCCATTCACGAGCATCACGATTCACCTGGGGGACCCGGCCTCTGGCCCCTCAAGGGCAGCCGGGCATCCTCTCTCCCCTGCTGCCCCATAGCACCAGACCCCAGAGGGTAGCATCCACTGTGGGCAGAAACTACACGGGCTCCCCAGGGTGAAGGTGCAGTGGCCCCAGGGCAGCAGGCCCACGGGCAGCGTCTGTTTCAGAGATGCTGCCCTCGAAGGCCACAGGGTGGAGGCCACACTGCAGCCTCCAGGCCCACCCAAGAGACGGCCTGGGCCCCCAGGTAACAGCAAGAGCGCAACGGGTGGGCACACTCTCCCACTGCACCCAGCCCCGTCTGCACGCACACCTGGGGGGCAGCTCCCGCCCAGGAACCCCCTGCCCTCCTGCCCCAGGGACCCTGGCTCCTGTCCGGATGCCTACTTTTTACTCTGGAGCTTTTAAAATTTAAACATCAATAACCTAATATTTCTCCAGTAGAAACATTAGCTATTAGCACTCAGATTCACCACTAAATAAATTTTTAATTCCAGATTAGGGTTAATTATTAAAATAAATAGCCAAGAATTACAGCCAGCCCCAGGCGTACGAGCAGGCGCCTCTCCAGGGTCCCACTCAGGGCGCTGGGACTTACGGGGAGTCTCCAGAGACCCGCATTAAAAAGCAGAAGGAAAGCCTGTCCCACAAACAGCCCTGTGTCTGCGGCGGCCGACGCTGGCCCAGCCGGATGCCGAGCAACCCGCTCAGCCCGGCTCCAGAACTTTTCTCTCTTCAGAAAAAAAAAGGTATTAATTTCTCAATGCTGATAAAACTTTAATACAGAGTCGCCTGGGTTTTTAATAAACTTGTCAACAAACGAGCCGAGCAAATTGATGGAGCCCCTCCTAGAGATGAATTTGCCTCAAACGGACCCCAAGAGCAGGGGGGTGAAGGGGGACTGAGGAAGCCCGGTGTGGTGGGGGAGACAAACAACTGTTCTGCTGTTCTTTGCAAAAATGGCAACATAGATTTTTGTGTCTTATCATCTCACAGACAGGGCCCAGTGAGGGCCTGTGTAATCTGTGGAAAGCTGGAGGTCAGGGCAGGAGGCAGCTTGGACTAAGCAACACCGGTGTGTCCTGCGGCGAGAAGCCTCCTGGCCTGGAGGGAGCCCTGCTGTGACCCCTCCCCCTGCAGAAATGGGTCCCGGCAGCTGCAGGAGCTCAGTGCCCCAGGGGGACCATGTCACTGCATCAGATAAATTAGCGGGAAGATAAGGGAGCCACCCACCCAGGGCCACACCTGCAGAAGGCCTGGCTGGACTCACAGAGACTGCATACGACTGTCCCCTAAATTCTGCCAGAGATCTCTGCCCCCAGCTGGGCAAGGTCATCCTGCACGTGGGCATCTGGGCACCTGGGCAGTGTACTGCCTGCATCCGGGCCGCAGGAGTGATGCCCTATGCTGTGAGGGGTACTCAGAGGCCCTTTTATCCCCTCACTCAAGGGCATTTGCTCCCAGGCTTCAGGGCAGTTTGAAATGCCACCAAAAGAGATTCACGTCTTGGGTTAAAGTTAGAGGGGAGCAAGTTCCCCGGAAGCTCCTGGCCTGCAGTCCTCTGGGGCGCATTGCTGTGTCCAGCACAGGAGGAATAGCTGGGGACAGGCGAGGAGGTGGGGGGACAGGGGAGCCTAACAGGACCAGGTAGATCTCCCACCCCTGCTGCACACACTGGCCCCAGCCGGGGGTCCACTCCTTCGGAGGGCAGAGACCCTGCCACACCCTGGGAAATGGACAATGGGAGTCTCCAGGGGCCCCGTAGGCGCAGGTGGGGCCGCAGCTCTGAGCCCCCCCACCTGCCCTGTTGCAGCCGCAGTCAACAGCGCTTCGGTGGTGGGCGGTGCAAGGGGCCACCCCTGGGCCTCCCCCAGCTGGAGCCACCTGAGGTCAGCCTCTCCAACAGGACAGCTGAGAATGTGGACTATTTATACTGGCGGTGGCAGGCAGGCGGCTGAGACGTGCGGCCTGGTCGCCATATGTGGGCATGACCAGCGGCTTGCTGGCTTGCCAGGGGATGAGGGCCCAAAACAGTGTCTGTCCTGGGTGTCCTTCAACCTCCAAAAGTCCCCCTGAGCCACCCCCATGACGGGTTCCCGGGACAGCTGCCCTCTCCCCTCCCTACTGTTAAAAATACTCTGGGTCACTGTCCCTCCCACCCCGCAGCTGTCCACGCACCGGCATCTGCCTGTGCACCCCATCGTCGCCAACTCCCCCTCCAGGCTAGAGGTGTGAGCCTGGAGGGTCCCCAGACTCAACCACCAGGTCCAGCGTGTCCACCTGGAGGGGGCCAGTGGCCTTGTCACCAGCTTTTACGCCATGGGCCTTCCCTCCTTGCCCTACCCCTAGATGGGACCCCGGGGGTGCCTCTGCACCTGGTGTCCCCCGCCCTCACCGCCACACCACCCCTCCGACCAGCCCTACTCAGGCAGCACACCTGGCCTGCAACTGAGCTGGGCCCCTGGACACCCAGGTGGACTGAAACGATTCCAGCACCCCGAGCGCAGGACCCACAGCCGTGAGTCCCTCCACCTCAGAAGCAGCTTCCATCAGAGGAGGCCTTCTTACCCCCGCCACTGAGATGCATGCCGCCTGCAGCTGCCCCGGCACCACGGCGCCCTGGCCACAGCCCTGCAGTAGCCGGCACTGCTCAGCCTCCCCTGAACCCTGAGCACTGCAGGCGGCCTCAACTGGGTGCCCAGGAACACAGCTCAGGGGCAGCCCCAAGCCCAGCCAAGAGCAGCCCCAAGCGCACACAGTCGGGAGCAGGCAGCAAGCTTCTGGGAGCTGCCGACCCGCATGCAGGCCCTCGCGGGCCTCTTCCCACCTGGCTGCTGGTAGGCCAAGGTCAACGGGCGAGGCTGGGGTCCCTCAAAAAGCCACATCTCCCAACCCAAGGCTCTCTCTCCAGGGCCACACGGTCCCAAGCCTGGCCACCAAGGTGCAGGAGCCATCAAGGGCAGGAAGCTGAGACGCAGTGAGCCCGGTGGTCCTCCGCAATGGGACGTGCAGCCAGCCAGCAGGCTGAGTCAGCACAAGCGACTTGGATCAAGGAGCCCATTACCCTTTGTGCTAAGATGGCAGCAATGAATGCAACCAAGGCCCCGCCCTCCACGCTGGCCCCACCCCCACCCCGCCTTCGCTTGCCTGGGACCCCTCCTGGCCTTGTCTACCCACCAGGCCCTGGCCCCGAAGATTGCTCAGGTTCTCTAATTTTTCATGTAAACGCATTGGTTGGGGGTGGGGAGGGGGTAGGTTTGCAATTCAGACGATGTTTGTTTTGATTGGCTTGGGCTCCACCCAAAACGTCTGTCCTGCGGGTCAGTCTAATCAGGCAGTTTGTCCTTCACCCAGCATTCTCTGCGTGAGGCGACAGTTTTCGGAGAGACTGCTAATGCCCCACACATGCTTTCACAGGCCCCGAAGCCCTCGCGCGACAGCGTACTCCCAGCTCCTGATGAAGGCACCGATGCCAGACAAGCCGCAGCCCCCAGCTGGAAGTGCAGCCAGTTCACCTGCCACCTGGCTGCGGACAGCTTGCCGTCGACACGCGCTCCCTACCGCCCTCCCCTTGACTCAGCTCTCCTGGCTCAGTGTGGACGTTTCACATGGGGCTGGCAGATTCTGTGAGCGGTGGCACTAAGAAAGTCAACTAACTGGTCCACTGAACGTATGTATGAGCTCCATGGTTCCTGGAGTCAGTTTCCACCAGAGGAGGTGGGCAGCCCTCGCACCACAGAGGGTGCACCCCCAGGTGTTCCTGGACGCCCAGGAGCCACCGTGGTGTGCTGCTCGGAGAGCTCGAGCCACCTTGTGCGCCAGATTCCTCCCCGTAGCCTCACAGACACACATGGGCTCCTTGATGGCAGCAAGCACCAGAGGGTGGGCGCTTCCCTTTGACCCCACCTGGTACACCCCAGGCAAGAGTCCCAGGGCCCCCAAGGCAGCATGTCTGGGGTGGCAGGCCACCCAGAAAAGCGTTTCTCAGCAGAGCACAGACCCCGTCCACATCCCCCCACAACCCCAGGAAAGGCCCAAAGACCCCACTGGGAAGGGTGTCCCACTTCCTGGGGCCCCCTCCTGGGCTCCTCTCCCTGGAAATAGTTCGAGCCTAGAATACAGAAATCACAGCCCTGCTGTTACTGGAAAGCAGGGGGTGAGGGACACCCAAGGGGCAGGGGCTCTGACTTCCACTGGCCAAGCGGTGCCCATTTTCATTTTGGTAGGTCAAGAGACCGGAGGTGATTCACAGCAGAGGAGGCCGCAGCCCTCCCCACAAACCCCCTACTCTTACTGCTCAGTCAAACCTAATTCCAAAACACTAACGCTTTTATTTAAACACCACATCCTGCAATAAAGCCCTAATGCACGCGGGGACGCATCAAGAGGAAGGGCCGCGCGCCTGTGGCCGGCCCTCGTGGCCGCGCGCCCGACTACTTCCCTCCCTGCGGCCGGAGCTGGAAGCCAGCGGAGCAGAGATGACCTTCCCGGGGATACTGAGCACGGACCCCTTTGGGCGCCATCCTCGGGAGGAAGTCTGTGCCCAAGGTCAATCCTGTGTCGCCGTGCCAGCACTGGCAGGCCAGAGGTTAGCAAGCCCTGAGAATGGTAAAGGGGCCCCCGGACTGTGGACCCTCCTCCACCTGCCTGAGGTCGGCTGCCTAGAGGGTGGGAACCGTATGCAAGCACACGCCCGCCCTAGCCTCCTTGTCCCCAGGCTCCCTGGCGAGGCCTCTGTGGCTCAGGGGACCTGGCTGCCCCCAGACGTAGGGGTGCCCCGGCCCCTCCTGGACCCTTTGCACCCCGAAGGCCAGGGTTGGGGAGGGGCCGGGGCACCAGGGAAGGCTGCAAAGTAGAGATGACACACACATGGGGAAAGAGCTCTGAGCCGTGGAGGACGTGCCCTGGGCAGAGATGCTGGCCATGCCCCAGGCTGCAGATGCTGCCACTCCAAAGGCCAGAGACTAACAGCCTCAGGCACTCCCAGCAGCCCCGCCCCTGCATGCTGCACCCAGGCCCTCTGCCCTTTGCCTTGTCGGGGAGGGCCAGAATCTCCTGGGCGGTCACAGTCCAGCTGTGGGACCCACAGGATGTCACCCCAGCCCCTTTTCCTGACCAGGGCCTTGCTGGCAGCGAAGCAGGGTGACAGGGTCCTGGGCCACTCAGGCAGCTATCCACACCAGCAGGCCAGCAAGACCCCACCAGCCTTCGCAATGAACAGCACTTCAAGCTGGATTTGGGGAAAATAGAAACATGGTGTTGGGCCATTGGCAGGGGTGGGAGGCAGCACCAGGGAGGGGTGCTAACGCCCCCAGGTCCACAGCCGCCAGGCTGCACTCCTGCAGCCAAATTCGGCCAGTATGTCTGCTGTTCTCATTAGCAAGGCACCCAAGGTGCCTTCAAGCCCTGGGCTTGGGGTACTTCAGAGGAGGGTGTGGGGGGCTGGGGCTGCTGCCCTCAGCCTGACCAGCCCTGGAGGCCCAGCCTGTGACACCCTCCCTGCTCCTTGCGGTGTGGCCCTGAGGGCAAGGACGGAGCCAGGGGGGTGTCCTTCCCTCAAAGAACCTCTCCACGTGGCTGCAGCATCCCTTCCCCCACCTGCATCCAGCTCACCCGTCGGATGTGGGGACACCCTGCATTCCCTGTGCCTTTGAGCAGTTTTCTGTCCCCATCATACAAACAGCCCCTCCTGTGGGCAAATGATCCCTTTAGTATGGCCAGAAGTGACGTCCACAGCCAGGGCCACCCCGTGTTCCCAGCCCAGGGCCCTGCCCCCCCAGCTCCCACGCCCCGTGCCGGACCCCACGCCTGCCTCAGGGCCGCCTCCCCTCTGCCGCAGTCAGCACGCTGAATATTTAATGTCTGACGAGCGCTTCCACCTGCTGACACAGGCGAAGTGACAGAACAATGCCGGCGGGGGACCGGCCGTCCACCGACGCCCAGGCAGGCTGCCACCCAGGCCTCGCCCCAGCCACACTGCCTGTCTGTCTGTCCGCGCGGCGGCCCCCGTGCTCCAGCGAGAGTTCCCGGCCTGAAATACATACTTCTTTACATTCCATAGCTTCGCAGGCCCATATGGCATATAAAGAAATATGTTTCCCAAGCAGGTCGAGGTGCAGAGCTGTGTGGGCTCCGGGAGAGGGTCCACCCGGATCCACGCCCTGGAACCCTCCTTTTTGCCAGGGGCCAGCACGCGTGGCCCCACCCCCTTCTGACCTCAGCACCCGCCTCCCGTCGCTCACAGGTGCAAGGGGTATGGGCCCTCAAGGCTCCTTCTTTGGCCACAACACCGTTTAGCTGTGCATCAATGGAACAGAACAGAAAGGACCCAGGCTGTCACCTCCCACCTTTGCCCCAGAGAAGGGCCATGCCATCCCATCTCAGTGCCAGAGCAGAGCCTCGGCCTGCCGCCTCCTCCACCTGGGCACACCTGCCCCGGCCAAGTGCGCAGGGAGGGCTGAGTGAAGGGTCTGCAGCTGGGCAGGCACCCCACCACGAGCAGTCAGGGAGCAGGGTGGCCAGAGCCAATGGACAGCCAGCACCCCTCACCACAGGCCCAGTCAGGGGCACTAGGAGAGTCAAGACGCAGACAAGCCTTACCTGGGCAGCCAGGCGGCCTCCTGGGCAGGTCCCCGGTGATGCTGCCCCTCAGGGAGCAGCTCCCTCAAGGGCAGGGCCCTCTGGTGCTGACTTTGAAGACGTGCCTGAGAAGGGCAGTTGCAGGTGGACCCAGAGTCCCTGGCTGGTGGCTGGAAGCTGCTGGGAGGAGGCCCATGCCTGGAGGGCTCTCTCGGCTCCTCGGCCTGGCCACAGAGCGGACGCCCAGCCCAGCCAGGGGCTAGAGCTGCCTCCTTTCCCAGCTGCCTCCTGCCTCCCTCTGGGTTCCCCTCTCTCTTCCTCCCCATCCTGGCCAGCTACCAGCTCTGCCACGGCCCACCTGAACAATGCCTGTGCATGCAGGTGGCTCACGGGGGTGCCCAGGGGCCAATGGGGCACTGCTGCCTGCGGGATGCAGCCGAGATGCCCAGGGTGGCCTGTCCTCACCTGGCTCTTTGTGGCCTGCGCCCAGCCTCCACCAGGCCTGATCAATACCGATTCACAGTCAAACACAGGGCCGCCTTCCTGTTAATGAATTTCCCCATTGCTCACCGGCTTCTAATGAACCCGTTAAAGAGGGTTTAAGTAAACTTAGCGAGTGGCAAACTAAGCGCTTTGGAATACTTAATTGTATCAATGTTTTTCCACTGCATTTCCAAATTTCTCTGGGATGGAGAAGCTGAGGCCCCTCTACCCATGAATCCCACCCCGCCCCCCACGAAGCCAGGAGTTTGAGGCTCACACTGGGACCCTAGGTCAGGCCCCCAGCGAAGGAGGGGAAGCCACCCCAGCCTGAGCCAGGTCCGGGAGGAGAGGCCCCTGGGGGTGTGAGGAGCAGCATGGGGGAGGTCCACACCTGATGTGGTGGTGCGGCTGGGAAAGAGGGCCTCGCTTGCTGCAGGAAGCCTGCAGAGGAAGGGTGCAGGGGGGACGCACTGGGGGTGGGGGCTGGGCCCTGGATCCCGGTGTGACTAAGAGGTGACCCCAGCCTGAGGACGAGGCCCCTGGGCCTGAACACACCTCTGTTCTCCTGTCAGCAAGATGAGTCCGGGTGTCCCTGCGCTCCCTCCCCACAGGGCACCCCACCTGTCCCTGTGCAGACAGCCCTGAGAGGGTGTCCAGATGCCACCGTCACCCAGGGCAGGGCAGTGTCTCTGCAGAATCTGCATCGTGCAGAGGCATCTAAGCAATTTCTCAAGTCCCTGGCTGTGGCGGCTGCCCTGGGCATGGCTGGCTGGTGTGTTACATGGGGGTGCGTGGGGAGGCCTCCAAAAGGCGCCTCCACTGACAGGAAGAAGCCACCCGCAGAAAGAAGCCGAGGAGCTGTGTCCCATTTCCGTGTGACTGCTGCTATTTGTCCTCCTCACACAGCCAAGGATAAGAAAGGTTGGACGAGGCACTGCGCAGGCCCCTCTTCTCCTCTGGTGCCCGGAATGTGCCCTCCCAGAGAACCTCGCATGAAAGTGGGGGTCCAGGGTCTCAATCTCCCAGCTGCCCCCTGATTGACGAGACCTCAGAGGCTGGAGATGTGGCCACTGCACAGGCCTGGGACCCCCACTTGCTTGCCTCCCATGCATCCATATGGATGGTGTCTGGGGGTCAGAGGAAAGTTGGGGTTCCAAAGGGCAGGAGAGCCACCGCAAGTCCAGCCAGAGCCCCCATGAACTTCCACCTGCTCAGAAATGAACCACTCTGCCACTTTTCAAAAAGTTTCCCATCTTGATAGAAAAGTACCACCCTCCTCCTCTAAGAGGACCCCATGGGGGCAGACCTGGCACCATGCCCTGGGCCCCGTCCAGCACCCTGCAGCTGAGAACACCCCAGCGCCCAGCCACGCTCTCTCAGGGAGACCACCAGCCGCTCCCCTGCAAGCCCCCAGTCTCCGCCCACGTGTGCCCCCGCTGGGCACACCCAGCTCAGGCAGCCACGCTACCCTGACCGGGGGCCACAAGAGCGGCCAAAGGGCAGAGTACCAAGCAGAGGCAGCCTGGCCACGTCCCGGCGCCAGGACCCGGCGCCCCCCAGCATCTCCGCGGCGGATGCTGCAAGTTCAAGGTAAGTTTTGCCACATTCCCATCCCAGCCGCGCTTTGTTGCCGCGGGCAGGCGAACCGCGCCCTCCCCCAGCCCCCCGAGGCCGCCCCGGCCCAGCACTGCGACCCCCCATTCACCCCAGGGCGCTGGAGGCCCCCGCTTCCTTGCAAAATGCCCGCATGCCAAAGTTCGTGCATCCCGCTTGGGCGCGCCCTCCCGGCCCTGCTGACTGCTGGCTCTGCAGTTTTCCGAATGCGGACGCTGCCGTGAGCCCGGAGAAAACTCCAAAGCACCCCCGCCGGAGCCACGCGGCGCCCGCACCCACCTCGCCGCCGGCACACCCCCACCTCGGCGGCCGCAAGTTTGCGGGGCGTTCCGGCAGGCTGAGCGGGACTCACCCTGGAGCCCCTCCGGCCGGGCTGGCGACAGCGGCAGTGGGCGCAGGGTCGCGGCTCCCTGCGCGATGCGCCCGCACGGCTCCGGGGAGATGCTGCACCGCGGCAGCGCCATCCACCTTCTCCCGGAGCCAATCGCGAACGCAGGGATGGGGGAGGCCGGAGCTCCCGGTGCGTCCGCACTTGCGGGGTGGGGGGAGGCAGAGAGAAAGAAGACACCAGGCACCCCCGGTCCGCACCTGCCCTTCCCCCAGCCCTCTTGCAGCAGCGCCGACTTAGCGGGGAGGGAGATCTTGAGAGAGAGAGAGAGAGAGAGAGAGAGAGGGAGAGAGGGAGGGAGGGGGGAGGCAGGGAGGCGGGCAGGCGTGGAGGCGCAGGCCTGGCAGCGATGCGGAGTGGGAAAGGGACCTGAGCAGGCACACACCTTGTGCCCCGGCCCTGCGCCGTCTGCAGGCCGCTCCTGCGCCCCCAGAAGGGTCAGTACAGGGCTGTGGTCAGGGTGGGACAAAGGGGAAGGTCCCGTGGGTGTGCAGGCTCACACACACAGGTGGGGGTGGGGGGCTGACCCGAGGGCCCGCAGCGGGTGTGGGGGCCCCTCGGATCAGGAGCCGGCCTCACCTTTGCAGTCCTTATATACCCGGCCAAGTATCCCAAACACGCGGCCCCAGCCAAGTGGCCCCCTCGGGCCATGCTCCCTGACCATATTTAGTCAAGCAGGGGAAAAAATAGCCTGTCAGCTGGGCCGCGGCTTGCCGGCCACCGGGAGCAGGGTGGGAGCGCCAGCGCCATTGACAGCGGTCCTGGGCTGCTGTCCTCCACGCCCCCCCCCTCCCCAGGGCTGCCCCTGCCCTGCCGTCCCCCTGCTATTTTTAGCCCAGCCCCGCACAGAGGCACCTCCCAGCAGCCAGGCTCCGACCTCTCAGGCCCCAGCCTGTTCCTAGGGGTGCCCTGACGGGACCCAGGCAGCTCCTGGAGCGTGGGTGGTGGGGGGAGGTCCTGCTGCCCCCTTCCTGCTCTTGGCCTCCGGTGGGCTAGTCCCCACCTGGCCACACAGTACCCCCTTGGCTTTGCCCTTTTGCCCAGAATTGGGACCAGGCTCAGGGGGTGACAGAGCCACCTGGGTGTCCAGAAACTCCTGAGCCAGCCCCAAGTAACGAGGCCCACAGGTCACCTTGGACAGCGAGCCTGGCAGATTGCCACCCTCTACCCCAGTCCTGCAACCAGGGGGCATGTGTGTGTAGGACACCCAAGTCCAAGCTCTGGTGCGCTGGGAGCACCCCATCCGGTTTCACACCTGGATGATGTGATGGGCGTGTGCAGGGCAAAACCATGGGTCCTGCATTCAGAGGCCAAGTATCCGCCACAACTGCAGGGCCTGGGCAGGCCTCCTCGCCCTCCCTGAGGGTCCGGTGCAGACCCTGCATGGGCGTGGGGGCAGTGGCCTCACTACTGGTCAGTCCTACCAGAGTGTTTGTTGCTCCAGGTCACCACACAGACCCACCCACCTCCTGGACCTGGCAGGCCTGGTGCAGCCAGGGCACAGTGATGTGGGGCCACCTCCCCATGCAGTGGCCAGGGACAGGAGGGGAGGGAGTGCGCCCCCTGGGGGAGAGCAGAGCAGGGGCACAGCTGTGGGAGGGGGGCCCGGGTAGGGTGGCAGGAGCTCGACCATCACTCCTGGAAGCTTGGGCATCTGGGAGAGGTCGGGCGCTGCTCCCAGCCGGTGGGTCCAGGAGGGGCCCTCGCTCACCCCAAGCGAGGCGGGAACACAGGGAGGTTTCAAGGTGGCCTGGGTCTGAGAGCTTTTCTGAACCTAAATCAAGTGGGAGAGCCCCCTGTGCACAAGGGACAGCACCCCTTCCCCTGTGCACACCCAGGCGGCACTCCCGCCCTCCGTCCCAGTGGAGGGGAGGAGGGGCGGGGCCACCAGAGTCTGGCCGGGGGTCCAAGGGCAGCCAGGCACCCCTGGCTGGTCCGCCCCTGAGGCTGCTGTAAATGATGCTCAAGGAACCGGAGCTGGGGAAGGAGCAGGCACAGCCATAAGTCACCTCGATAGACACCCAACAGCAGCCCCGCGCTCACAGACCAGAGCAGGGGCGCTAGGCCAGCTCCCTGAGGAGAGCTGGTGTGGGGGGCCGGGCCCCAGGATCCCTCGGACACACCAGATGACAGAGCAGTCCATTCCTTTGTCCACAGTGCCAGCATTTACAGTATTCCAGAAGCTTCTGTGCGGACTCTCTGTTGACCTTCAGATCCTCCCTGAAAGGCGGGTGTCCTGTCCCCCTGCTTTTACGAGGAGAATCGGGGCTCAGAGGGTGAGCCAACTTGTTCAAGATCACGTGGCTGGGGGCAGGCTGGGAGGGGCCAGTGGTGTGGCCCCCACTCAGGCCCCTGCTGCCTCCTAGCCCCTCGCTGTAGACAGCCGAGCATGCCTGCCTGGGTGCTATCCCACTCCAGCCCAGAGAGGCTTCTCATCAGGGGAGAGAACCAGCGCCTGCCAGGCCCCCCTTCTGGGTGTCCTCAGGGAGGCGGGAAAGGCTGTGACACTCCTGCATGTGAGCAGCTAGCAAACCAGCCCTAGTGGGCCCCCAGGCTGCCCCTCGTTCACCACCACAAGGACCCAGCCATGTGGGGCTGGCCGGGCACTGGCTGGAGGAAGGTCCCTTTGTGGCGGGGATGGGCTGGGCTGGCCAACAGGGCATGGCAGCTCGTGGGACTGCAGAGATCTCACCCTGGGGCTAGGGTCCTGCAGACCTAAATCTTTCATTTAACTTAATTAGCCCTCGCTTCAATAAGCCAATGTGATCAGTGGCTACAGTGGGGCTGTGGCGGGAGAGAAGGTAGAATCAAACAGCATGTGCACAGGGCCACACAGCCAGGGCTCCAGAGCGGCCTGGGGGAGCTGTAGGTCAGAGGTCAGGGAAGGCCTCTTGGGGTGGAACAGGGCCCAAGTGATGTTGGAGGAGCAGCAAGCGAACGTCAGGGGAGGAGCGTGAGGTCAGGGTGGGAGCACACAGTCCAGCTCAGGGCAGCAAGGAGGCCAGAGGGCTGCAGCAAGGGCCGAGCTGCGGGGGCGGGGCCGTGCCGGTGGGAATCCTGCAGAGGTTGCGGGCCTGGAGGAGGCCAGGCTGGGTGCCAGGATGGACTGCCCTGGGGGTTTGCCCAAGACCTGCGGGCCCAGCAGGGGAAGGGGAGTGGGTGAGGTGGACCCCAGGGGAAGAGGATGTCCCTCCCTCAAATGACAAGGAGGCGGGCCACTGGGGGGACCTTCAGCCCATGGGAGAAGGACCCTCCCAGTGCATGGCGTGGAAAATGGCTCGACCTCGACCTCGCTGGAGTGGGGAACCTAGGGGCCGCGCTGAAGGACTTCCCTGCTCACAGCCTGTTGCAAATCCCAGAGGGGCACCCCCAGGGATTGGCCTGGGGGAGCAGCTTCCAGTGAGGGGGCTCTGGAATTCAGGTAAGTGGAGGCACTTGTGGTTTCTGGGTCACAGGGCCCCTTACCGGGAGCTGGGGCAGGGCGGAGCAGCCCCTGGCAGCAATTTCCTGGAAGCAAGACAGTAATGGAGCCCAGAGCGCGCCCCCAGGGAGCAGTGGCTTCTGCCTGAGAGCATTTCCTGCAGGATGGTCCCTGGGGGCTCAGGGTGGGGGAGGGTCCGCACACATCTTCCAGCCTGGGAGGGGAGGGGCTGCAGTGCCCAGGAAGGCCTGCAGCAGCCGGTTCCAGCCGCCGAGTGACCCCTCAGGAGTCTGAGCCCAGCGTCCTGGTGAAGGAGGGAGGCCCCCGGAAGCCCTGGGCCTGGGTGCCACTGTGGCAGTGAGGGGTGACTCCCTGCTCCTCCTCTGTAAAGCGGGCCATGGCCCTTCCTGGGTGGGGATTGAGGCCTCAGCCAGGGGGCCACTGCTGCACATTTTCAGGGACAGCCCCAGGCAGGCTCACTCATCCCCAGGTCTTTAACCACACAGAGCAACCAGTGAATGTGTGAATGGCTTAATCAACCCGCTGATTGATCCACCCGCCATTGCCATTGCGCAGCTGGCAGCCCATGGTAGGTGGGGGAGTATGGCTGGAATCACGCCGGTGAGTGTCCAGTTTTGGGGATGTGAAGGAGGCTGGGGTCTTATTTGGAGGGGGAGGGTCAAGGCAGGGCCAGTGCCCTTGGGAGTCGCCCCGCATGCCAGAGGGTGCCCGCCTCCCCAGAAGGACCCGGAGCTGTTTTGGAGCATGTCCCACAGTCAGTAGTGGCCCCTCTGACCAGAAGACCCGGCTCTCCATCGCTTCGCTCTTCCACAAATCCTTACATAAAACAAAACAAATCGAAGTTTTAGTTTTACATTTGGCTGTGCCAGCGTGATCTCGGCAACGGCCTCTCTGCTGAGAAGCACCCTGCTCACCAAAGAAAACAGCGGCAAAGGGCTCACACAGATACTTCAACAAGGACACAGAGGTGGCCAGAGGCCCCTGAGAAGATGCCCAGTGTCACTCACCATCCGGAGACCCAAACTGCAGTGAGACACCACCTCACACCCACCAGGGTGCTTGTGAAAAACAAAGGCCCAAAACAGGAAAGTCCCAAGTATTGGCGAGGCTGCGGTGAAATCGGTGAGAATGTGCAATGGCGAAGCTGCTGCGGAAGGAAGCAAGGACAGGCGCTCAAGCTCCGGTGCTCAGGCACACAGGGCCCCTAAGCACTGTCTGTGAGGAGTGGGTAAACCCGTACGGAAAGTGGTATTTGGCCCCAAGAGGTTGGAACACGCAGGCACACGCCACGACCTGGATGAATGGGAACCACGGTGCCGCGTGAGCACAGACACAGAGGGCCACGCGTGTGAAGCCACCTGCGTGCAGTCCACAGAGACAGAGCACACAGTGGCTGCTGGGGCCTGGGGGACACTGACCACTTAATGGAACCTGGCCTCCTTTGGGGGGAGATGTTCTGGAACTGGAGAGTGGTGGGGGCCACACCACATCGTAAATGTGCCAAATACCACTGAATCATGCACCTAACGGTGGCTGATTTCATGTCACGCGAATTTCACCTTAATTAAGACAACAAAAGAAAGGTCAGTGGAGCTCAGGGCCCAGCCCCTCTCCCTGTTGAGCCTCAGCACATGGATTCAGGGCCGCCCAGGCCCTGGGCACAGGCTCTCCCAGCTGTGAGGGCCACACCCCTGCTCTCTGGGGGACGGCCACTGACTTGACCCCAACGGCACCTCCTCCCACACCCTGACACCCACTCCCTTCGAGCAGGCCAGGAGGTGGCTGGGCTGAGGCTGGCCGTCCCAGAACCACAGACTTGTTGGGGTGCTGTAAGGGACCTCCGCCACCCAACCCCGTCTGCTGCTGAAAAATCCCCCAAAGAGGTTCATGCGCTAACCGCGGAACCTGAGGGTCACCTTACGTGGCTAAAGGGATGTACAGAGGTGTTGGAGGCAAGCACCTTGACCCTGGGTGGTCCAGCTGGGCCTATATGGAATCACAGGGTCTTGGGGGGAGGCAGGAGGCCAGAGGCCGAGGAGCAAGGCAGGATGGAGCCGGGGTGGGAGAGAGGCTGGAAGCCGCTAGGTTGCAGCTCTGAAGATGGGGAGGGGCTGAGCACAGGCGCCTCGAGGAGCTGGGAAAGGCCAGAAAAGACTCTCACGGAGCCTCGGAGAAGCCAGCCCTGCCCACGCCTGGATTTTAGACTTCTCAGCTCCAGAACTGGAGAGAATAAATTTGTGGTTTTTTTAAGCCACTGATTGTGCGAACATTTGTTACAGCAGCCACAGCAAGCTCATCCCCCCTACAGCCTCCTGCCCAGGAAAACTCCCCACCTGCCCACCTGGAGCAGGACAGAGCCAGAGCTGGGGCGGGCACAGCCACGGCAGCTGTGGAGCCTTCCCAGAGAGGCCCAGCTGCCGCGGGTCAGGAAGACCCCGGGCTGGGGTGGGGGATCGGCCAGCATGAGGGGGCAGCCTGGGAAGGGCCCCTCCCAGCTCTTGAAGGGGTGAGACAGCCAGAGAATGGTCTGCCCGCGGGGGACTGGCCCTTCCCTGCTGGCCTGGCCTGGGCCCCAGGCTGACATAGGGGATGCCCACAGGCCAGCAGGACTGCTACAGACTGATCCCTGGGCTAGGCCTGGGACCCCTTCCTGCCGAGGCCTGGCTGAGGTCACCAAATGCCAGGAACAGTCTGGGCTCTGATGGGCAGGCAGTTCCTCTCCTGCCTGGGTGGCAGGACCACAAGCTGTGAGGCACAGAGGGGCTCCTGGAGCAATGTCCGCTGGTGGGTACTGTCCTCAGCACGCATAGAGCACATCCGTGCACGCAGGACTTCTCAGAGCCTTCATGAGGCCAGTGTGTACTTTGAGGCCCCAGCAGCCAACCTCGGCTGACCGTCCCCAGCCCTGGCACACACAGGCACACTGCCCGGAAGAGGCTGTGCATGCTAGCGAGGCCCGTGAGCAGAGATGCAGGTGAAATGCTGGTGGGAAGAGGGACCCTGCCTCACTGCAGGAAGACCACGACCCCCTCCCACCATGCCTGGTCGGCCGCCTGCTGCTAGACCTCACTGTCCAAACAGTCCCGGGCATACGAGCACACAGACATGCAGGCATGCACACGCACACACATGCACACCTGGATACACAGGCACATGCACACATGCACATAGCAAAACAAATGCACAGATGTTATCAGAATGGCAGCAGGAAGGCCTCCGACCACTCGTAAAGAAAGTCGTATTTCATTGCCATGGTGTCAGTGGAGAGCACTTGTCACCAGGACGTCCCATCCAGGGTGGTGACAGCTTTACCGTCATCAGGACGTGACTCGCTTGAGGATCCTGGTCCACGTGGCACCAGCTGGAGCCCCTGGGAGGTTCATGCAGGGCGGCCCCAGGCCTGCCGCACAAGCACACACTCCCAGAGCTCCTGGGGGGGAGGGGGAGGGCAGGGACAGGGGCATGTGAGGGCCAGACTGGGCAAGCGGGGAGCTGGGGGCTCCCTCCCTCTCCCCCTCCTTCCTCTCTGCACCCCGTGTGTGCTGGGCGTGATGAGGCTTTTCTGCATCTTGGAGCCCCACTGCTGTGGAGGATTCACGTGGACTCATCTTAGAAGAAAGTGAACTGCCAGTGGAAACCAGGAAGGTGGGCCAGGCTGGTCCCTGAGCCCCACCCCTGGGCCCCTTGTCCCCTCCCTGCAGACGTTCCACAGGGCCTCTCGTGGGCTCCCCACCAGCCCTTGTGGAAGTATTTTTCTGGGTCAAGAGACAGATTCCTGATCAAAAAGAAGAGGAGATGGGAGTGGGGGAGATTCGGGGCCATTTCTGGTTGCATTTTAAGAAGTCCCGCCTTAAATGTAAGAACTTACCACAGCAGAAAGCTCCCTTGGCTCCTGCAGAGATGAGCCATCAAACCAAGCAGTAAAACAGAGGCTCATGGCACTGCAGGCATGTCTGGGGGACTGGGCAGCTGGTGGCCCTTCCTGTCTGTGGGCGGCCCGACCCTCTGTGGTGGGTGCCTCGCCTCCTCTGTGGGCCCCCCACCCTGTTGTGCTCATGTCTGGTTGTCCCAGCCGTTCTTTAGCCACTAAGAACGGCAGTGGGAGGCCTGGCAGGGGCTTAGTCTGCTCTGCAGGAGTTTGGGGATGAACATGGCCCTGGTGGCCAGTGGGCCAAGGGAGGCAGGGGCAGGCCACGCATAGGAGGGCCCCTGTGGTGGGCTGGTCAGGCTGCTGGGTCAGAGGAAGGATTCCAGGCGACCACGCCCATCATCCTCCGTGTTTGCAAGCAGAGACAGGCCAACTCCATTCCCAGCTTGTGTGAGCTGCTGGCTCCTCAGGCCCAGGTGTGGGCACACAGACAGATTAGGCAAGGGCACCCATCTGGCTCTTCCCTGGTGGAGAAGCCCTTTCTACTGTTGCTCTTCACACCTTCCTTTCCATTCTGAGCTGAGCAGGGCTCCCCATCTCCTGTGTGAGAAAGGAATCCACCAGCTGTGGAGAATCGATAGAACCAGGCCTTCAGACCCCTCGGTGGCAAACCCATTCACACCAGAACGTCACCCCTTGATACTGTTGGAAGCAGGGACAGCGTTTCGATCCAGGTGAGCGAGCATCAGTCTACCCACCCGAGCACAGACTCCAGAGAAGTTGTGCCAAGTGGCCGACACCTGGACCCTCCCCGTGGACTGTCCCCTTCCTGCCAGCTCCAGGCACATGCAGGGCCAGTGGCTGAGGGGGTCTCCTGTTCCTGGCCCCCTCCCTGCCCTTGGGCCCTGCTGCAGGGGCTGGAGGGGGCACCTCAGAAAGCCCCTCTTCTCTGGAGTAGGCAGCGGGCTCCAGGGCTGCACAGGCCAAGCTGCCCTTGATGGGTGCCCGGTGACCGGCAGGGCCCTGGCCCCTGGTCATGCTCCTCAGGAGCAGGTACTCAGATCCCTTGAGGCTGCATGTGAGACCCTGTAGCCCCCCGAAGGGCCTCCTCCTCAGGGCATCCCGGGGCCCGAATTCTCCTTACTCATGAGCAGCAAGTCTGACCCCTCCCCGGGGAGCCCAGCTGGAGCCCTGGGATGATGGGGGTGGCCTCGTCTCCCTGGCACATGCCCTGCCCACGTCCTTGGGGAGCTGACAGGATCTCGGCCACAGTTAGCTGGTTCCCTCATCCCTGCCCCATAAATAGTCATTCTGGGGCTGTTACAAAGGGGCTTTAAAAAAACACCACTCATCTGGAGAAAGGGACTGAAGGGTGTCCAGACGCACACTGCCAACCCCAGTCCCACTGCTAACGGCATAAAAAGTCGGCACCATGGAGGTTTTGCTCCAGGGTTGCGCGTGCACTCCCTGGGGTTCTGTTTAATCTGGGATGGGAGTTTTGGGTTCCTTGCATGTAACATTTATAACAGTCACAGTGTGCTCAGGATATGCAGTGCACAGGGCCATGTCCTCCGAGAGGGTGGCCAGCTGCAGCCACCAGGAGGGTGTGAGGGCCGCCTGCAAGGGACTTCCCTCAGGTTCTGCGCCTCCTGGGAGTTCGCTCTGCGGACTGCATCCCTGCACCTCTGCCTCCACTCCCCCGGGGCCCTGGGGCCTGAGCTCTGCCTGGCCCCCGGTGTGGAGGAGGGTGAGGACATGCCGTGGGCGTCTGTGCCAAAGGAGGTACCAGGTTGGATCTGCACCGAGCTGGAAGCCCTCCAGTCCAGACTTCCGTCCGAGTGCTGGCTCTTCCTGTAAATGCTTCAAGTGACGGGGTGCTCAGTACACCAGAGGCCACCTCTGCTCCTCAGAGGCAGTCCTCAGCCTCTGGGAGGCCAAGGGGGGCGCCGGCAGTGGTCACATAGCACCGATGCTGAGCACCGGCTGGGCAGGCTGCGCACCAGCCCAGAAGGCTCCCAGAGCATGCCTTGCCGGATGGCCTCCCAGCTCCGGGAGAGATTCCAAGGTGACGGCTGGGAGGACACTACAGACTGATGCCCGTGCAGGGGGACTGGCTCAGAGCCCCTCCCCAGAGCCGCTCTTCTCATGGTTCCCCCTTGTGGGCAGGACCCTCTGGCAGCCTCCTGGTGCCAGCCTGCTCCCACCAGCTTCGGGTCCGTCACAGCTGCACCCCAGGCTCCGGACCCCACCCCCCGGGGCCCTGCCCTCAGTGATGCGGTGGTGCCTCCTGTCCCTGCAGGCCGTCTCACACCAGGCCTGGCAGGGATGCTGGGAGGCCAGGGGGGCCTGGGCCCAGGTGCTGGGGTCCTGGGAGGATGCTTGCCTCCCCCCTGACGACACAGATTTCCCTGGCATTGGCTTGCAGATGCTGAGAACTAGCCTGCCCTGGGAGCTGTCCTGTTTAATAAATGGATCTCTGTTTGCTCCTGATGGATGGCTTTGCCTGATCGTAAAACTCCAGAGGAAGTCAAATTCAGGTTCCCAAAACCTTGAAGATATTCCATGAATTTATTATGTGATCTGGCAAATTATTGAATCCTTACATATCTTCAACAGGCACAGCAGGCCCGAAACTCCACATGTCCAGTGGACCCGGGGGCTTGCCTTCTATGGGTAATGACCCCACCAGAAATGCTCTTCCAGGAACTTGGCTGGGAATCCAAAATCCCAGGGAGGCTCTCCCAGGGTCAGAGGGCAGCAAAGCCTGAGTGGCCCCCCAGAGTCGCCTTCCATCCCTCTTGGCCCAGGGCCTCCAGCATTTTGATGGTCAGCCCTCCCTCAGGCTCCCTTGGGCCCTCTCTGGGGAAAGAGGGGCTCAGAGTTCCCAACTTCCTTTGCAAGCAAGCCTGTGGGGGGCAGAAGCCCTGCCCCTCACACGCATCCCCCATCACCCTTCCCTTGAGTGCCGACAGAGCCAGCCAGTGTGGTGGGGAGTCACTCCCGAGATTCAGGCACTAATGGATCGGCTGTGCGTTCATCAGGAGGGGCAATGCTGCAGGGCGGGCCCGGCCTAACCAGACAGGCCCTTTAAAAGGAAAAGCATCAGAAACGCTGCCACACTGACCTCAAGAAGGAAGCCGCAGCCAGGTCACGGCCTGCCCTCCGGGGCCGGGTGCCAAGGATCTGCTGCAGCCTGCAGCCTGCAGCCACAGACAGCTGGGACCTCCGTCCTCCAGCCGCAAGGAAGTGAACCCCCCAACAACCTGAACAAACTTGGAAGAGGTCCCCGAGCTTCCGAGGAGAGCCCAGCCCCAGCCACGTTTGACTTCAGCCCAGTGAGACCCTGCGCGAGGAGCCAGCCACACCGTGCTGGACTTCTGAGCCGCAGAGACTGTGAGGTAATAGACGGCAGGCGTTTTAATCTGCTCCATGTGTGGTGATTTGTTACACAGCATGAGAACGATTACAGAACTGAACCTCCAGCTGTAAAACGTGAGAACACACAGTTCAAGGCGCATCTCGCACCTTTACGCGCCGGGGCAGCTGGTGTCCATGTCCTCCGGCCCTGCCCGCTCCATAGGCTGCGGCTTGTGTTGGTAGGACTATGAGCCTGCCCTGGGCTCAGTGGGAGGGACACCACGGTGGGGCAGTGACGGCAGGGCAGCGTGGCATGCAGGCCATGGGCTAGGCAGCTGACTCACAGTTGGAGGGGTCCTGTTCGTGCCTGGGTAGGGATGTGCCCACAGGGGTTTCCTTCCTGCCCCTCAGGGTGAGTATTGTAGGGCCCATGTTCTCTAGGGTCCTTGGAGCACAGGGATCCCGTGAATCGCTCCATCCAGGCCTCTCACGGAGATCAAGGGTGACACGGGCCCTGCTTCCTGCCCCAGGACAGACGTGGCGAAGCTGGGAATCACGGCTGCTGGCTGTCTCCGGGCGGCATGAGGGCCCCACCCCTGTCACCCTCCCTTCCCCGTCTCTGGTGCCCACAGGTCTCATGACCCCTTCCCAAAGCCTTGGCAGCCTGCTGGCCCCACTGCCTCTCACCCAACGGGGACCCTCTCCTGCTTCCCCCTCCCTTCAAGGACACTGCAGCAACCTCCACTCAGCTAGTCTCACCTAGACTTGAGGAAGCAAGATTGCCAACCAGCTAACGTGCCGGGGCCCTAGTGGGGCCTGCGGGGGCAGCCCAAGGAGCCTGGCAGCAGGGAGGGGCCGGGGGCTCTCACACAGCCAGCGAGGGGGACTTTCTGCAGCACATTCAGCCTGGGACTGGCTGCAGCCCCTTCTGGGGCCTGTCTGTGTTTGGGGCTCAGCCTCCAGGGGGCCGCCACCCCCAGGCAGCCTCTCTGAACCCCCGAGTGACCTTCGCCAAGGTGCATGCGCGGCTGCAGCCGGTGCTGCTGAAGCATCGTGCGTTCACGGTTATGAGCTGTTTTATTGCCCAGTCAGTAAAAACCTTCTGATTATGTCACTGCGGAGGCAGTCAATGCCAAAAAATACAAATGTCCTTCTGTCCACATCACCCCTCCGCCTCCACGCTGGCCTCCTTCTCTGTGCTTCTGTTACTGCTTAGACGCAGACTGTACACCTGCCTCCCTGCCCAAGGGACCCTCTCCCGAGCTGGGGGAACCGGACAGGGTGGGGACAGTGGTGGTGGTGGTGGTGGGGGCCCGACACAGCTCTGGGATGGGTTCAGGCCCCTTGGGGCCAGAGGTGCAGGCACAGGGATGGCCCCCACCCTGGGGACAATGTCCCCCAGAGGCAGCACCAGCCCCCTTGCAAGGGGCCCTTTGTGCATCCCTGGTGGGCACTGAGGTGGCATGCACAGCCATTCTCTCCTTCGGGAGACATCCACTGGCCCCGCCAGGCACCCTGCTCTTCCGGGAGCTGGGACAAGGCACCGGGCCCTTGGGGCTCTGCCTCTCCCTGTGACCTGGGTGGTCACCATGCCGGCCCTTGGGGGAGGGCCCGACACAGAATCAGGCCCAAACACCAGCTCAGACAGTGTGGGCCTCCCCCGCAGGGCCCAGTGTGGAACCAGCAAAGACATAGTAACGGGACAGGGTGGGGGCAGGGAGGGCTTCCTGGGAGAGGTGGCGTTCATCCTCACTAGGGTCTCTGGCCCTCTGTAGTCCCTGAGCAAGGCCAGGGGACATCAGGACCCTGGGTGCTAGCCACAGGCTGGAGCCCTTCCTGCAGGGCCAGCCTGGCCTAACTCAGGTTTCTCCAGGCCCAGAGGCCCTGTCCAGCCAGAGGCAGAGGCGGCCTCGGTGCCTGACCAGGACACTTCAGGAGGCTGACCTCAGCACAGACTCAGCTCCAGGCTTGGCACCTGACGGGCAGACCCAAGAACAGCCTTTGACAAGCAGCTGAGGTGGGTTGGACGCTGGGAGGGCGCTGGGGGGGAAGGGGGGACATGGGAACTGTTTGGGATCAAGGGCCTGACCAGACGCTGAAGGCCCGCAGTTCACACCAAGCCCCACCATTCCTCTGCATGACCTGGGAAGGGAGCAGGGGCCCTGCTCCTGCGGTCCTGAGGTGGTGACCTAGCAGTGAGGGTCCAGGGTTCAAGGAGGACAGCACCTGGAAGGGCTGTGGCCTGTCATGCCCCAGCCAGCTGGACGGCTCTGGGTCAGCTGTGAGTGTCTCTGTCCCCCAGAGCCCGAGCACCCAGGCCATCCTGGTGTGTGCCTGCCTCCCCAATGAGGAGGACTCGTGTGCCCCAGGACAAACCCCCTGGCCAGCACACAGCAAATCTCTACGAGCCCCGCATGGATGTCAGGAGAGCCATGTCTGCTGCCTCAGACCCCAGCTCCCTGCCCGCAGACCCCAGATCCCTACCTACAGACCCCAGATCCCGGCCCTCAGACCCCAGCTCTCTGCCTACAGACCCCAGCTCCCTGCCCTCAGACCCCAGCTCCCGGCCCGCAGACCCCAGATCCCTGCCCGCAGACCCCAGCTCCCTGCCCGCAGACCCCAGATCCCTGCCCGCAGACCCCAGATCCCGGCCCGCAGACCCCAGCTCCCTGCCCGCAGACCCCAGCTCTCTGCCTACAGACCCCAGATCCCTGCCTGCAGACCCCAGATCCCTGCCCGCAGACCCCAGCTCCCAGCCCTCAGACCCCAGATCTCTGCCCGCAGACCCCAGATCCCTGCCCGCAGACCCCAGATCCCTGCCTACAGACCCCAGCTCCCTGCCCGCAGACCCCAGATCCCGGCCTGCAGACCCCAGCTCCCTGCCTGCAGACCCCAGATCCCAGCCCGCAGAACCCAGCTCCCTGCCTGCAGACCCCAGATCCCAGCCCGCAGACCCCAGCTCCAGGCCCGCAGACCCCAGATCCCTGCCCGCAGACCCCAGCTCCCGGCCCACAGACCCTAGATCCCTGCCCGCAGACCCCAGATCCCTGCCCGCAGACCCCAGATCCCTGCCCGCAGACCCCAGCTCCAGGCCCTCAGACCCCAGATCCCTGCCCGCAGACCCCAGCTCCCTGCCCACAGACCCCAGCTCCCTGCCCTCAGACCCCAGCTCCAGGCCCGCAGACCCCAGATCCCTGCCTGCAGACCCCAGCTCCCGGCCCGCAGACCCCAGCTCCCGGCCCGCAGACCCCAGCTCCCTGCCCACAGACCCCAGATCCCGGCCCGCAAACCCCAGCTCCCTGCCCGCAGACCCCAGCTCCAGGCCTGCAGACACCAGATCCCGGCCCGCAGACCCCAGCTCCCTGCCCGCAGACCCCAGATCCCTGCCCGCAGACCCCAGCTCCAGGCCCGCAGACCCCAGATCCCTGCCCGCAGACCCCAGCTCCCGGCCCGCAGACCCCAGATCCCGGCCCGCAGACCCCAGATCCCTGCCCGCAGACCCCAGATCCCTGCCCGCAGACCCCAGCTCTAGGCCCGCAGACCCCAGATCCCTGCCCGCAGACCCCAGCTCCCAGCCCGCAGACCCCAGCTCCCAGCCCGCAGACCCCAGATCCCCGCCCGCAGATCCCAGATCCCTGCTCGCAGACCCCAGATCCCAGCCCGCAGACCCCAGCTCCCTGCCCGCAGACCCCAGCTCCAGGCCCACAGACCCCAGATCCCTGCTCGCAGACCCCAGATCCTTGCCCGCAGACCCCAGCTCCCTGCCCGCAGACCCCAGATCCCTGCCCACAGATCCCAGATCCCTGCCTACAGACCCCAGATCCCTGCCCACAGACCCTAGCTCCAGGCCCCAGCTATACCCTGGACCAGGGCTTCCCCTCCCCGCCATCCCTAAGCCTGACCCCACCAGGCCCCCTGGGTGCCCTCTGGGTTGCAGACAAAGAAGAAGGCACCTCCCCGCGTCTGTCAGCCCCCTGAACCCTCCCTCAGAGCAACAGCCCAGCCGGCCTCGGGGACCTACTGCCCCCACCCAGGAGCCATGACTTTTCTAGTGATTTCTAATATCAAGCTCTTGAGTTCTGTAGGTGTGATTAAACATGATGACGAGGCTGCTCCCCAGCCTCAAGATCAGGCCAGGCTTTTCATCAGCCCCACCAAGAAATAGGTCAGGAGCACCCCTTAGATGTGTCTTTCTCCCAAGACCAATCTGAACAGCAACATAAACAGGGCTTGAGAACCACGGTTCGTTGCCTCCGGTGCTAAGCCAGCAGGGGTTAACCAGCGGTGGTGAAGCTCAGCCCCCGCCGTCCTCCCGGGATGCAGGGATGCAGGGGCTAAAGCTGGCCCAACCCCATGCCCCCAGGCCCATCTGGGGCCCAGAAGATGGAAGTGGGGGCCTGGTAGTCAATGTCTGCTTTGTTTGGGGCCCTCATTCTCCGTTCCATGTGACAGAGAGGCCTGGAGAGGGTCCCCCCTCCTACTGTGAGGGGCTCCAGGGCCAGCAGAAGACCACCCCCATCAAGGAGCTTACAGCCAGCTTCAGCCAGCTGTCACGGGGTGCTGGCCACCCACAGGGCTGCTGTGGGGTCAGAGAGAAGACAAGATGCGGAATTTCATGTTCAGAACACAAAGGGTTGATCCTGATTCTCTATCCCCTGCTCCCTGGTGGCTGGGGGAGGGGCGACAGAGTGGCCAGCTTGACTTGGCACCCCTGGGGTACTTTCGAGAACCCTCTCTACCTCCTGGGAGGGTCCAGCCCCTCTCCCGTCCTCCCCACAACCTGGTGTCAAGCCAGTGGACGTCCCGACCACTATCTCTGGGTGGCCCCAGCTAGTGCCGCTGTGCATCCTCCCCAAGAGGCAGCTGCTCGAAGTCCAGGTCCCCAGTGTGCGAGGTCACCGAGGGGCTCAGCAGGCCATGAGCCTGGCCCCAGGTGCCCTCAGCTGCAGGAGAAGGGACAGGAGGTGCATGGAAGTCCTGATGTGCCCTGAGGCAGGGACCCGAGTTCAGGGCAGCCATCCTCTCATGAGGAGAAAAGGGGGAGGCCGAAGCTCCTGAGGGGAGCTGAGGGGACAGAGTCAGGCAGTCCGAAAGGCTGCTCCCCACACCCAGCATGACCCTGGGGAGGCCCAGTCCCCAGAGCCGCAGCGGCGCCCAGGCCCCATCTGCACAGCGGGCGTGGGGGAAGGCGGCATTCCCGCCGCGGCAGTCAGCAGTCATTGCCGCACACCACACGCCGTGCTCAGCACAGCGGCCTCACAGCAAGCCCGCAGCCCATTCTGGTTCCAGGCCCAGAGGGGGTAGCATGGGGCTGGGGTGCACTGGGAGGTGTGCACGCCACCTCCTTAGGGGGACTAGGGCTCCCCACCAGGACAGCCAGGGCTCACCGCTGCACCCCCAGCCCAGAGCCCCAAGGGGACCCTCCCAGCTGGCTCCCTGAGCACCAGAGAGCCTGGTATTGACCGTGTGCAGACTGGGCATCGATTGGCTGAAAAGTGGAACCTGAAATAGTCCCCGTTGCCAGTAAACCGGATTTTTAATTGTTGAGGCAGCTAATCTCTGGTCACCTCCCAGGAAGCTGTGAGGCACAGGGCTTTGATCTATCCCCAACCTCAGGGCGGTGGGCAGCCCCACAGTGCCCACTGCAGGCTGGGCCCAGCAGAGGCCAGGCGTGCTGCAGGGCCCCCCTTCTGGAGTGCAGGGGCAGCCGGGCAGCGGTGCCAGCTCTGGGTCCCTGAGTTAGCTGGGGCTCTGCTGTTTTCTCGCTGTCATCCTTAAGTAAGTTGTTTCAGCCCACTGTGCCTCAGTTTCCTTACCTGTAAAAGACCACCGGCCATAGGTGACACCCAGCCTGGCTGGCATCTGGGGGGGCCAGGAGCTTCCAGCTTGGGTGCTGTCCCTCAAGGCCAGCCATCTCTTAGACAGTAAACTTCTGCCGAAACTCGTAAGTCGTGAAGAAGGTGTGTTCACATCTCTCTGTGTGTTGAGAGCAACGACACCAGCCTCCCTGGGCAGAAACGCTGAGCGGCTCCATGTGCTCCTGATGCACAGGACCTTCCCGTGAAGTCCCTCAAAGCCCGGGTCCCTGACATTATACTTTACATCTCCTGCAGTGCTGAACAATTCCAAACACGTGGGCACCTGCCCAGCACTCCTGAGGCCTCCAGCCCGGGAACCACAGACCCACCCCAACAGTAAAGCGACATGGAAAACTGTGGAAAACCGAAGCATGGGGCGGGCGGCCAGGCCTGAGGAGCTGCAGCCGAGACAAGAACTTTGATTTTGTTCCACAGGTATGGAACCCTGAGGCTCTAAGGAGGGAGGGTGATGGATCCAGTGGAGACCGGGGTGGGGCCTGGGGGTGGGGGGTTAGGAAGGGAGGCAGCACCTGGTGGGTGCAGCCTTGGGCCGCATTTCAAGTCCTGGGGACCCCTAGAGACAGGGACCTCCCTCCCCCACCCCTTCCCCAGCCCTCTAAGCCCCCAAGGCTGCAGCAGGAGCTTCAAGTGGCCCCACAGAAGTACCAGGACTGAAAACCAGAAGGTGCCCCCTCAGTCCTGTGCCTAGCGCCCCCCAGCTCCCCCCAGCCCTGGGGTACAGAGCATGCCAGGGAGTGGCTCTACCTGCGTGTCTCAAACTTACTGGGACCGGATGACATTTCTCCCAGAAATAATTAACTCTGACATCACAAAGGGCATCTCCCATGGCCAAGGTCACCCCAGGGCTGGCAAGGCCTCTCTTTCCGCCTTAGGCCTTCCTCAGTCCACAGCTTCGACAAATGAGGTTTCAGAGACCTGGCATAAAGAGGGAGCCAAGATGCTCTTCCTGCAGAAATAACTGCCGGTGCCCTGTCAGCTACAAACTGGCCCAGCCAGGGCGGCTGGCTACAAAGTTGGGGGTGGGTTTGCAAAGCCACCTCGCTCTCCAAATCCTTAAGAGGCCCCAGGCAGCACATCTGCTCAAGGGTCCCTGTAACTCACTAGCGGGCCACCATCGAGGGCTAATGTCAGTCTCCTGATCTTCGGTCCCCAAGAGCTTAAGCGTGGGAGCCAGCGGTGGGTGGGGTCGTGGACAAGTAGGCTGGGCCACCCACCCTGGGAGGCCACCTGTGCCGTGTCCTGGGCTGCAAGCGGGATGACCATGCAGGGATCTCGCAAGCTGTCAGAGGCTGCAGCAGGATAGTGTGTGGGGGCGCTCTACGCCTGCCTGGCACACACCTGTGCCACTAGGTGTGTGAGTGTCCCGGGGCCGCCGTAACAAAGCCCGTTGACCACAGGGCTTAAACAGCAGAAATCAATCATCTCCCAGTCCCAGAGGCCCAAAGTCGGAGATAAAGGTGTCAGCAGGGCTGTTCCTTCTGAGGGGGGATCTGTCTTGGCCTGTCCCAGTCTCAGCTGGTTGTTGATCTTTGACTCTCAGAAGCATCACCCCGGCTCTGCCTCCCTTGTTGCATGGCTCTCCTCCCTGTGAGTGTGACTGTGCCCCAATATCCCCTTCTTATAAGGACACCAGGCATGTTTGACTGGGGGCCACCCTGCTCTGGCGTGACCTCACCTCAGCTAATTACATTGGCAATGACCCCATTTCCAAATAAGGTCACATTCTGAGGTCCTGAGGGTCAGGACTTCAACATAGGAATTTTCAGGGATGGAATTCACCCCACTGCACTAGGACTGAGGGTGCTGCACAGTTAAAGAGAAGCTCACTCCCCCAGCAAGCCGCCCCTGGAGGTTATAGCAGCTCTGTACTATCATCACCCAAACTGGGAAACAGATAAAGTGCCCCCCAGCAGGTGACGGATAAACGGACTGCTCCGCCCAGACGGTGGGGCATTATTCGGGGCTGAAAAGAAATGAGCCGTCAGGCCACGAAGAGACGTGGAGGAAGCTTTCGTGCACATCACTGGGTGAAGGAAGCCCACCTGGGAAGCCACGCGCTGTGCAGTGCCAGCCCCACGACACCCGGGAACGGCCCAGACACGCCGACAAAACCGGGTCATCACTTGTAACAACTATGTCACGCGGTGCAAGATATTAGTGATGGGCAGGGGGTGCTTCTTGTACTTTACACTCAATTTTTCTGCAAGCCTAAAATCGCTCAAAAAGTAGTCCATTAATTTTATTTAAAAAATCTCCAACAACTGTAGCAATGGTTTTCTGGGTTTAGAGCCCAGAAAGCTGTAGCGTTAATAAAGAAACTTTAAAGTTATAGAGAAAAACTGCTTAGAGTCTTGAGGCCTGTCACTGACCCCTGCCCACCCAGAAAACTGTCCTCCCTGCATGGCCAGCTGGCGGCTCTCCATTCTCTCCGGGCTGCCTCTGAAGGGCCTCTCCAGGCAGGGGGTGGAGGGGCTGTGTGCGGCGTGCCCCAGACTTCTCTCAGCGTGAGGCAGTTACGTCGCCCATGAGATCCGGAGCTAGCTGCCCCTCTGTGAGCAGGCTGGGAGGGCCAGCAGAACTGCAGGGGCCCCCCTCAGGCCCCAGAGAGACCCCACCCAGTGCAGAGCAGCAGCTGTGAAGAGGCCAGGCATGTGTCTTCAAGGGAAAGGTTCCCGGGCCCCAGTGGAGCTTGTGATTCCCATCCCTGGAGTGGCTCCGGCAGCAGCAGAGCAGCTCCTGGGGACACCGTGGCGTCCCTGTGGGGAAGAGCTCATGGTTTGGACTTCAGAGCCTGACAAACACTTGAGAGGCTTCCCAGACATGTCCCCCAACTTCTTAGGTTCCCACTGGCACTGTGCAGCCAAGGACCCCTGCCCTCCGCCTCCTCCATGCCAAGGCTCGGAGAAAACGGGGTCAGGTTTCAGGGAAGCCGGAGGCCTCAGCAACAAGCAGGATCCTCTGCCCAGAGCTCCCCCACCAGCTCTGTGCACCATGGTTTGGGGTGGCCAGCAAGCAAGAGGGCTTGGTGGGCCTTGGGGACAGGAGGCTGGGCAGCAGAGACCCAGGCACACTATCCCTGGGGTCAGGATTTGGGTCCTGGAGACCCAGCAACACCCCCTCCACCAGCACCAAGAATAATTTCTCCCCTCTTCTCTGGCTCCAGTGGTTTCCTGCAAGTTCTGGCACCAGGGGTGGGATTGAGGAGGGAATCGGGCCTTCCCAGCCTCGTGGCAGGGGGCAACCTCTGCTCCTGAGACCCTCATAGGGACCGGGCAGCAGGGAGCCAGGAGCTGGAGGGCCAAGAGTAAAATGCCCCTCTTGTCTCCTTGGTAAAACCTGCCCCCTTCAAGCCCCAGTATAAATTACTCCTCCTCCAGGAAGCCACTCAGACCACTGTACAGTCAGGGGTCCTTGGCCGGCCTCCTTCCCTGAGCCACGTGCCTCGGAGGACATTGAGGGGATAGGCTTCTGCCACCACTGTCTGCTGGGCACCTAGGAGGCCAGCATGAGCAGGTGGTCACTAAGTATAGCAAACAGGCAGACACCTCTGCCCTGGGCCGAGGGCCGCCCTGCCGTACCCCCACTGGGTGATTCCAGGGGTTTGCAGGCCCTAGGCAACCACACTGCAGGCTCTGAGGCCTCCAACAGGGCTGCAGGGCCTTCCCACCAGTCCAGCCAGGGCAGCACTCTCCTGAGCCTCAATCCCCAAAGCACTGGAGGGACCCACATATCCACTCACTGCAGGCCCAGGGCCAGGGCAGCACCTCTGCCCCGAGGGTGGCCTGTCCGGAGCGGGCATTTGACACACCACAAGGCCCTGGGAGCAAACCGGCAGTGCAAGTGAGCCCCAGCATCGGATGCATGTTCAGCCCTCAGGGGCGGCCTGGGAGGCACAGCGCCATTTCTCCCCTCACCCTGTGTCCCATGCCCCGCTGCCCTCTGGCACGGATCAGAAACCCTCTGCGTGGTCGCAGCCCTAACTGGAATCCTGGGAGCACAGAGGGCCTGGGTGCCCAGACTGATCCTGTGGCTCCCGAAGGACCTGGCGAGCACCTGGCCCGGCCTCACCCCAGGGCCTCGGACCGTTGGCTCCGCGGCATTTTGGGGAGGCTGGATCTGTGCTGGGACCACCAGGAACAAAGAGGGCGCGAGCTTCACGCACATGGGGGACACGCTCTCCTGCTGGCTCCCGAGTCCCATGCCCACCCTAGGCACACAGAGGGGCACAGGGAGCCCAGCCTGCCCCTGGGGATCGTGGGGGGCACAATACACCCCAATAAAACCCTCCCTGAGACCAATGCAGGCTGGGGGGCCTGGGACCTTCCTGGGGGTCGAGTTGCAAAGTGAAGCCTGGACGTGGAGTCAGTAGGGGATGAGGGCGGGGGATCCCCTAGGGTGTGTGTGCCAAGGGGGGCATCTCCCTTATGTCCCTTCAGGAGGGCCATCACCCCTGGAGGTCCCCGCTTGTCTGCAAGGTGCTCGGCCTCCCCTTAGATGGGGTTTTATATCTGAAGCGGGAGACGATCACGGAGTCTGCTTACTGGTCTTGTCAGGCAGGGGCCCCCACCCAGGGCACAAGGCACTGGTCACCATGAGGTTGCCGTCGGGCAGGACTTAAACGAGGCCGAGCAGCTGTAAGTGACCAGAGGCTGGCTGGGCAGGTAGGGTTACCCCCAGGTCTAGAGCTCAGAACTGCACAGAGATCCCCCCACACACACTGTCAGCCCCTAGAAACATCAGCACAATGCAGGGTAGGATGTGTGGTGTGGAGTAGGGTGAGATGGGTGCAGCAGGTGGCCTAGACACCTGCCTTGGGGTCCACGGAGCACCGAGCATGGCGTCAGGGGTCCCAGCTGGCAGGGGATCACCTTGCTGAGCAGGCTCTGGGGCCCTGCCCCTGGACCACGGCCGGCCTCCTAGCCTGTCCCCTTGCCCCAACTGTTGGGCCTCAGCTGCCCTAGGACTTCCATGCGCCACACTGGGGGCTGCCCCACAGGACACGCATGTCTCACAGCTCTGAGAGGACCTCCCTCGGCCACAGGATGCACCTCAGTGGAACCTGCTTCTCATCCTGGGGACAGTGGGCAGGGCTGTGCAGGGAGCCTTTCATTCGACAAGTGTCACTGCACCAGCTCTGCCTGGCTGTGGGGTACAGCCGGGCACCGGGCTGCCTTTGGGGGGCAGGGGACGGACAGGGAGCAGGCAGGGCATACAGCAGGCAGGCTGCCATTCACAGGCGAGGGGTGGGCACAGACATAAAGTGCAGCAGGCCTGAATGCTGATCTGTCCTAAGGGCAGGGGAGGACAAGGACCCCCTCGGCTCCCAGGGAGGCAACGGCTAGAGGGGGCAGTTAGCCAGGCTACCATGCCAAGGGCCCCCAGCAGCCCCACAGTGCGAGCACCCAAGTCCACACAGACCCCTCAGAGCCGGGGAAAGGCAGACCCCCATCACGTTCTGTCTCCTCCTGGAACCCCTCACGCACAGTCACACCCTGCAGGTGACCATGCCCCCTCTCCTTCCTGACTTGTCAGGACCATCCACCCCCACTGATCAGCCACTGAGCCATGGCCAGGCCCCGACTGAGCGCCAGCCCCCAAGGAGGAGCTCTTTGCCACCGACCCCATTTGCACCTTCTCAAAGCTAACAGTGGGAAGGGGCTGCGGCATCCTCCGTCCTCACCACGAGCCCCACCGTGGCTGCCCACCCTTATTCACCCCCTCACACATCCATCCACCCAGCCTCCCCTTCACCTGTGACCCAGTCACTCAGTAAACATGTTTGGGTACCACTGCTGCCAGGCCCCGCCCGGGCGGGCTGCTCGTCAGCAAGCGGCTTCCCATAAGATGGGCTCCCAAACCAGAGGCCCGGCCACAGCGTGTCTGCAGACACTCCCACTCGGGCCCACGCGGGGCAGTGGCCCTGAGCACCCAGGACCCCCAGCAGACACCCCCGTGCAGGAACCCAGGGGCAGCGGTCCCCCGGGCAGACAGATGCTCATTCCCCAGGCCCGGGCAGTCCCTGACGCCACGCACCACCCAGCTCACTTGTTTGCGCACGGCTGGCCTCTTGGCCTTTGGCACCTGCAGTGCCCAATCCAAGCCCCGCCCAGGGCCTGATACCTGGTGGGGGCTCAGCAGAGCCTGCTTGGGGCATGGCAGGCCCCAGGGTTCGGCTGCCAGGGGGCCGGTGGGGGTGGCGGTGAGGCTGGAACTTGCTCCCCCCACGTCCAGCCCTGATCGGCCAGCCTGGACATCCACGAGAGGGCACAGGCCTGTGATGGGTGGGGTCACTATAGCACCCCAGACTCCCAGAGTGGCAGCATCTGCCCTTGGCCCTCTGCTCGCTGCCGTGTGCTGGGAAGGCGCCACGTCCCGGCGGCTTGCAGCTCCACCCAGGGGCCCGACTCCAGGATGGTGCAAATCTGGGATCATCAGCGCACTCCTTGGAAGGTCTCCCTTTGCAGCGATAAGATAAATATTTACAGATTTAACTTCCGAGATAGGAGGGGTTCTCAATTTATGGCTGTAATTATATCACTGGCTCTGTGAACGCCCACTAAAAATTTTATGCCACGTGTGACACGAACACAGCACTTTGAAGTAAATGACTGGGCCTGCAGCGCAGAAACCTTGGCTTTTGTGGGGTGCTGGTTAACGGATCACCCAAAAATGTGCCTTCTCACCTCTGACTCTGTGGAGGCTGCAACATCAGCTCAGAGGCCCCAGGCCCTGGGAGCCCGAGGGGAACCTGACCAGGGTGGACAGCCCGGTGCCAAGAGCGAAATGCAAGCCTTTGTCAGCCGAGGCCACCAAGATGCGGAGGATGGGTTCGCCCGGGAAGCCTGACCCGGCCTGTTCTGCGGACCCGGCACCGTGCTGGCTTTGCCCCAGGCCCAGGGCTACCGCAGTGAGTGGTGACGAGGTCCCTGCCCATGTGGGGCCCACGTTCCAGGACAGGAGGCGGGCATGAGCAAATAACCCAGGACTGCACCCACCACCAGGGCCCACCTGGGGGGCGAAGCCGGGAAGCTGGGCAGGGACAGCCCACGGGCGTCACTCTGAGCAAGGGGGCCTAGGAAGACTTGGGACCTGTCCCCTCCAATGGGACTTCTTCACCTCAAGGGTCCCCGTGAGGACCCGACGGAAGTTCCAGCTCTGTCCCCAAATCGCCCCTGCACTCAGATAACCTGAGAGGGTCATGGCCCCGCAGGAAGCCCAGCTCCAGCCTGGCACCCCCTCCTGCAGCCTCACAAGGCCAGCGATGAAGGCTCGGCCTCCCTACTGAGAGCAAGTCCCGGGTCCCATGCTCCAGAACGGGGTTTCGCCCGGGCCCCAAGCCCTCGCCCCAGCACTGTTCCCCTGGCGCCAGGTGTGATTTTGGAGTTATATTGAGGAAGGACAGTGGTGGTGAGGATGGGTGCCTGTAACCAGATAAGACCAGCAGGACACAGTTGTCGTGGGAGCCGGATTTATCCTGCCGCAGTCAGCTGATGGGTTCCGGTTACAGCCCCCAGTGGCCCGCCAGTGCGTGAGCTTGGCGTCCACACTGGGCAGCTGCAGGGATCGACCAGGACAGTGGTTTTCCTGCAGAAATGCACTTACTACATGCAAGTTAAAAATAGCCACAAACCCGCTCGCCAAGGTGCTGCGACGAAGAACGGCCCAGGAGAACCTCAGAGAAGGATCCCCCCACAGGCCTCACCCGGCCACCCCACCCATGCTGCTCAGGAGTGAAGGACAGAGGCCTGTGCAAGAGGGGTAAATGACCACAGCCTTCAAGAGAAGGGCAGCAGCAGGCCCTAGAGGGGATGGGGGCTGTCACCCAGGGCCCCTCCCAGGCAGTGTGGCAGGGCCCCAGCTGCCGTGCGAGCCACCACCCCAACCCCTGCCTCCAGGTCACAAGCAATAGGCCAATGTGGCCTGGGCCCAAGGTGGCCCGACTCTCCAGCCAACCAAACGTCCGCTGTCAGTCTTCCTGCTGGGCCCCAAGGCTGTCTGTCTGCCCATGGGCAGTGGGAGGGGTATGACCCAGCAGAGGAGGGTAGGAGGGCGCCTGGTCGCAGCTATTTTAAAGGCCAGGAAAGGATAGGTGCAGGGAGGGGTGGGCTATCTGCCTGGGGCAGGAGGCAGCCCAGGGCTTCTGGGACAAAGCCCTGCCCACACCACAGTGGGGCCTGGGTGGGCCTGCCATGGACCGTGGTGGGCAAGGCAGAGCCTCAGAGCCCACCCGTGAGAACACCCCAGGCCAGGAACCTCGGGCACAGCAGCCGAGACAGCCTCTCCCTGCCCAGGTGGGCGCCGACTCAGGAAGCTGGTCCGGGCTGGCCTGGAGGCCCAGGGCATTCACAGGGCCCCCAGCAAGGCCAGAAAATGGTCGCTCCTCACCCAGTGGGGGCCCATACAGGGGCCGAGCCTTTTGAGTCAAGTCCTTCCCACTAAATAGCCATCAACCCCACCAGAGCGGTCAGAGTCCAGCGCAGACCCCCGGGAGTCAGGTTGTGGCCTCACCACATTCATAGTACGACTCTGGGCAAGCTCTCATGCTGGGGTCTCAGTGTCCTCATCTTTAAAACGGGGGGATCGTGGCACCTCCGCCTGCCCTGGGGAGCAGAGCACACCCAGCACGCAGCCTAGGGCACACAGGAAACAGAGGTCCCCCACAGACAGAGAGGACTGACCTAAGTCTCACTAAGGTGTTAATGACTGCTAGCTTCCCGCTTTCTAGACAGACAGGGCTGCTGGGGAAGGAGTGGAAGACTAGGGGGACTAGGAAGGGTGAACGGAGAGGCTAAAAGGAAGTGACTGCCCACCCTGGCCCCCAACACTAACTCCGTCCACTTCCCAGACCCACCTTGGCCCCTGACGCTGGTCTGGTCAGGCTGGGCCAATGGCAGAAGCTTAGGGTCCAGCCCCCCACAGAGTGCTGGTGCCCAGGCCTGACGCCTGGTAGTGGCTGAGCACACAGCGGGCTCCACCAGTGTCCGCTCATGACGCTTCATCCTGCAGTGGGCAGTGGCTCAGAAAGCACTCCCTGCCCCAGGGGGGCCTTTCAGGGGGTGGGAAGCAGGTGAGCAGGCCGGTGAGGCAGGGTCTCTAAGACCACTCCCCGGCCCTGAGTGGACAGGTGAAGCGCCTCCCCATCCCGGCCTGGAGCCCCAGAGCTGGCATCCGCGGTCAGCCCTCCAGCAGCAGGAAGGTGTTCTGCGTCTCCGTCTCTGAGCTACCTGGACACAGGGCCAGGCTGACGGCCCCTGCGGCTGGGGCTTGGCAGCCACATCAGTCAGCTCATCAGAAGGCGGGGCCCCTAGGATGAGGCCCTGCCTCCCCTGCCCTCCCCTGAAACCCCTGGGCTTCAGCAGAGCCCCTGGCAGACCCCGGCCTCCCCCCAGAGAACACCCCCACCCGCTGCGTGAGGTTATCAGCTCAGGCTGCCCAGGGAAGGGTGTGCCCTCCTGACGCTCACTCAGCTGAGAGCTGGCGCTCAGCTCGGGGGCCCTGTGAGTGCAGAGAGGGCAAACGCCCGTGCCCGGCCCAGCGCCTTCCCAGGCCCTGCCCAGACACTGCTAATCGCCTCTGTCGCCGCTTGAGTCCAGAAGCAACCTCAGAATCCTTGTGGACACAGCTGACCTGCGGGCCACCGGGGAGGTCAGGGGAGGTGCGCCAGGTAAGCCTGACAGGCCAGCCCTCCATGGGCGAAAGGCACCTCAGAGCGGGCCTTGCCCGCTGCCGAGGACGAGACCCACCCTGACCCTCCGTCTGCCCCCCAGTCTGGCGGTTCCCACACCTGTGAGCCGAGTCCGGGAGACTGGGGTGTGTCCCTGGGATGGGAGCCTCCCTGTCCAGCCTGTCGGGGGGTTGGGGCTCTCTTGGCTGGGTGAGGAGGCCAACAGCCCCTGAGCAGCACCTCCCATCCTCCCGGCCGAGCTGGCCTCTCCGGGCGCCCACTCGCCTTCCTTCCTGGTTTCTGGCCTTCACTGCTCTTCTGTGAGATTCCTCAGCTCCACCCTCGGCACATCCACTGGATTCCCATCCCTGCGGGCATCTGCTCTCCCTCTGGGAGGTGCTGGGGCTGGTCTCTGATTTACTGGGCTGTGTGCCGATCTGTGGGCCTTGGGAAGGTTGTGGGGGCAGGGAAGGTTGGGGGCTCCCACCAGCCTAGCATTTCACGGCAGCCCTCGGATTTCGTTTCCCACCTTCGGGGGCCTCCCCTGCACCCACGGCCTGATTCCTGCCTTCTCTCCCTCCCAGAGGCCAACACAGACCACTTCCTGGTTCCCCAGAACACCTGCGGGCATAGCCCATTTCTGCCAGGGTCTGCGGTGATAAGCAGAGTATGGCCTCCCAGGCAGCGAGTGATGGGGACCCTGGGCATGTATCTCACTCTTGTCTTTGCATCATGGCCGCCCTGGCCAGCTGCAGGCCCCCACTGCCTGGCCCCCCGCGCACCTCTGCACCTCTCCACTCCAGCTGCCAGGGGTGCTTGGCCTTCTGTCTCCCGGCTCCAGCCCAGCGTCTGCCCACACAGAAGCTTCCTTACGGCCATTGCCCCTAGAACACGGTGCTCCTGTCGGCCTATCCCTCACGCGAGAGCGTGTGTTGGGGGGGGGTCTGCAGCTGCATGACCATGACAGGCCACATGAGCCTCCCTGTGTGCACAGGCACCCCCGGAGCGGTACCTTTGAGGAGGGGCTGGGGACGCGTGTGCACAGGTATAGACTTGCCTGCTGTCCTGGAGCGCCGTGCCCCCAGGCCCTGCCCCAGCAGGTGCGGCTGCCTGGCTGTGAGTGTCTTCCTCGCCGGCTTTCTCTCTCTGCGTTTCTTCTCCCCTCTCTGTGCTCTTTCCTGCCTTTTACTGGGCCCCTGCTCCTTCACCCAAACACGGCCCCTGAGCCCCTCCGTGGAAAGAGCCATGTCAGAGCTCAGCGGTTGTCAGTGCATGGGGAGCCCTGAGGGCACGGATCCTGCATCCTGGGTGGGGCCAGTAAGTGCCAACACCTGGCTCCAGAGTGCACCTTTGACCTCCCACCCTTGGGCAGGGCGGTGAGAGGCACCAACCGGACTGTGCGGGGACCACCGAGTCTGGTGTGGAGGAGGGGAGGCTGGGATCCCATCTTCTCTGTCCCACCCCAGCTTCCCCAGGGTTCAAAGATGACCCCAGAGCCCACACACATGGAGCCCTATTGGAAACATTAACCAACTCACCCCGAGGCTGTAGGGGACCTGCACCTGGCTCCCAGGGGAGGGCTGTGCAGAGCAGCCCCGTTCCCAAGAGCACAGCACAGCTGTGGGGAAAAGTGACTTCAAGGTGGAGAAGCCTCCGCCAGGTGGTCATGGTCAGCACCCAGTTCGGGGTTGTGCTCATATCAGGGACCTCGGTGCAGTGGGCTGAGAAGGCACTGCCCCTCTGTGGTTGCCCCAAAGACCACTACCCCAGTCAAGCCGTGAGAAGATCACCAGACCAGCCCAAATGAAGGGACCCTCTCCCGAGCACCTGGCCAGTCCTCAGAGACAGGGAAAGCCTGAATCAGGGCCCCAGCCCAGAGGGGCCCAGGGGGTGTGGTGGGTGCGGGTCACGTGGGTCCTGGACAGGATCCCGGGACAGAGAAACGGTGTGAGGGGGAACAGGAAATTCGGACCCTTTAAGTAGTAATGCACCAAGAGTGGCTCATTTATTGTAAAAAATGTTCATTTAAAAGCCATCCCTTCTCACCTTTGTTTAGCGGACAAGGCATTTTTAAATCACTTCAATTAGTCGCCAATTTAAATGACCAGGAGGTTGTTCAGAGACCTGGCTTTCTGACTTCTGAAAGCCTGGGGCAGCTGAGCAGGCGGGACAGGGTCAGCTGCCTCTCAGGGCCCGCACACCCTGGGGAACCCTCCCTGACCCGGGCAGCCCCACCCAGAGCTGTGCGCCAGGCCGCGGGCTGGGGGCCTCTGCACTTACCCACCCAACCGGACAGATGGGGAGACTGAGACCTGGGAAGAGGCAGGGACTCCTCAACATCACCAGCAGGCGGAGACAAGGCGGAGACAAAGCCAGGGCCGGAGGGGAGGGGCCCGAGGACACGCGGCCAGGCAGGAGCAGGGAGCTGCTGGTTCTGGAAGCTCAGTTCCTCTGCCAACTTCAGAAATCAGCACTCCTGGGTTTTCAAGTAGACTACCTTTCTTAAGTAATAATAATACACGTAGGGAAGGCACACCATGTGGTCTCTCCCAATTTATGCTTCCTGTGGTTAGCAGTGGAATCCTGCACCCGAGCCTGAATACAGTCCGGCCTCTCCTGGCCATTCCTGAGCACCCGAAGCTCCAGGTAAGCACCCCGGCTGGGGGCTGGCCCATGGGGTCCCTGCTGGGACAGTGAGCAAGGGCGGCCTGCAGGCCGCGAGGCCACAGAGCACAGCCTCGGAGGTGGGACACAAACCCAGAACAGAGGTGTCCAGAGCTACAGCAGGTGGGCCGGCCAAGGGTGCACAGCCCTGGAGGCCACACGGGCCCTGGCATCCCCAGGCCCTCCTAGACCCTAGACCCTCATTTGGGGAGCCTCTGAGACCCTCGGACTTAACTGCCACTGGGGCAGTGTCTCTGAGGACAGTGTCCCCAGCATGTCTCACCTGAGGCCAAACCCACAGGTAACGGAGGAAGCTGCTGGAGCCAGCTTGGGGATCAGAGGTTAGGTCTGGTAGAGGGACAGGGACAAGCCAGCACAGCCCCCCAGCCCCTGCTTCTGCCACTGGGATGAGTTGGGTCTCACCTCCAGACTACTCAGGGTACATGGGGGGCACAGTGACCACATCCCAGGTGGTCCTCTTAAAGCCCATTTTCTGTGGGCATGGAAGGTCTGGCCTCTGCTCTCAGGCAAATGCAATACCCGGGGACCAGCAGAGAGAGGTGCACATGGTGGAGGTAAACCCGGCCGGCTGCTCCTCCGCCCCCAAGGAGCTGGCTGATGACAGCAGTGTGGCATCTGTGTGGAGCTGAGACATTGACGTGGGCTGGCCGGGAATCACCATGTGACCAAGTCCTGGTGCCGCCTGGCAGGGCTCTGTGACTGAGCGTCCCCTCAAGGTGCAGTGGGGGACTTGTGCTGGCCTGGCATTCTGAGGGTCTCACACACTCCCCGGGGAGGCACAGGGCGCTGAGTCAAGGCCCATGGGCAGGGGACTCCAGAGACCCCCTGCCAAGGGCAGCCTCTCCGTTTCTACTGGAATCCACCCCCAAACTGTGCTTTGTTGCCCCTAGGGGGCTTCCCAGCACTGCCCTCTGTGTCACTCCGAGTAGGTCCGTGACGTCTACCTGCAAGCACGCTGCCAGGCTTGAAGGCCACGAGTGTCCATCCAGAGCCCTGGGCACTGCCTCTGCTGAAGTACCTCAAGCCTGTCCTTCCCAGCTCCGGAGGAAGCCCCAGCTTCACCTTCTGGGTGTGGGGTCAGTGCTGTGTGCCCTGGACCACGGGCCTTCGCTGGTGACCACACATACCTCGCAGAGACTCAGTTAACACCCACTGCAGCACATGCTGGCTCTGAGCAGAGGGCCTGCCACGTCCCCCTCAAGATGGGGCAGGCCTGAGCCTAGGCACCCACATGCCCTGTGGAGGGCAAGAGGGGAGGATGCCCAGGAGGGGCCCAGCCCCACGGGGCACCAAGGAACAGGAAAGGGCAGGACAGACCCAGGCCCCGCCCGCACAGCCACCATGCAGCAGACAGGCAGGAATTATGGGAAAGTGCCTCCACGGATCCGAAGAGCAGGTCAGGGGAGATGGGGAGGAGGGCAGGGGGTTCAGAGAGACCAGAAGCCAGAGGGTGGAGAGGAGGGGCTCCGTTCCTTCCAGAGCAAACCCTCAGGCTCCACTTCTGACCACCTGTCATGGAGAAAGCAGAGGGTCAGAGCCAGTGCGGGACAGGAGGAAGGCCAGGGCCCCTTCCCCATGGACGGGGCTGAGGTGGTGACAGTGGTGGGGGTGGGCGGGAGGGGCAGCATCTCTGTCTCCCGGCTCCTGTCTCTGAAGTTTTATGCAGTCACATGCTGAGGTCCCACGGTCACCCTTTGAAGTAGGCACACTTGCTGCCCCATTTTACAGAAGAGAAATGAAGCGACTGTCTAAGGCATCATAGCCAGGAAGTGGGATCTGAACTCAAGCCCCAGAGACAGAGGATGTCATAAACACCCTGCAGCTCAGCCCGGAATGACGCCCGCCTGATGGGAGAGCCGTGACCCCACCCCCACCCCCGCCGGAAATCTACAGGGACACATGCCCTCCTCTCTGGGCCCAGGTCAGGCCTCAGGAAGCCTCGTCTCCCGGGGGCGCACGGTCCCCCGAGTGCTTGTAACACCATCCCAGTCCTGATAATTTTCTCAGCGTGGCTGGAACAGCAGAGGTCACGCTCAGGGTGCGCCCAGCCCGCGTTAGAAGGAGCCCTCGGGAGGCCTTTCCTGCAGCCCGTCTCCCACCCAGCACACGAGGGAGCCGGACCAGGTCCCTGCAGGGTCCCCCCAGGCCCAGCACTTGGACTACCCAAGGCTGCCGGCGGGCGGTGGGCAGCCTCGGAGCTCCTGAGGGCAACAGAGAGGCTGAGGCTGATGGAGAAGGGCAGGTGTCCCTGCTCCCTTCACAGGAGGGGCCGGAAAGGACCCCTCAGGCCCTGGGACGCCAGCCTGACCGGGCGACGAGGGGCCTCTTTCTCGGACACTCAGGAAGCCAGCGGCTCCTCAAGCCCTGTCTTCTGGGCTCTGACTGGGGGTACTTGGCCAGGGCTGGGGCCTGGGGCACTGCGGGCTGGGCCCCTTGGAACCTAGTCTGAGGAGCAGATACTCACTCAGCCTACTGGGGCTGGTGCTGGAGGGCACACCATCTCCGGGCACAGGCTCAGCCAGCAGGGCTTCCGCCACATGGCACAGCCGTCCTGAGCCCCGGGGCTGCTCCTGGGGCCCTGCCTCACCTGCAGTGCCCACAAACCCCCGGGGAGTGTCCAGACGGCACTGGGGCCCACAGAGTCAAAGAGAAGATTCTGGTCCTGGGGCCAGATGGGCAGATGGGCAGGTGTGGCCTCTGCTCATGGCCAGCTCCCACCCAGACCCCACCCAGGGTCCCCACTTCACAGCTGAGGATCCTGAGATGCTACATGACATGCCAGTTGCCCAGAGAAAGGGGCTTCCGGTGTGCATGGAGTCCCAGCTCCCACGCCATGGCAGTACACACAGATGCATGCTTGCTCAGGTTTACACGGTGAGATGTGCCTGCAGATACACGTGCATGGACACAGCGTCCTCACGCAGACACACGCTCACACTCACGAGACACTCGTGTGACAGACATTCCCATGCTATGCACCCACATTAGAGACAAGACCTCGGGGCGCCCCCAAGTGGCAAAGTCCCACAACACCCACCTCCTGGCAGAGGAAAGCCCCGCCCCCCCGGGACCTTTGCTCAAATGTGGGTCCACACTGGATCTGGATCATGCCCCACAGGGGCAGCAGCTGGCCGGACTCTGAATTCCACCTGCTTGCAGAGCTCTGAATGCCCCCAGAAGCGATTTGCATAAATAAACTAGTATGTTTTCTCTCTGAAAACACTTAACAAACGGTTAGTATGTGAATAATGGTGTCACTTGCATTTATTTTCCCAAGAATGTCCCTGTGAAGTGGAGGGGCCGTGCCACGGGCAGAGCCCCGGTGTCTGGGCCCCGATGCAGGGGTGGGCTGGCATCTGTGCTGCAGCCGGCCTGTCCCAGATGACTGAGCCACCCCTTCAGTCTCCACCTCTGCCCCTCGGCAGGCTTAGCGTCCCTGCAACTCCCGCCTTCTTGATGTTTTCCTCTAAATCAACCCACGGATGGTTGGGCTGGATGAGTGCGTTTCTCACCATCAGCTTCCCTGTGTTCTGTTTTGCATCTCCCTGCTTTTGATCAGGTGCTCACCATAAACCTAGGAGTCTGCACGGGCATCAGCCAGCGTCACCCTCCCAGAAGCAGCCCCTTCCTCCATGGCTACTTCTGCAACTTTAAATGAACCCGTTTTTAAAGAAAAGTTAATATTACAGCCACAAGCAGCAGACCGGCTCACCCACCTCAGCAAAGGGCGATGGAGAAGCTAAATCAGTGTAAGGGCACAGGGCAGGACCCTAACTGCATCTCAGGGAGAAAAGCGGGTGTTGGGAAGATGGAGGGAGGGAACGCTGTGGAGACCATCCGGACTCTGGAGAATGCAGAGAGCTCGGAGGCTGCCCCCAGGCCTGGGGCCTACTCTGCAAAGCCCTCTGCTCCTTTGACCCCACACCCTCCCCTCACCCCTCAGCTCTGAGCTCCGTCCTCTGGCCTGTCCACCCCGGGGCGTCTGCATGGGCTGGGCCTCAGTCAGGACACCCTTCTCCTGGCCGCTGGCACCTGCTCACCCCTCATGCTGGAGCTCGCAGGGCATGAGGACGCATGCCCACCAGCCGCAGGCCGTCACTGCCAAGATCCGCATGCAGGTCCTCACTGGGGCCGTCGCTGTCTCTCTCCAGGCTCACCCCAACACGTGACAACAGGATGCTGGCAAACGCCACTGTCACCTCTTCACAGAAAGTGCAGGAAGTGGCCCGAGGTTCTCCAGCCCCAGCCCCCCATGCTCTCCTCAGACCTTCCTGCAGTTCCAGGTGACCCGCGAACAATGCAGGCTGGGGCTCCATAGGTGCACTTACACACGGACGTCGTTCAACAGATGTATTGGAAAAGTTTTGGAAATTTGCAACAATTTGAAAAAAACATTTTCTTTTCTCTAACTTTATTGTTATAATACACACAACACACAAAACGTGTCGATCAGCTGTTTATGAGGAAGGTTTCCCATCAGCAGTAGGCTGTCAGTATGTAAGTTTTGGGGCAGGCAAAAGTTACACTTGGATTTCTGACTGCACAGGGGTTTGGCACCCCAACCTCTGCATTGTTCAATAGGCAACTGTATTTCAAAATAAAAAGCTAAAATATACCTTACATCTTCATGTAGTAGTTCTGTATACCATTTTAATAATCACACGTACACGGGAGGCTGGACAGCTCAACCTCCACAGCGTCCAGAGGAGGAAGGTCCTCAGTGCCCCGGTCTGGCCCCACTCGGCCTGTCAGCCTGGCCAGGAGAGTGAGCCACCCAGCCTCAGACAGCCCCAGGAGGGCCCCCGGCTGGTGCTCCAGAACACGGCAGTGGCGAGGAAGGCCCAAGCTAGGAAGCATTACTTCAGCACCTGCACATGCCTGAAATCCCACTGTCCTTGTGGACTCCAGCCCCCATGCAGGGGAAGTGGCGGGGGGCTTTCTCTTCTGCTGAGCCGTCGATTTAACGCCAAACTGCTTCAGGGACTACGAGCTCAGGTGAGTCTCACTGACTGGCAGGCCTGTCCCCAGATACTAAATCCTACAAGGTCTTCCTCCCTGGGCCGCCTCCCCAGGGGCAGCAGATGACACACGATGGTCCCTGCTTGTCCCCAGGGATGAGCACCCCGGTGGCAGCAGAGATTCACAGTGGCTTTGGGAATCACAGGCTGACCTGGAAGGCCCTGTAGTAACCCCCAAAATGCTCTTACACTGGGGCGAGGGCCAAGAGTCAAGCCCCCACCTGTGCCTGCCGAGGCAGCAACAGACGGCAGGAGGGCAATCCTGACCCACCACCAGCCCCCAGCTCGAGGTGGGCGAGGAAGCCGGAGCAGCCCCAGCCCCCACTCTACCCTCCCCACCTCTGCAGTGGCTGCACCCACAATTAATTCCTCCTCCTTTCACGTAAAATAAATGGAGTTTGTGTCTAAGCTGCAGTTTTGCCAGGATCCAATTTGGCATCAAGAAATAAGAATTATGGGGCCCATCCATTTTCTGGACACGCTTTGAAAAGGAAGTGCATCTTTGCAGACCCTGGTGCCGTGCACAGGCCCATTGAGGAGGTTCCGCCCCGTATTTAAGTGGTACCCAGGCCTCCCAGCAACACCGAGCGATGCCCTGCCCCACGTGGCCACCAGGGGGTGCCCACCGCCACCTGCCAGTCCCTTGTTCCAGGTGGACACCCCCACCAGGACAGGCCTGGGGCCACGGGAATGGCATCCCCTCTGGGTCGGGTCGGCGGGAACTGGACGAGGTCTCCTTGGCTTTGAACTGGAGGGTATGGAGTAGGCCCACACAGCCCAGGCCTCCCCAAAGCGATTCCTCTGCCTCCCTCCAGCCGCAGGCCTGTGAGCACCAAAGGGCAGGTGTGGCAAGGGACCGGCCCGCCACTCAGACGGAGGACAGTGCATCAGGTGCCTGGGGGGCCTCAGCCGTGAGCCTCGCCACTCAGCCTCCGTGTACAGAGATGAACGGTGCTGACGCACAGGGCAGGGCCTGGGCAGTGAGGAGAGGAGTGTCAGCACCCGGACCCGGGGAGCCCACCGGCCCTGGCCCTGGGCCAAGCAGAGCGGGGAGCAGCCTCCCCCACCTGTGCGGGAAGATGCGTCAGGGAGCCATGAATGGCCTTCCTGGGTAAGGTAGTGGCTGCTTCCCAAGGGGCTGGGTGGAGTTCAGGACCCCCGAGGGGCCAAGCTGGGCGGGGGCCTCGGCGGTGGGCTGCTGGCGGCCCTGCACGGGTGCCGCTCCTCCAGAGGCCCCTGTCCGTCTGTCACCCGTCAGCAGCTGGCACACACCCTGTGCCTCTCCAGCACAAGCAGGAAGGGAGACAAAACGGGGCCTGCCTCCAGCAGTTCTGTCTGCCCAGAAGTGGGCAAGACCCTTCTCCAGACAGAAGCCAGGGCTGGGAGGGGGCTATTAGGGCCAGTGCAGGCAAGGAGGGCTTCCTGGAAGAGGCAACACCTGCAGATCACCTTACCAACAAAGCGGCCACAACTACCTGGGACCCTGACACACCTCCCCGTAGTCTCTATAGGGGCCATGAGGGGCAGGGCTCCCAGCATCCACCTCCAGCCTCAGCCACAGTCATCCACCTGAGGGGGCAAGGACATGCTTGCTGCATCTGTCCACTCCACATGGGAACCTGAGTGCATGCCACATGCCCCAGGCCCCTCCACAGCTGGACAGCAAGCCTCCTGCCCTCCATACTGGACACGCAGGGTGAGCTCAGCTTTCCCAGAAGACGCTGTGCGCTGTTGAGCATTAATTATGGGACACTTGGAATAATGTGTTCCGGGAAGGCCCACAGCTATATTTAGCTTGGTGGTGTTCATGCCAGGGGCATCTTCCCCCACGCCTGCCCTGAGTGGGGAGAGTCAAACCCCATCCTCACCCTTTACCCCCACTGAAGGCCAGGCAGGACCTCACACCGCCTCGGTCCTCCTACCTGGGAGTGGGCACCACAGGCCCATCCCAGCGTGTCTGCATCGGGAAGCCAGCACCTGCTTCCCTGCAGCCCCTCAGCACTGGGCCCGGGGGTGCTTGTGTCTGGATGCCCAGGGCACCTGAAGCTGCTTTCTGGGCATGCCCGCTGGGGCCCTCTGTAGCTCCCCTCCCGTTGCTATGTCCTGACACCAAAGCCCTGGGTGGGTCAGGGGCTGTGCAGGCCAGGGCCCTGCCCGGGAAGGCATGGGTGAGGAGCCGGGAGGGACCTGTTTCACTCACTGGGGGTGGGGGCGGCGCCAGATGCCTGCCCCACACAGGCCCTGGCCACAGACCCCTGCTGGCAAGCACACAGGAACCACGGAGAACAGGGGAGGACTGCAGTGACCCGCGGGTGGGTAGGGCTCTCTGGGCAGAGCCTGGCAAGAGACTGCCCCTCTCACCCCCTCCCAGGCTGAGGGGCTGTGGGGGTCACATCAGGCCCAAGTGGCAACCTCAGAAGGCCCTGGGCTCTCCTCAGGGCCTGGGCCTGGCCAGGCACCCAGAGCTGTCTTACCCAAACGGGCAGGGGCTGGCACGGCCCCACATTGCCTGGGCCACCCCACCTTCCAGGTCTGCCCTGGACCCTCCGGGCCTCCTCAGTCCCCCGCCCCCCCCACCCCAGAAGCCATGATGGGGGCTTCGGGGGCCCGCAGTGCTGTGGGAATGAGGAGGCACCGCCCCAAGTTTGCCTGGCCCCCAGCCCCACACCCTCCGTGACCCAGCCTCCAGCATCTGTCACCAATCAGCTGGGCCTGAGGCTCCTCCTGGGTGGTGGGAGGGCCAGGACTCGATGAAGCTGAGCCTTCAAAGGCACGGAGGAGGCGCCTCCAGGCCGAGCAAACAAGAGTAAAGGTGGCCAGCGGCTCCTGACTCCCTCCTGGGGTCTGCAGGGGCCACGTGCCCGCCCCTCCAGCCTGCCCCCCACACATGACCCTTCACCTCCCTGCTCTCTTTCTCTTCTGCAGCTCTACCCCCACCCCAGGGCCTTTGCACATGCTGCTCCCTCTGCCAGGAAGACCCCTGAGCCTCTCCATCACCAGCCCTTCTTGTCCTCGCTCTCAGCACCAAGGCCCCTCCTCCTAGAGGCCTCCTGCCAACCCATCTCACGTAGCCCCTATCTCCATTCTGTTTCCTTCTCAGTCCCCCTCATAGTTGACCAGGATAGGGGCTCTGTCCCTGCTTCCTTCCCCTCCTGTGAGCCCAGGGGCAGGAAGGCCATGAGGGCAGCGGACTGCCCACCGTCCTCCCTCTGCTCCTCACCCCACACCTGGCAGCGTCCAGGCCTACCTCACCCCTGGGTCCTGGGGACTTCAGAAACGCCCCATCCTGGAAGCAGGACCAGTGCCAGGCCCCCACCCTCAGCAGGAGGGACGGCCCCATACACCTGCAGAAATAATAAATAGACCCCAGGGCTCCAGAAACCCTCTGGCCCTCAGGGCAAGACACCGAGCCTCTGGGGAGGCACGACAGGGCATCAGAAACTGAGGGCTGAGGCCCCACACAGCTGGCGCCCCCCACCGCTGTGCTTTCACTAGGAAACTGCTCGGCCCCCAAAGCCCAGCCCAGGGCCCATGGCCTGGGAAAGCCCTCTGCTCACCACACACACACACTGGCTCGTAACTCCAGCCTGGAGGCCGAGGTCACACCGGACAGAGCTCCCACCTGAACCTCAGCAAACCCCTCTGCAGGCGCCTGGGGCAGGGCCGGAGCTCGGGGCGGGAAGGCGGCCACGAGGGCTTCCTGCAGGAGGCGCTGCCCACAGGGCCAGCAAACAGCAAAGGGGACGGCAGGGCTTTGAGGGCGCCTGGGGCAAGGGAGGGAAAGAAAGGGAGGGCCCCCGGGGCAGGGAGCCCAGGCCCCCCCCAAGGGCGGGGCCAGTGTGGGTGGGCGCGGAGCGGCTGGCAGGGCCGCCCAGGAGGCTGCGGACCAGGTGGGCAGTTCCCGCAGCAGCCGCTGGGGGGCCCGGGCAGAGCCTGTGAACAAGGACCCGCCCGACACTGGGGAAGGCATGGGGGGTCCTGCAGAGGCCCCCCAGGGCAGGCAGCTCACATGCCCCTCCTGCCCCCTGGGAGACCCCCTCTCCATCCAGCCTGGGACTAGGCCCCGGGGATATACAGGCACCTGACAGCTAATGATTCCCCCGTGCCGCATCACCCACCCACCCACCCTCCAATAGCCAGCAAGGGAGCGACGACCATGACCCCTACGTTGCAGATGGGGAAACTGAGGCACAGAACAGCTGGGCAGGCGGGCCCAGGTCAGCCAGGAGAAAGGCGGTCTGAGCCATCACTGCTGCTCCTGAGGGCATGTTCTTAGGTTTACCCCGGACCCCCAGGAGCACGGGGGTTCTGGGCCGGGAGCCCCTGGCCTTCGCAGGAGGAAAGAGAGCAGGCTTCCTCCAGAAGCACCCGGCGCCTGCAGTACTGTGCCCTGAGTTGGCTTCCCTCCCTCCCCAACCCTGGAAAAGGGGGCACATGACCAAGGGACCCTGCTGCACTGCACCCTGGGACTCAGTTTCCCCAAAGGTGGCAATGAGTAGGAACAGTTGGGTCCAAGTGATGGTGGAGGAGCATGCCCAGGTTGCCCCCGTGGGGGAGAAGCTCTGCTCAACTGGGGTGCAGACAAGGGGGTGCAGTCAGGGCAAGGGCTCCAGGGAGCGTGGATGGGGCACTGAGCCTATCACCCCAACTTTATGGCTGAGTGAACCATGAGTCACTGTGGTCACAGGTGGTGCCAGGAGTCGGCTCCTAGGGTGCCTCAGGTGCCAAAGCAGGCCCTCCACCCCCAACAGCAGTTGGGGTGTTGTCAAAGGTCAGGGCGATCTGCACTGGGAAACACCCTCTCCCGGGCACCATGGGCCAGGCTCAAAGTCCAGAGCTGCCTGCCTGCAGGGCCAGAGCATCTGCCCCTGAGGCGCTTGGCACAGGCTGGAGGGGCTGACCGCAAATGCCAGGCAGGGCCCAGGGCTCGGTTCGAAAGGCCCAGGTGAACCCCACAAGCCCAGGCCACCTCAGGATAGCGAGAGGAGTGCAGCTTTCTCACTCAGCAGGGAGGGGCCCTTCACTCTCCAATGGGCCAGGGGTGCACACGCCGAAAGCCTCCAGGTGGTGAAGGAATAAAGCAGACCCTCAAAAACTAGGCTGCAGTGCCCTTCAGCTCCTCCGGAAAGGGGTCTGGAAGCACTTACCGCACAAGCGCGAGCTCTGAGCTGGCCCCAGCAAGCCCACTTCTGGGAATGGACAATGGTCCCCAGGTCGTGCGGCCGGCTGCTGGACACAGCGGCTTATGCGGGCCAAGAGGTAACAGCAGAACGTCTGTCTCCTCATCACATGTCCCCCCGTAAAGCCCTGGGTAGCTGTTCAAAACTACCCGTTCATGTGGAAGGGTCAACACGTATGGTTCAGACAAAAAGTAAAACTGATGGTAGGAGAATCTCAGGTTGCTCAAAATAAATCAAATGTGCACCCTTTCTGTTGCCCAGTGTTTGCACGTGTTTGTATAAAAGGGAAAAGGGGCTGGCGAGTCTGCCGGGCCATCAGATCCTGGGGTTTCTGGAGCCTGGGGTGTGGGGGCAAAAGATCGCCAGATTTTTTTCAGAAACACTGTCACCTAAACTGCTAGTGTGAACATGAGCTACTCTGTGATTCAAAAGAAAGGCCAGCAGGAAATCCTATGGAGACTGTGGTGCTTTGACAAACACAGAAGAAACCGAATCCCCCAGATTCTTCCTGCCTCGGCTCCCCCCAGTTTTCAGATAAAATCCAGGCACACGACAGCCAGATTCCTCCCACCATCAGCCAGCCTGGTTCCAGCCGCTCCCACCAGCCCTCTCTCTCCACAGGCTTCAAGATCCTCCTTCCCACCCTCGTGTGTCACCCCCAGCTGTTCCCTCTTCCCTGAAAGCTCTTTCCTCTTGTCTCATTCAGCAAACTCCTACTCATATCTCAAAGTCCTGCCCAAGTGCCTGCTCCTCTGCTGGGCCAGCAGAGGGATTCCTGCTGTGGGTGAGCTCCTGGGGAGGGTCAGACTGACCTGGGGCCTCGTGGCTCTGCTTTGCTGAGCCCTGCATTGGTCTCCAGCTGTGAAACAGGGCAGGAGGGCCTCCTGTTTCCAGGATTGACACAGGAGCTGTCCCTTTGGGTTCTCCATGTCTGGTGACAGATGGTGGCAATGATGAGTGTGAGCCAGGGCCCTCAGCCCCCCACCGTGAGGTTGGGCTCAATGTCCCCACCTCTCAGATGAGGAGATGAACCGAAGTTCCCCCGGCGGGACCTCTTTTTGAAGTCGGAAGCAACTTATATATGTGCAAAGGCTGGTTGCTGGGCCACACGCACTTCCTGACAGCCACAGGGCAGTGCGGCTCAAGGCCCCACTGGGCAGTGGGCAGCAGACGGTGCCTCCCCACCACTGGGCTCAGGAGGGAGGCGGCTGGTGGAGCGGCACCGGTTGGCCAAAGGTTGCTTTGCTTCTTCCAGGGCTACAACCATGCCGTGAAGCATTCGGTTCTCAGAAGGAAGGGCCAGGCTGGCGCCAACCCTGGGGCGCCACGGCAAGGGCACAGAGCTGGGAGGTGGGGGACAGGAGACCGGAGACCGCTATGCCTCCCTGTATGAGTTAGGCCACCTCCTGTCCTCTCTGAACTCAGTTTCCATACTTGGAACAGAAGGGGCCACGCCAGCTTGTCTTTCCATGCGTCTGACCCCTTCCTAGAAGCAAATAGCTCCAGGTCCAAGTCTGGAGCTTGGGGGCCACCGGAAATGAGGTCCCACACCTATGGGGGCATTCCCAGTATTGAGGTGGTAGCATGTGGGGTCCAGGAGCCGGGGACCAGCATGAACATGACCTGTACCCCCAGGTGAGATGCCCCTGCCCAGAGGGCCTCCTCACCCCTGTGACCCCAACTTGAGTCAAGAAATGTGGCAGAGGAAGAGGGGGTTTCATCCACCCTCCTCCCCCCTGCCCAGCTGCCCAGCTGCCCACAGGGGCCAGGATTGGAGCAGGGAGGAAGGCGCAGGGGCTCCCCAGACAAGGCCGGAAGATTACCCTAGATAAGGCCCAAGAAGGCTCTGGCCAGAGCAAAGCCCCTTTATCAGACGGTGGGTAAAACCAACGGAGACGAATGCCACCACAGGGCCGGGCCGACACCCCAGCCCCACCCCAGGCAGCCCTCTGCAGGCCTCTGCAGCTCCTCCACCCTGCGGGGGGACCAGCCCTGGCTACGCAGGCTTATCTCCAGGAGAAATATTCACCTCCTTGAATCAAGGGGGCAAAGGCTGAGACTTATCAACCCCCTAGGTGGGGAAAGAGTGAACAGCCTTAGAGAGCAGCCAGAAGGGGCTCCGAGGAGGCTGCCCTGTGGGCAACCGCGGGAGGCTGAGCACATCCTCCCACCTGCCCCCTGAGCTGAGACCACCCTGCCCAGAAAGACACCGGAGGTGGGGCCCCCTCCATTCACCCTCCTCTCTGAGACGTGACCTCCTGGGCAGGAAGGGTCTCTGTGGGGTGCTTCTCACCCCCAAAGCATAAACGAGCATCCCCTACCTCACAGACCCATCGAGAAAACACAGGAAGGATGAGCTGGTGGCTCCCAGAGCGTGAAATGCAGGCGAGCAGCAGGCGCGTCAGGGAAGGCGGTGGGCCCTGCGGCTTCCCCAGCAGTGCGGGCTGGGGGGCTCCCGTCCTGTGAGAGGCTCCCCCGCAGGTGGTTCCCTGGGACGTGGTGGAGACCAGGTCTGCCGCCAGCCCCAGGCCTGCCCCGGGGGGGGGGGCGGCGCCCCTGCGCACTCCTCTCCAGCCTGTCTCCCCGAGCCCGCCCCGCGCCTGCTCACTTGCCCCACCACGAAACCCACCATCCTGCTCTGAGAAACCTGCTCCACGTCTCCCTTTCATCCCAGCCTTGTACGGCTCATAGAGGGTGACCCTGAGGTCCGTCCCCAGGAAGAAGGAGCTAAAGACAGCCCCTCCGACCAAAAGCTCTCCAAGTCACCCCTAAACCTTTCACCCTCAGGGCTGCCTATCGAGGTCAGCGCTCTCAGGAACCCCTCTCCACCGGGGCAGGGGCGACCCTGTCAGCTTGTGCTGGTGGGAAACATACACAAAGACCCACAGACACTAATGCAGCCACTCTCAAAGGGTCCCCACAGCAGCACAGACTCTCCGATGGGCAGGGGGCTTGGGCACAGGGATCTGGGGGCCACGGTGCTGGCTCTGGACCCACCCTGGGCTGTGAGCCTGTGACGCACCATGGCGAGTGTTCAGAACCCCCCCAGCACAGGCTGCAGCCCCTCCTCCAGACCGAGAGACCGAGGCTGGGGGAGGTACAGGGTCATGCTCACGTCTGTCAGGAAGTCAGTGATGAGCCCTCAGTCCCTGAGTCTGGGCTGAGCGGCCTTCCTGCAGACAGGGACATCCCTGTGGGAGGGCTGGTCTTCAGTGAGGCGACACCTGGGCCAGAGGCTGGCCCCAAAGGGCCGGCGGGGCCTGGCAAGCACGGGGGGAGGTACGGTCTGCAGCAGCCAGAGTGCCCACCTGCCCAATGGCAGCTCTAGCCTGCTGGAATTATGCCCACTGTTGTCACAACTGGCTGTGATTTTTTTTCAAAGAGAAAAGAAATTTGAATTTTTATATACGTTTTTCCACTTTTAAAACATGGTGGAGCAGCCCCCACAGGTGCCTGGTGCAGCCTCTGAGCTTGATGTTCTCAGACAGAAAGGAGGCACGGCTGTGCCCGGAGGTGCCCAGGATGGGGTGGCTCCTCCCAGGCTGCTCCCAGGACTCCCTGGACCTCTCCGCCTGGTCCTTCTCAGTATTACCTGTGTCTCTCTGTGCCAGCCCCATACTGAGGCTGGGGAGGGCAGGCCAGGCTCAGCTCCAGCAGCTCTGACAGGGAGATGCCAACCCCCAGGAAGGAGGGCAGCTCTGTGCCAGGCACCCCTCTGAGCACCTTACCCCTGGACTAACTAGAGCCAGCCTCCAGGTACCAACCCTCAGGCTCAGGCCGGAGGCAGACCTTGGGCCCTGCGGCCTCCTTTCTGCAGCCCCAGAGGGAAGAGGAGGGGCGGAAAGGGCCCTGGGGTTGCGGCCGCCGCCTCTGGCGCCTCCAGTCGGTGCGCTGGGCGGGTTCTCCAGCCCGCAAAATGCCAGCAGCCCCTTATCTCCAGTCCAAAGCCGCCGGGGCAGGGGGATTCCAGGGCCCTGGACGCCAGCCCATGTCTGCATCAGGAGACGCGAGACGCTGGCTTTCCTCGGAGTGATCCATCTGCAGAGCTGTTCCAGCTGCCCGGGAAATTCTTTGCACATGAGGAATGGAGCTGGCGATCCCTGGGCGGGCGGTTCGGAGGCAGGCGCAGCCTGGGACGGGTTAGTGTCAGGGCTGGAGCAGGGCGGCCGTCCTGGGGTCAGCCTGGAGGGGTGTCGACCAAACTGCCGACCCACCCTCCTAACCCAAGGTCATTGGCTGAGCAGGACAGCCTGGCCCGGCTGCGAACCTCCCAGGAGAGGTCTGGGCAGCATTAGACCCATAAGCTGGGTCTCACCCAGGGGGTCGATGGGGTGCTGCCAACCTGAGAGGCCTCCCTAAGGGATCTGGTGGCCAGGACAGGAGTGACACATCTCCCATCTTGCCGTCCAGGGCTGGGGACTTTGCAGACCACAGTGTTACTTCCTGGCTGCCCTCCCTGCCGGCCAATGATCCTGTGGGCATCTGCTCACTTCCTGGTAATACCCCCGCTGCAGACCAGGAGAGTGAGCCTTAGAACCGCACAGCCTGCAAAGGGGATGCCACCTGTGGGCCATGGGGCGGTTCCAGACTCCACACTCTGGGGTACTGGCCTGACCCCCCAGAGCTGCCCCACGAGGCAGTCCACTGACCGAGCCACAGAGGAGGCAGGTGGGCCTGAGACCCTCACCCTGAGACACAACTGCCCCCTTCCCAGGTACAGGACCCAGAGCCCAGCAGGAAGGACATGGTTGGGGGCACAGTACAAGGCCCCTCAGCAGTGAAGTGCTGGTAGGCCTGGCCCCAGCTCCTGAGCACTACCAGGGGTTTTCTGCTTAAGCCACACTGTCCTTCTGCTTGAGTCCTTCCTTGGCCCCTGGAGGCTCCTTGGGCACCAAGTCAGGAGCTCAAGCTCAGGTGACCTGGGTGGTCTACAAGGAGGTCAGTGTCCCAGCCCACTGACCACCCAGGAGTGACAGGTCTCCAGGCTCTGCACCTGGCTGTGGCTGGCTGAGAAATGGCCAACCAGCCTGGAGCAGAGGTCAGAAGTTTCCAGCCAGGGATGGAGGCCAACCCAAAAAGAAGAAAGAAACACTCGACTGCCAGCATCTGTGTGCACATATACACACAGGTGTACCCACAGGTGTGAGTGCATATACCTGTGTGCAAATGCCCGCAGGTGAGTGTGCATGAGCTCGGCTCTTCCATCCTGGAGGCTGGCCGCAGGAGGCGGAGGTACCCAGAGCCTCTGACACCGTCACGCGCAAGCTCTGGGCCGAGGTCTCTGCACCAGCTGCTGAGCAGCCACCACCACTGGGGTGACGACTCTGCGGGGAACAGGACGGCGGGCCGGCCACCGCGGGAGGGGCTGCTGGCCTGCTGCCCTGCTGTGGGGACGGCAAACGCCACATGGGTTTTCCAGCCTCCCCAGCTGATGTCACCTTAGAAACGGAAGGGAGAGCTGGGGGTGGGGAGCAGAGAGGAAGGCGGGTGGTTTCTGGCCAGCCTACATCTTTGGTGGCTTTATTTCCTAGGGTTTCCCTAAAATGCTTTGTGCCCGTGAAAATGGAAATATGCAAGCATGTGTGAGCCTGTTTGGGCACATGCATGTGCCTGTGTGTGTAAGTGTGCAAGCTGTGTGAGTGCACATGTGTGGAAGCTTGTGTATGTTTGTAGGCTTGTTGAGAGCATCGCCACCCAGCACCCCGGGGCCAGAGCTCCCCACCCCAGGCCCCGAGTAGAGGTGGACTGGCTCTACCTCTTGGGAAGCCCTGGCCCGGCCCCAGGAACACAGCCCGCTTGCAGACTCCTGCCCGACCCTCCCCACGGGCCTCTCTGCACCCAGAAGGGAGCATCTGTCCCCAGAGCAGAGGGGCAGAGCCCTATTCAGGCACCCACGATGCCCGGCCCCAGCACCTCCCACCACGTGGCTAGAGGCAGGAGGTGGGAGGTGCCCAGGACCTTAGGTGAGGCCATTAGTCCCCCACTCTGAACCTCTGGGCCTCTGAGCCCAGAGAAAAGGGTTAAAGCCTGCTTCCCCCAGAGCAGATGGGCTGAGCACTCCAGCCAATGGCACAGTCGTGGATGCTGGCACCGTGGCTCCAGCAGCCAGCACGGGACCTCTGTGCCTGCAGGAACAGGAGGCAAAGCGATCCTGGCATCCTGGAGAGCCCATCTACAATCCATGGGCTGCTGCAAAGGAGGTTCCCCAAGAAATGGAGTGTGCCAGCTTCCTGGGCATCCTGAGCAGCCTGGACTGTCCGCATCACCGATGTGTGTCACAGCCCCGCTCACCATCAGGCCGCGAGCTGCGCGGAGCAGAGGCAGGGACGTGCGGTCCTCACGTGGGATGGCCTGAAGCAACCGTTAGAAAGGACTGAGTGAATCGCACTTATGAAGGGACAGAGCTGCAGGCTATTTTTACAGCCTACCTGAGACCCCAACCACCCTGCTACTTTTTACTTCTACAGACGTGGCTTCAGGAATGGATTTCCAGAGCCCGGAACGCCATCCTGCAGCCACGTGGCACGGAGTTTTGCTGTCCTGCCCACCCAGAGGGTCAGAGCCCTGGTGGGGAGGTGGGGGAGGGATAAACACAGCCGCATCCTGGGCTGCCTGGAAGGACGAGCAAGAAGCCCACCTGCGCGAGGGGCGATATTTGGCTGGGGAGCCACAGGGGCGCCGCCTGTAGGTCGAGGGCTGTGACTCCATGGGGTGACACATGGTCTTCATTGTCACCTCCGCTGGCAAAGCCAGGGAGCCACAGCCTTGGAAGGCCCAGAAACTGCGTGATGCCATCCACGGTCGGGCTGGCGATTGATCTGCTGGGGCAGCGTCAGTCACTGAGGCCACGTGAGCGGCAGGCTGTTTTATCACCCACGGCCCAGCCCGGTCACCAGGCACTTAGCATGATGTCACTCACAGCAAAGTAGTTTTCAGCTAGCAGACGGGACGGGCTGCTTTGTCCAGCCATCTACCCACTGTCCACCCTTCTGCACTCAGGCCTGGGGCACCAGAGACCCTGCGCCACCTGCTCCCCGGCAACGGGCCACCTGGACCCTGTGCTGCTCTGGCGCTGAGGCCCCAGCTTGCCCTCCCTGTGGCTGTGCCTTTCAGGGGAGCCCCTCAGCCTGGAGGCCGGTCATAAATATCCCACCACGTGAGGAGACATTTGCCAATGTTGCTGTCACACTGTGTGATTACATCTCCCCAAAAACAAACTCGCCCTGCATCCCCAGAGGACCTCTCTCTCAGCTGGCCTTCTGGTGCTGGCCAGCTTGCGCCTGCAGGGTTTCTCATGCCAAGGCGGCACCAGGAAGGGGCTTTGAAACCAGTGTCAGTCCCATTCACAACGCCTTCCCTCCACCCTGCCTCTTCCCCAGCCCCTACTCCCACTTGACGGAAACCGACTCAGAGCCGCACTGGGTCACCTGAATTGCAGGCCGTTTACAAGGCTGGCATCTGCTGTAGCCAAGGCCTGGTGGGCAGGCAGGTGGTGGTGCCCATGGCCACCCGCTCTGCCCCTCTGAGGGCATCAGGTCCTAGAAGTGGAAGAGGCCAGCCTTGGGCTGGGTCGGGGCAGCCTCCTGCGGAGCAGTAGCCCCAGGGCCCCGCAGGAGGCTGGGGAGTGGGGCAGTACAGAGCCTGTGGGTCCCCAGGGTCTGAGTTCAGATCCTGCCTCAGTCTGTTCCCCTGCCAGCCCTGGGTGAGCCCTTTGGCCTGGGCCTCAGTTTTCCCAACCATGAAACGGGCTTGAGAATCTCCCCATGCATGGCTGTGAGCTTTAAAGGAGTTAAAACATGACATTCCCAGGCCCGGTCAGGCACGTGGGTGGTGACAGAGATGGCGACAAGAACCCCCGAAAGCAGAGAAGGGGCATGGCGACCCGCCACACAGCCCCTTCCCCTGGGCAGTCTCTGCCCCTTGCCTCAGCTCTGGGCACAGTCGGATGGCATATTCAACAGAGCCAGGCTAGCTTGAGGCCGGCCGTGGGCTCTTGAGCTGACCGTGCCTGCAGGAGAGGGCACACACTCCCAGGAGGGGCCCCCAGCCCCTTCCAGTCCCACCTCCGAAGGGTCCCCCTCGCTGGCCTCACTGGCCTTGCTGGCCTCCCTGGCCGTGGGCAAGTCTGGTCTGGGACCTTCAGGACTGCAGGCCTGAACACTGCCAAAGCCCTGGACTCTCCATGGAGCTCCGCCTCATGCCCCACTTTGAGGCTCAGCGGGTTCAGGCCCAGGTCACAGCCCTGCAAATGCAGAGCCTGGGGGAAGAGGGGCTGAGGGGACAGGGGTGGGGAGGCGTGGCTTTGAACTAGCTTCTCCCCCTGTGAGGGAAGGGGACCTGGGGTTCCTCTGCCCTCCACAGTGGGGCCCAGGATCAGGCCTTCCGTCCCTCTGACCTCCCCTCCCCTCTCTGCCCCTTCCCTGAGCCCCTACCCCTTGCAGGAGAGCCAAGACCCCTGCCAATGGGGTTTGGTTGGAGTTTTGGGGTGGGGTGCCAGGCTTAGCTCTACTTCTGTGGGTGACCCAGACAGCCCTGTCCTGATGGCTACTTCCTGGGCACTGCACCCCTCCCCTGAGGCTGGACAGACGGCCGCTTCAGCCGGGGCTCAGAGCTCCAAGTGGGCCACAAGTCAGTGTGTACATGGCAGGGGTCCTGCCTGGGACCATCCCTGGGAGGGGCCTGGCATACCTTTGGGTGACACTTGAGGCCTGGGTCCCTCTTGGGAGCTGGTTCTGAGGCCTTTGCCCCCATTACCCCCTCCCCCCTCAAACAATAGGGACTGTTTTCTTTTCTGGAATAAAAGTGCCTGAGTTAGTGGTTCCCGAATTCTCAGGCTGGGAGGAAGCAGATGCTGGGTAAGTGAAACCCAGAGCCCAGCAGGCCAGGGACGCCCACCCCAACCCGGGTCCCCCACCCCAGGCACTCGACCTTGCCGATCACTTTCCCCAAGACCTGCGGGCACAGCCCCTCACCGCACAAGAATCATGGGTCAACTCTGTCTGGTCACCAGGGGGCTAGCAGGCCAGCCCCCTTATCTCACCAGGGCTGGGGTCTCCCTGAGATGTGTCTCCCCAACAGCCCTGCCAGGAGCCTAGAGGGGAAGCCTGGGAAGGCCTCAGGGGGTCACCGATGACTGACTCCTGGGGTAGAAATTCCTTCCCACGCCTCCTTAGCCGCTCTGAGGCCACAGTGCCACAGTCCCCCGAGGACAGCTGAGATCCTGACCCTGAGCTCCATTCCCCTCTCCTGCTCTCCCCTCCACGTTGGCCCAGTGCCCACTGTGCCCACCCTAGGGCCGATGCAGCAGTCCCCAGCCCCATGAACCCCTCCCAAAGCACATTCCACCTGGAGGGGCTGGTGCGCGCCGAGAAGCCAGGTGGGAGCAGCACAGCCGGGCCACCTGGCAGCCTGCCCTGCGTGGGGTGCAAGAGCCTTCAAAGGGTGACTCCTTCCCAGATGCCAGCGATTCAGAGGCGGCTTCTGCCATGCCCATCCCCTCCCCCACATACTCTCCAGGGAAATAGTCTCAGTCTTTTAATTATAAAGATAATACATGTCCATTTTGGTGATAGGTTAATACAGAAAAAGTGACCAAAGTGTGCCTCCTTATACATATTTTGCATTCTTAGTTTGTTCAAACTACCTTGTTTAATTAGTAGCTGGGTGATCTTGGGCAGGTTAGCTAACCTCTCTGTGCCTTGTTTCCCCATTTGTAATAGGAAAAATAACCATAAGATCATCTCCATCTTCAGATCGATGTGAGAGTTAAATGCAAACACCGCAGGCCGAAGCCCAGCATCCAGCCGTGTGTGCTCTTCAAGGACTCCCCTGGATTTTATTCCAAGTTAAAAATGCAAGTCCCTCCTCCAGGGCCCTAGCAGGAACCTGGCTTTGCTGGGGACCTTTCCTTTCCCTCCAGACCTTCTAGTGGGATAGGGGGAGGGGGAGCCAGCCCCCAGCAAGTTGAGTTTCACCCTTTTCCCCTCTCTTCACCCCCACCCTTGGTGGTGGGGCATCTTTCCGGCTCTTTTCAACTTTCCAGGCTCTGATGTCTATGGGGCAAAGTGCAGGCTCGACCTGCTGGCTGTCCCGCAGCCTTGGCCTTGACACAGAGGTGGCCTCCTAGATGAGACTGTCACACACAGGGCCCCTGGTACAGTGAGCTTCAGCACCCCGAGTGCCCCTGCAGCCCCTCCCCTCTCTGGTGGGGCCCCCTGCTAAAGAGAGAGAGACCAAACTCCACTAGGAAGTCCGAGGGCGTGGGGTTAGGGACCCGGAGGGCAGTGTGTGGAGAGAGCCATACCACAGTCACTTGGACCTGGACAGGATGGAGTGGTGGATGCGTGCAAGGGAGGGTCGGGGGGACTGACTGCTCCCCCTCCCGAGCTGGTTGCGGAACCTTCTGCAGGGCCCTGGGCCAGGGGACCTTCCAGGACATTGTCCCCTGGGTGGCCTGGTCATGTCCACCCCGAGAACCTTGATGTGCACCTGAGTGCCTGTCTGCCGCGGCCAGGAGGAGAGACATGGAGAAGAGCACCGGGGTCCCCCACCCCTCCACAGCTGGATGTCTCTGGCTTAGCCCACTGTGGAGGCATACTTGGCCCCATTCAGCATTCAGCATCCTCTGCATGCTGGGCCCATGTGAGCAGAGGGCTCCTTTTTGCAGACAAAAGACATTCACCCCAGCCAAGGGCCACCAGGTGAGCCCTGCTCCTGCCCAGCATCACTGCACACCCCCTGTCCTGTGCCCTTGGAGAGGGGGGCATGGGTCATCCCCCTGGGAGCTGCAGGCGGCCTGCTCTGCCACAGCGCCGCCACCACCGTCCAACCCCCCCAGGGAGGGCACCTCCATGACCTGGGGGGTCTTCTCACTCATCTCACACTTTTCTGGCGCCTGGAGGACTCCCCTGCAGGCCAAGTTAAAGTCCCACTTAAGGGTCCAGAGAAGACCTGGGCTGGGGCCTTGCAGAAGGGGAGTGCTTCCAGACAGCGCCCACCAGCTCACCAGCGCCCCCAGCTGGGACTGTTCGCAGCAGTTGCTGTGTTTGGTCAGAATTTCGGGACTCCGGCTGCCACAGGCAGGGACGGTCCACCCGACTGGACTCCAGGGACACCGAGCAGGGCAGTCCCCACGGAAGCGAGATCCCTGCGCTGGGCAAGTCCAGCGGCGCAACAAGGCCCACCCCCACCCCCACCGCATGTCTGTGAGCGCAGCGAACCGGGGTCAGGGACCCATTCACAGACACGGACCCAGCCTTGGCCGGGATCCCGGGCTGGCGAGGACCGGGGGTTGGGCAACCGCGAATCCCCCCGACAAATTTAGAGACGTCTCCGCACGCGACTCCCCCCAGACGCCACCGAGAAACCGGAGGACTCCCGTCGCCTGCGCTGGCGGGTCCTCAGCGCTGGGTGCCCCGCGCCTTGCGCCCCGGTCGCCTTTCCCGCCCAGCTGCGAGAGCCGGGCCTGCGCGGGTCACGTGGCGCGGCGGCCGCAGCCCCGGCGCTGACCCCGCGGGGAGGGAGGGAGGGCGCCGGGGGAGCAGGGGCGGCGCGGCGGGGCCGGGAGGGCCGGGCCGGGGCGGGGCGGCGCGGAGGGGCCGCGGAGCGCCCGGGATTCCCTGCGGAGCCGCGCGGCCTCCGGCCCCCAGTGTCCAGCCCGCCTGTCGCCGGTCCGCCGCGCCCTCCGGTCCTCCCGACAGCCGGTGAGTGCCCCAGCCCGGCCCCGCGCCCCGCCGAGCCCACCCCGGGAACGCCGCGTCCCACCGCCCTCGGGGCCGACCCTGCCGCCGCCCCGCCGTTCTGCGCTCGCGAGTTTCGGAGCCTCCCCGGGCGGCACCCACCACGCACGGGCGCACGGCAGCCGTGGCCTCGATGCCCGTCCCTCTCCCTGCAGGTCAGGGCGGCGCCCGGGAAGATGTACCAGAGCCTGGCGCTGGCCCCGAGCCCCGGCCAGGCCTCGTACGCCGACTCGGGCGCCTTCCTGCGCACCCCGGGCGCCGGTTCCCCGGTGTTCGTGCCGCCCGCGCGCGTCCCCTCCATGCTGCCCTACCTGCCAGCGTGTGAGCCAGGCCCGCAGCCCCCCGCGCTGGCCGCGCACCCCGGCTGGGCGCAGGCGGCCGCGGCGGACTCGTCGGCCTTCGGCTCCGGCAGCGCGCACCCGCCGGTCGCCCAGCCGCCCGGGACCGCCGCCTTCCCCTTCGCGCACAGCCCCCCGGGGCCCGGCGGCGGCGCGGGGACTCGCGACGGCAGAACCTACCAGAGCGCGCTGCTGGCTCGAGAGCAGTTCCCGGCCCCGCTTGGGGGGCCCGTGGGCGCCTCGTACCCCACCGCGTACCCGGCCTACGTGAGCACCGAGGTGGGCCCGCCCTGGACCTCCGGGCCCTTCGACGGCAGCGTCCTGCACGGCCTGCAGGGCCGCCCGGCTGGCCTCCCTGGCCGCAGAGCCACCTTCGGTGAGCGTGGGGCTGGGGCGGCGCCGCTGACTTGGGTCCCGGGCTCTGTCCGTAGCCCGCTCCCTACGAACCATCCCTCCCCGGCTCCCCGGCATCGGGGCTTTCCCGCCGGTGGGGCGCCGACATGGCCCAGGACTCAGGGACATGAATGAACCCGGGCGGAAACCGTCTGCCACAGCCTCACCCACCCTGCGGGAAAACGCCGCGTCCTGATTTCTCTTACACGGTAGTGAAAAAATGTACATATTTCCACCTTTCGTTCGTGGGAGCCCAACATTCGGATCCTGCCAATTTAGAGCCTACTTCTTAAATGTTTGTGTGAAAAGTTTCGGAAATGATTTTTGTAAAATTCAAAATGCCAGTTGATTCAAACATCCACATTCACGTCTGTTCTAGGATGTTTACATATTCTAATTCGAGCCCTGGTTGTGAGGTGTCCCCGGGGTATACGTTTGGACGGTCGGATTCCGGGCCTGTAAAGCGGTGATGCCCCACCCGGGTTCTGAGTGGCCGGCGCCACCGCACTTTCTCGGCCCGGGGCTGAAACCCAGCGCCACGCCCCTGTTTGCGCCCGCGGGGAGGCCCCGGGCCGACGCTCCCGGGCACAGCTCCGGGGCGGCCACCGGCGCCGGCTGCTCCGCGCAGGAAGCGGGTCGCCTCGGCCCCCGCTGCCCAGGGCTGCCCCGCGCCTGGCGCCCACGCCCAGCCCGGCGATGATTGATCCCCGCCCCGCCCCCTCCCGGCCGCCCGCGAGTCGCTGGCGCCTGGGGGGCAGGGGACCTCTGCCTGCGGCGCCCGGGGTGGGCGCTGGAGCCAGCCGCGCTGCCTTCCCAGGGAGGGCGGTGGTCGTAGCAAGGGCACCCCGGTCCTCGGGGGAGCCGAGATCCCACAGCCTGCCCCCAGCTCCTCCTGACTGGCCCACCCTGCACAGCACGAGACCTTTCCGTCCCCTCCGTCTGTGTGTGTACTGTGTTGTAGCCCCAGGGACCCAAATCGGGGACGCTAGTGCACGTCGGGGGATTCAGAGGGACTGCGCCCTGTTGTCCCCTGAGCTTTGATTTATTGGCCCTCCCCCCCCATCTTTTAAAACAACCCTGACAGGGTTTTCAAATCGACACAAACTCTGCTGTGCGCGAAGTTAAAATTTCAAATAGAATTAGATAAAATTAGTTTTAAAAGTACAAGTTTAGGACAGACACACAAGGAAGGGTAAAAGCAGAGCGGGTGCTTGGGCCCCGGGCGCAGAGCCCCGGCCCACGAGCTGCCGTCCCGCAGTGTCAGACTTCTTGGAGGAGTTCCCGGGCGAGGGGCGCGAGTGCGTCAACTGCGGGGCCCTGTCCACGCCGCTGTGGCGCCGCGACGGCACCGGACATTACCTGTGCAACGCCTGCGGCCTCTATCACAAGATGAACGGCGTCAACCGGCCACTCGTGCGGCCCCAGAAGCGCCTGGTGAGTGCGGGGCCGGGCTGGGGGCCGGTGGCTCCTGCGGACAGTGGCACTGCCCGTCCTGATCGGCGCCCCAACGCAGCTTTTGGCCCCCAGGGCGCCTGGGGCTTCCGCCTGGCTGGGTAGGGGGAGGAACAGGGTGACCTGACCAGGGGGTGCTGGAGGGGAAGGTAGGGCCGTGCAGACCCAGGACATTGAAATCCCACCTAGCAGGGGGCCTCGGGACCCAGCCCTTGGGGAGCTCTTTCTATGCAACACCACCAACAGTGAGGCCAGGCCTAGGGCTGCTTGCCGCCAGGCAAAACTTGTTTTCAGTTTTGGTTCATCTCTGGCGTGGGGCTGGGTTGGGACTTGGGGAACCAAGAGCTCGACTTTTGCCCCTAGCAGGGCAGAGTCCCCAGAAGTTGATAAAGGTTTAAAGTTACTTTGTTCTATGTGGTGTCACACAAAATCTCTGATGATCAAATAATTTTGTAAATAAGTGGAAAGGCCCGAGTCTGCAGCGGCTCCCAGGTCTGCACAGTGGGGTGTGTCTGGGTGTGCCGCGCCTTTAGGTCTGATGCTGGGAGAAGCCCCAACAGCCAGTCAGTGAGTTATGGCCAGTTTTGGTGTGTGAGGCCTGGAGGTGGGGAAGGGTCTGGCCCTGGCTGACGCCATAGGGTGGTCTGACCAGCCTGCCAGGGCTCCTGTTCTGGGCCACAGGGAGCACTGGAGCCCACCCCTCGGAGGCCCAGACTGGGCAGGCAGCCTGAGGGCAGCCCTGTCTCTCTCCCTCTGATCCTACCAGTGTGTGGGGTCTGCAGGTCCCCCAACCCCCTTCCACCCATGCCGTGCCTCCGGAGCGGACTCTCAGAGTCTCTGCCCTGTGCATGCACCCCTACCCCCAGGCATGCTGCACTGGCTCAGTGGGTCTGTGCCTGGCACTCAGGGTGGGCAGCCCCACCACTCACATGGACACCCAAGGCCCTCGGAGGCCTGAGATGCGGGAGCCTGGGTCACAGGACTGGACAGTCACCGCAGACTTAAACCCACTCCAGTGACTCACTGCCCCACACACGGTCAGAATTGATATCTCAGGAGAGGCCTCCCCAGGAGGAATTTTTAATGATTACAAGTGTCCTCGGAGCTTGTCACCAAGAGCACAGGGATGTGACAATAACAAGAACACATGCTTGCTCCCTGTTTTTGTCCTTCGCATCCTGTGTACACCCTTGGCCTGCGCCTTCTGTCACAGCTGAGCGGAGAGGATAGCTGTGGTCCCCATGGTGAGGTGCCCTAGGAGCCCCACATACCCAATCCCCTAAACACTGGAGCCCAGCAGCCAAGGTCAGTGGGCAGCAGACCCACTGGCCCGAGGCCAGCTCTGGCGCCAGCTCCAGGAAGTGGCCGGTGCCCTGTGAGGCCCAGCGTCCTTCGCAGAGCAAGCCTGGACCTTGACTGAGGCTTCAGACCCGCTCTCTGGAGCCGGGTTTTCCTTCCTACAAGCCCCGCCTCACGACTGGTGCCCTGCAGTTTGTTCTTAGGCAGGGAGGGACACGTGTGCGTTTTCAGGCTAGGCATCCACCCGTCTCCCCTCCAAGAGCACTGGGAGGACCGTCAGAAATTGGGGCCATTTTTCGCTGCTCTGCAGGGCAGGTTGCCTGCCACCTGCAGCACTTGACGCATGTGCGCGCCGCACCCCTCCAAGCTGCGCTCAGCGCCTTCCCTCTGCCAGCACCCCCAGGTTCCCCCCAGACTCTGTGCCGACCACCGTCCTGATCTCTGTGTGTCTCAGTTGCTCGCAGAGCCTGGAGCTGGGGTGGTTCTGCTGCAGTTGGGCAAGCAGGCTTTGAAGTTTAACTTAGTTTGAAAAGAACAGATCAAAAAAGAAAAACAAAATGCAGCGAGGGGAGGCCTGGTGGGCAGGGAACCCTGAGAGCCGCCAAGTCTGGCTGCTTGTCCACACTGTGAGGAAGGAAGGGCAGGGGTGTGATGAGCCGAGGGAGGTAACAATGTCCGTCCTGGGGCCACTGCGGCCCCTCTGGCCCCTCAACAGCCCTAAGCCTTGGTTTCCCATCCGTAAAATGCAGGCTGGCAAGGGGATAGGTAAATACAAACAAGCAAATGCTTCAAATATTTTTTGAGGCACTCTTTTTTTACATGGGCCCATTTTAACTTAATTTCCAGTCTCTTAGTTTTAGTTTATGCTCACTGTCAAAAGATTCACACGTGGCTTCCAGATGTTTCCCTTGTACTCTTAGGGCATAAGGTGCTGGGTGCGTATGCCTCTGGGGCAGGTTTCCACACCCATGTATTCTGTGTATATGCCACATGCCATTTCTCTCCACAGCCCACCTTGTAGGAGTAGCTCCACTGTGGGTGTGTGTAGTTCTGCTCTTCCGAGATGCACAGGTGATTCTGGGGGTGTTCAGGGGAAGGTGTGCATATTTGCAGGCAAGCCCACACGTGTCCACACCCATGTGTGCATGCTACTGAATAGCACTGCATCATGTCTTCGCACTGGCATCTATGTGCCTCCAGGGAGTGTCTCTGTAGGGAGGATTTGGGTAGGAAGTGGCCTGGGGGGCATGAGGAGACAGCATTCCATGTTGTGATTCATTTTAGTGGTGCTGGCACATTTCTGGAACGTGGGATGGCAGTGTGAATCTAAGGGAGTGAATGTTGGTAAAAGTGACTGAGGGTCCCAGCTGGATAAGGAGCAGGTGGGGTTCAGGCCATGGTCTCCCCTTAGTCTGAAGGCACAGCAGGAGATGGGGACCACGGTGGGGCCTAGAAGGGGGGATTAGGGTCACCAGTTAAAATACAGGATGCACAGTCAAACGTGAATTTCAGATAAACAACAAATAGCATTTTAGCATCAGTATGTCCCAAATATTGCATGGGACACCCTCTATAAAGTATTTGTGTCTAGAAATCCACATCTAGCTGGGTGGTGTTGTTTTTTTTTGCTAAATCTGGCAGCTTTGCCAGAGGTTAGGGGATCCTGGGATGGGGTGGGTGGCAAGACAGGAGACCCTGCCTTGTGCTGAAAGTGGACCAGGAGGGAACAGGGGCACCTGCTGTGTGCAGGGCTCCAGGTACCCGACAGGCAGGTTGAAGGAAGGGAGGAGGATACTTGAATCTGACCCAATAAAAGCTACTCTAGGTGAGGTCTGGGTACAGCCAAGGGCCTCCCAGGCGGAGGCTCTGCTGGGGGCCCGGGGTGACGCTGGGCCCGGCACTCCTGCCTCCACACGTGTCCCATGGCCTGGCCCTTGAGGTTCTGCCGGGGCCTTGGCTGGGCGCCAGCCCTCCTCCTCCAGCAAATGTGCAAGACCCCCACCCGGGCACCCCCAGGGAGACTGCTGGAAAGCCCTGAGAGGTTGGACATCATGCCCAGCACAGCGACGGCCAAGCATGGGGCCTCCAGGCTGGGCGCTCCGGCCCTGCCCTGCGTCTGCAGCCTCCCCTCCAAGGACTCTGCCCTTCTGAGCCTCCGGCTCCTCTTGTCCCGGAGCCTGGGGCAGAGTCCTGCCTGGAGACAGGAGGCTGAGCCTTAGGTTGAACAGGGTGGGAGCCTCTGGAGCCTCTGGCCGCTGCCTGCAGCCTGGGGGGGGGGGCAAGGAAGCAGGTCCTCGTCCAGGGTTTTCTTGGGAGCGGCTGGTTGGAGGGCTCCCGGCAGGCCCTCCCCCGCTCCCCTCCCAGGCTGTTGTTCCCAGGGGCAGGCCCTGATCAGCTGACTGCAGGAGAAATGGGGGGCAGGAGGGGTCGGCAAGGCCCGGCACACACAGTCACTGCATAGGGAAGGACCCTGGAGACCGCGGACCGACGGGGAACCTGAGGCTGGGCGCTGCCTTCTCACCCCGACCCGGGACAGTTCGCTCTGCGGTTCTGCTTGGCTGTCCCCCTGTGATTGCCCCCTGGCTCTGCCCTGGGCCAGAGAGTTCTGAGGAAGGGACACATCCTAGGCTCAGTTGTGAGTGTGGGGTCCTTGTGGGCTTCTGTGCCAGTGCCCAAGGTGCCACTGGAGCACAGGGTGGTGTGACTTGCTCTGACCTCTGACCCTGGCTGCCCCAAGGGGACAGCTTAGGGCTGGGGTAAAGACTTCCTTGAGGATGAAGTCTGGCAAGCAGGAACTGGCGGGCAGTGTCACCAGAAAGCTGCTCCAAGGCACAGGGAAGGGCTGCAGTCAGAGGCCCTGGGGGACCGGGGCCTCACCCAGAGCACTGGGGCTCCCAACTGTGGGGTCCAGACCCTGTTCAACCGAAGCAGTGAGAACCCAGAAGAATCTGTGCCTGAAAGGTGGGCTGGGCTCTGGGAGCTCGGGGGACCCTGAGCTGGTGGGAGGTCCCGTCAGGCCTTCCAGTGACTCCCCAACCAGACAGCTTCACAGATCCCCTTCTGTCCCCCCAGGCCTCATCAGGTCCAGGTGCCTGACCCACTGTCAGGATCCCTGGGGTTAGTGCTGTGTGGACCCTGCTGGGCCCCCGCGTGCAGGCAGGTTTGGGGTCCCTGGTCACATACAGACCTGCGCGACTCAGGGGGCAGCTCTGCAGAGGCACGTTAAAGACGTAGGCCTTTGGAATGTCAGGGCCCCTGGAGGGTGCCAGGTGGGCCTGGTTCGCCCTGCGTGGGGCTGGTGAACAGCAAGGGGAGGCCTGGGTCTGTGGGACCTGGTACCCTCAGCCCACCATTCGGTAGAGTGGCCAAGCTGAGCAAATGCTCGGGTGCCCGAGGGCCAGCAGGCCCCCTAAGTGTTCGGCCTGGGGCCTGGCCTCCAGAGGGGCCCCTGAGGACGCCGCTCCACCCTAAAAACACCGGATCAAGGCCCAGCGTCCGTAGCTTAAGGGAGACACCCGGAGGTCAGCAGCGTTTCTGCGCTGGGTCCTTCGTGGGACCCTAACCCACAGCAGGCCTATCGTGGGCCTGTTATTGCCCTCGTTTTACCGGTGGGGAAAGGCCCGGGCAGACCTCCCGACCTTGGCGCCCAAACACCTCCCACCCGGCCCACGGGGTCCTCCTGGCGGCCAGTGGCTGACCCAGCCCCGCCGCCGTCCCCGCTCCACAGTCCTCGTCCCGCCGAGCTGGCCTCTGCTGCACCAACTGCCACACGACCAACACGACGCTGTGGAGGCGCAATGCTGACGGCGAGCCGGTGTGCAACGCCTGCGGCCTCTACACGAAGCTGCACGGGGTGAGCACGGGTGGGGCGGGGCTGCGGTGGGCAGGCGGCTGCGACTTGTCACGTGGAGGCCCTGCCAGGTGACCAGGGGCTGGCTGCCTGAGGCAGGGTGCGCCCACCACCACCCCCTGTCCCCCACAGCCAGGGGTTGGCCCCCTGTGCAGGTGGGCTCCCACTTTCGGTCAGCCTGGGGCACAGTATGGTCAGCCCAGCCTTGCCTCTGTGCACCCCAGGGCCCCCTGGTCCCCGGGGCTCTGTGGGCAGTGGGAGGGGGCGCAGGGGCTCCTCCCGCCCTCTGTGGAGGAAAGCCCGGGCCCAGGGGCACAGTTCAGCGACCAGGGCTGCGAGGAGCCGGTTAGCCCCAGAAGTGACTGGCTCTTTGGGCTGAGTTCAGGGCAGGGGCCGTGCGAGTCCCTGGGGGTGAGCTGCAGTAGGAACCACCAGCCCGCCCCCCGCAGGTGCCGCGGCCCCTGGCCATGAAGAAGGAAAGTATCCAGACCCGGAAACGGAAGCCTAAGAGCCTCACCAAGACCAAGGGCTCCGCAGGTGCAGGGGCCGGACTGCCGGTGGTTCAGGGGGTGCCCAGCCCCTCGGGTGGGGCTCACATTCTCCATAGGAGCCGCTTTGAGTGTCTCCAATTCCACTGTTAAAGCTTCACACATGTGGTTCAAGCATCATCTCCCCCCACTCTGCTCTGGGGTGGCTCTGGTTAGGGGGGTGCGGTGCTGTGAGCTCACAGGGCTGTGGGGCAGGAGGTCTGGTCCCCCTTATTCCCCGCATGACCCTCGCAGCCAGGTGTGGCCGCATCTGTAAGTGCCCGCCTTCTGTCCCAGGGCCCTCAGGAAACCCTCCAGCCTCCCCGTCGTCCTCTGTCCCTGACCCTGAGAGCTCAGTGACCACTTTGAAACCTGAGCCCAGCATGGCGTCCCCCTCATGCCCTGGGTCCAGCATCACCTCCCAGGTAAGACAGACAGGGTGGGGTGTGATGCCCAGTGCCGGCTCCCTCAGGAATGCCTGGCTCCAGCTGGGTCGGACCCCCATCAGAGCCCCCAAGGGCCTCCCCCAGGGACTCAGGGCTGGGCACAGAGTGGGTCACTGGTACAGGAGCTGTCCCTTGGCAGGCAACAGGCTGGGAGCCTGGACATGGATCCTCGTGAATGTCCCCACCCCCTTCCAGGGCCTGAGGAGGCCGCTTGGCCCCAGCCAGGCTGGCAGCCACTCCTGCATTCTCATGCATCCCCTGTCCCCCCTGCAGGCCCCCAGCCAAGCGGATGACCCCCTGGCCCCCAACCATTTGGAGTTCAAATTTGAGCCAGAGGACTTTGCCTTCCCCTCCGCAGCCCTCGGCCCCCAGGCTGGCCTCAGTGGGGCCCTGCGCCAGGAGGCCTGGTGCGCCATGGCCTTGGCCTAGGTCCCCAGGCACCCACCCAACCCACCTCGCTGCCTGCTTCACTCCAGCACAGCAGAGAGACACTGCCAGGCTCACCCACCAGAAGCGACTGGTGCCAGCAGGATGGAGGCACTGGGCATCCGGCAGCTTGGTGGCAGCGAGGCCCCAGAGGAGGAGGAAGGCCGGTGGGAAAAGCCCCTGCTGGACAGCAGAGGACCCCCAAATGCTGTGTGAGGCTCTGAGCCACACTGGCCACTCCAGCCAAGGCTGACCCGGGGTGCCCAGCACCAGCTTGAGTTCTGATGTCCGCGCTCGCATCGCATGTTTACAGGTTGCGGCAGTTGGAAGAACCCCAACCTTCTGCTGTAAAGCCAGGGTCGTAAGTGAAACGGCCGAGGCCAGGCAGGCGGCAGGAGGCCCCCCTCGGGCCTGGGGGACTGTCTGTCTCTCACATTGATGGATCGAGCCACGGCGCATAGAGCTTGCCCTTCTGTGAGTTCAGGGCGCCCAGGGACACATGTGCAGGTCGTGCGCTGTGTCAGGACACCTCCATGAGAGGAAGCGTTCGCATCACGGTCGTGGACTCCTGTATTTATTGGGACGGTTTTTCCAGAGGGAGTGGTAAAGGGCCTTGTTCTGATTGCATCTGTGCACTGTGACCATTTCTGACAGAGTGAAGTGCTGAGCCCCCGTTCTGACACACGCAGATGCTCTCAGGGCTGCTGGGGGGTTGACCACTTACCCTGGCTTATCTGGGACTGTCCCAGTTTAGTCTGTTATCCCAGAAAAATTATTAGCAACATCCCCTTTCACTTACAAAAGCCCTTCCCTCACAGGGTTGATGGATAAATCAGTTGGCCATGCTGGCTAGAGGAAACAGCTCAGCAAAGCCAAATGGCTCCTGACAGCATGGTGCCGGGGAGACGACCGGAGCGGAGGGGAGTGGGGCGCATCCTGGGGAAGGGCCGCGCCCTCACTTCTGCCCAGTAATAAGACCTGATCTTCCCAGAAAAATGAGAAACCTGGATTTTTTTCTTCTTAAAACTTGTATCCCCCAGAGCACAAGAAAACCCATTCATACCCAATTTGGGAATGTATTTTTTTAATGTGAAGTTTTCTAGTTGAAAGCTTTTTTCCCACTTAACTCCAATTTGATTAAAAAATCTTTAAAATACTGTGAGCCAACTAGAATAGTTTTGGGCCTGTCCCCATTGTGTCACTCTGTCCCCATTGTGTCACTCTGTATAAAACTTCTTTTCATATTTAAAAACATTCCTTCCTGGCATCAGTTTCCCAGGTGTATCAGTTCATCCTGAATTTGTACCTTGAGTTCAACCAGCCCAGTTTATACATGAAGTTGTCTTTTTTCAAAGGCAAGTGATGCTGTGAGAAAAAAATGCCTAGTGAAGACCTTGATTCTGCTCCCCTTTCCCCAAACACCTGTGGGCCTCATCCTCACCTGGCAGGTCAGTGGGGCCCACATTCATTCAAGCTGTCTCTCCCTTTGGAAACATGTCCCTGAGGGGACCTCCCTGGCCACTCAGAGTCATGCCAGGAGACCTTGGGGCATGTGTAGGGCCTGATAAGACCTGTAAACACTGAGTACCTTCGAGGTCGAGGTCGCTTGCCGGCACAGCAGGGATCCCAGGCAGGGCGGGGTATGGGTCAGCCTGGGACTGGGGGCCCACATGGAGAGGTGTCAGGCTGCTTTGGGGTCAGTGTCGCTGCCCTGCCGCTTCTCCCCTGGCATAGGAAGAGAGGACAGAGCAAGCTGAGGTCTGGGGCAAGGGCAGCCTCTATGTCCCCATATGGCTCTCGAACCCCAGGGAAACGGTGTGAGATGTGGATCGGCCTGGGTGGAAGTTCACCTCTCGTTGTCTCCACAGGAAGTCGCTAGCCTCTGTGTCTTGGTCCCTGTATGTGAATCAGGGATCCCGCAGCTCCCCACACAGAGGGCTGCAGCAGAGACGGCCCAGATCTGGATGATCTAAGAGCCAGTTGAATGCAGTCTCAGGGCTCGGGGCCAGGTCGGTGACACTGGGGCCTGGGAACCTGCATGGTCACTGGCACCCAGGGGTCTCTGTGATGCCACATGGCCGAGGCCAAGCTGCAGAGGAAGCTCTCTGGGCAGTTGTCTGTCTAGCAGCTGGACAGGCGCTGGCCTGGGCGGCCAGTGTGCCGTACACGTGTGGGGCTGTGGTCACAGAGGAAGGACTGCCACCGTATCCACACACACAGGCCCTGAGCTGCCCTTCCCAGGAGACCATTCACAGGCAAGGAAACTGAGGCACAGGGTGGGAGTCACCCAGCTAGGAGGGCAGTGCCCCTTCCACGAGCCCACTCCCCAGGACAGGCAAGGTACCGCAGATGGACTCCGAGGAGCTGGGTGCTCCGGCTCCCTACCACCCGACCACAGAAAGGGGTCACTGACGGGAGGGGTGATATGGCAGCCCCACCAGGGAGCAGCACTTTCTTCCTTGTGCTTGTCCTGAAGGCTGTGCCCGGGATGAGGAGGCCGAGCGCTCCACCGCTGGGCATGGCCTTGCTGCTAAATTTAAGCTTTATCCCCCCTGCATCTTCAGGGCCGGGAAGCTGTCAGGACCCGAAGCCTTAATATAGCGGCCGGGCACCCCCCTTCCTGCCGCCCTTCCTCCCTCCACCCCACCGGCGGGTCATAAACAACCGGATGCATGGGGAGGCTGGCAGGCACGGGCAGCCTGGGCCCTTATCAGCCGCAGCCGGGAGGAAAGACCGCTGCATCTGCACCACACAGCACCGCTTCGCTCCCATCACCGCTCCAGCTGCAGCAGATGCCCGGGGGGCCTGGACAAGGCGAACTCCACCCGGGTCTGCGAGCCCTGCTGGGCCTGGGGAGGAGATCCCGCAAGGAAAGCAGCACAGGGTGGAGGAAAAGGGAAGACCCTGGGGTGTCCTCGCTGGGGCTTCTGGCACCAGGACGATTCCTAGAGCACCCCTCTGCCCACGAGAGCTCTTAGTTTGCCACGAAGCTGCGAGGCTAGGGGTCCCAGGGACAGTCCTGCAGAGCTTGCTCCTGGGAGCAGCCCCCATACCCCTCCTCGTCCCTGGGGTGGGGCAGGGTCATGGTGCCCAAGGGCTGCCACTCACCCTGCTTTTCTGAGTCTTGGCTGCAGTTAGTCAAGGGCATGGTGGCTGCATGCTCCAGGCACAGGCTGTCCCCATGGGCCCTTTCAGCGGAGCATCGCCGCACCTCTGTGAGCCGCCTCCACCAGCTGAACCAGGCAGGGCAGCCCTACTTCCACGGGCTTGGGGTTAGTTTCCCCTTTGCTACCACAGAGGCCCCTGGAAAACCAGGTGTGGATTCTCCGAGGTGCTTGTCTGAAAAACATGACAAGCTTATTAAGGGAAAATTGTTCTCTGGGGGAGCATCGCAGGCACCAACTTTCATATGACCAAAAGACATTTCTCAGCAAAGAACAGTTGCTCCATCACCACCATCAAGACCAGGCCCTTAGGCCTCCACACGCCAGAGTGCACGGTGGGGAGGGGACGGCGACTCTCCTCACTCTCTGCTTTGCTGCAAGCCTGTGGACGGGGCGGGCAGTGCGGGGTGTGTGTACTGCACACAGAAAGATGGCAAGGCTCCAGGTCCTGACCCCCAGTGGACCCGTCCAGCAGACAAGAGGCCAGAGGCCAGATGCCCCTGGCTGTGAGTCTGCAGGACCCGTGTGCCCCGTCCTCCCCACCCCCCCCACCCCGCTACACACCTCTGTGGGGGCTTAATCAGCCCCAAAAGGTGGAGGCTGGCTGAGCCCGGCAGTCCCACTGGAGCCTGAGTGGGGGTGGCTGGCCCTCGACGGCCACTTGGAGGACACGGTGAGCAGCCCCCCCTGCAATGCCCTTCGAAGCCCGCCAAGATGTTGACACGGACGGCTCCAGCCGCCTTATTTATTATCTGATAAAGGGCTCTCGGCACCACTGGTGGACGGCGTCTGGCTGCGCTGAGGCCTGGGGGAGGGAGGAGGACGGTCAGGGGGACGGAGGCCAAAGCAGGCCTCCACACTGGACTTGAGGCAGGATGCACTTAGGAGGCGGCACTTTTCCTTCCCTGGCCAATGGCCTTCCCACGTAGCCAGCTGGCTAAGGAGAAGTTCAGCCCAGTCACCGAGGGGCCCCCAGGCTCCCTGCCTGGGTGTCAGACCCCTGAGACCAGCACCCCCTTGCCATCAGGTGCTGCTCTGCCATGGTCCCTGGAAAAACCCCATTGGGACCCTCCTCTCCATCCGCCACCTTCCACCCAGTCACTGCCACAGCCCATCCCCAACCCCTCCACTTGGCCCAGAGCGTGGACTTTCCATGATGCAAATCAGCCTGTTTCTCCTCTGCTTCCAAACTCTCCAGCCCAGGTACCGCCCTAGCAGCTGCACAGCTGGCCACAGTCCGGACAGCCCCGCAGGGCTCCTCAGCACCTGTGACCGCTCTCAGGTACAGGGATGCTTGCCACATGCATCAACGCCCAGTAGGCGCTGTTCCCGCTTCCTCCTGGGGCCTAACCAGTGCTGGGTGCCCAGGGCTCGGGCCCGCTGGTGCAGCCTCCTACAGACTCTTTCTCGGCAGTGCTTGGAGGCAGCAATCGGCAGGTCTTGCCAGGCAGAGCTGCCGTGGCCACCCAGGCATGATGGAAACAACTTAGATTCCCAAGAAGAGGGGATTGATCAAACGACCAAGAACATGTGTGTAGTGAGATTTTCAAGATCAGGGCACCTTGGGGCATTTAAAAATTACAGCTTATTCTAAATTTGTTTCTCTAAATCTTCTCCAAGTCAGCAATCTTTAACCATGAAAGACAAAAGTGGCTTCCACGGGGTCTCCACAGCCAGCCCAGTCCAGTGTCATTGCCTCTTCCTGCCGGGGGTGCCTCAAGGGGGGCTGGCAAGACGCTGCATGGGCGGAGGAGTCCAGGACAGATGGGGACCCTGGAGGGGGCATCTCGGAGACCAGGCCAGAGCCCACCTAGGGCCCACCCCCACCCCCCACCCCAGTCCCAGCCAAGCCCACCCCCACAGGCTGCCAGCACCTCCCCCAGCAGTGACGCCTCTTTCCAGGCCAGTCACTGCACATCTGTCCAGCCTCAGCCTGAAGGCCACCTCTGCAGGGAGGTCCCATGGCTCTCGTGACCCAGCAGGCCCTGCCCACATGCTGCTCTCCCCTGGGCACCTGTCGGCCTCTGGCACTTGTCTCTTCTGTAGCCACAGATTTGAATGTCCCCTGTCCTCGGTCTCTGCCACCAGAGAACAGCTTCGCTGAGGGCAGGGCCCTGTCCAGCCCCTCCACCCCAAGCCCTGGCCAGCACTGGGTGATGGTGGAATAAATGTGTGCATGAGCCATGTGCAGACTTGCGGGGGGTGCTGACACGGGACCATCTACCCCTGCAGTCTGTCCATCCACCATGGGGTGCTGGGCTTCTGTCTGCCTCAGCCCTCCTGCAGTGTTCTTAGTCCTGCTGAGGACAGCCGGGGACGGGGCCAAGGGGGTGCAGTGGTGTCCCCTGGGAGGATTTGTGCAGGCAGTCCTGAAGGTTGTGCTGCATGGCTGGAGAGGGACCAGCTGGTGTTAGGCAGCGGCCAGCCCCAGCGGATGCCGCGGGAGTTCAGGGATCAGGTGGGCTCCGAGGCTGCCCTGGCCGAGGTGTGGATGTTGGCTTCCACTCTCCAACCAGTGTGGCCCTGTGCACGTGGGAGAGGGGCTCCTGGAACCCCAGCCCAGGGTCTGCCTGCCCTGGGGGTGACAGCCCTCCCATGTGCCCACTGCCACCCCCACCCCTGCCCAGACCCCCATTTCCACACTGTGAGCCAGAGTCACACCTTCACTCCTTGAACTTCACCTCCAGTGCCAGGCAGCTGGGACAGCTGAGTTCCCCAGGCCTGTCCCAGTTGGGGCGAGGTGGGGCTGGAGGGGCCCCAGGCAACCATGCATGGTGCCTGGGAAAGGAGGAGCCCTGGGGGGGCCTCAGAGCGGTACGCGCAGGATGGCCACACGGCAGGCAGGCTCCCCACCAGGCCCAGGGACATTGGCCAGGCTGAGTCTGCTGGCATCTCGTTCCCAGAAATTTGGAAATGGTTCAGGGCAGGGAGCGGGCAGGAGGCCCTCACATGCTCCAAGGGCATCACATCTGACCTCTGAACTCACTGGTTTGTCAGGTCTCCCATGTGGAAAGTGTGCCAAGTTGTTAAACGTGAATGTTTTAGAGATTACATGATATCCAAGCCCTGCTCTGGTATTTCTTTGTTTTGTAATATACAGAGGACCTCAGAACACAGTTGAGGTTGGGGCCTCTTGATCTTGGCCCCAAGAGGCCCTGGTGGCCAGGAGAGGGAGCAGATCTTTGGGACCCACAGTAGGCTGTGTGCACGGAGCCGTGCTGTGGGGATGAAGACCAGGGGGATGGGTCAGGCGGGCAGAGACACAGAGGACAGAGTGGCACCCGGACCCTGAGCCCCGCTCCCTGTGCTCTGATGACCCAGGACCCTTTCTCAGTGGCTTGTCCTGCGGCTTGTGTCCCTCCCCACCCATGGTGCCCACCAGACGACCAGGGCTGACGCTGGGGGCAGAGAGGATGAGGAGCTCCTGCCCATCCGGATGCACAGCTGGGCACGTGGGGGCCTTGGTTAGCACCTCCCCATGGAAGACATAGCAGCAGGCGGCTCCAGGGCAGGAAGAACAGGTGAGAGGCTGTCCCAAAGGTTTTGAAGGAAATACAGAAAGGCCGAGGACAGCACCAGCCACATCCCTCCTCACACAGAGGTGTCCTATGGGCAGTTCCAAAGGGGGGCCTGGCGGTGGGAGGGGTCTGGAGGGAACCCCCAACCCCGCTGGAGCAGCCAGCCTGGAGCTCTCCAACCTCTCCTCTGGGGAGTGTCCCTGATTATGGATCACCCTGGGGTGCGGGAGGCGTCCCCTGACCCCATCCAGGCACAGCTCAGAGGTCACCCAAGGACAGTGGTCAGTTTGAGGCTGGCAAAATGTGTCCTGCCAGCCCCCAGATCTGAGCACCGCCCTGACCTGCCTAGGAAATCCTGGGGCCTGGGCTTGGCTTATTTGGGGGCAGCATCCCCAAGGGGAGCAGGCAATGGTCCTCAGCTTGAACGGGACTCCCATCCTTGGTGGCAAGGGCAGGGCAGGGGGGGGCACAAGGGGGCCTGGGGCAACAGCCCGATCCCAGCTCTGGGGCAGCGGGCAGCGTGATTTCCTTGGCCGAGGCTGGAATTCCATTCCAGCCAGTCCCATGGGAGCAGCATAACTGAGACGAGCAACTCTGGGGCCCCTTCCCTCAGTGGCCCTCTGCCTGGGCCCCAGAGGACTGGGGACGGGGACAGTCACACCCCGTGAGCTCCCCTGGGTCCCTCAGTGCTGGGCCCAGAGCTTGGAGTTGCCACGTGCCGAAACTGCTGCCCGTGGTTAGCGAGAGCGTAATGAGTTTTCTGCAGCTTTTAAACTAAATGCAGAAAATCCTTAATCCTCGGCTGCCTTAAATCAACAGCCCTGAGTGTGCGTGTGCCGCCGCTGAGCTGACGGATGGCTGCTCGCCTCCGAAGCTCCTCCAGGACTTCCTGGTGAAAGATTTAAGACACTCGGGCCCAGCCCTGTTAACCTTCCTAACTAAAATATTAGGTCCATCTGCTTCCTGCTGCCCTCCCCTGGCAGCAGACCCCCCCCACTCCCTCAAGCCTCAGGGCCACTGCACTGGTCCCAGGCTCAGCAGACCGCCAGCCAGCGAGAGTTCACAGCCACTTGCAGATAAAATCCCCCTTGTTTATGTTACAAACGGGAAGGGACATGAACCACTCAAATAAAGTTCATCCACGCACTCCGAGGCCAAGAGACACTTAGGAGCACCAGCCCCATTGCGGGGGGCCTTAGCACTTCACAGCCAGGCCTGGAGGGGCTGCCACCAGGGAGCCCCCAGACCCACACCTCAGGGCCACATGCTGGCCAGTGACGGGGGGATGGGGGGTGGGGGGAGGTCCAGGGCAGGCAAACGGACCCACGTCAACCGGGCGGGCAGAGCCCAGGGCTTCATGACTTTCCTCTTCAGTCCTGGCACCTCTCAGGCCCGCCCAAGTCCCAGCTGCCTCGGAACAGGACAGCAGGTGGGCACTGGACACTCTGTGCCAGTCTGCCATCTGCAGAAAGCCTGCGTGCTGGCTGCGGCCACACATGGTAGCCTGCTCGTGCCACCCTCCTGTCCCCTTTATCCTCTCCGTGCCCTTGAGGACCTCACAGGGCCACAATGTGTTTCCGCCACCAGAGAATACACAAGGCCAACCGCACAGCCTCCTCCCCAGCTTCCGCACCACGGAACGCCTGCTGCAGCCAGCGGGCCGCAACAGCTGGAGTCTTTCCTGGGTCCTCCCTGGGGACCCCGAGGAAGGTGTAGCTCCTGGGGACCCAGGAGACTGTAGACAGGTCCTTGGGAGACCTCGGCCCTCACCACACACGCCCCCCCTGAGCGCCCGCTCCAGGCCCCCCGGCTGCTGCCCTGGCCATCCCCAGAGCCCTCCCGTACACCGGGCCCCCCGGCTGCTGCCCTGGCCATCCCCAGAGCCCTCCCGTACACCGGGCTTGCTGCCCTGACAAGGCGGGCGCCCCCAGCAGCTCCCCCAGCCCCCAGCTCAGGGATGGCACCACAGTAGGTACTCAGTAGAGGCCAGTCAGTGAGGGACTTGGATGAGCTAAGCGCCAATTCCACAGGGCTCAGGGCCCTCAGTCCTGTGGCAGGAGGGCTCCGCACCCCAGGCCCCCAGAGACCCAGGCCATCTCACCAGCTCCCATGTCAGGACAGACAATAGGCTCTAAAAATACCCCGAGGCAGGCAGGATTTCCCAGGTCCCTGTAAGTTCTGTCCCTCGGAAGTCATAAATACTGAATAATGTTAATTCAGAGCTGTTAGTCATCTGGGGACAGCCAGTCCTTTGTGGGGACAAGGGATGTTTTTCCAGATTTGTAATTTATTGCTCTGTATGTACAGTTAAATACAGCCACAGGCAAAAAAAATGGAAAAGGGAAAAAGCAGGTCCCCCCCAGAGCCAGTGAGAGCGGGGTGCCCAGGGACGGTCAGGGCCACACATTGCCCCTGCCCCCGCTCCCATCAGCAGCCCCATCGCAGCAGCAGGCCTGCCCGGGGCTCCCCCGGGCCCTCAGTCAGCTGGGCCGGCCTCTTCAGTGGGGCCCCAGTTCCCACGCAGGGCTCTGTCCCTGTAGCCACGTAGCCTCCTCCCGTCTTCCTCCCCAACTGTCCCGGGCATCAAGGCCCTGTGGCCCCCAGGGTCTCATCAAACCTCCCCACCCAGGGCCTCATCTCCCACCTCCCTGCCCTCATGCTCCCCAGGGGGCTCCTCTCTGCCCCTGCCCATCTCCCGCCTGGTTTGTGCCCCCCCTCACCCCATGGGTCCCTTCCAGGCCTGTGGGTGGCCTGTCTTGCATCAGCATCCCCCGTGTCTCTCCAGAGCCGGCTTCGCTCACAGCTACCTGGTTATGTGTGTCACGTAGTTTGTGACTGCCCGAGCCCTGACTCTGAGAAGATGGGCCCTGGGTGGGCCCTGCCGGACGCCATGGCCAGGGCGTGCGCCAGGTGCTCAGGAGGGCATCTGCCAGGAAGATGCAGCCACTGGGCCTTCCTGCCCAGCTGGCCCAGGAGGGCAGGGTGGGCTCTCCCTGACACTGACTGACGCCCAGAGGCCCCCTGGCCTTGAAGAATGGCTCCATGGCCGCCCCAGGGCCCTCTGTTCCAGGGACCAGAGCGAGAGGCCCCAGTCAAGGACGGTGGGTATCCCAGCCAGGCGACCTGGGGTGCTGGGGTGCAGACTCTGCCCTGCCGAGCCCATGTCCTGCTCTGCCGGGCTGTGCTGCGTCACCTCTCTGAGCCTGTCTCCTTCTTTGGAAAGTGGAGGTAGGAGGCCAGCCCCCAGAGGGCAGTGGTAAGGACAGAATTGGATGGAGCCCCAGAGGGGCTGCCAGCACAGCGAGGGCGTCAGAGAGGGGCTGGGCGGAGGGCTTTCGGGCTGCCAGGGGCACGGGGCGCACGGGGAGGCTGAGTCCCCGAAACGTGCTGGGTTAGGAGCCCTCTGCTTCCCCGCTGGGGCGGCCAGGGTGGCCTGAGGCCACAGCGGTCTGCACTCCAGCTCCCCGGAGGGTGTGCCAGGGACCTCCTCTCCTCCCTCCCTCCCTGTCCTGTCTCTGTCTCTCTTCCTCTCTCTCTGTCTCTGTGCTCCACAGCAGGCCCAGCATCATGGGGTCTGGCACAGGGGAGCCCCCTTCCCCAGACACGTCTCCCAGAGTTCTCTCTGCAGGCTGGGGAGGCTGAGGCCCGGCTGCATCCTTCAAGGACGCTGTGAGGGCTTGTGGGCTGGGAGAGTCCTCCAGTCCCCTATCTGCCCCTGTGCAGATGATCACCACCCAGGCCCCATGGTCCCAGAGAGACACCCCCCAATTCCACCAGAGTGTCCCGGGTGGCCCCTGCCCAGGCTGGTGCTGGCCAGATGGGTTCCCACAGACATCAGTGCCCAGAACGTCCTCATACTGGGTCCCAGGTGGAAAGAGCAGGGCCTTGAGCACCCTCTGCCCGACACGCCTGCGGGGTGGGTGGGGTGGAGGGTGGGGTGGTAGGCGGCAGACAGGTCTTCACGGCATCACCTCAGCCTCAGAGACCATGAAAGTGCTGAGGGGTCCCAGCTCCTTCCCAAGCAGGGGCAGGGACTAGCTTCAGCCCCAGCCCCAGGGAGGTCAACCCAGGGAGGCCACAGACCCACGGGGCCCTCCAGTGACCTCTGATTTGGAAGGAGTTCACTGTGCCAAGCCAGTTGGGCTCAGGCCTGACCTTGGGGCCACTGGCCCCTGCCAGATGGTCCGTCCCCTTAAGCCCCTGATGGAGTTTGGGTCCATGGCTCTTCTCAGAATGAAGGCCTTGCAGAGGGCCGGGGGCAGGGGATCCTGTGTAGGCCGGTCAGGTCGGGGTTCACAGCCTGGAACACGAAGGTGGTTGTACACAGGGTCTCCAGCAGGCAGTGGGCACCCTGCTCCTCCTCAGACTGTCCCCCCTGGACCTCTGCAGGCCCCCAACGGGGCCACCCTTGCACCCCACAGGCACACTCCAGGCCTCCTTCAGACGACTGGTCAGGGACTGAGGTCGGCAGGGGCCGCCAGGGGAGCCAGGGGCTGCAGGGTTCACACAGGCCCAGCCCTCCCTCCAGAGCAGGCTGGCCTCGGCCACCAGGACACGCTGCAGTCCGGGGCCCAGGCAGTAGCCACCCACAGGCTGGTCCCCACCATCCCAGCTCACACCATTCACAGAGAGAAACAGTCCCCATGCGTGGGCTTGGCCTCACTCTGAGATCCAGGCCCTGGTCTCTGGGTGGGTCTGCTAAGAGCTGCCGGAGGTCAAGAGCAGGTGGCCCACCCCTTGCACCCTGGGCAGGCAGCCGGGGGTTAATGGTCCTGGGGATGTCTGCCACAGGTGGGGTGCATGGGGATCCCAGCACAAAGGCCCCGGAACAAAGTAAAATAGCCATAAACCAAAGGCAGTGTTCCACTGAAAGGAGGGGCAGGCCACAGTCAGGGCCCAGTGGAAGGAGAACGGCGGGTGCTGGAAGCTTCCAAAGCCACCCACGGGCCTCAGGCAGGCAGGAACCAGCGAGAGACGCTGGGATGGATGAAGGCTACGATAAAGGAGTAAGAGGGTAACCCCACACCTGCTGGGGATGCTGACCTTTGTGGGGGTCCAGGAGGGACCCCAGAGCAGGGTGGAAGGCACGAGACCCAGGCAATGATTCTGCGTCTGCTTCGTCTCCGGGCCCCTCTCCTGGATGGCCCATGCACAGTCAGTGGGCATGGAATTACAGGGGGACCCTCCATGTCCCGCATGGGGCCGGAGAGTGTGCTGGGAGGGCGGCAGTGGGCCTCTGGCAGACGTGGCTGGCGGCCCTCAGCTGCCTCCTCTCCGGAGAGCAGACCTGGCTGACGGGAGCCGGGACCTGGCCCACCAGGACAGCCTGGAGACAGACAACGCCCTCCGCAGGGCAGCACGGCCCACGTCACCGGAGGCTCCCTGGGCCGCGCTTGTTAGTGTGTGCAACTGACCGAGCATTTCCTGCCCCCGAAGCCCCCTTCACCCCCAGGACCAGGCTGAGGCTGGTGTGCAGCTGGGACCCCTGCTTGCTTAGCTTTCCCTGTCCCACCCCGCGTCCAGCAACCCTTCTCCTGAGGACCCCTCCCAGGGGCCTCTCGAACAGTAGCCACTGTCCCCGGCTCTGCGTCCAGGGAGCCTGACCTGGTGGGCCCCCAGGAAGGTGAAACGAAGCCCGTAGGACCCAGGGACACAAAAGCCCACTCAGGACTCGGTGTCCCCAGCACAGATGCCTCCTGGCCTGGGCTCCCAGCCCCGAGCTTTACCAGCCTCAAGCATGAGCGGGATTTGGGAACCCTGCACACTAGGTTTAGAGCTGGCTCCCAATCCCCTCCCCAACACCAGGTGATGGGCTGAATCGTGTCCCCACAGCACTCCCATTGAAGCCCTAACCCCTATCTCAGGACACGACTCTATTTGGAAAGAGGGTGGTTGCAGATGGAATTCATGAAGGTGAGGTCATCGGGGTAGGCTCTGATCTGCAAGACCAGTGTCCTTGTAGGAGGGGGACACTGGGACACAGACACATGGGTTGTGTGAGGACAGACACACAGATGGGGCAGTGCTTGCAGCCTGGGGAGGTGGTCAGACAGTGCCTGCCCCCAACTCACAGATGAGGAAACAGGCCCAGAGACGGGAAGGCGGGGTCCCAAACACAGGCCAGGGTGCGTCAGTGACTGCCCCCGGGGCTCTGCCCACCCCAGTCCAGGGAGGGTGGGGCTCTGCTCTGCATCGGAGAGAAACAAGGCTGGAGCCCTGCACGCACTCCCAGTGGGTCACTGTCATTCCATCTGGCAGTTCCTGCCACCTGAAACATCCTTGTGACATGTCTGCCTGCTGGCCCAGCCGGCACTACCCCGTGCAAATGTGATTCACACCACACATGTGATTTCAGCATACTAGTGGCCATATGAGAAAGGAAAAAGGAACACACAAGACACTTTAACATGATTTTTAACCCCCGTATCCAAGTATTATCATTTCAGACATCACTGCAGGAAGTGCTAACGCAATCCCCGTGTCCCTGTGCTCATGCTGGGGCTTTGCGGCCCCGTGGGTGCTCCACACCGACCGCGCCGCTCAGCTGGGACCAGCCCACGTGACTGGGGCCACCAAGCTGCACAGAGTGGCTGGAGACAGGAGGGCCCCGTCACCCTCGTTCCCCATCTTCATCCCCAAACCAAGCCAAGGGTGAGGCTGACGTGTTTGCTGACTGAGTGAGTGGCCACGTGGATGAATGTGCAGTGGCCCAAGCTGGCCGTGGTCTGTGCCCAGGAGAGGGCAGGAGGCAGGGTGTGGTTTGTGGGCAAATAGCACATACCTGCTTCAAGGTGGGACAAGACCTGGGACAGGGTCTGGGTGCAGGGAAAGGGAGCTAGCCCTGGGAGGCGTGGGAGAGGAAGAGACGGGGGGAGAGCCTGGGCCTCCTCAGTCCTCTCCGTGACAGCTGGGAGGAGCGGGGAGTGCAGCCTTGCTGATCTGGACCCAGCCAGCCAGCCTCCCGCAGTTGGTGTCCGCCATGAAGAAGGCCAAGCCAGCATCTGGAGGTAAGGCCTCCGAGGACAGAACTCCAGGCCCGTAGGCACTGCGCCCTGGCAGTGATGGATGGGGTGGGTTTTCCATGCGGTTTCCTGGAGGACACCCTAGAGAAGTCTGGCCATCCAGGTGGGGTGGGGGTCATGCCAGTCCCTGCTGCCAGGCAGAGGTGTCTGCTGATGTCCCTGGGCAATGAAGGGGCCTGGAAGGGGCGCCAGCAGGAAGGTGAGGGGAGACTCACATTTTCTGATGAGAGTCCCATACCCAGAGCTGCCAAGGGCCTGGCTGACAAGGGGGGCCTGCCGCCGTGAGTGGTGGTCAGCTGCAGCCATGGCGGGAGGGAAGAGGGAGGGCATGCCCGGGGGTGTCCCGGCTGGCAGCCAGCTTAACGAGGGTCTGAGTCCTTTGGTGGGCAGCCTCCTTGGGGCCCTGGCCAGCTCCAGCACCAGGAAGGCAGCCCTGGGAGCGGTTCTTGCCACCCACATGCACGAGTCCAAACAGAGAACGTGAGTGAGGTTTGAAGGAAGGAGCAGGTGGAGACACGCAGTGCCCCCAGGGAACACCTGCTCTGGCCGCACATTGAGGCAGCAAATTCGGCATGGGCCTCACCAGAGGCCAGCAGCTGGACAGTGGTGAGCACGGACAGCTGGCCCTGGCCCCAAACAACCAGCATCCTCTGCACAACCAGGGGGAGCCTTGGATGGGTGGACCCCACACCCCATATAACATGCCATCAGAGAGGGGCAGGTACGGGCCACACCCCAGCTCTGCAGTCCTAGCTGTGTGGCCTTGGGCAAGTCACTTAACCTCTCTGTGTCTCCTGCTTATTACCTCAGAGATCAGAAGCCCCCAGGGCTATCAGCAGGGGCCTGTTCAGCAAGCACAGCCAAGGGGGCCGATTCATGCAAAACACGGAGCTGCTGGATGGGGCCTCTGACCAAGCACCACTTCTCATGGTGCAGGGCAGACGTGCAGAGGAGGCCCTGGCAGGATGCAGTTGAGGATGGCAGTGAGGCCATAGGTCACGTCACAGCTGTGTTGGGACCACGGTGCCTGAACACCTTCCCAGAGGCCACGTGGTTCAACAGGCAGAGATCCCAAGGCTCAGGGGATGTGCCCACGCCCCGGCACAGGATGCCCCTACCTGTCGCCTGCAGGGTTCACCCTGCCTCGAGCCCCACTCACTCCAGGAAGGCGCACGCACATGGCAGGCTCGATCGGCAGTGTTACCCTGCCCCTGGACAGCCAGGCAGAGCCCAGGGCACCAAGGAGCAGGCCCCACCCGCCAGCAGCAGGCCTGGGCTCCTGTGGCCAGCAACCACCAGCAGGGGTCCTCCCCAGAGGCTGGGAGAACAAAGAAGGGGCCACATTAACTAGAACGTTCTCTCTGAAACCCCAAGCCAGCTGGGTTTTGTGGCTCTCCCCAAGTACAGAAGCCGGGTGTGAGGCTCCAGTCATCAGCCCCAGGCCCTGGACCCTGAAATAGGCTGGGCCAGCTCCTCCCCTCCCCCCACATACCCCTTGGTTCCCCTGACCCAGGTTCAAGGGGTGCAGCAGACACCTCGTCGTGGGGGAGGAGGGTCCTGGGTGTGAGGCTGTGCAGCAGGGGAAGGCTTGGCTGCCCCAGGGAGCCCCCAGGGATTCTGTGGGCTGGGGTGCGCGGGCCAGATCCCACCAGGCCAGCCCAAGGAGACCAGACTGGGAAGCCAGGCTCCCCGGCCAGCCAGCCTTGCTGTGGCTGCTGACAGCAGTTAAACGGATGCTGCGTGTCCTCAGCTGTTCCTTCACTCAGAGCCTTTATTAAATGCCTATTACGTGCTATGCTTGTTTCCCAGGGCTGCTGTAAGAAAGTACCTTAAGGCTTAGGACAGCAGAAATTTATTCTCTCCAGAAATCAGGGCAAGGGCAGGCCAGACTCCCTCTGGAGGCTCCAGGGCCAGCCCTTCCCAGCCCACCCAACCTCTGGTGCCGCCAGCGATCCCGCAGCCCTGGGCTTGTGGGCGTCCATGCAGCATGTGCCTCCAAGACCACGGGCCTTCTTGACTCTGTGCCATCAGAGGCCTCCTCATGGGGCACCGCCACTGGACCCGGGCCCGCCCTGGTGATCTCACCTCACATCTGCAAAGACCCTACCTCCAAGTGAAATCACTCAGCCAGGTTCCGGGGTTTAGCACTTCAACTTTTGTGGGAGGACAGGTCACCCCACAACAGGCTCCAGTCCAGCTGGCGCTGTGGAGGCAACCCCATCTTGGAGGAGGGGTCATCCAGCAGCAGGGCAGTGCTGCCTGCGGAGGGGACGGGCCGCAGCATGGCCGGCGGGGCACAAGGGAGTGGCAGGGCCCTGTCCCTACCACCGCCCCTGGAAGGCCTGTGGAAGGACGTGGCCTGGGGGGACGCACTGTTCCCAAGGGCCACTGCAGCTGTGATTGGGGCGCCCGGAGGCAGAGTCCTGAGCCCAAGAGCGGTCAGGGGGTGACTCCCTGGAATCTCTGGGCCAAGAACCCTTCCCACGGGGCTGGAGGAGCAGGCGCTGTGGGAAGAGGCCCGGCGGCCCTGGACTGAGAGGCCCCGGCTGCCTGAGCCCCTCCTGTAGGAAGGGCTTCTTTCCCAGCCTCTCTGCTCTCTGAAAAGGGTGCCTTTCATCTTCCATAAAGTGCCTCCGCTTCTGCTCCATGCCAGCCATGACATTGACAATTGTTTATTAGTTCTAAAATAGCTGAAATTCATGTCAAACATTCTGCATGTTAGAAAAATGTTTATGAAGTGTTATCATGGTTTATGTAACTGTGCGTGTTTGAGAAAGCAACATAGGCCGTAACAGACCACACAGGCCTCCGGCCTCAGCCCCAGGACCGCGCCTCCCCTGGAGAGGGGGGCACAGGAGCTGGAGCCGGCCTCCCCTGGCCTGCCAGGGGGCAGATGGCCCACCCTGCTCTGGGGGCTCTCACCACCTCTCGAGGTCAGGGAACTGTCCCCTGGGCCACCTGCAGACTCCCCAGTGTCAGGTTCAGGGGAAGGAGGAGCCTACCACCTCTGCCTCTAAAGCAAAAGGCCAGGGAGGGTCCCTTCCTCCCTGAGGAGAAGGACCTTACAAAGCTTCAGAGGGTCTCCCTCTGGGCTGTCCCCACCTCAGTATTGGGGCAGCTATGCTGTCCTGCTTGTGTCCCGGATTCTGAAGTGTCCATTTACAATCCCCTTGAATGTGCCTTTCTTTGGAAGTGGACGCCTGGCTTCCTCCCTGGTACTCTGAACGGGTGATGAAGCCAGGTGGGGTGTCCCTGGAGGGTGGGTTCAGACCTGGAGGGCAGACAGCCTAGCTGGTACACCCAAGAGGCTGCTCAGGCACTTCTGCTTCCATGCTGCTGCCAGGCCCCCCAGCCAGGTGTCAGGTGTGACCCAGGCAAGGTCTCCAGGGTGACAAGACAGCCATGGTTTCTGCCCTCCTGGGTCATCCTTTTCAGCAGGATGGGACCTTGTCAAAAGCCACTTGCTGTCATTTCAAAGGTGTTATTCACTGCACAAATGCCAAGGCGGCCATAGGGCCAAGATGCATTGCTCCCAAGAAGGATTCAGCCAGGTGAGTGGACGACAGGTAATGTCTACCTGTAGGAGGGAATTCTGCTCAGCCAGAAGGAATGGCTGCCAGGAAAACAGCTGTGTGGGTGGACCTCTGACCGCATTGCTCTGAGCAGGAGAAGCTGCACATGGTGTGGCTCCTTTAGAAGGGACTCTGCAGGAAGAGCTCTTCAGGGGAGTACTTGCAACCTCTAGCTGTTTGCTCAGTGTCCGGGGTGGGAGGAGATCCTCTACTGGGGTCTGGAGGTCACATTGCTGTCCACATTCTTCAGAACTGACAGCCTCGGACTAAGCGTGCTGTGATGTGAACTGCCTAGGGAAACACCTGGGTGCTCAGGGAAAGCCACTGGTCCACAGCAGCCCCAAAGGATAAGCAAGCTGTGGTCCATCCACGGGAGGGAACACGCATCAGCCATGAAACGGAGCAAAGCGCTGACACGTCCCCACACGGGGAGCCTTGCAAACACGATGCTCAGTGGGAGAGCCAGACACGAAGCCTGCATGCTCTGGAACCCATTCACAGGAAGCGCCCAGAAGGGGCAGCTCCCTGGAGGCAGCAAGCAGACAGGGGGCTGACAGGGGGCGATGAGGGGAGGGGGAGTTCTGCTCATGGGGGCGGGTCTCCTTCAGGAGATGATGTTAGTGAATAACACGGGCGAGGTAGCTGCACAGATTCGTGAGTGTTTTAATCTTCACTGAATTGTACTTCTTTAAATGGTTTATTTTAGATCATGGAAATTTCTCCCTAAAAAAAAAAAACAAAGCCTGAGCAGAGTTTTGGAAGATCCTAACCCTGGGTGGGGTGTCCCAGGGCACCCGGGCAGCCTCCCCACCCTGGCCTGGAGCTGTGAGCAGAGCTCACGACTGTCCCTGGCATCCTGTGTGCAGCAAAGCCTCAGGAGGGACACAGGGTGGTCAGACAGTCCCCTTCGTTTGTCCTCAAGAGTTCAGCCCCCACTGCAGGCAGCACCCTGGGGTCCCCACCATCTGGAGGACCTTCTATGTCCCCTCAGTTGTCTCCTTTGCTGTGGGTCATTCATGCTGATCCATAAAATAAAGGTTGAAATACCTTTAAATACAATTTAAAGATGTACAATCCATCCAACACTATGGTTCATTACCAATTGACAAGGAGCACATGGTAGCCAGGATTTCCTTCTGGAAATTTCTGTGCTGAAAACCAGTCCTCAGAACTTGCTGGCCGTGCCTGGAGCTGGGGGGCCACCCTTGTGGGGCCTGGTGGCGGCTGCTGGGACCCCACCCAGGACGTGCTGTGAGGTTCCCCTTCCGGAGCCTGCAGCTGCTTGAACATTCCCAGCTCCCCTCTGCCTGGAATCTTCCTTCCAAACTTCCCCGAGGAGGAGGCTCCTAGCTGGCCTGCAGGTCACAGAGGGGCTGCCAGAGGCCGGCCAAGTTCATCGGAGACTAGTGGCCACCTCCCCACCTTGTCTCCGGGACCCCAAGGCCGACTGTGACAGGTTTTCTTCATCTCCCTTCCCACGTCCTCATTTAACTTTTTTTGGGGGGGCCGTAAAATTCTGGCCTTTAATATTTTCAACTCTTGTTTCTCATAAAACAACAATATTAGTATTTCTTTAAAGACACATGTACCATTACTGTATCTTTATGATGTGTGCAGGATCCGTGGTGCATGGACCGTGGCTTTCTGACATCACACTCCTGGCCACGAGGCATCGGTTGCAACATCTCGGCTGCACACAGTCTCCCCCTTACACTACAGGAAGACGTGGTTTTATTAGCTGTGATGTGCCAGCAGACAGCCCAGCTCAGGGCTGGGCTCACTCCCATCAGGGACACCTCCACGCCCCTCGTCCTCTCCTAAAATCCTGGATCAAATCATCCTGACCAGCAGTGATTTACAGTCCCCCACAGGCCCATGTAAGTCCCACGGCAGGAGGAGGCGGAGGCCGTCCTTCACAGACCCTCGGGGCCTGGAGTGCTGTCACGTCCAGGAACAAGGATGCAGAAAAACAAGTTTCCAGCTTCCTGGAGTCCGGCAAGGAGGCTGAGAACCGCTGGGCCGGCTCCAGGCAGGGCCTCGAGGGGAGCGTCCCCCTCGGGGTGATCAGGGCATCATGCCCAGGGGCAACACAGCCCTTCTGAGACCCTCAGCCCCCTGGCCGACAGCTGAGGGGTCTGGGCCCTCCCCAGCCACTGGCCCCCAAAATGGCAAGGGAAAACAGTCTCAAGACCGCACAATCAGGAGGCTGGGGTGGTCCGGGCACTGGCCGGACATCCCCCGCAGTACTTCTCCCATCCAAGTACACCAACCAGGAGACAGCTGCCACCCCAGTCCCCCAGAGCAGCTCAGGCACCAGCGGTGGGAAATGGCCCAAGGGGTTTGCCCCAGGCCCCTCTGCCCACCTCCCCACAGTCCCTACCCCATGGCCAGTGAAGGCTGCTTGGGGAGGGTGTGGAACCAATAAAAACCCCATAAGTTATTTTGTGAATATGACAAACTATTGATTTTGAAGTGTGTGTGGAGAGGAGGCAAAGACCCAGAACACGGAAGCAGAAGAACAAAGCCGGAGGACTGACAGTACCCGAACCTCCAGACTCGCTCTGAAGCTACAGGAACCAGGGCAGCGGGTGTTGGAGAAAGAAGGGACACACTCGTCAGTGGAACGGAAGAGAGGGCCGTTGCATAGACACAGTCAACTGACCTTTGACAAAGAGCAAAGGCAACTAATGGGGCAAAGACGGTCTCTTCCGCCAACAGTGCTCCAGCCGCTGGATGCGGAGAGAACGAGCCCAGACACAGACCCTGCACCCTGCGCAGAGTTAACTTAAGCGGGCCACAGACCTAAATGTGAGACGCTAAACAATAAAACTAGACGGTAACACAGAGAAACCTAGATGTCCTGGATATGGTGATGACTTTTCAGATTCAGCAGCAAAGGTGTGATCCCCGAAGGGCAGAACTGACAAGCTGCGCTTCGGTGAATCAAAGACGTCTGCTCTGCGGAAGACACTGTCAAGAGAACAGGAAGACAGGCCTCAGACTGCGAGAAAATATTTGCAAACACACATCTCATAAAGGACCATTATCCAAAATACACAGAGTTCCTAAAACCCAACAAGAAAGTAAACAACCTGACTTAAAATGGGCCAAAGATTTTAACAGACGCCTCACCAGAGAAGACAGACAGGTGACAAACGAGCAGGTGAAAACACGCTCCACGTCCTGTCACCAGGGAAACGCAAAGCAAACAGCAGGGACACACTGCACGCTATCAGCCTGGCCAAAATCCGGGACCCTGACGACACCACATGCGGGCGAGGACGTGAGGTGGCAGGAGCTCTCATCCGGGCTGGGCCAGTGCAAGAGGCACGGCCACACTGGAAGGCAGGTCGGCGGTTTCTTACAAAACTGACAGCCTCTCACCATGTGATCCAGCAATCACACCCCTTGGTTTTTACCCAAAGGATCTGAAAACTTCCATCCACACAAAAACCTGCACACGGACGTTTACAGCAACTTTACTCATAATCGACCAAACTTGGAAACAACCTAGATGTCCCCAGCAGGTGACGGATAAACGGACTGCTCTGCCCAGACGGTGGGGCATTACTCAGGGCTGAAAAGAAATGAGCCGTCAGGCCAGGAAGAGACGGAGAGGAAGCTTACGCACACATCACTGAGTGAAGGAAGCCCACCTGGGAAGCCACGCGCTGTGCGATGCCAACCCCACGACACCCGGGAACAGGACTGTGGAGACAACGTAAAGATCCGTGATTGCAGAGGGCAAGGCAGGGGAGACAAACAGGCAGGGCACAGAGGATTTAGGGCAGTGAACCCTCCCTGAGTGAGTCCACAGTGGACGCACGCCATTGTGCATTTGTCCAGGCCCATGGAATGTGCAACACCGTGAGCCTAATGTGAACTTTGACTGAGCCTAATGGACTTTGACGACAGTGTGTCAGTGTCAGCTCATCCTTGATAAAAAATGTGACATCTGGTAAGTGAGGTTGATAATAAGGGAAACTATGCACGGGGGGCAGGGGTATCTGGGAAATCTCTACCTTCTCAATTTTTTTGTAAACCTGAAACTTGTAGAAATCGTCTTTATTAAAAAAAGAAAACAGCTCTGTTCAGAAGTGAGCTATGTAATTAATATACTAGATGTTTTTTCCTTTCTTGTACAACTATTTGAATACCTGGAATTAATGGTTGTCTTTTTTTAATTGTATCTTCTTATCAGCAAATAACTCCCAAACCTGCCAACAGTTGTCTACCTCTCTCCTCATCCGTCCAGCTCCTTCTCAGGGACCTCCTCCTAGGCCACCTGACTGCCCCACCCCTGCACCTGTGGCTCCCACACCTGGGTGTCATCTTCCCAAGCCCACTTCCGTCCTTGGCGAGGACCCCCCTGTTCTGGAGGCCAGCCCTGCCCTCCCTGCGCCCTGACTGCCCCGTTTGCTGGAACACAGACCCTGCAGCCTGTCTAGGAAGGCTGAGTCGCGCATGAGCACTTGACCCCATCCCAGTGCCTGACGAGTGAGCTGCTGGGCAGATAATTCTAGGTTGGAAATCACGGTCTTGAGGATACAGACTCGTCCACCGCCCGCCAGCCTCCAGAGTCACTGAGGCCAAGTCTGAAGGCATGCTGAGTCCTCACCCCCGCCTCGGACTTCTTCCTTTCTTCCCAGAAGCTTCCAGAAGTGGACTTGATTCCCGGTGCTTGGAAATGTTGTCCCAAGATGCCCAGACATGGGGCTTTGCCCATTCCACTGCTCTGGACCCTCAGGCATCCTTTCCTTGCAGACATGTATACCCTTCCATTTAGGGAAATTTTCATATTTCTTCTATTTGGACAAAATCTGCTGGGGTTGGAATCTCCTCTGGAGTGCCCACCCCATGCCAGGTGGCAGGACTAGGAGATGGCATTCTGAAGTTACCGGATAATCAAAAGCAGTCACCACCGAGCCCTGTACTATGCAAGCTTGGGGCAAGGCTTCAAGGATGCCTAGTAATTGGCTACAAGAAAGGTGAGAGCTGGCTACAGAGGGCTCCTGTCAGATGGGCATCAGCGGGCCCACAGGGGATCAGACCCCGTGGCTTTGAGGAGGGCACTGGCTGGAGCCACCAGTAGCAGGTAGAGGGCAGCACAAGTCCCACTGAGGGGACCATCCACCCCTGCCCAGCCCAGGGCTTTGGGGCTAAGGTACCAATCTTTAGAGCAATCTGGTGAGTGGGAGCATGGTCAGCCCCTCTACAGATCAGTAAACAGAGGCCCGAGCCCGGCAGCTGCTCAGGGCAGCACAGGGCACCGTAGCCGATCCCACCTGCGTTTGTACAGCTTGAGGGGGTGTGCCTTTCTCCCCTCGCCTTAGTCCTGGCTTCATTTAATACTTCAGTATCTTGTTCATACTGGATTTTTTCCACTGACTTTGATCTTTTCAAATATTGCATTAAAGTATTATGGGCAATTTCTTCAAAAACTAACCATGCAGCTACCATATGGCCGTGCAATTACACTCCTGGGCATTTGTAAGTCCGGGGAGAGGAAATCCCAGGGCAAAATACCTCTAAAAACCGAGATCAGTCAAAGGAAGAACTAAAGTTTAAAACCCGTTTATTGCTTACAAACTGCAGTCGAGTGCCGTCTCTCTCCCCCTGCTCCGGAAAAAGCAAGCAAGCAAACAAGCCCCTCCCCTTAACTTTTCAGGTTCAGACACGCCCTCGGTTGCCCAGGTAATTATCCATTGATATGGAGATGAGCTTCTCTCCCCACCTGAAAATATGCAAATGAACCGAAGCCAGGCGAGATACTCTGGAAAGGCTACAATTTTACCCACAGCATGTATCCCAGAGAGATGCAGATGGGTTGACGCGGAGACCTGTGCATGAGGATTCACAGCCACTGGGCCCAGCTGTCCTTCGACACGCAGTGGTCCCTTCACGCCACAGAGCTCTGCTCAGCAACAGAAAGAAGAAGCTATTGAACAGACATGCGGCAGCTTAGGGCTCCTCAGCTCCCTGTGCTGAGTGAGAACCAGTCCCAGAGCGTATATACGCTGTGATCCCATTTACATAACATGTTCGGAATGATAAATTCTAGAAGTGGAGAACAGATTAGTGACCGCCAGGGTTTAGGGAGGCGGGGTGAAGGAGGGGGTGTGGTCATAAAGAGACAAGGGGAAAGTCCTAGAAGGCTGGTGGCCCAGGTCCCTCCAGGCCAGCCGGCTCCTCTGCCTCAGAACCCCCCACAGCCCAGTTCCGCTGGGCATGCAGCCCTGCCAGCCCTGGGGAGGGCGCTGGTGCGGAGTCTACCCCAGCACTTCACAGCTCCACTTTCTGCGAGAATGGGCTGTCCTCCTGCTCAAGGAAGGGGGCCTCGCAGCACTTTGTCATAGGCCAACAACAAAACAAACCCAGAAAGGGAAGCGATCTGAACATCTATGAGCAGGGAGTGGCTAAATGCACTGAGGATATTCATATTTGAAGGGTGCCATGGAGCCGTCCCAAGGGAATGAAAGGATGGGGCTTCTAAGACATATCAGAGAACCTGCTAGCACTAGATTCCAGGCTACACCTCTGACCTGCTGATTCCCAGTCTCCAGGGCAGGGCCTGGAGACCAATCAGTGCACCCAGCTATCCATCCAGCCATCTGTCGAACTACCTACCCATCTACCCATAGGCCTATCTGTCCATGCATCTATCTACCCAGCTATCTGTCCATCCATCTACCTGTCTCCTGTCATTCCTTGACCTGCCCTTCACGCTCTACCACAGGTACACAACTGTTGGTCTCAATAACACCAGCTGACTCCACCATCAGGCATGCAGGGCAATGGTTCTAGTTAGCTGGGTAACCGTCACCTGGAGAGTTTTATAAACTCCTGAAGCCTTTGGCAGTTCCTCAGAAAGTCAGAGCAACCGTATGACCCATCACGTCCACTCCTGGGTGGACACACCCTAGAGAACTAAAGTAGATGTCCAAACAGAAACTCACACATAACTGTTCATGGCAGCACTGTTCACAGTAGCCAAAAAGTGGAAACAACCCGAATGGCCGGCAACCGGTGAATAAATAAACACAGTGTGGTCTGTCCATTCAGCGGGATGTTATTAAGCCTTTAAAAAAGGAATGAAGTGTTGATATTGTACGATATGGAAGAACCTCAAAAATGTTATGCTCAGTGAACGCAGCCAGACTCAAAAGATCACATGTTAAAGATTCCACATATATGAAATGTCCCAAACAGGCAAACCTATAGAGACAGGAAGCAGTTCAGTGGTTGCCAGATACCATGGGGAGCCAGAGCTGATAAGGATAAGACATTTCCTTTGGGGGTGAAAATGACCTGTGCCACGTGCATGGATCTGTGAGCGCATCGGATGCTGCTGAACTGTCGCTTTAAGACCCTTAAGATGCATAGATAGGTGGTTGCTCAGAGAAAGATCTGGAGGGAGACCGCCAACCCAAGCAGAGTTACTCTGGAAAGGGGATTAGGTGACAATAAAAGGGGACTTTGGCCTTATTTGTGATGTTTTAGTGCACAGCAAGGTGGGTCATCCCTACAGTCTGTGTGTCATCAAAAAGTAATTTTAAAAATAAGGTTTCTAGTGTGGAGGCCATGGGGAGTGAGGATTGAAGGGGTGCCTCACCCACCCCCCAGGAAATCCCTAGGCCCCTCCCATCTGTGCTGCAGTTAGCCCCAGGCTGAGCCCAGCCTGCTGTCATCAGGAAGGCCCTCCCAAGCGGGGTTCATCAGAAGCCAGTGTGCAGGGAGGGTGGGGTCAAGGGCCTCCGCCATCACACAAGGCAGCTTTGCCCCAGCCGGCCCCTCCACAGGGCCACATTAATAGGTGATCCATTTATCTGGGGGCCAGGGCTGGCCTGGCCACAGCCCACACCCCCATCTATCAATCTGGTAACACAAACAGAGGGCAGGACAGGCCTGGCTTTTAAAGGTGCATTTGTAGAGGCCTTTGAAGCCTTATCTCCACTCCTCCCAGCCCAAGGATAAAAGCCTGAGAGAACAGCCTCACTCCTGCTGCCCCAGGAAGGAGGACTGGGGGCCCCCTAGGGAGCCTCAGGTGTGGGGGGAGGGCTGCCGGGTCCAGAGCAGCCCTGGGCTGGGTTCTGAGAGCTGCCCCTCTCCCTGCAGCCCTGCCACGGGCCTCTGGGCCTGCTCCAGGCTGGCCTCTAGCTGAAGAAGGGGAGCTGCGGAGCCGCCCACAGGGTCTGATGCCTGGCCGGTGGGCTGGGTGGTGGCATGAGGGTCTGTGGTGCCCTCGGTGTGTTTACTGTGAGGACGTGGCATCCGAGGTGGCGCTGCCTGGTCAGTGCACCGCACTCCCCAGCACCTGGCTCCTAGGGTTTCAACAAACACGAACGGATGAATGGATGCCGAAGGAGGCTCTCACTCAGTCCTCACGCCTTTTTCTCTGGTTTACAGATGAGTAAATGAGCTCAGAGAGAGTCTTCTGTGTGCCCAGTTCTGACAGCCAAAATCTCCTAAGCAGGAGGGCCTGCCCCCTGCACTGCGCCCCAGGCCTCACCTGGGCAGGGAGGCAAGCTACACTGGCCCTTCCATTTCCTCACCCCCCCGACAGCTCTGGGAGGGGGTGGCCTGTTGTCCCTGGCAGCGGGCGCACACCCAGGGGTGCAGCCGGTCCTCGGCTAGCCAAGGGCATAACCTGGGCTGGGGCTGGGGCTGGGGCTGGGGCTGGGGCTGGGGCTGGGGCTGGGGCTGGGGCTGGGCCCACCCACGCAGGCCTCCACGTCCCTGCAGCTCAGCTCTCCCGCTGGGCCCACTGCAGCATGCCTGCAGGGACACCCCCCGGACAGCATGGGGCCGCCCGGATGAGCTGTGCCATTCCAGGGGCACTTTCTGGGCCTGTGGGCAGCTGCACTTTCATGCCCCCTGAGCTGACCCAGCCTTCCTGGCCACATGGCTGGAGAAACTGAGGCTCAGCCAGGCCGTCCCTGTGGTTCAGAGGCAGCTGGACTGAGACCCAGGGCTCCCAGCACTCAGCCTGATTGGGGGGGACACAGCCTCCCCTGACTGCCAGGGTTTGAGACAGGATCGTGGGACTCTCCCTGACTCCAGGTTTCTGTTCCGACCTCCCAGCCCTGCCCGGCCCCACACACTCCCCACCGCATGACCTCACCCCCTCTGCTCGCGCCCTGTGTCACCCTCCCAGCCCTTTGCGGATCCCGCACCCCTCCTCCCTCAGGTCTCAGAATGCCACTTGCCCTGCACCCCACCTCCGGGCTCCCTCACCCTGTTGCTGGTCAACCTGCGCTTGCTTTTCCCCATCGCACTGACCTGAGGACCCGTCCAGCAGGGCGGCCACAGGAGATGCCCTGCAAGCAGCTGCCAGTGAGCACGCCCAGGTGAGATTGAAGGTCGCTGCATTTTCCATCTCACCTGCACCACAGCTGGTCCCACAGCTCCCTGACCCACGTGGCACTCGGTGAACATGTGATGTGTATGAACACATAAGTGACACGTATGTTCAGTCGGGGTACATGTCTGGGTGGAGGGGGTGAGCCTGAAGGAAACCACAGGAGGCCCAGCCCTCCTGTAGCCCCTGCCCCAGGGATGCCTGTTTCTGCCCAGTGGTGGCAGGGTAGGCAGGTGGGGTCCCCTGGGAGGCACCAAGAGACAGGCCCAAGTGGCTGCCACCTAGCAGGACCACGGAATTTTACTGTCTGCCTCCCATGACTCCCACAGACCCTGAGCCCTGACCCCGCCCAAGGTCAAGGACACTTCCCCAGAGGCGCAAGGCCAGTGGCTGTGATTTCCAACCTCCTGTCCAGTGGGGACAGTCCTGGCCTCCCGGCTCAGCCACGTGGCCTGCCAGACCCTCTGCAGCTCTCTGCAGGCTTCTACCCTGATGGTGGACACTGCTGTCACCTCCATCTTCAGGGCTGGGAGAGGCCGCAGGGAGGGCTGGCAGAGAGTGCTGGTTGCACAGCCCAGCTCCGGAGGGCGTCTTGGCTGCTTCCAAGGACAGTCTTCCCTGCAGGCGGAACCAGGACTCCGTCACCTTGGACCCACAGGCAGGGTACATGGGTGGGTGCCAGGGACACCGTGGGGTTGCTGGGAGGTTGTCCTGGGAAGGCCTCCAAGAGGGGCTCATGTGGGCATCTGAGCCAGGTGGTAGCACCTGGGACCTTATCAACAAGAAAAACAAAGTTTATTGAGTGCCAACTGCATACCTGTCTGCATGAGGGCTGGCACTGACCAAGTCAGTTGGGAGGACCTGAGCCCTGGAAGGGGGCTGGACCCCTGTATATGGGGAGGTGATCTGATCTGACCAGCAGAGCCTTGCAAAGCAGCCCCAACGCCTCCCAGCCCCTCCTAGAACAATAGGCATACCCACTCCCTCACCCACTCTGGGGTCCCATACCCTCCACCCCACCCCATAGCCCATCACGGACCCCAGGCCAGGAGTTCCTGGCCAGATTTGGACAAGAAGAGGTGGGGAGGGAATGTTTGACAAAGACTTGCGGGGTCTTCAGGCAGGATGGGTGGAGCCTGGGACCCCAACCACGGGACACCCCCAACCCAGTCGCAGGGCCTGACTCCCCATCTGTTGGGAGGGCCGCCTAATGGCAGGAGCATAGCTGATGCCCTCAGACAGACCCCAGCCCAAATCCCTCGGGGCTGCCCTGGGAAGGCAGCTCACTCCTGGCCTTCTCTCCCCACCTGAAGCCAGAGGAAGGTGAAGGGGCTGGCGCAGGGAAACACTGGGCCTCTGGCATCAGTCAAGGTCAAGGTCAAGTGTTATCATTGCTCTGGTGAGACCAGCTGGAACAGGGGACCCTGGGTGCAGACTGAAGCACCTACTCGTCCTCCAGCACCCACCCACCGTGCGAGCACTTGGTCCAGAGGGAGGTGACAGGGTCCTGTTGGGGGCATCCGGGCTGGCTGCTCGCCTCCTGAAGGCAGAGGGGGACCCCACGGCCTCGGGGCCACACCAGAACCCAGGAGTGGCCTGGGAGAGATCGGGCCAGGGCAGAGCAAATGGAAAACAAGGCCAGTGGCAGCTTGGCTGTCCTGCCCCAAGGCCAGGCTGGGGCTGTAGCTGGCCAGCACCCAGGGAAGGGGCAACGCCACGGGGCAGATGCCTGGGCAACAGGCAGTCACACCTCCTAACCCTGGAGAGCATTTTAGCCTTTAAAAATATTCTTGCAAAACTGACCACCCTCCGAGAATGTAGTCCAGTGGTCGCTCTCCATGGTTTTTACCCAAAGGAAAACTTGTACCCACACAAAAACCTGCACACGGATGTTTACAGTGGCTTTATGCCTAATCGACCAAACTTGGAAACAACCTAGATGTCCCCAGCAGGTGATGGATAAATGGACTGCTCCGCCCAGACGGTGGGGCATTATTTGGGGCTGAAAAGAAATGAGCTGTCAGGCCGGGAAGAGACGTGGAGCAAGCTTACTCACACATCACTGAGTGAAGGAAGCCCACCTGGGAAGCTATGCGCTGTGCAGTGCCAGACCCATGACACCCGGGAACGGCCCAGACACGCTGACCGTGAAGGCATCGGTGGCTGCCGGGGTTGGGGGTGAGCGGGTCGAGCGCGGGGGTTTTAGGGCAGTGACACCTCGTGGGTGTCACCATGATGGTGTCATCGTGCGTTTCCTGCGCCCACGGAGAGCACAGCCCTGAGAGTGACCCTAACGCGATCCATGGGCTCCAGGGGAGGCTCAGCTGTGACGAACATGCCATCTGGTGGGGGTGTGGACAGTGGGGAGGCTGTGCACGTGTTGGGGGTGTATGGGAATCTCCGTGCCTCCCTCTCAATGCCACTGTGAACCTGGAACTGCTCTAACAAATAGTTTATTAATTAGAACAACTTTATGGAGATATGATTTGCATAAAATAAAGTTCATGTTTTCAGTATGCATTTGATGGGCACTGTGAACAAGCACTCCCCCATGACCACCACCACAGCAAAGGTACAACCTTTCCTCAGGCTCAGAGAGTCCCTCTGCCCATTTGCCTGCCCCAGTCCTGACCTCTGACCTGGCCCTGGCTGCTAAGGGCCAGAGGGTCCTTCTGGGTTCCTGCCGGTGGCCCAGATAGTGCCCTCTGCTGCGCAGAGCTCTCCCCAGTGGAATGCTCCAGCCTGCCAGGCACGGCTGGGCGTACTGGATGCTGGTGTGCCGAGCCCGCCGACTGCTCCTTCCCGTCTTCATGGTGCAGTCGGGATGACAGCGAGCACCGCAGCTGTGAGCCTCATGGGCCACTGGGTCATGGGGCAAGCGTATCTACCTGTGAGGAGCTTACAGCTTTTGTTCAATCACCAATGTGGTCTGCACAGAGCTGCTGCCTATCAGCTGGCCAGCACCTTGAGCCCTCCTGCAGCAGACCCGGCTCAGCTGCCACCGTAAAGCTCACCGTGCAGATGAGGCCCTGGCCCAGCACTCAAGGGGCAGTCAGGACTCAAACCTGGCTGAGGTCAGGGGGCAGGGCACAGTTTGGCCCACCCTGGCCAGTCTGAGGGTCAGCAGTATGGAGGGAGGATCTGAAGCTGTCCCTACCTCTGTGCAAAACCACAGCTGTGCACACACCATCCCTGACACCCTGTGCACACAGTGCGCCCAGCTGCACACAGTAAGCACACGCTTGAACACACAGGAGCTGACCCGCGTCCAAACAGTGGTGAAGGCGGGCCTCATGCAGGAGGCATCCACAAAGCATCAGGGCCTGGCAGAGCCTGGCACAACCCTGGCTGGCTGCTTCCTCCATCTGAGAGCCCAGGGCTAGGCCATGGCCGCTGGCAGGGGCCTCACCAGGGAGGAGGAAGTACCTGCTGGGACCTCACCAGGCCTAGTGGCCTGCAGCCCAGGTCCTTGTCTGAGCCGCGGGCACTCCCTGGGATTCACTCAGGTGCCCTCGGGGGAGCCTCACGGCTGAGGAGGGGCATGTGGGGAAGGGGGCCTGGGGAGGGGTGCTCCAGGCAGTGAGGGGGATGTGGGGTGGCTGGGAGCACAGGATGGGGGCACATGGAGAAGGTGTGGGGCAGGGGTGGCAGCGGACAGGTGCGTGGGCAGCCACAGCTCTCAGAGGTCAGCTCCTCCTTGCCTGAGCTCAGCCACAATGTCACTGTGCAGAGAACAGACACGGAAAACGCAGCCCTGCACCTTGGGGTGCCCTGTCTCCTCCAGCACCTGGGTGGCCCCTGGGATCAGCCCCAGTGGGTCCCCCAGCCTGCCCTGGGACCCAGAGACGCCCACCCACCTTGGCCACGCTGCCTGCTCCGCTCTGGGGTGGGGGGTGGGCAGTGTTGGGCAGGGTTCCCTGGGACCCCACATGACCACTTCCTGAAGCAGCTCAGGGTTCCCGCCCACTGAGCCCAAGAAGGAAGACCGATGCTCGTGAACCCCCAGTTCATGGACAAGGAAACCAAGGCTGGAAAGGCCAGCCCTCCCTGAGCAGGGCCACGAGGCAAGAAAGGACACTGTGAGCCAGGGCCCCACCGCCCGCCTCCGCCCCAAGGCGCAGGAGCAAGTCCCCCCTCCCCCCAGCCCCTTGTGCTGGAGCCCCTTCCCAGCCTGTGCTGGAGGCCCGATTCTCCTCATCAGCTGGCCCCCTGGCCAGAGGCACAGCCCAGCCAGCAGTAACTACGGGAAACAATCCCATCTCTATGTGGGTTCCGATCCGACCTGTTTGGCCACTTTCTGTGCTGCGGCAGAACCCGTCCGGTGGCTTTGGGCAGCCTCTGCCTCCTTTCTGCTCCCGGCCGGGAGAATCGAGAACCCGTCAGGCAGGTTTGGCCGAACATGTCTTGTTGTCTGGGCAAGTTCACACGCTGCTTGCTTCTGTCTCTCGGGTGGGGAGCATTCCAGCGCGGCATGGAGGTGGACGGAGGGCGGTGTGGGTGAGGAAGCATGTGAGTACCTGGGACCCCGGGGCTGGGCAGCCTGGGCGAGGCTGGGGTCGCCATGGGGGTCATCACTGCAGAGGCAGGGACCCCAGGCCCTGCTCGCTGGGCAGGAGGCCTGGGCGGCAGGGCTGCAAGAGGGGGGATGGCCACCTGTTCTGGGGCATCTGTCCAGGGCCCAGCCGGGCAGGGGACTCCGTGGGCTTCCTGGGAAGAGGGACTGGGTGCAGAGAGGCGGCGAGGCCATGTTCTGACACTCCCGCACCAGGAAGGCCTGCTGCCTGGTGAGTGCCTGGGGACCCCAGGAGAGTCTGGCAGCCAGGCCTTCCCACCCTGGACTGGCTTCACTTCCTAGACCCTCAAAGGGCAGAAGGGGTACAGCCATGGGGTGAGGGGTAGGGCCCAGGGTAGCCACCTGCAGCTCAGTGCTGGGCACTGTGGGACCCCTCGGTACCCCCAACTTGAAGTCCCCTGGGAGGCAGTGATGAGCAGCTCCTGAGGGACACAGGTCCTGCTCCCCCCAACGCACCCCAGCCCGGGCTCAGGGAGGCAGCCTGCAGAGGCCCAGCAGTCAGCAGCCACCCATCCTCAAGGGGTCGGGTTGCAGGGCCCACTGTTACCTGAGCAGCAAAACAACACCTCCTCCCACCGAGGGAGCACACCCCTGCCCTTTCCTCTGTGCATGCAGGCATGTGCACGTGGGCCTTAGAAGCAAGTGTACACACAGGCATGTGTGATTGTGCATGTATAGCTGTCCCTGGGTCTGGGCAGTGCTGTGTACCAGCTGGGAGCAACCTGGAGGAGGCACACATGGGCACAGCTTTGTGTGTTGGGGTGCACACGAATGCGGGTTAGAATACTGTTAGGATCCAGCTGCATCCATATGTGTGAGTGTGGCTGTCACACATGTGCATGTGTGCCATGGGCTTGTGTGTCTGGCCAATGTGCCATGCCGTGACACCTCGTTGCGCGAGACCTGCCACTCGGAACTGGTCTGGGAGGTTGTAAGGAGGCTAGTTCTCTACTTAGGCTATGCCCTTCGCAAGCCAGTGGCCGTGGATAGGTGCCTCAGCTCCCCACCTATAAACCAGGTTGCTGTCACTGCTTCATGCTGAGTGCCAGGCCCAGGGAGTCCATGCCATGAAGCTTCGCTCAGTGCTGCCACCCGGGGACCCCCAGGCTGGCCCCTGGCCACCTGCCAGGCCCTGGAATGCCCACCCTAACCCTAACCCTAGCCCTAACCACATTTGAGAAGTACCCACAGCCCAAGGTCACAGACTTCCCCCTGCTTTCAGGAGCCCATCTTTGTGGACAGGGACACAGGCACGGTCAGGCAAGTGACTTGGCCAAAGTTGCCCTGGAGAGGCCCTGTGCATCACCACAGAGGCTGCCGGGAGGACAGGCAGGCACCCCGGAGCCTTGGTCTGCTCCTAGCCTCAGTGCCTGAACCTGTAGAATGGGACAAGCTCGAGTCACATGTGCACGCCAAGCCTGGCATATAGTAGATGCTCCATAAATACTCATGCCAAGAACATTTAATGGGCTCTCGTGATGTGCCTGGCCCTGTACAGGCTGGGCAGCAGTGGGGGGCGGTCACTTGCGGGGACAGGTGGAATACAGAAGGCACATCAGGCAGCCTCCACACTCCGCTTCCCCAGAGGAGCTCTGGGGTCGCTTCAGCAGCCCTCCGGCAAACACTGGGCCCTGCAGGTGTGGAGTGCCCGGCGCAGTGCCCAACACAAAGCACACTTGGGAAGGAGCAGCCGCTGCTGTTGTCACTCTGTGCTGTCGTCGTGTATGTGGGGGGATAGACAGACTGATGGCAGAGGAGCAGAACCGGGGGGCCTGCTGGAGCAGGGCTGGCCCCACAGGGGGGTGGCCAGGGGCAAGGGGCTCTGCTCAGACTGGAGCAGCCCAGGGCCCCCACTGGCCCAGGAACAGCTCGAGAGCCCATGCCACCGCTGCCCACGGGGAGCTACCTGATGGGGGTGCCGGGGGGAGTCCGCAGGGGTGCACTAGGGGTCCTCATCTAGTCAGGTGAGAGCTGGACCTGCAAGCTCGGGGCTCAGTAATCACCACCTAGACAGGGGTTGCTTGGTGGGAGCCTCACAACAAGCAGGTGGGGGAAGGTCGTATTACCCCCAGATGAGGAAACTGAGGCTCAGAGAGGTAAAACCACGGCCCAGGCCACGTGGGCCCCCCCCCAACGCTGTCAGCCTGGACACCCGTGCTGTTAGCCCTCTGCCCAGGCTGGCTCTTCCCTCCCACCTGCTCTTCCAGGGGCTCAGTCCCAGCAGAGGCCTTCCAGCCAGGGCATGTGGAGGGGAGGGTGGGGTGCCCCTGGGCCTGTCTGGGAGCCCTGAGGAGCAGAACTCAGGCCTCTGGCTCCACCTATCCCAGCAGACAGCTCAGGCCACTGCCCTGGGCACCACCCTGCCACAGCCTCCACCCCAGGCCCTGGCATCTGTGCCCTGATGTACCCAGGCCTGGGGCAGAGCCACCCTTAAGTTCCCTGAGCCTAGCAAACAGCAGCCCCAGGGAGGGCTGAGCTGCAGACCCCCTGGCAGGAGGCCAGATACATGAGTCCCCACCACCACCGCCAACTTCTTCCCCAAAACACGGAACCTTATGACTCACCCACCCATCCCCTGGACCCTCCCCACATTCCAGGAGGATGGAGGCCGGATAGGGTGCTACCCCAGGGAACTGACTCTGTCCACTTCACCTTGGCAGATGCCTTTGCCTACTCAGGAAGTCGCATCGTCCCCACTCACTGTTGCCCACAGCTGGGCGGCCCTGGGCCTCCCGAGCAAACAAGGGGCTCCCAGCAGGCAGTGCCCCTTCCAGCTCTGCCTCCAGCCACAGGTGCATCCTGCCCAGAGCCCATGTCTGTGCTGCTCCCCTTCCCTTGTCAACACGTAGCAGGCTGTCTCCTCCTGTCCTTCAGAGACCCCGAGAGGATCAGGCAGGTGGGGCCATAGGGTTTGGGAGGCAGAGAGGATCCTGGGGGTGCAGGGACAGTGCCTCCAAACCTCAGAGATGTCATAGGGAGCAATGCCCACCTCTTACTGCACCCAGAGCCAGCACAGGCCTCTCCCGGCCCACTGGCCCTGCAGGTTCCCTTGGGCAGCTCCTTGACAGGCTTTGGGCAAGACCTGCCCGTTGGGCGGGTCTGGGTAGAATCTCGGGTGCGGAGGCCCCGCCCCTCCCTGGCCCCCCTCAGCTCCCCAGCTCTCGTCCCTGGCCCCTGGCCTGCACAGGGGGCCCAGCAGGGCCACAGGGAGCGCGTCCCTGGTCCGCCTAGGGCGAACTCCAGCCCCCATTTCCCGGGGTCAGGATCCCGTGGGGCCTCTCCTCCCCATCTGCAGGGTGGCTCCTTGCGGTGTGGCCGGGGTCAGACGGGCTGTCGTGAAAGAGACCACAAGTGCGGTGCTCAGGAAATGGGGCTGGGACAGCATTCCTGTCCCGCCCAACCCTGGCCTCACCGGATTCTGGACTCAGAGTCTTGTCTCCCAAACTGCAAGGACATCCCTTGGTGGGGAAGCTCTGTCTGCCAACCTCGAGGTGGGGTCCTCCCACCCTCCCTCATTCCCAAAGCCCTCACCCACCCAACACACAGCCACCAAACAGGCACCCCCTGCCCTGATGGCCCAGGAGCATCCCCTAGCACAGGCGGGTCTTCCAGATGAGTTTGGGGAGCTCCACCTTCCTGCTTCCAGCCCTCCAGCACACCCTGGCCACCCTGCCCAGCAGGCTCTGTGGCCACAAGGGACACTGGTCAGTGCTCTGTCCTCCAAGAAGTCAAGGCTTCTGAGCTGACCCTGGGTGTGACGACCCGCTGAGAGCCAGACTCCACTGTAAAGCGGCAGACTTTGAAATGCAGATGATCGCTCGGGTGTGGGGAGGACTCAGGCAAGGGGCCCTGGGCAGATCCTAGCAGCGGTTTGGGGGGCACACTGCCGCTGGGCAAAGACACATCCTGGTGGGGCCGGGTGGGGCAGGGAGGCCAATGCAGGGGTCCAGGAGCTGCATCAGCGCTCCAGGGTGGGGTGGGCCTGGGTGCAGCAGAGCAGGGAAAAGGGAATTCTGGGTGTTTGCAGAAGACAAGGCCAGAGTTACTGCTGATTCATCAGGGTGGGATGTCAGGAGGAGAAGCATCAGGACTGCCTAGAGCCCAGCCGCCTGTCTGTGGGGCCCAGTGGACCCCAAGGGCTCTGTGGCTGAGGACCAGGAGGAGCCACCACCCCTGGCCCGGAGGTGAGATGCAGAAAGGAAGAAGGTAGTCTCTGGCCCCGGGTGCGCCAGGGTGGGACCCACTGCTCTTCGTGAGGCTCGGGGAGCTGAGCCCATGTTCAGGGCACAGGGCTCTCGGTCCATACAGCTGGCAGGGGACCCCAGCCCTGCCGCAGTGATGGAGCAGCAAGGCTCAGCAGGTGCAGACGCGGGCCAGTGTCAAAATGAGCATCATGGGGCTCACCCCGAGGTGGGGCCCCGGAGAAGGATGGCTGGGCCTTGGCAGCCCAACACACACACACACACACACACACACACACACACACACACACACACACACACACACCACCTACACACACACACACACACACACACACACCACCTACACACACACACACACACACATGCCTGGCCTGGGACAGAGCACAGCCTGGTGAAGTGAACTCGAGCCCATGCAGAAGTCTGAGCTGGGGCAGCTGGCCATGTCCCCCTGCCAGAAAGACCTGCAATAGAGACTTCCCCAGTGGGCTCTGCATGTTGCAACCAGCTAATGGGTTCACAGAGAGTGTAATGGGTGCCCCTAGCCACTCCTGTCCTGTGACCCAGCCTCCCAGGCCTGGGGCCAATCTGCAGCTGCTGGGGTGGGGGAGGGGGGAACCACAGCCCAAGGAGTTCACTCCTCCCAGCGGCCACCTACCAGGGACCTATCTGGAAGCAGGGTCTTGGACGGGTGTGAGGATGAATGTGCCCAGGCCCCAGGCTCCTTAATTCTGGCCTCACGAGACAGCCCTGGAGGTGGGTACTTTCCCACCAGGTGTCTCTGAGGATCCCTGTGGGGGACCCCTGCCCCTCTTTGGTACCCTGTGGCCTCTCAATATAGGGCTACTTGCCTGGTCACATGGGGCCGGTGTGCATGTATTTCTGTGTGTCTGTGTCTGCATGTATGCATAGGGACCCTGCAGCCCGCAGGCCCTCCCTAAACCAATGAGACCCTCTCCTCACCTCCTCCTCCACAGGCTGGTAACAGAGGCACAATAGAGGCCGAGGGCGGTACCCGCTCCCCGTGCATGGGGAGACCTGGGCCAGGGCTGTTGGGAGCCATGGAGAGCTTCATGGAATCGCTCAACAGGCTGAAGGATGCTCATGACAGCGAGGTCCGGGGTGAGCAGGCCTCCACCACCCTCACCTGGGCTAGGCCCGGGCACCCCCACTGTTACCTCCAATTCTCACCAAACCTGAGGACCTTGCCTTCCAGGCCCAGAGCCCAGAGCTGGGAAGTGGCCAGGTGCCCAGCCTCAGACCTGGGCCTGGAGCATGGCCCTGGAGGGCTGTTGCCCTAAAGGGTCAGCCCACAGCAGAGCAGAAATAAAAAAAAGCTGGGCCCATCAAAAATCTCTGGCAGAGATGGTCCCTCACCCAGGGCCAGGGTCCTCAGCATCCCCCAGAAGGAAGGCTGTCCACTTCTAAAAATGGGAGCTCGTGGTTCCGGAAGCCCATGTGTAACGTTCTGGGCCATTATGGTGTGTGCACTGAAACCCCTCTGCTTCCGTCCAAGACACCCAGACCAAGCTCTGCCCGGCCCGCCTCGTGTTCCATCCCCCAGTTCCCTGACTCCAGTGCCCGGCGACTCTCCTGAGACCATTCCCACAGTTCTCACACACACCCCTGAGGGCCCAAAGGGCTTGGGGCGCTTCCCCAGTGACCAAAAGAGACAGGGACTACGTGGGCCAGTGGGCCAAGCCGCACCCCGACAAGATGGAGGGGAGAGAGTCCGCTGGAGTTTCCCCAAGAGCCCATTTTATTTCAACACTGGCTGTGCCCCCAAAATACCCCTTCCAGGACTTGGTCAGGTGGCTGGTCACTCCCAGCATCAGGCTCCCTCCAACGTCCAGAGAGAAGCCAGAGCCAGAGACCCCATGAGAGGCGTTACTGGGCCCAGACCTGGGGTCCCAGGCAGCCTCAAGACCAGGTGGAAGCTGGGCGCCCACTGGGTGGAGCTGTTCTGGGGAGTCAGCGAGTGGCCCGGGCAGGTGGCAGGAGTCTGCAGGGGCCCCGATGACAACCAGAGACAGGAGGCACCTGGGCTCTGCCGCAGGGGTGGCAGTGGGGCCGGGCCTGATCCCTGCCCCCTCTTTGCCCCTCCAGCCCTGCAGAACAAGCTTCTGGAGCTGAACTCAGAGAGATGCCGGTGAGTGTCCACAGGCCCTGGCCCAGTGGGAGGAGAAGAGAAAGCCAGTAACCCATTCCCCTGCAGCCCAGGGCACAGGTGCCACCACCATCCCACAGTGCTCCGCATAGGGGGCGGGGGTGAGTCATCTCAAGCCCACCTGAGTAAACAGGGACCCTCCGGGGCTGGGCAAGCTGTGCCTGCAGTGATTATCAATAAGAACATTCTCTTGGAAGCCCTCAAGCCCTGCAGGGCAGGCTCCCCATGTCCCCATTTCACAGAAGGGGCTGCAGTTCTGTGTCTCCACAAGGCACACAGACACAGCAGAAGTCACCAAGGTGCTGTGGACTGTGGCACTTGGGCATGCTGCTTAAGCGCTGCCCTTGTAAGGCTCTGCTTTGAATGGAAGTCCCCCCCAGGTGGGGCAGTGCCTCTACCTTGGCCTGTCTCTGCATAGGGACGCCCAGAGGGTGGAGGAGCTCTGTGCCAAGAACCATCAGCTCCGGGAGCAGCAGAAGTCACTGAAGGAGAACGTGCGTGTGCTGGAAAACAGGTGGGCTTCTGCAGCGGGGGAGGGGAAGGTGCGGTGGGTTCTGGGGAGGACGTGGGAAGCTCTGCAGCAAACTAAACCAGGAAGGTCTCTCCACTGCAGGACTTCTCAGAGCCTTAAGTAAACTGCCTTGCCAAGTGTCCTTCCCAAACTCAGCAGAACACCGACCTTAGTCCACAGGGTAGGGGAAGGAGTGGGGCTCCAGGGAACACAGTTTGGGAAAGGCAGGGCACATCCTGGAACCAGGGCAATGGGGGTCCAGGCCAGTGTGCCACCCCCAGAGCAGCCTCTCGCCCCCACCCCCACAGGCTGCGGGCCGGCCTGTGTGACCGCTGCATGGTCACCCAGGAGCTGGCCCGGAAGAGGCGGCAAGAGTTCGAGAGCTCCCTCCTGCAGAGCCTGCGGCATGTCTTCATCCTCAGTGAGCCTGGGGGTGGGTGGGGGGCCCACTCAGCCAACGGGGGCTTTCAGGGAAGAGCGTGAAGGCAGCCCTGCCCCACACTGTGGCGGACACCCCAGGCCCCTGTGTACAGACAAATGGTGCCAGCCCTCAGCTGACGGTGGATCACCTCTCTTCACCCAGGCTGGGGGCCTTCCCACCCTGCAGGGCCCTGGCCCACCGGTCCTGCCAGTGAGGATGAGCCCCTATCCCTTGGGGGTGCTCCAGGGACAAGCTTGGTATTGGGGGCCCCCTCACTTTTCACAGTCTCAAGGTGGTGCTGTTTACTCAACAGCAGCCCACCCCCCACTCATGCAGCATTTGTGGGCACCTGCCTTAGGCCAGGCCTGGGGCCAAGTGCTGGAGCCACAGCTGGGGACAGGAGGGACTCACCTGGTGCTGTGAAGACCCTGCCCTGCCCAACCTCCCCTCCTCCGGGCCTTCACTAATCAGTGCCTCTTGCAGCCAACGAGCTGAACCGGCTGCAGGGGGAAAACGAGGCCTTGAAGGAGGAGGTGAAGCGGCTTCGGGGCCTACGGTGAGTGGGGTACCAGCCCCAACACCCCAGTCCATGAGATGCCACCCACAGCAGGTACCCAGCACACGTCCACAGGGCACCAGGACACACGGTGCAGAGGTGGGGTGCAGACCCCCAAGCAGGACCTGGGCTGGGGGTGGGGCTCCTGCAGGCCATCAGCGCAGCAGGCTTCCGACCTCCCGTAGTCTGCAAGCTACCCCAGCTTGGAACAGGAGCCCCCACGGACACCCTGGACACAGAGCTGGCCACCCAGCACCCTGGCAGCTGACACTTGAGGCTGCCCCGGGGACACCAAGCAGGCGCTGCTTAGCCCCGCAGCATGGCTGCTGACGGTGGGTCCCAGGCAGTGTCAAGCAAGCTGTTTTTCCTGGTCACCTGGGTGTCCCCAAACAGAAGCCTGCCCCCTAGGAGAGTGCCCTGGCCTTTCTGGTCATCCAGGAGCACTGCCCTCCCTCATCCTCCCTGTCTTTGCCTTCCTCCTGGAGACAGGCCCAAGTCCCAGTGCAGAGAGGGCACCTCAGACCCACCCTCGCCCCTGCTGCTCCCCTCCCCGGGCACCCGGAAGGCTGTGACAGAGAAACTACCAGGAGCCCTCGAGGAGCCTGAGGACGACCACCCAGGTGGGGGCCCGTGGGCAGCGCAGCGGGACAGCGCCGTGGGGCCCTCTGCCCGGGGGCTGGCTGGCTGCCCTGCCCTCTGCTCCTCCCCCCACAGGAAAGCCAACAGGGTACAAGGCACCTCCAGTGGCCGAAATCTCCCCAGGAGCCAGCCTGCCTGAGTCACGGGCCCTGGACATGGTGAGGGCTACAGGGACCCAAGCCCACTCCCGTGAGGTCAGGAGACCAAGGGCAGAGGGCAGCAACTGACCTGTCCACCCTGTGCAGAGCCCTCAGCGCATTTCCAACCAGCTGCATGGGACCATCGCTGTGGTGCGGCCAGGGTCCCGGGCCTGCTCCACTGACCGTGGCTCTGCCAGTGGGACACCCCCACTGCCACTAGCCAGGAGCAGCCCACCCAGCCCGCCCTACGCACACAGCCTCTCCCTGGACAGGTAAGGCGACCCCCACAGCCCCCACTGCAGTGGCCCCACCCTGCGGGGTGGGGCAGGAGCCCAGGGTCCCTGTGATCAGCCTTCCAGAGCCCGTCTTCCCCAGGCACCCTGCCTGGAGCAAGTTCCCCTGTGGACACGTCCTGAAGGCCAGGACAGTATGGGGTAAGGGGTAGGAGATGGGGACTGCCCCTGGGCACCCCACAAAAGCTCCCATAGTGTCTGGGGAGAGTGTGGGTGGCCTTAAGGCGGGTACACAGGTGGGCTGGGGCACTGCGGGTGACAGGGCAGGTAACTGATGCCCAGAAGGGAGACAGGCCTCAGTGTCCAGGTCCCCACAGAGCCCCAGACCCAGGTCACCTCTGGGCAGGTCCAGGGCTGCTCACTTGGCTTGGCCTCCAGACCCAGGGCCAAGGAGCCTACCCCTCTCTGCCACTGGCCCTGTGCCCTAGGGCTGCTCCCTCACCTCCCTGGGCCCAGACCCTCCCCTGTGAAATGGGGGCCACCCTTGAGCCATGGTCCTAGGCTTCTCCTCACCCACAGCGTCCTGCAGGCCTCCCGGCCCTCCGCCATGGCCTGCGAGCCCCTGAAGCGCTCCCTGCAGGCTGACCACCTCTGCCTCCTGAACCGCCGCCTGCCCCTGCACCTTCGGAGCCCCCATAGCAGCCCACAGGGCCCTGCCATAGGCCCTGGCAGCCCCCAGCCACAGGGCCTGAAGGCTAGGGAGACAGAGCCCTGGGTGGAGCCCACGGGCCTGCTAGGCCTTCCTGGTGCCCTGGTGGACCTGCAGGACCCACAGCTGGAGGGGGCACTGCACCTGCTCCTGGCCCAGCAGCTGCGGGCACAGGGGTGGGCGAGCAGTGCGAGGCAGAAGGGCCCAACCACCCTGGGGGAGACACCACCCTCCCCACCAGCCGGCTCGGACTCTGAGGCTGAGGTGACCCGAGCAGCCTTGACCGGAGGGCAACACCCATGGCCCACAGGCCCAGGCGGCCCCCAGGGGACAGAGGCCACAACCGCACAGGACTGTGTCCCGGACAAGCCACTGGACCTCTCAGAGTGGGGCCGGGGCCGGGATGCCCCCAGGCCCTCTGGCCAGCCAGGGTCACTCAGTCCCCCAGCTGCCCATGCCCCCAGCCCCAAGCCTCCCCAGGGAGTGGAGTCACCTGACCAGTCTGGACCCTGGGGACTCAGCCGTGACAGCAAGGGGGCCAGAGCACCAGGCCTGGAGGATGCCCTCACTCTGCTGGTAAGGGCCCGGCCCTGTTCTTGGTCTCCACGTACCCCCACCCACCCCTGGCCAGCGGTCAGCTTTCCCTCTGCCCCACCAAGCCAGTCCCCAGTGGGAGAGCCTGGCTGCCTGATTCTCACTAGAGAGGAGATGACTGACCCTCCTGCTGCAGCCCCAGCCAGGGTCCCCCAGGCTGCACCCAAGGCTGGGTTGGCGAGGAGGCAGACGCAACAGATGGACTCCAGCCACCTGTTTCCCCAGGACCCCCCGCACACTGTCCCAGGGCCCTACCGCAGTCTGCCCTCTCCAAGCAGGATGGGAGATGAGGTGAGCGGGAGGCCAGAACCACACCCCTGCTCACAGAGGCCTGATGCCAATGGCCGCCGAGGTAAGGGTGAGCTCCCGGGGTCACGAGAAGCAGGAAGCAGGGCCCTAAGAGGGAGGGAAGTGCAGTGGTCAGTGTCCAGTCAGGGGACCTATCCCACCTGGGCCTGACTGGCCAAACCTGGGTCTAGGTCTTGAGTCCCCCCACTGCAGACCCAGAAAGGGGGTGGGGACCCAGGGCGGCACATCTGTGACCGCAGGCAGTGAAGAGCTTCCTGGCAGTCAGGGCTTGAGGACAGAGAGTCCAGTTCCCTGTCACACAGCAACATCCCAGCTGGTGGGGTCATACGGGCACTGGAGACCCGGGCCTGGGTTTGACCGTAGGGCAGGTCGTTTGGCAGTCTCCTTATCTGCAGAGTTGTCTAGTCCGGCAGGCCAGGGAGGCCTGGACTTCTGCTAGACTCCCGGGCCACAGACCTGGCCTCACCCTCACCCTGCATCCTGCAGAGCTCAGCAAGGTTGAAGCACAGCAGCAGGAGTCAGACGAGGTGGACGAGCCAGGCACCCCGGACAGTGAGGTGGGTCCCACGCACACACGCTGGGAGGGGTCCATTGTCCCAGGGCTGCCCCAGCCTGGGGGGAGGGTCCTCACCCTGACCATACCCCCACACCCCTCAGGTGGCCCTGAGCTCGGAGAAGGCAGGGCCCACTCGGCGCACACCAGGGGACAGGCCCACGTGCTTCTGCGCCAAGGAGCAGGGCCTGCAACGGAAGAGGAAGCAGGCCTCAGACCTGAGGGGCAAAGGTGAGGCCTCCAGGCAGGCAGGGGTGGAGTGGGGTGGGGGCACAGCACCCCCCACCTCACCTTTCCGGCTGCTTGGAGCTCAGAAACCAGCCCTCCAATCTCTCCTGGCACAGGCCCCTTAAGAGGGTACCCCAGAGTCAGGCGTGCATGCACCCTGACCCTACAGCCTCTCTGTGAAGCCAGGCCAGCCCCTTCAACCAGAGCCAGGGTCTCCCCCAAGAAAGGGGGTGACAACAGAGCTACTGTCAGATTTCAGTGGGATGGGACTGGGCAGTCACCATCTTCTCCCTGGGGGACAAGGGATGTCCTGGCCTGCAAGCAGGCCCCAGGCCCAGTGGTCCTAAGCCCCTGCCTCTCTCCCAGTCCCACCAGGGAGTAGGGAGCGGGGACTCCTGGACCCCCTTGTCTACCTTCAAAGAGGAGCAGCAGAAAGGGTGCAGCCCTCGGGGTGTGGGGTGTGCTTGCTCCTGCTGGGGCAGTTAGGGGCTGCTCAACTGTTTGCCAAGGGTAGGGCCTGTGGTCGTCCCCCAGTAGGGCCACAGGGCATCGGGCCCTGGCCTGAGGATATCAGGATGACCCCCACATTTCCTGCTCTGGCCACAATGGCAGCTCAGCCAGCCAGGCCTCCAGGCGCCATAAAAGCCTTTGAACGCCTGAGCTAATAATGGATGCCACCCTGGTGTTTGTCCAAGCAGGCCCACGACATGGCAGGCTGGGCTGTGGCTGCCACTGTATGCCATTGTAGCTGGGAAGGTGACCGCGGATTGTGTTTGCTCGGGTAAGGGGGAGGAGGCCAGCACACCTGCCTCATTGTGAGGCACTTCCTCTGGGGCATATTTGGAAAGTGACTAGTAGGCACAGTCCATAGGGTGCCAGTGTCCACCCCACCCCCCAACTAAACCAAGCCTGCCCCCCACATCCCCATCCTCCCACTCAGGCCAGGCCAGTGGGAACAGGGCCCAGGGAGGCCCACCACCAGTGTCTGGGGGATTCTGAGGGTGGCTGCCCAAAAGCCTGGTTTATCCAGAATGTCCCGTGCCCTCTGCAGCGAGGGAGGCGCCAGGGCCAGGCTGTCTGCAGGCTGAGGAGAGGGCCCTCCCTTCCGTCAAATTCCCACGGCTCACCCTCCAGCTGGGCTGCCCCTGCTGCAACGTCCACTGCTGTCAGCAACAAGCCGACTTTGCCAGTGTGGTGCTCAAGCGCCCAGTTCCCTATGCCCAGAGACTCCCCTTGAGGCCCTGGGTGAGAGCCCAGCGTCACCGAGGTGGAGGACACACAAGCACCCCCAGCCCACTGCAGAGCCGCCCTCCCAGCCTAACCACAGCCCACTTTCCACAGCCTCCAAGAAGCTCTCCCAAGGGAGAAGGAGCCCCGGGGAGCCCCCGATGGTGGGGCCTGGGAGCCCAGGAGACCCTGAGGACAGCAGCCCCTCACCCAGCAGCAGCAGCTGGGAGGAGACCTAGCAGGCCCTGCCCAGGGGGAACAGACTGCCCAGACATGGCTCCCCACCCGAGTGCCCACGGCCACAACAAACCATGCCAGCAGCAGCACAGGGCAGGAAGGGACTGGGTCCTGGCCCACGTCCAGAGGGCCTGGGAAGGCTGATATAGGGTCTTTGGCTGGTCTTTCGAACCCTTCTATCTCCACCCATCTCAGAAATGGCCCACTGGCCCTGCCACCTGATCCTCACTCCAGCATCTGCTCCCTTGGAAGAACTAGGGGTCTGGGGGCACGGGTTGCTCAGGCCCCAGCCCAGCCCAGCCCGATCCCTGCTGCACCCAGAAAGCCCCTCCTGCGCAGCGTCCCCACCTCTGACCATCCCAGACTCCACCTGTGTCCGACTCCTGGGATCCTGCCCACCTGGCCACCCCTTCCCTGATGGGGCACGGAGCCCCAGTGGCGGTCTCGGGCGCCCTCTCGTGGAGTCCCACGAATAGGTGCCAGGGGTGAGAGCAGAGGAAGGCTCGTGGGCTGGCGCCCTCAGAGAGGGTCCCCAAGAACAGAAGTGTGCAGAAGGACAGCAGGTGCGGCCTATGCCTGCCTGGCCAGGCGACTGAAGAGGCTCTTGAATGCATCCAAGAACGGGGACGTCACTCTCTTTCAGAAGGGCAGGAACAAAACCAGGCCCGTTTGCTGTGGGTTACAAGGAGCAGGGCACACTGGGAGGGCCACAGGGAACAGAACCGAGAATGGGCACCAGCCGGCACACAGCCCCCTCCTCACTGACACTCCTGAGTCCCTTGCCCCATATCTGCCCTCACCAGCCAGCCAGCCATCTGCAAGACCCCAGGGCAGCTCACTCCGGACTCCACCCTCTGCACTCAGGGACCTGCTCCCCCAGCCACTGTCACTTTAGGAGCGCCTCCATGGGAGGACCTTAAACAGGTCCCTGGGCCCCACCCCGGCCCACTGAATCCGGATCTTCAGGTAGGACTGGGGATCTCCCAATGGTAACTCCTAGGCACGTGAGGTTTAAGAATCGGCCCTCCAGAACAAACGCAGGGCGCAGGGCAGTGACTGGGCCAGCAGAAGCCTGCGGCAGACTGGGGTAGGGCCCCCACCTTGCTCCCCACAGCCCACCTGCCCTGGCTCAACAGACCAGAGGGACTAAATTCCCAAGAGGGCAAGTCCAGGGGTGCATGTGTGTATGCGCACACGAGTGTGTGTGAAAAATCTCCCCATCATTAAAGGTTGCTTTCATTTTCCTGAAATCAAATAAAACAAAGCTGTGTGCTCCATTCACATCTGGCTTGCAGGCCAGGTTTGGCCCCTGAGCATCCATCTCCAACAAGGGTGGTGGGGAAGCCACGTGGGACAGAAGCCCAATGATGGAGCGCACAGACAGGGATGATGACCACAGTCCTCACCAGGGGAACCCACAGAGCTTGACACAGTGCTAGTTGGCAAAGGAGAAGCAGCTGCAGGACCAGCTCCGTCATCACACAGCAGACAGCACGGTGAGGGGCTGAGAGCCCCAACTGACCACAACAGTTCACTGCGCTTGCGATGGAAAACGCTCACCCATTGTCATATTGGGTCAATACCCATTAAGCAGGAGCTTGCAGGCCTGGGCTGTGTGCCCACCCCATCCCCTGTCCACCCCTACACATAAGAGATGCAGGATGAGTGAGAACAGTAAGTAGCTACACACCGAAGCAGTGTGTGGGCAGCCGACCGGCTAGTGCCGGGTCTCTGGCACACAGTGCCCCTAGCACTGGTGATGTCCCCTTCCTGAGTGAGTGTAAAACTGACAGTACCCTGAGGTCCAAATCACGTTCCCAGGCAGAAGGCTGGAGAGCAGACAAGTGGCACAGAGGTGGCTGCAGGACCCTGTCCCCCAAAGATACAGGTGGGCTCCAGAAAGTGGCACCTAAGCTTCATGCCACCAGCTCTGAAGTCAGGGGGACCTGGGTACAGAAGAGGAAACAGGCCTAGGCCCCACTCGGGCTCAGGGTCACTTTGCTGCAGAGGGACGAGCAGGACTCTGCCTGGAGCTGAAGCCCAGCACTGTCCCAAGCTTCCTGCGATCCCAGGCAGGTGCCCTCTCCCCTCAGATCCTCGTCCCTTCTTCAGCCAGCGAGGGAGGCCAGGTGGCCCGCCGACCATTTTCGGGAGCCCGGGGCTCCTCGAGCGAACTGCCCTTTGTAAACCAAAGGGCCACCCAGCTTCAGCCCCCGCACCCCAGCCCCGCAAGACACACCCCGAGGGGAAGTGTGCTGGGGCCCAAAGACGGGTCGGACGGGGCTGCGGGCCAGCGAGGGGAACAGCGGCTCGAACCCGGGCGCCGCCGCCGCCGCCGCCGCCGCTCGGCCCCAGCCAGCCCTCGGCCAGGCTGGCGGGGGAAAGCGCGGACGGCGGCGGCTCTCCCGGGCCGCGGCCAAACCTCCCCCAGGACTCAGGGCGCCGTCCGCGAGCCGGAGGCCCACCCGCAGCGCCGCGCTGGCCAATGGGCGGGCGCGACGGCGCAGCCTCTGCGGGTGGGCGCGCCGCGGCCAATGGGCGGTGCGCGCGTGCGCGTGCGCGGGCGGCGGCGGCGGCGGCGGGCGCAGTCGGAGGATGGCCGCGGCCGCGGCGGGTGGAGCCCCGGGCCCGGCCCCCGGCCCCACCAAGGCCCCGCCGCCCGCCAGTCCAGGCTCCGGGCCCGCCGTCAGGGCCCCGCCGCAGGCGCTGCGGAGGCGCGGAGACTCGCGGCGCCGCCAGGCCGCGCTCTTCTTTCTCAATAACATCTCCCTGGACGGACGGCCCCCCAGCCTGGGCCTGGGCGGCGAGAAGCCCTCGCCGCCACCGCCGCCGCCCGCCGAGGCCCGTGAGCTGCCGCCGCCGCCGCCGCCGCCGCCGCCGCCGGGGCCCCTGGGGCCCGAGCCCGCGCCCCCGGCCGGCCTGCCGGGGCTGCCCGCTGGCCGGGCCTCGGCGCCCCAGGGCCTGCTCAGTCCCGCGCCCGCGCCCGCCAGCCTGGGACTGGGACTGGGGCTGGAAGGGCAGCGCCAGAGGTGAGTGGGGCCGAGGGCGGCCTGGGCCGGGTTAGGGCACGGACGGGATGACGCTGGACGTCAGCCCAGGGCCAGGGCAAGGCGTCCTGAGGAGAAGAGAGCCCAGGACCCAGGGGTCAGGGTGACGTGGGGGGGCTGGGCAACGGCAGCCCAGAGCCTAGGCAAGGTGGCCTGGGGGGCAGACAGCCCGTGCTGGGGTCGCGGTGACCTAGGAACGCCAGTGCCATGGACAGCAGGCAGGTGTCCCTGGGCCGGGTCAGCTCATAACATGGAGTTGGGATGGCCTACATAGGGTCAGGGTGACCTGGGAGTCATCAGCCCAGGGGACGGCAGGGTGGGTCAGGGCCCCGTCTGCACAGACTTGGGGATCAGGGACACCAGGGTCAGCCCAGGGGATGGGGTGGGAGTGGCCTGTCAGCATAAGACCTGGGGGTCAGAAGGTGACCCTCTCCCTTGTAAGCCCCAGACACAAGGTTGGGATGCCCTGGGCCTTGCCAGCCCAGAAAGGGGACATCAGCCTAAGATGTCAGGGTGAGGGGTCACCTGGGGCGCTGCACAGGGATGTCAAGGTTTCCTCAGGCCTGGCCAGTCCCCAGACAGAGGGATCATGGTCTCCTTAATTCTGCCAGTCCCTGAATATGGGGTCAAGGTTCCTTCAGAGAACCCTGACAGCCCCGTCAGCTCTGGACACACCTCTCCCCAGCCCACTTCTGTCAGTCCCCTAGGCACAGGACTCGCACACACCCCTTACACATCTCCCTGTATCCCCTGAGCCGGGTGACTCCCCCGTGTGACATCTAGGCACGGGGTCTTCTGCACCACGCCAGACTTCCCAGTGCACCGCACCAAGGCTGCTGGCACTGGTACCCCCCTGATGCCCTTTCACAGCCACCTCCAAACTGCAGCTTCCAGTGCCCGTGAGCAGTGGCCGCCAGGTGACACTGCCTCTTTGGCCCCTTCCTCTGGCCCCTGGGGCTGTTCCCCATCCGCCCCTTCACCCTGAGAAGTGACTGGGTTCCTGGGCCCAGGAGCCAGGACTGGCTGCTTGCTGCGGTCCCTTCTCAAAGGCCACTGCTTGCCCTTTTGTGAGCAGTCAGAGCCGAGGGCTAGGCTCACTCAGAGGCAGGCCTGATGGGTGTGAAGGGAGGGGCTGCATGCAGAGCCCTGCCCCTCAGGCATCCTGGTGTCAAAGGCGACTCTTCCTACCTGAGGTCATCTCAGGGGCGCTGGCCGCAGTTGCCTCACACCCCTGCCCTCGGTCCTTCAGGGGGTCTCTGGTTAGGGGAGCTGAGTCTAGAACATGGCGCTTTGTTGCCAGAGCTCTTGACACTGTGTTCAGAGGTGTGAGCAGCATGAGGATTAGGCCACTGTTACACTCCCAACTGTGGGTCAGGCCAGGAGGGCCTGTGGGCCTGACCCTGGACACAACCAGGCCTGGCTGAGGCCCCAGAGATGGTTGTGGGTGGATTGGGGCCAAGGGCTCCGTCTGCCTAGAATGTGGCTGCCAGGCGTAACGCTCCTGGAGAGGTGGAACTGCTTAGAGAAGAAAAGACTGATATTAAGAAAAAACAATTCTGTGGGTGGAAATCAGCCCATTTTAAAAACAGAGCCCCAAAGCCTGCTTGTGTTTGGCTGACAGCCATCTGACACACACAGCCTCCTCTCCCTCAGGCACGTGTGAGCGCTAGGCAGAATGCGCGTCCCTTTAGGCCGTCCACTCAGCAGACAGTGGGGCATCCGGCTGTGGGCCAGGCCCCATGAGCAAGACGGGCTGGCAGCCTGCTGCGGAGCCATGCCAGCGGGGGCACTGGGGCATGGGTGCCATGAAGACCCCTGCCCGGAGCCCTGTGTGGCCATGGCGTACATGGGTGCCCCACCGCTGTCAGTTTCTGAGGAGTGCGTGTGCTGCAGCCTGGGCTCGGGAGGGCCCTGGGGCAGGACAGGATGCCGTATGAGTCGGGCCCTCGGGTCCCCCCTGCTTGGCCTGTTTTTAGGAATGGAGAGAATTCATGGGGTCTCTGCCCAGGTGTGTATTGTGAGTGCAGTGATCTGACCCAGGCTTTGCGAAGAACAGGCCTGGCTGTAGCCTAGCTCTGTCACTCAGCAGCTCTGTGACAGGTGGCGCGGCCCCTCGAGCCTTGGATTGCTCCTCTGTGAAATGGTTTGCGTTGGTCACTATCTGCCTGAGGGGCTCTTGTCAGGGGCTGAGGTCAGAGGAAGTTGGGGGCCCCACGAGGGGCAGCAAGGGCCAGGGTTGGGTGAGTAGAGACTCTTGGCTACAGCCCAGTTGCCCGGAGTGCTTGCCCGTGGCTCAGTCCACATCCGGGAATCAGGGCTCCGTCCGCCGAGGCCTTTTCTGCTTAGCCAACGAGCTCATTGTCGGAATCTTGATTTTTTTTCTGGTACTTCTAACAGTGTTTATTTTCATTTCAACATCGTGGTCACTTGATGCTTACCAGCAGGCCAGGTTTCTGAGCTTCTCCGCCTGGTGGACTTTGCCAGGCTGCTGCCCTGCTCCACCGTCACCTTGGTGCCTCTGTCCTCTCCTGGAAGGCCCGTGGGAGGCCCGGCAGATACCCGTGCAGTCCTGGAGAGTTTGCGTGGGGACAGTCTGAGAAAGAACCTGGGATTTCAGCTGCACCCTTGGCCGGGAGCCGCCTACGGTTCTAAAGCCGCTGAGCACCTGGCCCAGTTAACCAAGTAGTGCAGCATAGCATCTGGCCATCTGTTCACAGCTCTTGATTGGGGATCTGTTGCCTTCCAGGTGGGAAGCAGCTGCAGATGGTTGGATGGTTGGTGGCTAGAGGTTCATTGCCAAGCCGTGGCCCAGAGGCCTTGCTGAGACCGAGGCTGGGTCCCCGGGGACCACACGTTGGGTCCCAGCACTGGAGTTGCTGAGGGCCTCTCGGAGGAGTCGGCTGGAATATGGGGTTGTGCTTTGCCTGGCAGGGACTTGGCATGCAGGGAATCTAGGACCACGCACTCATTGGACAGGCCTGTGCCAGGCACTCTGCTCAAGTGTGGGCAGACGTCAGCCCGAGGGGACCCTCATTGCACCATGCTGCAGCCAGCGGACACAGACAGGAGGCCGCTTGCTGGGGCTGGCCCGCCCTCAGGGCGTCTGATCCGTGCGTGGCAGGCCCTTCACCCAGCCCCTTACTTGGTTTGGACGGCCTCCAGACCTCAGACAGGAGCTCCTCCTCCGAGATGCTGCAGTTAAAAAGTGAAGGAAACCTATCAGACACTGGAAACAATGTTCATGAAATAGCAACTTCTCTTCCTATCTGCAGGAGCTTTTCTGGAGGGGAGGGAAGTGGGTTGCTGTGCCAGAGAGGGGCAGTTCTGAGAGGGAGCCAGGGGGGCGAGCAGTAAATGCAGGGATCACCTGTGCCCTCTTGACAGCCACGCCAGGCCTCTGGCCCTTTCTTCCCAAAGAGTCCAATGCAGGCAGCCTTGGGCCAGTGGCTGCCACACGGGGGGCACAAAATGGCCAGTAGACGCCATCCCGTGCAACTTGAACGTGGCCCAGCAGCAAAGGCTTCCTGGACTCAGGGGTGACTCTTTGCCCAGACACCCAGAGATGGGGCAGGGGACACTAGCTGAGGTGATGGACAGCTCGGTTTGTTCCTTGTACTTGTGTCCAGCATGTTTAACCAGAGTGTCTGGTGCACTGCATTCACGGGGTACACACACCAGGGGCCACCAGTCCAGGATACACACACCCCTCCCCAGGCCTTCTGGCAGCACCCCACACTGAGACTCCCAGCTCCATCAGTGGGTAGAAGGGAGCCACCCCGAGCACTCTGCAGCTGTACGCATGCTGGGGGCCCTGCTGCTGCAAGCGGGGTGTCCTCCGCTTGCCTTCCAGTGGGGGCTGTCCCAGGTACAGCTGCTGGATGCATTTCTGGGGGGCCCGGGTGGGTGCGTGGTCAGCATTAGGATTCTGGCTGTGCCCGGAGTGGCCGAGCAGGGCGCCGGGCAGGAAGAGGAGGAGGGCCGAAAGCAGCATCGCCTCCCCGGGCCGGCCGGCCCTGCAGCCCAGAACTCCGGCGCCGTGCTGGCGCCGTGACAGGCTTTGCACCCAGACCCGACGGCATCGCCGGGAACAGAGGTCGCGTTGACACAAGGAGCGCCTGAGGAAACAGTGCATGGGCGGCCTTGATCCCCGCCCACCCGACATCAGGAGGGCAGCAGGGAGGCTGGGAACAGAACCCGCTGCAGGCCCCAGCTCCACCTCCTACCTGCTCTGTGAGTCGCCTCTGTGCCTCGATTTGGCCACCTGTGAATGGAAGGCGACTGTCCTGCCCTCCTGCGGAGCTGTGAGGATCGATTTTACACATAAACATCTACCGAGGAGGGGCAGGCAGAAGGGAAGCACGTGGAGGGCCCGGCTAGTCATAGGCTCAGCAAGCTCAGGGCATCGCTCTTCTGCAGCCCAAAATGAACGGGGAGAGTGGACCAGGCCGCAGGGTGCCGAGCCACCGGGCAGTGTGCGTGCTGCCTTGGCCATGTCCTGGGCCCTGCGGATGAGGTGCCAGGCCTGCAGGAGCCATCGGGCATCACCTGGGAGGTCACCTGAGGACATGAGCCTGAGCGAGCCACTGGGGTTCTGCCATGGGCCTCAGCCCAGCCCTGTGGGGCAGTACACGGCCACCTCCAGCTGGCTGTCCTCCCAGAGCAAGGCCTGCTGCATCAGCCAGCCTCTGGCCTGGGCCTCTTAGAACTCAGGGAATCTGCCCAGCATGCCCACCTGCTGCCCTCTGAGCAGACAGGGGCCCCTGTTCATCCCCTTGGCCTCTACCACCACCATCCTGGCCATTCCCTGGGCCCCCTTACCTGACCCACCTGCCCACTCCCATCATCTCCAAGTGTACCCCCTCTGGCCCAGCTGTGCCCCCCATTACAAGCTGTGGTGGGTGGGCAGACAGCTCCTCTTGGGAGATGGGGCCACTGCAGGACACCAGTATTTCACTGGAGTTAGTCCTGTGTTCAGTTGTACTTTCAACCAGTTCTTGTTGCTTTTGTCATTTAAAAGACGTAAACAGAGCATGGACTTGGGCGCCAAGGTGCCAGCCTTGGGAGCCCCCGGGTCGGCCACAGCTGTGGGGCTTGGGCAGGTGCTGAGCCTCTTGGGGACATGTGTGCAGTCAGCACTGGCACAGGTGGCCTCGGCCCCTGGGAGCCTCCTCCTCTGGGAAGTGTGGGGATAGCAGGGCCCGGCCTCAGGACTCTGTCGTAAGCAGCCCTCACAGTGAGGCATGACTGTTGGCCCTCAGGACCAGGAGGCTGACAAGTGACCAGAGGTGGCCTTGGTGCCGTTCACCTGGCTTTGTGATCTTGACCCGAGGGTGCAGCCCGCCAGGGTTTCTAAGCCTTCAGGCTTGAGAAGCCCCCAGCGTGGGGTGGGAGGCCGCTGTCCCGAGCTCCCCAGGGCTGCTGGCTCAGGTGTGCCCTTCTTGGGCTGGTTTCTAATCAGCCCCAAACAGCTCATCTTTGAATTCAGTTTGTTTCTAGGACAAGCACAGCACTGTGATCACACCTCCAAAGACCAGTAGGAACCCCTTAATGTCATCAAATGGCCAGTCCTTGGTCACCTTCTGTGGGCACTAAGGACCCACACCCACCAGGCTGTCAGCACATTTCGGGCTTCTGGGCTCTGCCCCCAGGTCTGAGCCGAGGCCATGTGTGCCCCTCCCAGGGAGCTGCTGACTCCATCACCGCAGCCATGGGCCTTCCACATAGACTCCCGCACCCCTGACTGTGCAGCCATAACACCCCTCTTTGGGCAGAGCATTTATTGAGACCCTGCTCAGTGCTGATGCCTAATTCAGACCTACTAAAAGTGTTTGCTGATAAGCCACGAGTCAGGGAACATCTTTCTCCCTGTCACTGCATGACGAGCAGCAGTCCAAGGGGAGCATCCCGGCCAGTCCGGAGGCGGGGCTGTTGGTGGGAGGGGGTCCGCCGGCTCCTCTGATGCCCAGGAGGTGGGAGGGCAGGTGAGTACGAGTGGGCGGAAGGCACATGCACAGCGGTACACACATGCCCCGAGCACTGTCACATCACAGCTGGTGTGTGCCCCAGAGGGAGTGTGGGCAGCCCAGGAACAGAACCTGAAGTCGGGAGGAGGCTGCCGCGGGAGATCTGGAGAGAGTGTTTCAGACGGAGGGACATGTTTCCCCACGAGGGCCACAGTGGGGAGCAGGGCCCAGGCCAGGAGGAGGCCGTGTGCGCTGGGCACCCCTGCCCATCTTGGCCATCCCAGGCCACACCCCCAGCTGCTCCTGCCACAGGTGGGGTGGCGACCATCAGTGTGGGCAGGACGGGGACAGAGCTGTCAGCACAGCCGGGTCGGGGAGGGGTTGGCAGACTTGGGCCAGTCCCAGGAGCTGCAGAGCCACAACTGGACCTGTCTGGCCTACGTGCCCCTTCTAGGGGCTCCAACCAGGTCTCTCCAGCCTGCAAGGGACCTTCCAGAAGTCTCATCGTGCCCACAGCCTGCTGCACTGATCCTGGGCCTGAGAGGGCTCGGGACCCACAGGGCCAGGCTCTGGGGTGCCACCAGCCACCGCCCCCCAGCTCCAGGGCTCCACTCAGATTGTTTTGGCAAACTCTGCTATTGGGTGGCTGCCCAAGGATGACCTGGCCGAAGGCCAGTGAGGACCACGTTGCCTGAGAAACCCAGGGGTGTGGCTGTGGGTCCAAGCATGGCCCCACGGTCTGGGCTCAGAGCAAGGGCCCTCCCAGGTGCCTCTGGGTCTGCTCTGAGGCCTCAGTGTCTCCTTCACAGGAGGCGTGTCACCTCCCAGCGCTGCTCCCTGGAGTTTCTGGAAGACACGGTGGGATGTGCCTCGGGTCAAAGGTAAGGGGCCTGCCGGTCAAAGGCCCTGTGCCCCTCCCACGCCACCCTTCCCCTTGGGGGCCAGAAGGGCCCAGCAGGGAAGAGTGGCCTGTTTCTGCCTTGCAGAGCTAAACACATATCCGGATCCCCAAGACACAAGGGCCTGAAGAAGATGCACTTCATCCGGAACATGCGGCAGTATGACACCAGGAGCAGCAGGTAGCTGGTGGGCGCTGCGAGCACACGACCGCCGGAGGCCTGGGGTCGGTCCGGTGCCCGCACCCCTGCGCCCTGAGGCCTCCCACAAACCTGGCAGGGCCACGGCTCCCCCTTGTCCATGGCTCTCCCTCTCAGTACACCAAGCTCAGGGCCACAGCCCATCCCACGTCCCTTCAGAAGTGGACCCACCTTCCCCATATTCACCCAGCACGAGTCCCTCCCTGACACCTGGCGGAAAAGCCCAGGTGTCACTGGCCTTGACTGGAGTGCTGCAGTGATGGGTGGTGTCCAGGAGGGAAGGGCTTGGTTTTATTTGGGAAGCACAGGGCAGAGGCTGCACTAATGGCCGAGATGTGGCAGCCCCCCAGGGAGTGCCCTCCCAGGCTCTGTGTCTGTAGGTGCTGGATGGGGGCCTCAAGGCAGGGCCACCCCCACTGTCCCCCATGCCCACCCTGCCGGCCCTGAAGCATCTGACCCAGAGGACCCCCAGACTGGGCCCCTTCCCGCTGGAGGCTGTGCTCCAGTCTACCCGCAGCCCTACTCGGGGGCTCTGTCTTCCTAGCAGCAGCCAGTCCCAGAACCCCCACTGCCCGGGCACGGCTGTTCGCATGAGGGGTCTGCCTGCTGCCAGGGACCAGGCCCCAGGCAGGCCTGAGTGTGGGGCTTGTGCAGTGGCCCCCACCAGAGAAAGGGTGTCCACCACTGTTCCTGCTGGACCAGGGCTCCAGTCCGGTGGGGGAGAGGCCATCCCTGCAGCATTCTCCCACGCAGGGGCACCTCAGGGGCCACTTAGGCTAAGTACACAGAACTGGGCACCTTTTGAGGCTATGAGGCCCCCACCTCTCCAGGATGGCAGAGGACAGGCCCCCTGACCCGATTGTTCCTCTGGGCACATGCCTCTGTGTCCTCTAAGCCAAGCCGGTCTGGTGACCTACAACCCCAACCGCTGGCCTTCACCTGGCCTGCCTGGGGCCAGGGGAGACCTTTGTGTGCAGCACATTGCATACAGGGGGACACACTCACCAACAGGACGGCACACCCTTATGGGCACCTGGGGGGAGCCGGCGAGAGCTGGGGTGGCCAGCTAACAGGACCCGGCCACTGGGCTGCAACCCCAGAGTCCCCTGAACACCTGGAGCTGTTCCCACCTGAGTCCAGGCAGGAGGGATCCGCCCTGGAGTGCCTGCGCCCTGTTCTGACCCCACCCTCTCTGCAGAATTGTGCTGATTTGCGCCAAGCGGTCCCTGTGTGCAGCCTTCTCTGTCCTGCCCTATGGAGAAGGCCTGCGGGTCAGGTGCGGACCTAGCAAGCTCACAGAGGCGGGGAGGAGGGGGGTATCAGTAGGCCAACCCCCACTGAAGCTGCTGGGAGCTCTGAGGACCCTGGGCGTGGTTCTCAGGTGGGGGTGGTGGCACCTGGGTTGGTCCTCCTGGGGCATTGCTGCTGTGCATCTGGACCAGTCCAGGCAACTGTGCCCCATGCCTAGCTATATATAAGAATGGCCATCAGGGTGGGGACATAAAGTCAGGAGGGAAACCTGCCCAGTGTGACCTGAGCCAAGCTGGCCCAGCACGTGGCCATGGGCTTGAGGCAGGAACCTCCCAGGGCATCCCTCTGGCAGAGCACGTGTCCTCAAGTGGGCAGGCATGGGGGTGCCAGCCCCAGAGGCTCTGCTCCCAACCACTGTGTCTGTTGCAGTGACCTGAGGGTGGACAGCCAGAAGCAGAGGCACCCATCTGGTGGCGTTTCCGTCTCTTCAGAGATGGTCTTTGAGCTGGAAGGTGTGGAGCTGGGAGCTGATGGAAAGGCAAGAGCCCGGGCTGTACGCGGCCGGGCGGGGGGTGGGCACAGAGCTCATGGTTACCGAGGCAGCAGCGCAAGAGGTTGTTTCACTGTCATCTAAAATGCAAGGTGTGCATGAGAGGAAGACACACAGCCTGCAAAATCAGGCCTGACGGACTTCCCAGCAGCCGGGTAACGGAACCACCCGAGCTGTGAGGGTGCCCAGGGGCCTCCTCTGCCCCGGTGGTCACAGGGCAGGGCTTCAGAGGCAGGGAGGACATTCCTGTGCCGGAGATCCCAGACCAGGGGTGTGTTTCGGAATGATGATGTTACTGGGGCAGTAGGTTCCGTGAGCAGTGCCAGCCCGGGGCTGCGAGGGGCGTCCGTGCACAGGGGCTCCGGCTGCAGTGGCTTCTTCCTGCCCAAGTAGGGGGAGCCTCTAGGGGCCGCCCTGCGCCAGCAAGGAGTGAAGCAGTTTGCTCTGCCCCTGTTCTGGCACAGGGGCCGTGGGGCCTGGATGAGCAGGACTGAGGTCCCCGTGCTTGCCTCTCCAGGTTGTGTCCTATGCCAAGTTCCTGTACCCTACCAACGCCCTGGTCGCACACAAGACCGACGGCCACAGCCTGCCGCCCCAGGCCCGGCCCAGCATCCCCCGGGCTCTGCTAGGGCCAAGACACAAACCTGCCCCCACGAAGCCAGCACCAGCCGGCCCAGAGCTAGGTAGCCCACACACCCTGACCACATGGAGGGGTCCAGAGGCACCACGTGGCAGGCAGACCAGAGTCACGTTCGAGCCCAAGGTCCTCAGTGCACGTGGAGTGGGGCTCCGGGAGCGGCGTCAGGGCTGGGGCCAGCCTCTCAGGAGAGAAGGGGGGCCTCGACAGCCCCCAGCCTGTGCCTCACCTGAGCAGGCGGTGGAGAGAACCTGTGTCCACAGATGACCCTGGGGGCCCCTCCCGGACCCCAGGGGTGCCAGGGCCTTTGTTTTGAGATGACCCCTGGGGGCTGGATGGGTTCTGGCTGAGGCTTGGGTCAGCAAAACCAGGTGAGTGGAGCTCAGGGCTTGTGATGAGCCGAGGCTGTGCTCTGCCCACAGGGAGTGACGGGGGAGATGCCCTGGAATACGACCCTAACCTCCTAGACGACCCTCAGTGGCCCTGCGGCAAGCACAAGCGGGTCCTCATCTTTGCGTCCTACATGGTATGCTGGCCCCGCCACCCCAGCCACACCCACCCACCAAGTGTCTAGGGTTGGGCTGTGGGTAAGCTGCCAGGGCAGGACTGACATGCCCACCCTGGGGCCCCAACCACACAGCCCTGGGTCAGTCCTGCCCTCGGCCCAGTGCTTGGCAGCCCCCGTCTTAGCCTTGTGTCTCAGGCACACTGTCCTGGCAGATCTGGGGCCTCTTGGCAGCCCCCAGGCGCCCACCTTTGCCTAGGCCAACGTGGAGCTGCCCCCAGTGGCGGCTCCCAGCCTGCGGCCTTATGACTCACAGACCACGGTGATAGAGTACGTGAAGCCCTCTGACCTCAAGAAGGACATGAATGAGACCTTCCGGGAGAAGCTCCCGCACATCAAGCTGACGCTGAGCAAGATCAGGAGGTGAGGAGGGCCACAGGTATACCAGTCCCTCTGCCATGATGGGTCATCCCCAAGGCCATGGGCTTCTCCTCTCCCATTTCCAGTGATTCCTGGGCTAGACAGATCCAGGCCCTCCCAGCCCCTGCCATCTGACCACACCTACTGGGCCCCTCCCACTGATGGACGGGGCAGCCCTGGCTGACAGATGAGGAAGTGGAGGGCTGAGGCGGCCAGCTCAGGCCCCCAGTAGGGACTCCAGGCAGCCTGGCCCAGTGGAGGCTGGCCATCGCTGCCCTGCTCTGGGGTCCTGCCCTGCTGTGTCCTGCTAACCATCCCCCAGTGGCAACAGGGCTTTGCTGACAGCCCAGGCACCACCTTAGTCCGCCCACACTGTCCCCTGGCACTGCCACAGGAGAGCAGGAACTCTGTCCTTGAGGACAGTGGGGACCACCCAGTACAGTCGGAGGGTTGCCACGGGCCCCAGCCAACGGGCAAGGGAGGCCAAGAGCAGCCTGCCTGCCCACCCAGTGCAGGCCCAGGCACTGGGCCCTGCCAGTCTGGAGGAAACGGTGCCTGCTGCTCAGCCCCAGAGCACGAGGCCTCCGTGTGAACCCACAGTCTGAAGCGGGAGATGCGGAACCTGTCTGAGGAGTGCAGCCTGGAGCCCGTGACGGTGTCCATGGCCTACGTGTACTTCGAGAAGCTTGTCCTCCAGGGCAAGCTCACCAAGCAGAACCGCAAGCTGTGCGCCGGCGCCTGCGTGCTTCTTGCCGCCAAGATCAGCAGTGACCTCCGCAGGGGGGAAGTGAAGCAGCTCATCGATGTGAGTGCTGCGTCCCAGCCGGAGGCCCCCACACCGCCCCAGGGCTGGGGCCCCAGGCTGGCCTTGGCCCGGCAGCACCAGTGGGGTGGCAGTCTTATCCCAGATGGGAGGCAGGGCGGAGCGCCACTTACCTTCTCTTTTCAGCGCAGAAGTTAGAAGAAAGGTTTCGGTTCAACAGACGGGACCTCATCGGGTTCGAGTTCACGGTGCTCGTGGCCTTGGAGCTTGCACTCTACCTTCCTGAGAACCAGGTGCTACCTCACTACAGACGCCTCACGCAGCAGTTCTAGCCGAGGCTGGCCTCTGCTCGGCGGGCAGGGGCCATGCTGCCAGGCTGCCCTGCGCACCCACGCGCGTCTGTGAGCCCGAGGGGGTGTTCCCGGGCACGGAGGTGCACAGCACTAGACATTGCTTCCGAGGAGGGCGCTGCTTTCATCCCGCAACGCACACACCGCCACAGTATTTCTGAGAACCTTCCTGCACCCTTAACGTGAAGAGAACGGGGGGTTGTCGTTCTCCGGCGCATGCAGGGGTGAGCCTGACCACATAGCTCCCTCTCCCTCCTGGCTTCACCTTGTCTCCCCAAACCCTCACAACCACTGGGTGAAATTTGAGACACTGATCCGGGTTCCATGTCTTACTGAGCACCTGAAACTGCTGAAGTGAACGTACTGAAGCATTAATCTTGGCTTTTCAGATGGAGAAACTCAGCACTGTGGAATGCATGCCCCCAGCCTGCCCCTTGGCCTGCTCCCTCCCAGCGCAGCCAGACCCCTGGGTTGCCACCGCAGCACCCCAACGGGCCGTCCACAGGCAGGGCAGTGGCATCAGGTTCAGCCAAATCAACTCCGGGTTGATTCTCTTCGCTCTTGGACCTCTGTACTGTGTATTGTGTCACTGTGAAATCCTGATGTCGCCATGCACACCAACAGGCTCCTCGGCAGGGCACCAGCCTGCCCAAGAGGCCTGTCCTCCACCCCTCCCACAGGAAAGCTGCCTTCCTGCAGCACTGGACTGTCAGCGTGACTGGATTGCTTGCTCTTGATCTTTATAAGCAATACTTGGAGAAAAACAGCATATTGTCATTTGGGATTTGATTCTGTGGGTTTTTTAAGGGTACAAAACCTGGTCAAATCAGGTCTGCTTAAGTTGTGGCCTGAAACCACTTAACCCAAGCAGGGATACTGACCACAGCCGCCACACCAACCGTCTCCCTAGGAGACTCAGTGTCCATGCCTTTTTCTTCCTAGGCAGGAAGTAGAAGCTGGCAGCCGGTCTGGCCACTACAGCCTGTAGCCATCACTTCTGTGCCCAGCCCATCAGGCTTGCTCAGCTTTCCCAGGTTTGTGTCCTTCCTGCACGAATTGTGTTGTGCAGTTGTCCAGCTTGTCACTCCATCAGAACACTTAGCCACCAAGGACTGTTTTCCTGTTAGTCAGATGATCTTGAAAATGACCATGTTGGCTGGGCCATGAAGCTGCTTCCCTACCACTGTCCTGCAAACATCACTGCAGGGCTCTGGGACCACCTCGCCCTGTACTGTCCATGCAGACTGGTGTCTTCACAGAAAGGAGCCCCCAGTCCTGCTCATCACAGCCGACACACCAGCACACTGCCTGGGCTGCAGGGTGGAGGGCAAAGCCCACGCTGAGCTGACCTTATCGTGGGATACTTCCCTGTCCTCGCCTAGATGGCCCCTCCCCCCCACGTGCGTCTGCGGTGGAACACATGCTGCTAGGGCCCCAGGCAACTCTTGAAAGCCACCTGTCCTGCCCCCTCAGCATCTCAAAGATTCTTCTCGTTAAAAACACTGCAAGGGACTGACTGCCAGGATATCCTGGTTTCCAGCTTAGCTTCAAGTCACCTCTCCTGAGGAAATTCTGTAGGTGTTGGAGGGACAGCTGATAGTGACTTAAGTGTGCATGTTCAGTTCATATTTACCAAACTTATTTGTAGCCTTCCCACATTCTTTTAAAAGATGTCAAGGCTGCCACTGTGGTGCTCCAATCACTGCAGCAAAGCCAGTATTTAAGCCAAACTTCAGCCAAACCTCATCCTCTAGAATAGGCCCAGACAACAGGGGCATCCAGGGCCCAGTGCCACCCACTCAGTACCACAGTTGTGGATTTATGTGTGTGAGCCACTCCGACCTCAATGTCAGTCGTTTATATCATGTGTCTGCAGTACTGTGTGCTTTTAAGTAAAATGTGGTTTTGCAACAAATATCTTCAGTTTGCCTCCTTTTGGGGGGCCAGCCCCTCCCTCTCAACCACTCACAGCAAGATGTCAGCCCTGACCTTCCTCATCCCAGAGGAACATGCTGTAGGCACACAATGAGCAATCCAACACGGGTGGGCTTTATTTATTTATGACAGATCTTCCATATATGTGGGCATCTTTCGTCAGAAGTTCCTAGAACGAAAGGACAATGTTCACACTGTACTTCTAGAGAAGCCCCAGGCCTCTGCCCCAATACAAGCCCTCTTACTTTGAGACGATGCCATCAGCCTTGGCCAATCGAAGGATGGAGTCATCTGACTCACCCTAGAAAAGATCACGTTGGGGCTCTCTCCCTGCTGCCCCGAACTGGCAGAGGTCCAGCCGCGAGGCAGCCCCAACTGAGCGGAGGTGGGCTGGCCACGGGCAGACGTCTGTAACACAGCCTCACACCTGCCTATGGGACCCGACACACCTGCAACCCCAAGGGAAAGGCCCCCCAAGCACCCCCTTTTCACCCCCACCATGGGGTAGGCAGCCAGCACTGTCCAGTCCAGTTTGTCTGCCAACAGATCCACGCAGGCCTGAGGCAAGGGGGGCAGGCACCGCTCCGCTCGAACACCCGCCTGGGGGACACAGCGCAGGGACACTCACCATCCTGCGAATGGCCCCACAGATGGCGTAGGTTTTAAACTGGCCGTTGAACCTGCCTGTCGCTTTGTCAACCTAGGAATCCAGAGTGAGGAGTCAGAGCGCCCGAGCGCCCTCAGCGCCACCCCCGGGCTTTGGGACCCGCCACCCGGCGAACCCAGGCCTCGCGCCCTCCCGCCCGGCTCACCTCGGCCACGTTCATCTGGATGGACGCGTGGTCCTTGGCGCCGATGATGCGGTTGCTGGCGGAGCTGCGGGGGAGCGCAATGAGCGGGGAGGGCGCGGGAACGGGGCCGGGGCCGGGGCCGGGGCGGGCGGGGCGGGGCTCACCATTTCCGCGGCACGTACAGGTCCACGAACTCGCCGGCGTCGTTCTGCATGTCGAGGGCGGGCCTGCGGGACCCACGGGCCGTGAGGACGGCCGCGTCCTCCTCGACGCTCCCCAACCGCGCGCCGCGTCCCCTCCGCACCCTGACCCCGCGCCCCTGACCCGCCCGCCGCGCACCCACCTGGAGAAACCACGACGAGCGCGAGGGCAGAAAGGAAATGCTGCCTCCCCCGGCAGCGATTTTGCCGGGCGGGGCGGGGCCTCCGCGAGTGCTTCCGGGTCCCGGCGCGCCGCGGCAGGTCAGTTTGGATCCCTCCCGCCCCGCGCCGCTCCCTCCGACTCACTTCCGCTTCCGGCGGGGCCGCGGGCCGGGAAGCGGTGCCGGGAGGGGCTGCAGGGGCGGGGCTCCGGGTGGGCAGGGGCCCGGGGGCGGGGCTTGGGCGGTGTTTGGGGGAAGGGGCTGCGGCGCCGGAACCGGCGGCTACTTGGTCGCGCGGCGCCCGGGTTCGCGTCCCCGCAAACGTGAGGTCCCGCCCAGGGCCGAGGGGGCGAGGCCGCAGCTCGGCGCAGGGCGGCCCCGGGCGCTGGGAAGGCGTTCGCTCCGGCCCAGGGAGAGGCTCGGAGCGCCGGCGGGGCAGCGGCGCGGGCCCACGTGGTGCGGGCCCAGACTGCCTTGGGGACGAGCAGAGGCGTCCGCCACCGCGCTGCGGCGCAGACCCCGGCCTGGACCCACTCCGAGGACACAGCGGAGAGGCGCAGAGACCAAGGCCCGCGGGCAAGGCGGAGCCCCAGGGGGAGCCACAGCACCGGCGCTGGGGTACAGAAACCAGCCCACGGGCAGGGATGACCTTGGCCGAGGCAGCCGGCAGAACCAGGGCAAACCCAGCCTTTGCCCCGCATCACCCCCCGCTCCCCAGGTGCCTCTTCCCCCTTCCTCTCCCAGTCACCCGCTCCATTCCTCCACATTGCCAGGCGCATTCTCAGTGCCAAGGGTCCATTACTGAAGATAATACAAAAATCCCTGACTGCAGAGGGTCTTGGAGTCCCCTGCCCCACATTTCTGGACTGCAAGGCAGGCCCTCAGCTTAAACGTCTGGCTGGACTTCGTCCAGATGAGACACCAGCCCTTTGAGCACGGGCTTGAGACCAGGTACATCCTGCCTTCTACACAGGGGCTGCACAGAGTTGGGCCTTCAGAAACGGGAGCCTGGGAAACCCAACTGCCCCTTTGCCTGGCAAGCCTTCCTCATCCACCAAGTCCACACTCCGACGTCACTTCCTGACCCAAGTCTGCGTCAGGCTGCGCAGGTAAGGACTCTCCTAGGGCTCAGTCCACTCACACTGTGGGACTGCACATAAGTGCCCAAAGTTGAGTGTCTGTGCAAACAATCCCTGTTAGTCTGGCCACATGGTGCCCTGTTCAAGTCACTGTCAACTTCATAACAGCCCTGGGGCCTGGTTGGAGCTGAAGCTGCAAGTCCCCTCATCCCTGGAAACCAGTGTTGGAGTGGGCAGTGTGTCTGCTACTGATTCCACTGGGTTCTAGAAGCTAGGCATCAGGAGTGAGGTTACTGAGGCCAGAGCCTTCCAGAAGGTCATTCCTTGTTTGTGCAGGCCCTGGGAGGTGCGTGCTCTCTCCAGGACCCCCAGCACGGACAGTCATGACCTGTTTATGTTTGTGGTTGGGGATTTGCACAGCTGGCCTGCCGGCCTGCCTCCAGCAAGGCCTGATGACCAAGAGATCTTTCTGTAGCTGGAAGGCAGGAGACAGAAGCAGCTAGAGTATCAGAACAACAGGAAGGGGAGAGTGGCAAAGAGAGGTAGGTCTGCAGACCATCTTTTGTGAGTATACAGCAGAATCAAGAGCCCAAATAGAGACGCACCTATGTGGTCAGACGATTTTTTGACAAGGGTACCAAGACCATCTAAGGGGCAAAGGACTGTCTTCAACAAATGGTGCTAGAAAAACTACATATCCACGTGCAGAAGGACAAAGTTAGATGCTTACCCAAAACCATATACAAAAATTAAATGGATCAAGGACCTAAATGCAAGGCCTAAAACTATAAAGCTCTTAGAAGAAAACATAAGAGCACAGACCCTATGACATTGGACTTGGCAGTGACTTCTTGGGTGTGACACCAGAGGTACAGACAACAACAGAAAAAACAAACTGGGCTTCATGAAAATTTTTTAAATTGTGTACACCAGACGCTATCACCAGAGTACAAGGGCAGCCCACACAATGGCAGCAAATATTTGCAAATGATACATCTGCTAAGGGATCAATATACAGAATGGAGAACTAAAATTCAACAAAGAAGAAAGAACCCAATGCAAAAAGGGGCAGAGGGCTGCCTAGACATTTCTCCAGAGAAGATACAGATGGCCAAGAAGCCCGTGACAAGATGCTCCACATCACTAGTCAGGGAGATGCCACCTCACACCCAGTCCGAAGGCTACTGTAAATACATGTATACAGGTATACCTGTGTGTGTGTGTGTGTAAAAACAAAATAATAAATGGTGAGGATGTGAAGTAATAGGAACCTTTGTGCATTTTTGGTAGGAATGTAAGATGGTATAGCTGTGGTTGAAAACAGTACAGTGACTCCTCAAACAATTAAAAACAGTTACCATGTGATCCAGCAATTCCACCTCTGAGTATAAACCCGAGAGAACTGAAAGCAGGGTCTCCGGGGGTATTTGTGTGCCGTGCTCACGGCAGCAGCCAGCAGGCGGAGGCGACCCGAGCGTCCGCTGGTGGGTGGATGGATGAGCCAGGTGGGGCGTATCCATTGGGAGTATTATTCACCTCACGTGCCTACAGATGAACTTTAAGGACTTAAGTGAAATAAGCCAGTCACAAAAAGACAAATACTGTGTAAGCCCACTTCTATGGCGTACTTTGAACAGTTAAGGTCAGAGTAGAACGGTGGTCACCAGGGTCGGGGGAGAGGATGAAGGGTCTAGCGTTTTAATGGGGGCAGTTTCAGTTTCACCACATGAAAAAGTTCTGGAGATGGATGGTGGTGATGGCACATAATATATTTAATGCTATTGAACTGTACACTTACAAATGATTAAAATGGTAGATTTTATGTGTGTCACAATAAAAACACTTCTTTATAGGGCACGTGGGCACACACACATGGCATCACAGGGTCCTTTCCCTTAGGGTGGGGTCCCAAAGCCAAGTTCTTCAAATGGGAACTTGGTGCCCCACCCCCTTGAGCCCATGAAATCTGCATGAGCCCCTCAAGAAATGCTGTCCAAAGTCTCAGATCCCACAAGTAGAGGAATGAGTGGTTCCTCGGGGACCCTCTCGGGGTCCTGACATCTGTAGGTGGGGGTGCAGCCACTCGGGCTGGAGCGGCAGGCTGCTAGGTGTTGGAGCCTAGGGAGAGATGTCCCTTCGTGCCACCTCCAGTGTCCCCAGGAGCTACTACAGGGGCTCCAAGAGCGGCGTCTGGCTCTGCATACCACCCTTGGAGGGTCCCAAAGCAGGGCTCGCCTGTCTGCTCCCTGCCCGTGGCCCTGCTCTCTGGCCCCTTACCTGTGGGATACATTGCTGGTTGAGCTTACTGTGGGGGCTCCAGATTGGGAAAAGGCCAGAGAGGGTGGGCTGAAGGCGGTACGGGGCAGGAGGACCTAGCATTTGAAGACATGGTCAAGCTGAGACATTCTTCCAGATCCAGGGGCCCAGAAAAGCAGCTGTTGGTCTCAGTCATAGTCTCCAAGTGCCCCTGTGTCTACACCAGCACATAATGCTTATTCCTGACCCCACTCCACTCCCCAAGTGCTCTAGATAACCTTGAACGCCAGGATCATTCATGTTAGGGTTGCAGGCAGTGTGTCCTATCTCTCTGCCTCTTAGATGAATGACCTCGGACAAACTACTTAGCTGCCTCTTCCTCCCACGTATGAAGCGGGGACGATGGTCATAGAGCCACACTGCAGGGCTGGGGCGAGTGCAGTGCTCGGGACGCGTGGCGCTCGGGAGACCCTCAGCATGCCAGCTATCACCATCACCGTCACCACCATCGTTGTTTGTATGTTGTGGCCCCACGTCAAATGGCTTGATTTGATTTCCAGGGTTGGTGTCTGAAAACTGTACTGTAACCACACCAGTCTTGTCCAGGGCCCCATTCTGGCTGCCCAAGCCGGTGACAGAGGCCAGGGTGTTTGGTCAGTGTCTGCGTGCAGCAGCCCCTGCCCGTTCCCCAGCACCATCCTGCAGGCCCACCTCACAGACGGGTAACAGGTAAAAGGATGTCAGGCACGTGGTAGGGCAGCCTTTGAGGGGAGCCTCCCTCCTCCCAGAGCAGCAGCTTCTGGACTAGGCAGGGCCAGGCCAGCCCGAAGTGCATTGTGTGTGGAAGGGAACCAGCCCCAAACCAGGAAACCCTCCTTCCGGGCCTGGGCGGGGACCCAGGGTGAGCAGCAGGTCAGGGCCGAGGGACAGGCTTTGCCCCAGCAGACCTGACCTGGAGCTTCGGCCACCAGCCCCTCCCAGCCGCCGTCCGCTCTTCCAGGAGAAGGCCTGGCTCAGGACATAGTGCTGCTTCAGAGGGACTCCTGGGGGACAGGGAGCATGCAGGCTCCAGGAGCCACTGTGGGCCCGGCCCTCTGCCTCCCAGCTGTGACTCAGCGCCATGCCCTGGGCTATGGTCAGCAGCCCTCCCCCGTCACAGGGAGGCTCACAGGAGGCCATGGGGGCGCGCGGCCTGCTGCTCCAGCCCGAGTGGCTGCCCCCCCACCTACAGATGTCAGGACCCCTAGGGGGTCCCCGAGTAACCACTCGTTCCTCTACTTGTGGGATCCGAGACTCACTGGTGTTGGGTCAGGGTCTGGGTGGCCCAGTTCCCTTCCCCACCTGGCTCCCAGCCGGCTCCCACTGACCCCTCCCCAGGTTATAGGTGAGGGTACTTGGAGCCGGCAAGGGGACTGGCTGGGCGCTGCGTGTGCACCTGGAGAGCTGGCCAACAGTGACTCTTACCGGGACCCACCCAGTGAGAGACACTGTGAGGTCAGAAACACCCAAGTCTGCCCATCTTCTGGCCGCCTCTCCTGGAAGCTGTCTGCGGAGGACTGGGCCGGCAGGAAGAGGCGCTTCCAAGCACACAGCGTCCCCCTGCTCACCCAGCTGACACTGCAGCCGCCACCAGGCCGGCAGGGGGGAGTTGCAGGTTCCCAGGGAGAAGGCGCAGTAGGGCCCACCTCCACCCCAGGGCCAGGCCCTCCTGCAGGAGCCAGTTAGGCCCCCAAGCTGACCTCTGACCTGGGCCGTCCACCAGGAGGCGGGGCAGCGAAGTAATGGGCAGAGCCAGGGACCTCCACCCGGCTTTGTCCTCTCAGTCTCAATTCACCCACCAGGAGGTTGACTATGTCCTGCCCAGTTCTGGGGGGTTGGGGGTGGAAGTGGGGACCCACAGGACGGGGGCCACTGAGGGCCTATGACTTCAGGGGGAAAATGTGTTTCTGGCCCAGGGCGAATAAATCACCACTGACATCAAAATCAGCCGAAGGAAAAACTAGATGGGGAGAAGGCCTTTTACCATTTACAAGAGTCCTGGTTCTTCCCCTGCGGGCCCGTTTCTCTCCCTTCCCGGCCAGGAAGACTCCCAAACCTCTGGGGCCAGCGTGCGCTCGCCTCTGCCCACCCCTTGTAAGCACCTATTGATACAGAGATGGATTAAGGCCAGGCAAGAGATTCTGGAAATACTGCCATTTTACCCACAGGGCCTCACGAAGGGCAGAGAGCTGTGCAAAGGCCGCACTGCATCTGCAGCAGCAGTGGGTAGGAGGGCACCCTTAGGCCGCCCCTTTTCTGCAGCCTTTGGGCCCCGCCATCATGCCCCTGTAGGGCCAATCTGTGTGTGAGGCCCAGCAGGCTCTGTGGAGCCGTGACTCCAGCCAACGTGTCTTCAGCAGTCTTGCTGAGGGTCACCACCTCTCTGGGGGGGGTCCTGACCCTGGGCCAGGCATGGCAAGGCCCCATGGAGGCCACATGGCAACCTGTGAGGAGGCCCAGTGTGAGCCCATTTTACAGGGCAGGTTTGCAAGGCCGTCCCCAGAGACTGTGAGGGTGTGGGGGGTTTCAGAACCCAGGAGTGCAGGGCTGAGATGCACACCCAGGTCAGGCCTTTGTGCTGGAGGGGAGCCCCATGCCGAGGGCTGATGGTGGGCTGATGGTGGGCTTCAGGCACAGGCATGTTCAGAAGCTCTGGTTTGGAGGTTCCTCGTCTCCCCTCCCCACCCTGCTGACACCCACAGGGCCTGAGATGGGTGGTGACAGGCCCTGCTCCCAGCACAGCCTGGTTGTCTAAGCACCAGGCCAACTGGGTATGCCAGCGGCTGCCAAAACATGCCCAGTGGCAAGGCCTTGTTTGGCCTTGAAAGCCGAGGGGGAGAGTGACAGGATCCACATTCCTGTCCCAGGCCTGGCCCAGGCTTGTCTGGCTCAGCCGGGCCCCAGCTCCTCTCGGCTCCGGGCAGCTTCTCCCCCACTGCCGGACTCTGCATTGCTCTGGGACTCTGAGGTCCCAGGATGTCCAGGAGTGCCCTCCACCTGCTATGGTCTCATGCAGGTGGCTGTGGGCAGGCGGCTATGCAGGGCAGAGGCTGTCCTGGACCCCAGGTGGGCACTAGGCCCTGCAGGGTGCAGCATGGATGGTCCCTGTCCCCAGGGGACAGGGAACAATACACATCTCATCTCAGGAGGGTCCAGGGCAGGCCTCACCCAGGGGCAGTTCCCCCCAGGACATGGGACAGTGCCAGTCTGTCACAACCCGGGGAGAGCTGGGACGCTGCTCAGCACCCCATGGTGCCTGCTGTAGGGTTTTGAAGGGTGGTGGCTTCGCTGAGGGCTTGTAGGCTGGGTGGTCCCCGTGAGGAGGTGTCCCAGAGGTCCTTTCACCTCACACTGGGCAGCCCAGCGCCCCTGCAGCCAGGAGAGAGAGCGGGATGGGGAGAGGCAGGCAGGGGAGTCCAGAGGCAGAGGCCAGAGCACCATCCCTCCCTCCAGGCCCTCAGCTCCACAGCTCTGCCACATTCCTCCCCAGTAGGGCAGGGGTCGGGGGCTCAGCGCATTCCTGGTGGAGATACGGGAGTCCTGGGAGACAGTCTGCACCAGCTCCCCTCACCAGGGGACCCAGATAACACCCTGCAGGCTCCGCCCCTCTGGCTCGTGGGTTGGGGGGCCTTCAGAGAGCATGTAGACACTCAGCTAGGAGTGAGCCTTCCAGGACGGGGAGTGAGCCCCTTGCAGGTACCGTCAGGACTTACCAGCCCGAGGTGGCCAGCTGGCAGCCGCCCGACCGGCTGGGGCAGAGCCACACAGGGCCACAGTCAGAGGAGCAGGACCCAGCAGTCACACAGCCTCGGAACCTCGTCTTCCCATCTAAAGAATGGGCTTCTGTGGGCATCAAATTAGGCAGCGCACATTAAGAACTTGCCCAGCCCCCAGCGAGGGGCACCAGGTAGAGCAGCTCCCTGAGGCCCCCTGGGTGTTTGGCAGGGCAGCACTGAGGGGCTGGGGCCAAAGGGCCCGAGTCAGACGGTGAAAATAAGGCAAGAAAACACCATTAGCCCCATTTGCTCAGGGGTCCGTGGCCTGAGGGCGCGTAGCAAGCCGAGATGGCGCCAGGAGCCTGGGGAAGCAGGAGGGCCAGGCTCCAAGGGGCAGCTGCCGGCCCCTGGCCTTCCCTCTGTCACACCATCCTGGCTTCTTGGAAGGAGCTCCAGGGAGACCAGGCACAGACCGCCAGACCCCTTTCAAGAAGGAAACTGGGTTCCCAGTAGATTCCCCCCACCACTGGTGGTCTGGGGTGGGGGGACTTGGTGTGTTTACATTCCCCCAGGAAATACTTCCCCAGAAGAGCCTCAGGACAAATGTTTTATAAATGTTGGAATTTTCAGCCTGAAGCTGAGCCCAGCCACCAGCCTCTCCCCACAGGCACGGGGAGGGCCCAGGGGGGGAATCCTGGAGGGGAACCTCATTACCCACCCACCACCTTCCTCCTAGCCAGACAGACTGAGCTGGTGGCTTCCAGGACTGACCGGGAGCAGGCCTGGGCAGGCAGGACGCGGCCCAGGGCCCACGGGGTGCAGCCAGGATGTTCCCTCCCACCGGGCCTCCCTGCCCTGGTATTCCATAGCCCTCCCTTTATGAGATCGGGATGACAGCAGATAGGATAGGATTCAGTGTCACCTGTGTCGGATAGGGGAGCTCCCAGCCAGGCCCCCTGTGCTCAGGCAGATTCAAATTCAGGCCCCTGAGGCACAAGCCTACAGGCTAGCCTTTACTGTGACCAGGGGCCTGGTGGGGAACTTGCTGAGAAGGGGGAGGGAAGGGCCACAACCCAGCTAATGCAGACAGACCGTGAGGTGTCTCACACACCAGGCTGAGTCCGTCTCCATTCAGGGCTGGGCCTTGGGTTCACTGCAGCCCTAAACACAGGCCCACACCTCAGGCATATAGGTGGTCTACGGGCACCCTAGGCAACTCTGCCTCCACCTGCTGCACCTGAAGGCCTGTGGGCACCGATTCCACCCCAGCCGCACCTCCACTGCCCACTGGGTGGCTGAGACCCTGCCCTCCAGGGGTCTCCACCCAGCTGAGCCTCCCAGACACTTGGAGAGGCCAGTGGCCAGGCCATCCCACGCTGGCTCCTGGTCCCTGGTGTCCTGCTCAAAGAGCCCACCGCCTGAGGCTTGGCGTGTTAGGGCAGGTATGGGGACCTTGAGCCTTTTTTATGGCTGGACTGCGTGCACTTATTTATCCGCTTGTCCACTGGTGGGCCTTTGGGCTGTTATGCACTGAGTGGCCACAAGGCTCGTGGACAAGGCTGTGTGTGGACACATGTTCACCTCTGTCTCAAGTATGTGCCCGGAATGGAAGTGACTGGGTGTTTACTCTTTGCAGAAGCACCAGGCTGGTCCCCACAGGGGTGCCCCACTGGCATCCAGCCTGCAGGGGAGGGGCCCTGCTCCTCGGCCTGCGTGCGCACCTCTGCTTGTCTGCTGTCCATCTGCTCGGTGGCTGCAGGGGCAACAGGATACACCTGCTCAGCCCAGAACCCCCATGCAAAACAAAGAGTAAAACGATAAAATTAAAGGAAATAAATAAAAAATTTTAATAGTTGTTGAATAAATGAAAAAGAATATATCACAGACTGTACACTCTGTAGGGTGGGCTCAGAGCAGTGGGGAAAGGTCCCTGCTGCTGCGGAAGGGCATGAAGCCTTTCCTAAGGTGGCAGGGAGGCTGGAGCTCCGGCAGCCAGAGGCCAGCTTGAGATGGGCTGCGGGGCAGAGGCATGAGGGCCTCGGAGGGTGCGGGACTGAAGCTTGGGCAGAGAGCAGGGCTTAAGGGTAACAGGGCAGCTTGCCTCGGAAAAGTCACCTGGCGTGGCAGGCAGAGAGCAGCAGAGGGGGGACCCCTTGTCACTGCTGGGGACTGTAGGACAGTAGGTCTCGGTGAGGCAGGAGCCTGGCAGTGAGTTCCAGCCAGAGCCTGGGGCAGGTCAGACCTCCTGGCCTGTTCCAAGGTGGGGCTGGTGCCAGGCCAGGCCAGCCCAGGAGGAGGAGCCCCTTGCTGAGGGCTGGTGGCCTGGCTGGGCAGGCACAGAGCAGGGACTGCAGGACCCAGGCCCTCCTGGCAGGGGGAGGGTGTTTGCATGGTTTGCGTGGTGCCAGGAGGGACAGGCTGACTTGAATGCACCCTTGCCAGGAGGCAGACCCAGCAGTGTTCAATGAGCCTGCTCCTCCTGCTGCAGGGGACCCCCAACCAGGTGACCCAACACCAGGGAGGAGTCTGAGCCGAGCTGGCTCCCCGCGGGAGGCTGGGGTGCAGGGCCATTCCAGGCACTCCCATGCTCACAGCGGCCTGGGTCCCTGCCCTTCTCTGGGGGATCAGATTCCTTCTGGGCGCGCGGCCTCCGGGCCATATAAGGCCAGCTGTGGGCACTCCTGGAGAAGCTGCAGGGCCCTCACCCGCCCCATCCCCCATGGGAACCAGAGCCTGGCCAGGCCCCCAAGGACTGAGGCGGGGGGGGAAGGGGCCCGATAGAGCTTCGGTCCATGAGGGAGGGCATGCTAGCCTGTCCCTGGGTGCCACCCCATCCTCCATGCTGGAGCCCCCACCCCTTGCTGTTTTCCCCAGGGCTGTGCAGCCTGGGGTACAAGCAGAGGGGTGGTGAGGGTGGGGCAGGGGAGTCCTGGGGCCAAAAATCAAATAGAATAAAAAAGACTTTGGCCAACTGGGCATCAGGTGTGGGTGCTGGAGAGGAATGTGTTCGGTGCCTCCTGCACCCTGACGAGGTCCGCGCGAGGGAGGTGCTGGGGCTGGGGTCCTAGGAGCAGTCCCAACCTTTGCCCTCACAGACTATGGCACCAGAGAGACTTGGGTTTCTGAGGAGGCCCCAGGGGCGCTCCCTCCCTCTGGGTTCTCAGGGCTGCCACCCAGCCCAGTCCCCACCTGAGGTTGGAGCCTGCAATGAGCTGCTGAGGCTTGTCCACTGAGTCCAGGGAGGGGCCTCTAGTGAGCCAGGGTTGGGAGGTGTTGTCTAGAAAGGATGCAGACATGTAGGCCCAGCACAGGCAGCACCCCTCCACATACCCCCACTCCCAGCAGGGGCAGCTTTTTCCAAGCAAGGCCCCCTTCCAGCTCACAGACCCCATGCCTAGAAGGGGCACAGGCCATTGGGGCACAGAACTGAGGGGCTCTTCCTAGGAGCCTAAAGCTCCCTCTAAGCCCCCCAGGGTTCAGGGCCTGGGGAGATGAAGCCAAGAGGCCATACCTTCATGTGGGGGGCACTGTCTGGCCCCTACTCTTTGCCAGGCAAGGACATACAGCAAGGTAGATAGGCAGGGTTTAATTTAGTTAGACAAAATGGATGTATCCAAGAAATCAGGCCAGGGGAACACTGATGGCTCTCTGGGGTGGTACCTGCAGGCCTAGACCTGAGACAGGTGGCCAGAGGGCATAGGGGCCTATGTGTCCTGGGGCCGGGGGTTGGGGGGAGTAACAAAGCCAAAAAGTCCTGTATGAGAGAGAGGACAGGTTACTGGCACACAGGCATAGCCGGGAGGTGCCCAGCTCTGCAGGACCTGGAGGCTGAGTGGGGGGGGGGGGTCTGGTTTTCATCCTGAGCCTGGAAGAGATGGGTGAGGTGCAGCACCAGCTCAGAGCCCAGGGCCCAGCAGGTGCTCAGTACCTGGAGCTATTATTATAAAGGTTCCTGCCCGCAAGGGAGAATCTCTGACAATGGTGACCTTTCGAATTCCTCTAGCTCATGGGCCACTGCACAGAACCAGGCATCACAATGTCAGCCGAGGGAGGGGCTCTCACACACTGAGCAGAAGCCCCTGCGGCTGAGGACAGGGGCTGTCCAGCCGGAGCCTGGGCTCTGCATTCCTGACCCAGGGTTATCTGCACTTTGACAGCATGCTGGTCACTCCACGGAGAGTCATGAAGCCCCATTATTCCTGAGCATCCTGGGCTTGTGGGCTTTTGATATGGTTGTGCCTGCCTGTCCAGGGTGCCGGCTGGGAAGAAGGCAAGCCAAGTGGGAAACAGGAGCTTTGGGGAACCTCTTCAGAGGGCCCAGGACCTGGGGATGCTGGCCAGCCAGGTCTCCTGGCACCTGGGCCACCTAAGCCAGTCTGTGCCCCCTCTGGTGTGCAGAACCACCTTCCCCCATCAGGATGCCTATAGGGCAGATCTGCAGTAGGCACCCTGGGGAGTATGGCCTATGAGTTGGGCATGTAACAGGCAGATGGGGACCCTCCTGGAACTCTGAGGTCGGAAGACTCCCACAGAAGCGCCTTGGCTGGGCAATTTGTAGGTCAAAACCATCTTTCCTAGTTGCGGTCACCCCGGAGCCTGGTGGCCCCTGAGGTTTCCCAGAACCACATGCCCTAGAGGCTGGGAAGAGCCCTGTGGTTGCCCAGCTGGGGCTGCAGGAAGCATGTCAGAGCAACAGCAGGACCTGTCCCTGTCTCTCCATGCCAGAAATGCCAGGAGTCCCCTGGCACCACCCTCTGAAGGCAGCAGTCCTCAGTGGGGTGGAGACAAGTGGTGGCCTGGGAGGGGAAGGGGCACTCCTGGCCCAGGAGAGGGGCCCAGCCAGTCCCCAGCCCATGGCCCCCTTTCCTTGTGCCAGCCCTCCAAGCTCCCAGGCTCTGAGCTATCTCAGCAGGCTGTGCCGGCCAAGGGCCCTGGGAGGCTCCTGGCTGAGCAATGGGCACAGAAACCTGGGTACTTGCCTGGCCCTGTTGGGTGTGCAACCTCCAGATGAGGCCTTCTCCCAACTGTGAGTCCTCAGGGCACCCAGACAGGGTGTGCCCCCTCCTCAGGACCCAGCTTAACCATGGCTGAGAGTAGCCACCAGAATCTACCTTGCCCCATGTCCCAGGTTTCCCTGCCCTGTGGATAGAAGCACATTCTTGCCAGCTGAGTCCCTGAGAAAGGAATCAGAGCAGCCCTGAGAAAGGGAATGTGGCCTCTGCTATTCCAAACCACAGTGCCAGCTTCTCCTGGAACCCTCTTTCTGCTGAAACCAATATTCCCAGAAGGGAGCAGAGAGTCACCCAGCCTCACTCAGCCTGAGCCACATGGCCCTGCTTCCTCTGTGCGGCTTCCTTAGGGCTACAGGCCCAGGGTGCAAGCTGGCTCTGGGGACAGGAGGTCCGGCACAGTCATCTGTTGCCAACTGGCTGTGGCGACGTAGTGCGAGCCTGGAGTGGATGGGTGCCCCGAGCAGCTGCCCCCTGGAGAGGCCCAGGGTTTACATCTGGAGTGGAGGCTGGACACTGCAGCCGCCGGACAGATGGGGCCGAGCAGGGGGCTCCTAGGGGAGCCGTGGGTGTGAAGGCAGGAGTTAGGTAGGGCTGGGCTGGCCTGGCCCAGGGCCCCATCACAGGGGCCTTATCCCAGGGCTGAGAGGGATTCTGCCCAAGCTCCACCTAGGGGTGGGACAGCACCCCTTCCCTGCTTAGGCTGCCACCGTCTCTGACCCTCCACAGGTTGCCAGGCTCCTCTTACCCTGGGGCTGGTGCGGGGGGCCAGAGCCTGGCTGGTCAGGGAGGAAGGCTGCCTTTGTGCCCCTCCCCCGTGAGCCGCCTCCTTTGACTGCCAGCCGGGGGACTGGGTGTCTTGCCCCTGTGGATTCAGGACAGAGCGCTGTGGCTGCAGGGCTGGCTGGGGAAGGGGGCACATTAGGGACTAGTGCCCAAAACATGCTCAAGAAATGCTGGGGAGAAAACCACTCATGGGTCAATCCCTTCCCTTTCCTAGCTCTGTACTCTGGACCGGCCCTTGGACCTTTCGGCCTCGGTTTCCCCATTGGCAAGTAGGAAAGGTGGCTGGGTGACCCAGAAGTGAGAGGAAGATGGGAGACACCCTTGCTGGGCCATGTGGGGATGGCTTGCTGGAAATGTGACATGGGCAGCAGGGTGGAGGTGGGAAGAGATAGGCCTCCCCTCCCTGGCCCCCTAGAGGCCCATGTGCAGCCCGCTGGGTTAACACCTCCCATCTCCTGGCTGTCCCAGGGGGCCTCTCCCCATTGGGGAGACCAGCTGGCACAGGCTGGGGGTGCAGAGTAGTCTCACCCAGCCCCTTTCACCACACTCCCCTCTGCCCATTTCACCCCCTCCTCCCCACTGGCCGTGTCCCGACCCCACCTTGCCACCACTTGTGCCCGGGGCAGCTGTCTGCCAGGAAGCCGCGGGCCAGGGATTAACTCTCCCTGTCCCTCTGCTGTCTCTTTGCCCTTGGACAGCGGAGGCCTGGCCACTATGGGGCTCAGAGGCCTCCCACCTGACATCTCTACAGGTGGGCCCCTCCAGCGATATTGGGAGGCAGACACTCAGTGCAGGGTGGGGAGGGTGGAGGTGGAAGGGAGGTTTTCCAGCCCAGCACCCAGGCTGCCAGGGTCCCCAGCTATCAGAGGGTTGCCAGAGTATCTGCTGTGCTGTGATGTGAGGATGGGGGCCCTCTGGGCAGTAGGGAGGGCAGGGGCAGGGCAAACCCCCATCTGGGAGCCCTGCTACTGCCCAGACTCGTCTGACACTAGAACGATCATAAATTAGCTTGTGAGCCTGTGTGAGACTTCAACCCAGACAGGGGAGGTTCTTGACGCTGATCCAGAACAGATTGGACAATTTTAAGTAAGGAAGGAATTCATTAAAGCGAGAGTAGCAGCAGGGAAGAGCAGAGGGAGGAAGGGGCAGCTCACTGAGCTCCTGCCCGGCCCAGGGCAGGTCCCTTGCCGACTCCTAAAGCCAGGGCCACCTGGTGTGCAGGGTCTGTGTGGATCTGCACGGGGTGGGAACTAAGCCACTACCACCCTAGGACGTGGGGGAGCCGCAGAGCCCTGCATGGAGTGAGTCTGCGTTCTGAGAACTTCCCAAGCGCCAAGAAAGGAGATCTCGGGCAGGCTGCTAAAGAGCGGGATCGTCCGCTGCAGTCCCGCCTGGGCCACCCGGGAGACGGGAACTCGGGAACTCGCAGGCCCAACTCAGAGCTCTCAGCAGCCCTGCCCTGCTTGTCTGAAGTAGGACAGAAAGAGAAGACCTGTGCTTAAGACTAGAATATTGAATGAAAAACAGCAAAGTAACAAAAACACTGCTGGAAGAGCTCAGAGACAAGACACATTAAGTTGGGCAGCGAGAAGGCTTTATTTAAGGTAAAGTACACACTCTAAGAAAAGGGAGAGTGTGGGCAGCCTCAGAGAAGAGGTGTGCTTAAAGTTTAGGATTCATGTCTTTTAAGAATCTCAAGAATGGGGCGAAGGGCCAGGGAAGGTGCACAGGCCAACTGTGGTCTCAGGGCGTCCGTCTCCAGGGAGACACTACACTGCCATCCACAGTCAGCCCTCTAGAGATTCTGCGAGATAAACTTAACACAGGAATTCATTGATCCAGCTCTTCTCCAAGATAGTGGTCACCCTCAAGCAGTGGGGACATACCACTTAGGGCTGCTTGTACTGCCTTAACATAAGGTCGCTTGGTTATTGGCTGGTTACCATAAAATATGTTAGGATTTACCTCCTAATTCCCTGGCTACTAAAAGGGAACCTTAGCCTTAAGGTGGGGTCCCTCCTTTTCTTACTGTACTGTTTATATCTCAGCATTTTTCATCCTAGGCAGGAAACATTAACCCTGACGTTTGCCCCGGGTCCCGGCCCCACCTCAAGCCAGCCGGCCTGTGAGGAGCCTCGGATTCCTCCTCCCCGTGCCGCCCTCCGGGTCGGCCCCTCCCCACCTGGAGGCATCCTACGAAGGGAGCCTATCTCCTCTTTCTCTAGGTGGAGGGGCTAAAGGTGAGGCCTCCGAATTATGAGGGGGGTAGGGGGGACGACGAGAGCGGAGGGTCATCCCACTGCCTATTTCCCAACCCCAAAGAGAAGGGGCAGCTCAGCCTGGAGGGGTTCACGATTCGCAGGAGGCCAGGGGCAGCCAGGAAGATGTGGTGCAAGCTTCAGGAACAGCTTCAGGCCAGGACCCCTGCCAGGACCAGCTGGTCATTGCTTTGCACACTCACCCAGCCACCCAGGACTGTCTGGGGGGTCCCACGTGGGACACACACCCGCTGTCCTGGCTCAGAGAACAGGGGAGCTGCCAGCCCGGCAGCTGCGTTCCCCTGCCATCCCTCACGGACTTGCCTCCAGGCCGATGAGGGACATGAGCCTGAGGGGAGGAGATCCAGTGGCCAGAGCCATCCAAACGCAGGAACAGCTGAGACACAACCCTTAGCTCTGGCCTCTGGGTCCGGACCCATTTCATGGGCAACCTTGGGAGCCCTGTGCAGGGGAGTGGCCTGAGCCAGAGGGCTCCTGGACAGAGATGGTGGAGTCCACAGTGACCCAGAGGAAGGCGTCGCAAGCAAAAGGGCTGGCTCACTACCCTCCACCCCCAACCCCCACAGCAAACATGCACACAGCAGGTGCTCAGCAGGTGCCCTTTCAGCCACCGTCCTGGCCCTCAGGAGGCTATCAGCACCCTCCCTTTGCCACAGGGGCCCCATAGGTGGGCACGCAGGGTCCAGTCCCCCCTGGTCCATTTCCCTATTTTAGAGTATTTTTAAGACCAACCTGGGGCAGGCAGGAGCCAGGCAGGGGTGAATCTGGCCTGGCTGCCCCAGGGAAGCACGGGGTCTCCCGGTCCCTTTGCAGATCATACTCCCTCCAGGCCCCCACCTGCGACCACTCACAGCGAGCCGCGTGCTCATGTGGTACACCTGCAGGATGCGGCGCTGGCAGTCTGAAGGGGAGAAAAGCCCAAAACTGGCCCAGGGAGAAGGGTGGGCCAGCGCGGGGCCTGCGGGAGTCCCTCCGTCAGGCCAGGGGGACCCAAGCGTCCAGGTTCCCGAGCGCTCGGGGCGCTGTGCCGGTTTTGGCGGAGGGTGGGACGGGCTGGGCGTTAATAGGGCAGATGTCCAGGCTGGACCCAGGGAGAGCGTGCCCTGGTTGGGGCCACAGCGCCGGCGCCCAGGCCGCCGGGCACGCTCGGCCCACAAGAGGTGCCCAAAGTTAGGGAAACAAAGAGTGGAGCCGCGGGGCTGGGAAAAGCCGGCCGGGCGCGCGGGGCGGGAGCCACGCCCTCGGGCCCCGCGGCGCCACGTTCCCAGGGCCTGGCCCGGGGCCAGCAGGTGCCCCTTCCGGGAGGCCGGCCGGGGCAGGAAGGGTTAAGGCCCCAACTGCCCCTCCCGTCCCCTCCCCCTCCGGGGCGCGGGGCTCGGGCCCGGGCGGGCCGGGGCGGGGCCTAGCATTCGCGGGCGGGGCGAGCTGGCCGCCGCGCCGCACTCCCGCCGGGCTCCCCCGCGCCGCGGTCCGGAGCTGGAAGATGGCGAGGCCGGGAGCGCGGCTGTGCGTGCGGAGCGCACCCCGGGGCCCCACGCCGCTGCTGCTGCTGGGCGGGCTGGCGCTGCTGGGCGCGGCGCGGGCGCGGGCGGCGGCGGGCGGCGGCTTCAGCCTGCACCCACCCTACTTCAACCTGGCCGAGGGCGCCCGCATCGCCGCCTCGGCCACCTGCGGCGAGGAGGCCCCGGCGCGCGGCGCCCCGCGCCCCACCGAGGACCTCTACTGCAAGCTGGTGGGCGGCCCGGTGGCCGGCGGGGACCCCAACCAGACCATCCAGGTGAGCGCGGCCGGGGCGCCGGGGCCGGAGCGGGCTCGGGCTCGGCGGGGAACGCCCAGGTGCGGACCTAAGTCCCAGCGTCTCGGCCGGCGAGGCGGGTCGGCATTCCGGCGGACGGAAGGGACCCGGCTCGGCCAGAGAACCGTGCGTCCCTTCGGGAGGGCAGGACGCAGCGTCCCCACCACGGGCCTGGGGCGGCCGCACGCCCGTCGAGTTCGGCGGCGGTGGCACGGCGGGGGAGGGGGCTGGTGCCCAGTCCCTGGCGGCCCCAAGTCCCGGGATTCCGGGAGGGCGGGACTTGGCTGCCGCCGCCTGCAGCCCGAGGGGAGGGGACGGACCCGTTCAGCCTTCCCGCGGGACAGGCTGGAACCTGCTGGCGTTGATGGGACAGGGATGGGGGCGGGAGCAGCTAGGGCCCCTCGCCTTAGGGGCCATGCACTGGAGGTCCTCACTGGCCCGTGGCAGAGGGTTAAAGCCCTCCCCACTGGGCGTCTAGGGACTCAGTGGGACCCTGAAGGGGGCAAACATCATCGGGATTGTTAACTGGGGATGGGAATGTGGAGCTCCAGGTCAGCATCTCTGCCCTGAGGGTGGTGGGGTCCCTGGGCTTCGGTCTCCCTGGGAACATGTAGTTTCAACCTCCTGAAGACCCTCTCCAGGGCATGTCCACCCAAGCCACGAGCCTGTAAACGGGGAATGGTTAGGTGGCCCCATGCACAGACTCCCGACCAGGAGAGCAGGGCTGTTGAGAGGCTGTGGACTTAAGTTGGGAGCAGGGGTCCTGGGAGACTCCTTGGTGGATAAAGCCTTCAGGGGCCTCCTCCATGCCAAGCCCCCCACCCCTGCCGAGCCTTAGGAAGAGTCTGGGGGTCCCAAGGCTGATGTAACCTGAGCTGCCACCTTCATGGTCAGCATGGCTGGGGAAGGGGGGTTGGGGTGGGTGTTGCTCACATGGGTGATGGATGAAGGCCCCCTTCACTGTCTGCCCGCCAGTTTGCTGCCTTGACCCTCCAGTGGAGGGGAGGGACTGAGAGGAGCCGTCATACAGCAGAGCCATCCTGGGTCGCAGTGGCACTGCCCGCAGGCTCCTAGGTTGCCCATATGCCCTCGACCACACCCAGCACAGCTGGGATAGGAAATCTCAAAGCCTGTATTTTAGACGGGGAAACAGGCCTGGAAAGGCACTGACACCTGCTGAAAGCCCGACAGACCCAGATCTGGAGGGCGAACAGTAGAAACCTGTATCCCTGCTGCATGCCTTTGGGGCATCTGATTGACATCAAGGTGCCAGGGGCAGGGTCTCCAGAAGGAGCTTGGGTGGGGGTTTTGGAAGCTGCCCCAGAGGGCCTGGCTGAGCCCCTGTTGCCCCTCCTCCCTGCCCACTCATGCTGCCCCAGCCTGGGACCAGAGACCCTTAAGATGGCGTGGCATCCTGGGAGGGCCCTTTATTGCCCCCTTATAGTGCTTAAAGGAGCCGCCTGGGGCCAGATCCCCTCCCCTCTTGCTGAGGTTCGGGCTCTGGTCTGTAAGGTGGGCATAGTGTGAGGACCTGCCTCACCTGGGCTTGTGAGCCTGGCCTCAGGAGCCTGGGAGGCCACCTGTCGGACAGTGATGCTTGGCAAACGGTGGCAGCTGGAGTGTCACATGAGAAGCAGCTGCCCTGAATTCGAACCGTCAGGCCTGCCCTTCCAGCTCGTGGTCTGGCGAGGGAGAGGCTGGAGCAGGGCATGGCAGACAGACAGACATGTGCTGACTGGCTGGGTGGCCTTGGGAGAGTCACTGGACCAGCTGGCCCCCCACCTTGGCTGGTGCTGGTGTCTGAGCTGAGTGACTGGCACAGGAGGCGCCAGGGACGTGGAGCCTACCTTCTCCATCCCAGGAGCCCAGTCTTATGCTGGCATAGGGGACAGATCTTGGAGGATGTGGGGCCTAATGCTAGAGGCCCTCAGCTCCCAGGGCCCCCCTAGAGGAAATGAGACAGACGTTGGCTGGGGGGTCTCCCAGCTGGGGCTGGGGATGAGGTGTGCTGGGTAGCCGGAGCAAGCAGGCGGCCACTTGGGATCCTGGCCTTCCCAGCCTCAGGTGGGCATCAGAGGAGTTCTGGCAGGCCTGGGCCCCACAGGGGAAGTTGGGGGCTCAGCTGCCAGCATGGTGACTCACTGGGAGGGGAAGTCCTTATCGCTGCCCCGTGTTTCCTTGCTGTTCCCAGGAGGACCCTCTGCAGCAAAGGGGTGGAGGGAGCCCGGTTTCCCCAGTCCAGCCCACTATGAGCCAACACTGGGAGGGAGGCCCTGGTACCCGTCCCCTGCTGCAGCACATGGGGCCTGGAGTCGCCTCTCCCTGACTCTCTGGGGGAGCCTGAGCAGAAACTTCCCTGGTGCCCCTTAACCCAGCCTTGCCCTAGTGCTCATGGGCATGGGAGGGTCTTGACCACAGGCAACCTTCTCTGGAAGGCCTGCCACCCTGGCCGGATGGCACTGCCCACCTCCTTCAAGAAACCTCCTGTCTACCCCAACCCGCTCCAGGCCCCTGGCGACCTGCACCCATGTGCACGGGGCTTTCAGTGCCCCTCTTGAGCTCCCTCCTCCGCTCACCCCCTGTGAGGTCCTGCAGACCAGGGGGCCAGAGCCCAGGGTTTCAGTTTGGATGTCACCATCTAAACTTGGGGGTACAGCCCATGCAGGTCATGCCGCTTCCTGGGTGTCCTCTGTCACTCCCGCCCATCAGTATGGCGGCTCCAGACGTAGCTGAGAACGGGCAACCCAGAGCACCCCACACAGGGCTCCTGGGAGCCCGTGGGATGGGAGGCTGGGTGCCAGGATGCACGGTGGGGGCCGGGGGCAGACATACCCAGGGGAGGCAGGGGCACGTCATCTACTGAGGGCTTCGGAGCTGCCAGGCCTGGGTTCTCCCACGCTCCTACCTCCAAATCCTAGCACAGAGCCCGCCCACCAGGAGGCTGGGAGCAGTGGGGCCCAGCTCTGCCCCTGTGTACACCCCAGGCTCTCAGCACCTGCTGGTCCTCAACAGGGACAGTGGGCCAGGAAACTGCTGGGGACCTCCTCTGTCCTCCCAGAGGACAGGCCCCAGCTGGTGGCTGGACTGTGACAGAAGCAGCTGTCAGGCTCCGTGTGGGAGCCGTTGGTCCTGTGGTGGCTGAGGCAGGTGCCAGCATTGCCCCACTCTTCGGATGGGGACACTAAGGCTCAGTGGCTGCCATGCCTTGGCCCCGGCCACAGGGCTCGGAAGTGGCAGAGCCAGGAGGTCCAGGCATCGCCTGCCCGCTGCCCACATGCCGTCACTCTGGGGCCTGTTCCGACAGGCTGCTGTTCTGGCTTGGCTTTATTCTCTGGAACCCTAATCCAGACAGCCCTGGGTGGGAGCCTGGCAGGGGGTTTGTGAGGGACGGGCCGGTGGAAGAGGAGAGGGGGCCTGGTTCTCATGACCATTCTGGCTACCTGGACCGCTCACCTCCAGATGACCCCCACTTGTGTGTCTGTACGGGGTGTGTGACTTGCCTCTGGACCAGCCCATTTTCCTTTTCAACTCCAACCACACTGGCTTTCTTGCTCTCCAGCCCGTGGCTCTTTCTGCCACAGGGTCTTGGCACAAAAAGCCAGACGCCTGGAGCACTACCCCCTTACCGTGTAGGCTATAGATGCTACTTCCTCAGAGAGGCCTGCCTTGATTTCCCCCACCCAAATAGGGTGCCCCTCTCCCTGCTCTCCTGTTTCCTCTGTAGTGGGTGTGACCATTGCTCACACGGGCCATAGGCACTCAGTACGCGTTTGCCAAGAGAATGCATGAATGGTGGGTAAGAGCTTCGGGGTGAGACCAGTGTGATGGGGTCGGAGGGTGACGGAAGGGGGCAAGCGGTCCCAGCCCTTCTCACCCACCAACCACACCCCCTGCAGGGCCAGTACTGCGACATCTGCACGGCTGCAAACAGCAACAGGGCACATCCTGTGAGCAACGCCATTGACGGCACGGAGCGCTGGTGGCAGAGCCCGCCGCTGTCCCGCGGCCTGGAGTACAATGAGGTCAACGTCACCCTGGACCTGGGCCAGGTAGAGTCCCTCTTTCGCCTGCCACAGCCCTCACCCCTGTGCCTCTGGCTATAGGGCTCACCTTGGCGCATGGACCGAAGGGGAGGTCTCCGCCCAGAGTGAGGTCTCGGGGGGCTGGGCTCAGACAGGACTGCCAGGGGCAGGCCCAGCACCTGCTCTTTCAACATCCCTGTGGCTGTGGGAAGAGGGGGCTGGGTGGGGGCTCACTGGAGGTCACCAGAGCTGGGGGGTGGGCTGCCCAGTGCCAGGCCAGGCCTGGTGTTTACTCTGAGGAATTCCTGTGCAGGGAGCCAGGCCCTGGCGGTGTGGGAGGGGCCCCAGGAATGCAGAGACACCGGAAGTGGACATTCCTAGGATACCTGTGCTGCAGAGAGGACACTGCAGGCAGGAGGGCAGGCATTTCCCAGTGGTGGGCCTGGGCTGTGTCCCACCTCCTGTGTGGCTTTGTGAGCTGCCTGGCCCTGGTGTCCTGGCTTGTGAAATGGGCCAGCAATCCCCGTGCCTCCTGGGACGAGGTGGGGGAGGGCAGAGAGATGAGGCCGAGCCTGGAAGAAACCGGCCTGGGGTTTGGGGCTACAGGGTCACTCCTGCCTGAGCTGCATCCTGTCCGTGGGCTACAGGTCAGGCACCTGAGTCTCGGCCAGCCTCGCCACTGTCTGGGAGGGTCCTGGGGGTCTCTGCCCCTTTTGAGACTACCTTGCTGTAATCCTGTCAGTTTAGGAGGGGTGAAGTGGCTAGGAGGGTAAGGTACCTTTTGCTCCTGGCCAGGAGGCCTATGGGCCTGGCCCACTGGGCATGTGGGCAGCGGGTGCCCGTCCCAGCAGGTGGCCTGGAATTCCCGGGGCTGTGGATTAGGTGCTGTGCCCCAGAGAGAAACGGCCAAAGTGGTGGGGGCAAGAGGCTGGGCTGGAGGAGGGGGCTGCCCGTAGTGGGCTCCCTGCGTGGGGCTCCCCAGGGCTGGAGGGGCCTCAGCAAAGGTCACCTGGAGCTGGGGGGCCTGGTCTGCGTGGGGGCTTCGGCTCACTGGGTTTCTCCATGTCTCTGCCCACCCCGCTAGAAGCCTGGAGGGGCCCTGAAGCCCTGTGGGACCCTGGGGTCCCCTCCTCCCTGGCACTGCTGTGGGGGTGCCCTTCCCTACCCAAGGCCAGTCAGAGGGAACCTGTGCCGATCTGGTGGGTTCTTGTCCCTCCTGCCCCTCGTGCAGTGCGGCAGGCCTGGCCAGGCTGGGGCAGGCACAGGAGGGCCCCGTCTCCATGGCAACCCCAGGGTGGCTGACTGCGGGGCAGCCCCGTGCCCTACGAGGCCCCTGAAGCCCTGCCCCTTCTAGCCCTGAGGCCTGAGCCCCGTCTCCTCATCTGAAATGGGCGGAATGTCCAGGCAGGTGGCCTGTTTGCTGTGTAGGCTGGTCCCAGGCCAGGGAGCAGGCCTCACTGGCTGAGCACCCTGCCTCTCCAAGCCCGGGTTCCCCCACTAAAATACTACGAAGAGGAAGGGGACCTTTTCTAGCACTGTCTCGGTCGGACTGACTTGCCGTTCACCTGTCACACTCCCCTCTCTCCCTCCACCCTTCCTTCCTTTTTTCCACCCACCCATCCCTCCCTCCCTCCCTTTTTCCGTCTACTCTTTCCTCCCCGCTCCCCTTACTGACTGCAGACGACCCACCAAAGCCCCTGCCTCGTCCGAGCTAGGGGGGCCACCAGCCTTGACCGGGTTTGGGGCAGGGTACATAGGGACTGCCCACCAAAGTGCTCTGGAGTTGGGTCGGGTGGATGGACCCAGTTTCCAACTCCGCGGGTGAGAGAAATCTCTTTCCTGGGGATGTTTCCCAGCCAGGATGGAGCTCCAGAGGAATTCCTGCATGTTCCTCCATCCCTTTCAGAAAAGGAGCCCGCTGCCCTTTCTCTGAGCCACTGAGCAGTGCCCAGGTCCCTTCTGATTGGATGGGAGCCCTGCGTCTAGAGGTCCTGCCATTGGTGCCCCACCTGGGGGCAGAGGAACTCCCGTTTGGGCAGGAAGAGAATAAAGACGGGTGCAGGTGGCATGGGCTGGAGGTAGAGGGAGGCTTTTGGAAGAGAGGGCCTGGAGCGTCCGATTGGCCCTCAGCGTGACCCTGGGGCCTGTGCTCCCAAGCCTCCCCCCATTCTGGTGATGGGAGCAGCTAGTGCCCACAGACTGGAGAGACCCTGGGGCAGGCCCCCCCAAGTGTATTTGCTAGAGCAGATGGGGTGACGGGCCTAGCACGAGGGACCTGGCTACGCGGGCAGATCCTCCTGCTTTGGGGCCAGGCAGTCCTTCAAAGCTGGGTGGGGCTAGTGCTTCGCCAGGAAGCCAGGCCAAGTGGGCAGTGGGTCTGGGTACTCCCCCAGTGGCAGGCTGCCAGTGCCCTTTGTTCTAGGATTAGGAGTGGATGCCCTGGGGATGGGGGTGGGGCAGCTGGCACTGGGCATCAGGAGGCCTTCTTGCCCTGGAATGGCCTGGAAAGGAGCTGGTGGGCTGTAACTCAGCTCCTAGCTCACGCTTGGTGGCGGGCCTGGGACTGGAGGGGTCTGGTCCCTGGGGTATCTGTCTGGGGGCAGCACGGCTTCGATGAACCTACCCCTTCTTTCCTGCGGTCACATGTCCTGTTCTAACCTTTCTCATCGCAGGGGAAGGTGGGGGGCCATTAGACCCTCTTCCTTCCCATTTTGCAGATGGAGAAACAGGCTCCAGGCGCAAGGTCCTGGTTGGGAACGGGATGGATGGTTTGCTGGGTGGCCCTCAGCCAGGAACCCCCTGAGCTGCGGGGCCGGGGCCCATGGCGTGAGCCTCGGAGAGGGTCCTCCTGCAGAGCGGGGCACAGGAGGGCTCCGTGGCTGGGACTGAGGAGCAGCTGCCTGTGTCCCGGCAGCGGCCTGCTGGCGCACCCCATGCCAGGGGCTGGAGGCTCTTATTTCCCTGCTGTCTCCTCCAGGGCCTCCGGTGGCTTGAGGCCCCCCCTTCCCTGCACCCCAGTTGGGGGGATACCACTTCTGATGGCCTGGGCTCCGGCTGCACGGCAGGATGGGACCTGACATGAGTGTCCTGACCCCAGCAGGGGCCTTGCTGTGGGGTCCCAGGTCCTGTTCCGCTAGGCCCAGTGGTCTTAAGGAGCAGGGCAAAGGGGGTTGGGACTAACTCTGGTGGGCATGGGCCTAAGGACCCACTGGCTGCTTTGGCTGTAGGACCCTGTGTAGCCTGCCTGCCCACCCACCTCCAGGCGGCTCACCCTCAGAGGCGGCCAGCTTGGAACTCCCAGGGCAGGCTTCCACGTCCTGGCGTGCCTGCTGGCTGCCGGGTTACAAGGCTGCAGCTGCTGGCCTGGCTGTCCGGGCTCAGCTGGGCGCTCAGCCATGTGCCCCGGGAGGGTCAGTGGGGTTGCTGGAGGGAAGCGGAAGTGCCAGCCAGGCTCTGGTTGCACAACCCAGTGGCCCAGACAGGTGCGGGACTGGGCTCTCTGGGGGAGGACAGCAAGGCAGGCCTAGTGGCTGGGTCAGGCACCCTCCCCAGCTCAGGCCCATCGCCTCGGGAGCCCTGAGACTGTGTCTGCTCTCCCTTTTCCCGGAGGACAGGGCCAGAGGGCTGCCCGTGCCAGGGCAGAGGGCCACACGCCCCCAGCCTGCACAGCCTTGGGCAGCCTCATGTCTGCTCACTCTGGACACACACAGACCCACCACCTCACGCTGGAAGCCCAGGCCCTGGTAGCCTCCAGGGGCTCCCGTTTTCCCTCTGTTTTGAAGCAAATCCGGCAGCACTGGCCTCTAGCAATACTGTTCACCACCGGAGACTAAATTGTTTGGGTTTCAGGATCCCCTTGGGATAAACTCTACTTCCTGTGGCCTGGGGCTGACCATTTGGCTGGACCTGGGCAGGGCCACCCAGAGGAGGGAACAGAGTCAGGGATCTCAGGGCTGGGGGCCTGAAACAACCCTTGGGTGGGTGGGGAGTCTGTTGAGGGGTGGGCCGCTTGGGGCATTTGCCCCCCTTAGCCGGTGAGGCCTTCCCCTCCCCTCCCTGAGGGCCCTGCCCCGCTCTGAATCCCCGTGTGAGTCAAGTCATCCCCCTTCCCTGGCTCCATCCTCCGCATTTCCACTGTCTAATGTTCTACTCCTATCTCCTCTGAATTTGGGTCCACAGGACTGCAGGCTCCATGATCCCAGTGTGTGAAAAGCTATGCTTATTTACCCAGTTGGGGGCCTGGGTAGACACACCCGCCCTGCCCCACCCTGGCCCAGATGGCCTCTGTGGCGGCGTTTATCTCCTTATTGGGACTTCTGGATGGGGTCTCTGCTGAGAGGCCTGCACATTCCAGAGAGGGCAGACTTGGGGGCCTGGGCTGGGGGATCCAGCACTTGGGGCCCTGAAGGCCGGCCTAGCCATCAGCCAGGGTGTCCGGGAGGTCCATGTGCACCATGCTCACTCCGCAGAGAATAGCCAGGGAGCCCACCCGAACGCCTGGGCTAGGAAGGGCTTCCTGCCTCCACCCTGCCATGGCCTGGGACCCTGGTCCATCTACATGAATCTAAGCAGGGCCCTGCTTCCTGTGGGGCCGGGGCTGAGTCACAGCCTGCCCGGTGATTCATGCTGCCTAGCTCCGGTGTGTGGGGGCAGGGCCCTGTACTCCCTGAGGACGGGGCGCAAGGGCCCCACCAGGTTCTCCCCGGCCCCAAGGTGGGCCAGGGCAGAGGTAGGGCATGCTGGCCCTACCACCCTGGGCTCCTGCAGGTTCCAGCCCTGTCCCTGTCCTTGGTGACCTGGGTACCTGACTCCAGAAGGCTGCCAACCCTCTGCCCCCCACCTTTCCCAGGGGCTTCAGAGACCCTGGTGGGGTCTGTGGCACCGAATTTCTCTCTAGCTGGACCCCAGCTCTGGCCCCTGTGCCTCCACCCCGCCATGGCCTGTCTGGGGCAGCACGGACAGCAGAGGGCATGGCATTAGGTGCCCTCTGCCGCAACCTGCCAGGTGGCACCGACTTCTGCTCGCGCACCTCAAGGGATGGTGGCGTCTTCCTAGTGGAGGCTCTCGGAGCCGTCACGCCGTCCTGAAAGTCACTGTGCCCTGCCCCACACCTTTGCTGCATTTGCCTTCCCACTGCCCCATGTCCAAGGAAGTGACCATTCAGGGCCATGCAGCCACTGTGGCCCGGGGCCCACCCTGGGCCTCCTGCCCAGGCCCTGGGCCCTCTGGGCTCTTAGGACCCCCATCAAGCAGGGGTCACCAGGGCAGATTCCCTCCAGGGAGCCCGGGCCCTCTGTGGTCAGGCTGGGTGTGGGGGCCCAGGGGTGCCGTGGCCAAGGGGTGGGTCCGGCTGCTGTCCTGGAGATGTGCCTGCCCTAAAATAGCCAGATTTTTAAAAATAACTCTGGAGGCTTTTGTTTGGCTTTTGCTTTAAAAGACATTTTTTTCCTTCTGTACAGAACTCTAGCAGCGGGAAAGGTCAGCCTGAGTTGGCAGCGAGCAGAGCTCAGCGGGCAGGGGGAGGGCTGGGTCCAGGGAGGCCAGGGGTCTGCACCCTGTCTCGGGGCAGGCCCAGGGAGCCAGGGCCAGCTCAGAGGCAGCTAGGGAGAGCTGGGTGTGTGCCTGTCTCCCCTCCAGCCTGGGCCAGGGCCTCTGTGTGACAGACAGATGGCCAGTGGGCAGACGGACAGAAAGCAGGGGTCTTAAGTGCATCCCAGCGTGCCAGGCGTGGGGGCCGAAGTCTCCATGCTGTCCCTGTCCCAGCTGCTCAGTGCCGTCCAGTGAATGTTTGTGCAAGTGCTATCAGCTGGGAAAAATGCAGCAGGCCGCCCACCTTGGGGAGGGGCAGAGCCGGCCAGCGAGGGGCAGAGCCAGCCAGCGAGGGGCAGCCTGGTAGTCTCGCTCAGGGAAAGGCGGGGGTGGGTCCCAGGGGCTTGGAGGGAGGGAGCCTTTAATCTCCTCGGGGCCGTTGGTGGGGGCAGTGCTGCTGGCCCCCCAGGGTAGCTACCGCGGATCTTGTGCACACCCAGGCCTCCCTTCCTCTTCCTCATGAAGACCCCTCCGGGCACGGGGGCCATCCGAGGACTCCTGGTGCCCCTGGAACGCCTGGCGGGTGGCCAGGGTGCCAGGCTGGTTGTAGGTCTGTCCCCACAGGGGCTCAAGCCCCTCCCCTGACTGGGTGGGGCGGAGCCAAAGATGACTTCAGAGCCTGGCAGTGGGTGAGCAGGCCTGTGCCCCCCCACCCTGGGGAAAGGCCGCTCTTGGCTGACCAATGCCAGGCCTCCTAGGAAGGGACTCCGAACAGGCATGTCCCGGGGCTCTGGGACCTTCCCCTCTGCCTGGATTCTGAGCAGCCTGTGCCTTTTGAGGACTGGGCATAAGGGGCCCATGGGCCCCCCACCATCCCTCCACAGGGTTTCTGCAGCAGCCCCAGGCTCACGAGGCGGTGGGGGCAGCTGTGGGCCTTGGGCAGCCCTAGAGGGGACCCCCGGCCCTGCTCCCTGTGGCCCCTACGCTCTGGGCCCGGGTGGCCAGTAGAAGCCCAGCCAGTCTGGGGCAGAAAATCCAGCCAACAGCAAAAGGGGCTGTTCCCCAAGGCTAGGCAGGCACGTTCCCCAGACCCACTATGCCCTTTGTCGAGGGCCTCACACCCCTTCCGGGTGCCTGGCCCACCCCTGCAGGTCGGGGGTTCCATGTCCCCCTGCCTGCTGCTGTGAGCCCAAACACACCTGCACGGTGCCCGGCCTGGACAGTGGCCCCATCCCGCTGTGTTCCCTTGGCTTTGGGGCAGGTGGGAGGGCAGGGGAGGCTCTCAGTGGTCTTCAGGGTGTGGAAACCATAGTTCCTGCCCTGTGGTCAGCATGTAGGGGAGGCCAAGGTCAGGGTGGGCACCGGGGAGCCACGCCCAGGGGCATGAGGGTGAAGCCGGTTCAGGTGCTGGTCCTCTGGGGTCGTGGTGGCCCAGCCTTGTCATTGAGGCCACAGGCTGGCAGGTGCTTCTGTGTGAGCCCCCAGGCTGTTCTTGGAGCCGGGCCGTGGCCCGGGGCCATGGACTCTGGGCGCTAACACAGGGACCCCCGCCACCACCGGACTGTCTGCCACCTCAGAGCCCAAAGGACCGGTGTGACTCTCTGACCTCCTGGGGCAGGGATGGGGGAGGCCGATGGGTCTGGGCCCTGGGCCAAGGCACCCCCAGGACCAGGAGGGGAGCCCTTCAGAAATACTGGGTTCCTTTATTCATCGGTCACTGACATGGGTCTCCGTGGCCATGAGCTGCTCCCTGAGCCAGCTGGCCCTCCTACCCACCCTTGCAGGTGCACCCACAGATGTCCTCTGTGGGAAAGGGAGCCCTACCTCACAGGGTGGGGGTGGCCCTTGAGGCCAAGCAGCGTGGAAGGAGCCCCAGGCTGATGCCCTCACCGCCCTCCCAGGTTTTCCACGTGGCCTATGTACTCATCAAGTTCGCCAACTCCCCGAGGCCGGACCTCTGGGTACTGGAGCGGTCCACAGACTTCGGCCACACCTACCAGCCATGGCAGTTCTTCGCCTGTGAGTCTCCTGGAGCCAGGGGCTGGCCTGGGTGTCCCCTGGGAGGGGCCTTGCACTCTCCAGGTGTCTGGACACCAGGCCTGCCCTCCCCCCAGCCTCTGCCTGCGTCGGCACTGTGGGGGACACGTTTGTGAAGGCAGGTGTGGGGGCTCTCTCCTGCCGTTTCTTGGCAGCCTCTGGCTTCACAGTCTGGCAACTCCTGAGGGGGCAAAGGCAGCCAGCTTAGTTGGCTGGTCAGGAGGCACAGAGCACTGCCCCCACGCTCACTGGCTGGCCGTGTCCCAGGCCAGCCTGCCCAGCGCATTGATGGCTGCTCCAACTGGGGAGTCTGGCTCCGGTGTCCTACCCCAAACTTCACAGCCCAGGACTGGTGGCTGGGCAGTCCTGTAAGGGGCAGTTGGGAATGGTCCCCCAAGGATGGGGTTGAGGAGGTCATCTAGGGGGACGTGCATTCTGCAGAGACAGGGACAAATGGACAGACACAGCAAAGGCCCGGAGGGGCCAGTTCATATGTGTGAGCAAGTTCAGAGTCAATGCACTGGCGGCCTGGGCAGGGGCCAGCTCAGGCTGGTGGCCGGCGTGCCACTCGTTCTTTCTAAAACGAAACCCCGCATGCTTGGCAGGGCAACCTGTGGAGGTAGGCACTGTTCCCAGGTCAGGGCTGAGGTGTGCAGGGCTCTGCCATGGGGGCCGACGCCTCTCCCAGGCCCTGCGCCCTCACTGTCCCGCCGGTGTCCCACAGCATCCAAGAGGGACTGCCTCGAGCGATTCGGACCCCAGACGCTGGAGCGCATCACACAGGACGGCGATGTCATCTGCGCCACAGAGTACTCTCGGATAGTGCCCCTGGAGAATGGCGAGGTGAGCCCCCAGCGGATGCACAGCGGCAGTCCGTGGTCCGATGGAGGCAGCCGGGTCCAGCCTGACCTTCCACCCCATCCACAGATCGTGGTGTCTCTGGTGAATGGGCGCCCCGGGGCCATGAACTTCTCCTACTCACCCCTGTTGCGTGACTTCACGAAGGCCACCAACATCCGCCTGCGCTTCCTGCGCACCAATACGCTGCTGGGCCACCTCATGGGCAAGGCTCTGCGGGACCCCACGGTCACCCGCCGGGTGAGCACCAGGCGGGGCTGTCGCGGGGTAGGGGTCGGGGTGGGGCGCACAGGGTTGGGGCGTGGAGCCGGCTGCTCATCGCCCGCGGGGACAGTACTATTACAGCATCAAAGACATCAGCATCGGCGGCCGCTGTGTCTGCCATGGCCACGCAGATGTCTGTGACGCCAAAGACCCCACAGACCCCTTCAGGTGAGGCCTGCCCCTGCCCAGTCCAGTAGGGAGGAGCCCAGCTCCATGGCCTCCCATGCCTGCACTGGCCACCGCCCCCCCGTGGCCTCAGTTCCCCCATGTGTAGGGCGGGTGGAGGGGCAGCACCACGAGCAGCCTCCCTGGGGTACCCTGCGCCTGGGTCGGGCTGTTTGCTGGCAGAGATGGGGTTCTCGTCGGACCCCTGCCCAGAGGAAGCCCAGGGCCTGCGGACTGGAGCTGGTGAGACAGGTAATTGGCCCCCAGCTGGCACGTCCCTGTCCTCCAGCTCCCCCACCTTCCCTCAGGACGCAAGGGCCACATTGCAGCGTCCACCCCCTGAGAGCCCCGCCCAGTTTGGCACAGACTCCTGGCTCCCTCCCCGGTCCTGCCAGCGGGGAGCCCAGGAACCTGCATCTGTGACCGCCTGCTGGTGGATGTGTGCCCAGGGGGCTCCGAGCTCCCTAAGTGCAGCAGCACGTGCTCACCTGAGCCGTCAGCTGGAGCCTGGCACTGGGCCATGGCTGTTCTGCCTGGTGCGGCCTGGACGCCAGCTGTCCCACGCCTCCCTCTCTCAGCAGCCGTGTGGTGCTCACACCCGCCAGGCTCTGCCCCTGTTCCGGGGGCACCTGTTCCGGGGAGACGGGGCACGTGCAGACCTGTGCCACCAAGTGGTCCCTACAGGCTGAGTGCAGTGGGGCCACAAGGCATGGGCTGGACTGAGGAGCCATGGGAGGCCTGGCAGAGCCAGTGATGGGGAGCCTGTGTTGAGCTTTGACCCCCACCCGCTGCCAGGCTCCCCAGCAGGGAGCTCGTGAGGTCCCCTGCTATTTCCCTGGCCTCAAAGTCACACCGGCTCTGTTTGTGCTTCTGGATTCTGGGCCACCCCCACCATGTGCTGGGGTTCCATTGCTCTGCCTGTGCCCCAACTTACAGGAGAGGCAATTGAAGCCCAGAGAGCCCAGGAGCTCACCCCCATTCTCACTGTCAAAGCCACACTGCAGGGCGAACCCCAAATCTGATGGGTCTGGAGGGGGCGTACTGTCACCTGGCAGTGGGCTTCCACACATGGCTCATGACTTGGGGGGATTAATTGCAGAGGGGTCCTGTGCTGGCTGGGAGGGGGCCCACGGGGACGCCAGATTGGCCCCGAGGAGAGGCGGCCTGTCCTTGCTAGTGGGAAGGCACCAGCAGGGCCCCTCGGTGTTGGGCACAAAGGACGGCTAGGGCTGGCCCTTCCCCTCACCCCGGACACCCCAGCGTCTCCCAGTGACAGCTGTGTGTACTCCCTGCACGCACGGCTTCTCCAGAGGCCCTGCCCCTCCAGCTAGCTGGGCTGTGCCCCTGCACCCTGACCTCCCCCACCTCCACCTGACCAGCTGCAGCCCCACCCCATCACCTGCCCTCCTGGCTGCGTGCTGAACCCCTCACTCCTGTGTCCCCTTTCCCTTGATTTGGGCATTATGGGGTTGTTTCTGTGGGTGCTGTGACAGGACACAGGCCGAGGGGCTCGTGGGTGACAAGCATGCTCTCACAGTCTGGAGGCTGGTGCCACTGCCCCTCCCCTGGGTCATAGGCTGTGCCTTCCCCGGGTCCGAACTTGCGGAGGGGCGGGGAGCTTGCTGGGGTCCTTTTATGAGGACACCAATCCCATTCGTGGGGGCTCGCCCGTGGCCGTCACTCCGCGTGCCGTTGCCATGGGGCTGGGGCTGCACGTGGGTTTTGGGGCCGCATTTGGTCCAGCAGCTGCTTGTCTGTTGTGCTCTGTCCTAAGGTAGCGCTTGCTCTGCCCAGCCTACCTGGCTCTGCCAAGCCTGGGGGCAGCCGGCTGCTCTGATAGCCCAGGGCCCGAGAGGCTGCACGCACACGTGGCGTCTGTGTGTGGCGGAGCCGCCCGCTGGCCTGTTCTCCTTCCCCGGCTCTGGTCGCGTCCCTGGACCTCCTGTGGCTGGGAGAGCCTGCAAGCCGTGGTCTGCGGTGGCTGCTGGGCGCTCACCCTTGGGCGATGGGTTAGCTGGCAGTGGCGTCCTGGTTGATGGCCACGTCTCAGCCCCTCAGACCTGTCATCTCGCCGTCTCTTGGCCTCTCTGTGGCTGGGAGTCGGCAGCACCTGAGTGGTCGGCCCTGGTGGGCTGTCTGCCTCTTCAGGATGTCTCTGGTCCCTTGGGAGTCTGGGACTGACCCTGGCAGGAGGAGTGGACCTACCTTCCGTTGCTCAGGACTCATGTCTTTGAATCTGAGAATGTGGTCCTCACGCGTTCCCGGCTGCCAAGGCCGTTAGCTCGCCCCTGCACCTACTCCTTCTGGAGCCCGTCGCCCAGCCGGGAGCTTCTGACAATCTCCTTCTGTCTCAGAACTTCCCACATGCCTACCTCCGCCTTCTGGGTAGTCTTTCAGCTCGTGTCTCTCCAGCTGCATCTGACCCGTGTGCCCGTCACCACCTGCTCTGCTCTAGGTTCCCCTGGCCAAGCCCTTGGCAGCCTCTGCCCGACTGCTCCACCAGAGAGGTTATTAGGGCCAAGCTGTGTCTGTCGTGTTTCCCTGCAAGTTCTTCGGCCAGGCTTCCCCGGGACAGTGCCCAGTCCCCCGGATCAGAAAGAATCCCTGCAGTGGTTTAGTGAGGGCTTTTGCACAGCACTACTTTTTGTGTTAGTTTCTTGGCTTAGGGGTGCCCTGACCGTGGAGATTGTCAGTAGGTCAAACACCAGCCGCAGGCCCTTGGTTACAGAGCTCGGGCTGGGGTGGAGGCAGCGGGCTTGCTGGGGTCATCCATCTAGGGCAGGTTTTCCCTACCTGCTCTTCCACAAAGGCCTTCTGGATGTCCCCGGACTCTGAGGGCAGCAGTGCTGACTCCCAAGTTCCTGTGGACCCTGGGGTGGGGGGGAACCAAGGGCACGCGATTTGGGGCTCCATCTCACCTTCATGGACTGGCTTCTGGGGTCCTATTCAGCACATGTATAGCCCTGCAGCCACGAGACCAGGCCAGGACCTTGGGTCAAACTGCCCAGGGATGGGACTGTGACCCCAGTCAGCCTTGGCTGAGGTGTGGAGATGTGTGTGGGGGCAGGGCTTTGGCGCGGGTGTCCTGGGGCCACCACCTCCATCCTCAGCTACGGCCAGCTGTCCCCCTGCCCACTGAGCCAACAGGAGCCGTTTCCAGGACAGCAGACGGGATTCCAGCCCCTGACTGGTGTCCACCCACTGGAAGAGGAAGCAGTTGGCCGCTGCCCTGGGGGAGATGCCCTGGGTGCATGGGCATCTGGCTGAGCTCACACATGCCTGCTGCGTGGGACCTGGGCCTCAGAGGTGGCCCAGAGGCCGTGGGCTTGCCATTGGAGTGTGGCCACGGCGGGGAGGGCATAGCTTGGTCCTGAAGGACCCAGGGCTCCAGGCTGGCCTGCAGGCAGGGACCACCTGCACTGACCACTCCATGCCCTGCCTCAGCTTGCCATCCACGGAGGCCTCTGCCTCCTGTGTCCGTCTGGGCACACTGAGCCCCTGCTGCACCATTGTACCCCCAGGCTTCAGTGCGCCTGCCAGCACAACACATGTGGGGCCTCCTGTGACCAGTGCTGCCCCGGCTTCCACCAGCAGCCATGGATGCCAGCGACCATTGACAGTGCCAATGAGTGCCAGTGTGAGTGCCGCCCCCATGCCCGTACCCACATGTTCTGACATGTCACATGCAAATGCCTGCATGCATGCCCTTCCTCATGTGGCTGGCATGTACTACCACCCAAGCTGGGCCTCATCTGGGTCACCTCTGGCCTGGGGGACGTTCCCCCAGGGGTCCCAGCCAGAGGGGTTCATGGGCCTGCTCACCTGGGCCCCCTTTTCTCCAGCCTGCAACTGCCACGGCCATGCCCACGACTGCTACTATGACCCTGAGGTGGACAGACGCAATGCCAGTCAGAACCAAGACAACGTGTTCCAGGGAGGGGGCGTGTGCATCGACTGCCAGGTGGGACAGCGTGGCTGCCAGGCCTGCACGGGGGGCACTGGCCAACCTGGTGCCCTTGGGGTAGGCGGGCCCCGTGCACAGGTCGGGTGCGGGGCAGGGCGGGAATGGCCCTGGACTCTGGCCCTGCTCCACCGCAGCACCACACCACTGGTATTAACTGTGAACGCTGCCTGCCTGGCTTCTACCGCACCCCCGACCACCCCCTGGACTCGCCCCGTGCCTGCCGCCGTGAGTGCACCCGCTGGGTGTGGCGTCCCGGGGATGGGTACCCCAGGACCAGGCTCTGCCAGGGGAGGGGGTGTCCCAGTGTCCCCGGCTCCCTGCATCCCTGAGGCCCTCAAGTCACTCTGGGTGGCCTGGCCACGGCTCTCATACCACACTGTGTCCCGGAGCTGCTGGCCCTGGCACGGGATCTCAACGCTCCCGGCCCCGCCCAGGCTGCTCCTGCGAGTCGGACTTCACCGATGGGACATGTGAGGACCTAAGCGGCCGCTGCTACTGCAGGCCCAACTTCTCCGGGGAGCAGTGTGACTCGTGCGCCGAGGGCTTCCTGGGCTTCCCCAGCTGCTACCGTGAGGGCGCAGGCTGCCTGTGGGGCGGGGGTGTGGGCGCCCCTTGGTCCCGCCCGCAGCCGCAGCTGTGCACCTGGCTGATGCCATCTCCTCCTCTAGCGGTGCGCCCCCTCACCCCCAACGACACTGGGGAGCAGGTGCTGCCGGCTGGACAGATTGTGAGTAAGTGTCCCAGGGCCCCAATCGGGAAGGAGGTTTTCGTTTGGGTTCCCATGGTTCTGGTTCTTTCATTGTTTTGCAAATAATACACTGCTGTGCTAGAAAACCTTCAAAATACAGGTAAGCTTAAAGTGAAAGAAAACCATCATCCGGGCCCCCACCACCTGCACCCCGCTGCCTCCCGCGGGGGCCTTTCTGAGTATACAGTTCGCAAACGTTGACGTGCTGTGCGCACCCGCTGGACACTGTAAACATGGCATTCGTGTTCCGCTCTACAGGACAGATGGAGCTATTTACCAAACCCCAGTTGTTGGACATTTAGGTTCTTTCCAATTTGTTTAAAAATACTGCTATGATAAACATCCTGGCAGTTAAAACTTTCCATAAATTCTTAATTATTTCTGTAGGACAGTTTCCTGGAAGAAGGTTCTGTGTCACTAGACATGCATGTTTGGGGACAGTTTTGGCTGGAAGTTGCCAAATCACTCTCTCAAAATATTCTGCTGGCGGGAGTGGAGTCGTGTGGACGGCAGTCACATGCCAAGTCACTGCTGTCGCTCCATAGTGACACCTGTGGCCGTCGAAATGTTCTCACCCCTTGGAGGCAGCCGCCGGGGCCTTAGTGTCTCCTGTGTGCTGGGTTGGTGCTGGCGCCCCTCTCTAAACAGGTTCCGCCTTCCCCTCGACCTGATTTATTTGGAAGACTCTTCCTTCTGGGTGGTGAGGTTTCCTATCTGCCTTTGTTTGACGGGCCAGTCCTAGTTTCACAGCACTGTGGTCAGATCTGGTAGCCTGATAATTTCTGCTTTTTGTCTTTGGAATGTGAGGTTTTCTTTGTCTCTCATGTGGAATATGATCCCTTTTAGATCATCCCATGCACGTTTAACGAGAGTGTGTGTTCTTCAGGGACAGGTTTCTGTGTACGCACCTATTAAACGCGTGGTTTAATTAAGCTATTGAAATTCACTCTGTCTTTGCTTAATTCTTGCCACCTCGTGAGGACGGCGTGTCAGTCTTTCTCTCTGGGCTGCCGTTCTGCCGGATGCTCCTTGGGCAGTGTCCTCGGCTGTGGCATCAACACCTGGAGACCAGGCGTGCCTCTGCAGGCTGCCCTTGGCGCTGCCCACTTGCCCTCTTGCATCTCTGTGCCCGCTGCCCCTTTGTGAAGATCTTTGTTTTGAGACATATCTGTTCAAGAGGAGGCACCCGGGTTTTCCTTCAGGAGGCAGACAGCCACCTTTGGGTTTTATCTTGGAAAAGGGATGTGGCCTGACAAGGTCTGGCTCCTGGCCTCATGTGTCATTCTGCATTTCTGCTTTCTTGCTGGGCTGAGCAACAAAACATGCTGGTTTTTTAGTTTGGGCTGGTTCATGTCTCCTGCTCAGGCCTGCGGGCTCTTGTCTGTCCTCTGGCTGGCCCATGGTTACCCTTACTCTCTCGACAAATATCCAGTCAATGTTTTCCATCAGTGATGAATTAAATACTATGTATGGCCTTCTCTTCACGCATAAAGTTAAGATGTTTAGTGTCCTCTTTTCCTTATTCCAGACCCCGAGTTATTTACAAAGACTAGAATCTTCTTGGTGCCTTGTTATGATTCTGGTTTTACATTTTCTCCGGTTGCATTAATGCCTGCAGTTGACTTGGCATCTACGTTATAAATGACATATTGTGTGTATTTACAGTCATCATAATCTCAGTACCTGCCACGGCTTTCCCAAAACATCGTTTTTCCTTTCCTGGGATTTTTATTGTCTTTCGGTTTTGGGTGATGCAGTGTGAAAGCGTAAGCGCAGTTGAGTTTGTAGGGAGGGGAGCCTTCCAGCGGGAAGCATGGTGGTCTGCAGGGCATCTGAGATCCCCTCTCGCCTACCACTCTGTAGATTGTGACTGCAGTGCCGCGGGGACGCAGGGCAATGCCTGCCGGAAGGACCCACGGGTGGGACGCTGCGTGTGCAAACCCAACTTCCAGGGCACCCACTGCGAGCTCTGTGCCCCAGGGTTCTATGGCCCAGGCTGCCAGCGTAAGTCCATCCCCAGCCTACCCTTGCATTGACCCTGGGAGCCTGGTCCCCGTCTGACCAAGCATGGCCACCCCTCCCTACAGCGTGCCAGTGTTCCAGCCCCGGAGTGGCAGATGGTGCCTGTGACCATGAGTCGGGCCAGTGCACGTGTCGGGTGGGCTTCAAGGGGGCTGCATGTGACCGCTGTGCCCCTGGCTACTTCCACTTCCCTCTCTGCCAACGTGAGCAAGCTTCACCCAGTGTACACGGGTGGGCCTGGGCCGGGGGTGGCCTGCCTGTGCAACTCAGGGCTCCTGTGCTCCCCTCTGCTATGCAGTGTGTGGCTGCAGCTCGGCTGGGACCCTGCCTGACGGCTGTGATGAAGCTGGTCACTGCCTGTGCCGGCCTGGCTTTGATGGCCCTCGCTGTGACCACTGCCGTCCTGGCCACCACAGCTACCCCCATTGCCATGGTGAGTGGGGGCTGGAGCAGAGCCCGGCCGGGGCGGGAGGGCCACCTGCAGGCACCCAGGACCTGACCCCACATCCCTTGCAGCCTGTGCCTGTGATCCCCGGGGCACCTTGGACCAGCTCTGTGCCACGGGTGGGGCATGCCACTGCCGACCTGGCTACGCGGGCACCGCCTGCCAGGAATGCAGTCCCGGCTTCCACGGCTTCCCCCACTGCACCCGTGAGTGCTCCTGTGGGTGGCAGGGGCATCCCCGCTGCACCCCTGCCCTGCCCCCTCCTGTCCTGCCGTGCGCCCAGGTGCCCGCGTCCACCCTTATCCTCTCCAGGCCCCGCCCCCTCCCGTCCCCACGGCGTGCCCACACCCACCTCTCCCCAGCCTGCCACTGCTCCTCTGATGGCTCTCTGCACACGACCTGCGACCCCCGCAGCGGGCAGTGCAGCTGCCGGCCCCGTGTGACAGGGCTGCGGTGTGACACGTGTGTGCCTGGTGCCTACAATTTTCCCTACTGCGAAGGTGAGGCTGGTGCTGTGCACACGCTGTGTGTTCTGTGTCCACGTGTCATGTGAGCTCTGTGCTCATACATATGCTCAGTAGCCACCTTTCTTGTGCATCTCTGTGCATATTGCATAGTTCTTGGATACGCTTGTCACCTGCATGTGTTCACATGCTGTGTGTGATCCATGTGTGTTTGTGAGCTTTGTGCATCTGCTCATGTGACTCATCACATGCTTGTCCACACATGGTCGTGTGGTGTATGTGCTTGTTGTATAACCATGGGCTGTGTGGTGGGTGTGCACCGACTCCATGGCTGTAGGGCCCAGAGCATGGAGGCACACGTGTTTCCATGTCTGTTCATGCATATGGGAGGTGTGTGCTCTCTCCCATAGAGCCATGGGTCCTGGTCAGGCCTGGGAAACCCTCGGCCTCCAGAGCCGATGAGCAAGGAATGACCTTGGCCTGGGCATCTCTTCACAGCTGGCTCCTGCCACCCTGCCGGCCTGGCCCCAGCTGGTCACAGCCCTTCTGAGGTGAGCCCAGGCCAGCACTTCCAGCAAGACCATCATTTTACCTGCTGCTCAGTTGCCCTGGCACCCTCAGGGCCAATTTGTTCCTCAGGCTGGTCTTCTGTCCCCACTCCAGGGGCACCAGGGATGGGGCTGGGGCAGGACTCCAGGGTTGAAGATTGGGTAGAAGGGCAGGGACCTACTCTGAACCTCAGTCTCATCCTCTCCCAGGCACAGGTCCCTTGTATGTGCCGTGCTCATGTGGAGGGGCCAAGCTGTGATCGCTGTAAACCTGGATTTTGGGGACTGAGTCCCAGCAACCCTGAAGGCTGCACCCGTGAGTCTGCCCAGAGGGGCTACTGGGGGTGCTGGGAGGTGAGGCCAGCCCCACGGAGTCCTACTGGGGATGGAGACCAGGCCCCCTGCCCCTCCCTGCTCTCAGGCCCACTACCCCTTCTCAGGCTGCAGCTGCGACCCTGGGGGCACACTGGGTGGAGTTGCTGAGTGCCAGCGGGTGAGTCTGGGCTGCGGTGCTGTGACTGTGGGGGAGGTGGTCAGGACTGTCCTTGGCCTGCTCCCACCTTCTCCCTTGGCCCCCAGGGCACTGGCCAATGCTTCTGCAAGCCTCACGTGTGCGGGCGGACCTGCGAGGCATGTAAGGATGGCTTCTTTGGACTGGACCAGGCTGACTACTTCGGCTGCCGCAGTGAGTGCCCACGTAGCCCTTGGGCCCTGGGAAGCAGAGACCCTCAGACAGGGTCTGGGCATGTAAGGCCCAGTGTTGGACTGGCTGTTTCCAGATGCCTGGCCAGGCCTGTGCTGGGTGTGGGGGAGGAGGCACAATTTTTGCCCTCCATCCATCTCCATCCTGAGCCCCCAGCAGACATCACTAATCAACCCCAGTGCTCCTGCCCCAAGCCTAGACTCAGACCCCATCACCCAGAGCCCCGGGCAGCCCCTAGAGGTAGGTGAGGGGTCGGCTCCCCAGCCCGTTGCTCTCAGAGCCCAAGGCCTTTGTGTGAGGCCGAGCAGGGTCCTGAGGCAGCTGGGGGAGGAACCCGAGGCAGGGTGGGGGCCGGGCAGCGCTGACCTCACTCCTCCCACTGCAGGCTGCCGGTGCGACGTCGGGGGTGCCCTGGGACAGGGCTGTGAGCCGCAGACGGGCACCTGCCGGTGCCGCCCCAAGACCCAGGGCCCCACCTGCAGCGAGTGGGTGCCTCACCCTGACAGGGCTGTGTGAGCTGGTGCACTGGGCTTCCCCTGGGGCCCGGCGGGCTGCCCCTGACCACCCCTTCCGTGGCCAGGCCAGCGCGGGACCACTACCTCCCTGACCTGCACCATCTGCGCGTGGAGCTGGAGGAGGCAGCCACACCCGAGGGCCATGCCGTGCGCTTTGGCTTCAACCCCCTCGAGTTCGAGAACTTCAGCTGGAGGGGCTACGCGCAGATGGCACCCATCCAGGTGGGCAGCCCTGCACACCCCAGGGCTCCCCGTGGAGCAGCTTGTGTGGCTGGCCCCTGAGGTCGTGTCACCAGGACTGACCCTGATCTTCCATGGCCCCGCAGCCCCAGATCGTGGCGAGGCTGAACGTGATGTCCCCTGACCTCTTCCGGCTTGTCTTCCGATATGTCAACCGTGGGCCCACAGGCGTGAGCGGGCGGGTCTCTGTGCGGGAAGAGGGCAAGTCTGCGGCCTGTGCCGGCTGTGAGTGTAGGGCTGCTGCCCACCACACGCCCCTCCCTGTGCCCCTGCACCCCCACACCTCCATCCCACCCTGCCTGGCTGCCTTGGCCTATGCGTGGGCGGGGAGGCCTGTCTGCTGGTTCTGGGCCAGTGCAGCCTGGGGTGGCCTGTGGGCTGTGTCCTGTCTCACTGTCCCCACCCCCAGGTGCTGAGCAGAGCCAGCCCGTGGCCTTCCCACCCAGCACGGAGCCTGCCTTCATCACTGTGCCCCAGAGGGGCTTTGGGGAACCCTTTGTGCTGAACCCCGGCACCTGGGACCTGCTCGTGGAGGCCGAAGGCGTGCTCCTGGTGAGGCAGGGGCTGAGCGGGGTGGGGCATGGCCTGGGCAAGCCACAGCACCCACCTTCTGCCCTCCACCAGGACTACGCGGTTCTGCTGCCCAGCGCCTACTATGAGGCCGCCCTCCTGCAGATGCCGGTGACCGAGGCCTGCGTGCTCCGCCCTGCTGCCCAGCGCTCCGGGGAGAAGTGAGGGCCGGCCCAGCGGGGGTGGGGCCCGACTCCCACTGTGCCCAGGCCGCCTGCCCCATGCTGACCTCAGTGCGTGTCTCCCTTTCCCAGCTGCCTTCTCTACACCCACCTGCCCCTGGACGGCTTCCCCTCGGCCTCTGCGCAAGAGGCCCTGTGTCGCCATGACAACAGCCTGCCCCGGCCCTGCCCCACGGAGCAGCTCAGCCCCTCACACCCACCACTGGCCACTTGCCGAGGCAGTGATGTGGGTGTTCCTGGAACCCCGTGGAGGGCAGGTGGGGTCGAGGCCTCGGGGGAGGGCCCACACTGCAGGGACAGGACGGCGGTGCGGGACAGGAGTGGCTTGGGCAAGGCCATGGGTTTGGACTTGGGAGGTGACACCCTCAAGCCTCAAATACGCACGGGAAGTTGGCGGCCCCAGCTCTCCAGCTACCCCTGAGGGGCAGCATGTGGGGCCTCCAGTGGGCAGGGCAGGTCGGAGGCTCCCAGGGCTGGCAGGGGCACAGGGGTGGGGGCTGGGAGTGGAGGGCAGTAAGGGCTGTGTCCCAGGGTGTCCAGAGAGCCTGTGGGGTCCTGTGCAGGGGGTGCTGGGGCAAGGCCTCTTATGAGCCCGTCCCCCCAGGTGGATGTCCAGCTCCAGGTAGTGGCGCTGCAGCCGGGCCGCTACACCCTGGTGGTGGAGTATGCAAATGAGGACTCCCACCAGGAGGTGGGCGTGGCTGTGCACACCCCCCGGAGGGCCCCCCAGGAGGGGGCGCTTACCCTCCACCCCTGCCTGTACAGGTGCGGGCGAGTGGGAGGGAGGAGTTGGGGGGCGGGTGGGAGGGCTTGGGCCCCAGGGCGGCCCCCCACCCGCCCCCGCTGACCACCCCTGTCCGCCAGCACCCTGTGCCGGGGTACTGCCCTGGATGCCCAGCGCCACCTGGCGGTCTTCCACCTGGACACGGAGGCCAGCGTCCGGCTCATGGCCCAGCAGGCACGCTTCCTCCTGGTAGGCCCTGACCTCTCACCTGCTCAGGCCTGGGACGCCCCTGGGTTCAGGGCTTTCGGGAGATTTTAAACACACACAAATGTAAAGAGAAGCATGAGAGGCCCGGTGCCCCTGCTCAGCGCTACCACCGGCGCGTGCTGGGACCCCCCACCTGCAGGTGTTCTCCTCTGAGTCCAGGACGTGTATTAGGTGACGCCCACGCCACGTGAGGGGGCATGTGCTGCCCTGGAGTCGTAGTGGAGAGAAACGGCGGTCCTAACCAAAGGCTGCTGTGTGGTGTGATTTGCAGAACATGTCCCCGTGTGAGCAGAGCCACCCCGGGGTTAGGGGGGCCGGTTCGGCGGGGTCCTGAGGCTGTGCTTCATCAGCCTCGTGGCACTTGTTCTGTGCCCACCCCACAGTGGGAGCGTCACGTCACAAGCCTGTTTTGTGATTGCTGGACTCAGCACGTGTGTGGTTGCTCGTGAAGGACTCGGGCAGTATGTGTGTTCACCAGAGCGTGCTGTCCCTGTGCCGGCGCCCTGGGCCCTTCAAAACCTACCAGAATACTTCAGGCACATACCCTTCTAAAAGCTTCCATTACTGATAAGAGACCCAGCGCCCCCGGCACGTCTCCTAGTGCCACCGCCCTGCGTTTCTCAGTTACCAGAGAGGAGAGACATGGCTCTTCCCAGCTCAGCGATGGCCCATGGCACGTGATCATGGCCGAGCTTATCTTAAACTTTTGTGGAGCTAATTCATGCAGGAAAGGCCTGCGGTGCCCTTCCCGGGCGTCGTTCCTGGGCCCTCAGGCCAGGAAGCAGCACCGCCCACTCAGGCACCCCACAGGCCCCCAGGGCAGCCACCTCTGACAGGGACAGCTCCCTTCATCTGCCTGTTCTGGAACTTTCTGTAACAAATCACACAGGGCTCTCCCGCGCTACGTCTTTGGCCAGCCCTGTCGGTGGCAGATCATGGTGTCGCTTCAGTCCTGCGGTCTGCGCTATAGGGTTTTTCTAGACAAACTGCGATGTCCAGTGTCCTATTTGTCATGCGTGCATTACATCGTAGTCGATGGCACGGCAGAAACGTCTGCTCACAGGCCCCAGCAGCCTGGGTGTCTGCCATCTGGAGCATTCCTGGGGCAGGGGGCTCACCCTGCAGGGGAGTAACTACAGATGATGCTGGGCTTGGGCAGCAGGGGCAGGGCCTTGGTGCAAAGAGCAGGCCTTGGGTGGCCTCACGCCCCTGCCTGGCCCTCTGCTCGCAGCACAGCATCACCCTGCTACCCACGGACACGTACAGTTCGGAGTTCGTGGCGCCCCAGGTCCGCTGCATCAGCAGCCATGGCGCCTTCAGCCTCGGCAGGTAGTGGGGCCAGGAGGGGTCAGAGCGGCTGGCTGGGCTCGCCGGCCAGGACACAGGCCTTCACCTCCACACTGTCCCCAGTGCCGCCTGCCTGCCCTCCCGCTTCCCGAAGCCGCCCCAGTCCATCGTCCTCAGGGACTGCCGGATGCTACCGCTGCCCCCCGACCTCCCGCTGACCCACTCGCAGGACCTCACGCCGGGCGCACCCCCATCCGGGCCCCAGCCCCGGGCCCCCACTGCTGTGGACCCTGACGCGGACCCCACCCTGCTGCGCCACCCCCAGGTGAGGGCCCTGGCCAAGAGGGATGAGGGCTTGGGTCCCCACCTCCCCGCCTGCTCGCTGGAGCCTCTCCCTGCAGGGCACCGTGGTCTTCACCACTCACGTGCCCACCCTGGGCCGCTATGCCTTCCTGCTGCACGGCTACCAGCCAGCCCACCCTACCTTCTCTGTGGAGGTCCTCATCGGCGGAGGCCGCGTCTGGCAGGGTGAGTGGCCCGGCTGGGCAGTGGGGGCAGATCCCACATGACCCCTCACGGGGTCATCACACACAAGGACCGGCCACATGTGGCTCATGTGGACCATGGTGCCTGTTCTCTGGCATGAGCCACAGGCCCACCCATCCCCGTTCTAGCACCCGTTCTCAGACAAGGCACCCAGGGCCCACGCAGGCAGCAGTCCTGGCCTCCTGGCCCCTTCTGGACGGCTCCTCAAGTGGTTTTATAGACCAGGGTTCACCTGTCACACAAGTGACCGCGGTTCACTGCTCTCGGCAGTGTCCCTGTGCCTGGGCCTCTGCGTGCGTCCACGCCTCGTATGTCACAGATGCACGTGCCTTGGTTGACAGGGTGCCGCTCCCAGACCCTTGCCTTTCGGAGACTCCAGGCCTGCCCTGGCCCAGGATGAGCCCGTGGGGCCAGGGTGCTCAGTGTTGGGGTGCTGACCCGCCCTTTGCCCCCTCCAGGCCATGCCAATGCCAGCTTCTGCCCGCACGGCTATGGCTGCCGCACACTGGTGGTGTGTGAGGGCCGGGCCGTCCTGGACGTGACCGACAATGAGCTCACAGTGACTGTGCGTGTGCCTGAGGGCCGGTGGCTCTGGCTGGTGAGTCCTGAGGCTGGTATCTGCGTGTGGAGGTCCTGAAGCTGCTCAGGGACCAGCCATCTTCACACCTGTCACGTCCCATTGGTCAGCAGGGTGGGCCCTGCCTGGCTCAGCCCAGTGCCATGCTGGGTGCCAGGGCAGCAGCCTCTGGGGACCTCCTGGCCTACCACGTGAGGTTCCCGGGGGCTCCGAGAGCCAAGGTGTTGCCCACCAGCCTCCAGGGCCCTGATAGCCAGGGCAGCCTTCCCAGGGGATGTCTGGGGCCTGGAGGCTGGACAGGTAGGTTGAGAGCCGCCTCCTTGCACTCCCTGTGCTCTGTGGGGCGTCCACAGCCAGCCTCTCTCCTGAGCAGCCCAGCTGGGCACCCGGCACCTGCCAGCCTTGCTGGGGCCAGGGCTGTTGTGTGATGCCACACCCCAGTCTTAGCTGCCCGGCTGACACTGGCCAGTCGCAGATTCCCTGCTGCTGTGTCCCTGATGTGAGGCTCTGACACACTCCCTGACCCGGGCCCTCTCCTGGGCCCACGGGGAGGTGACAGGCCCCGATGCCCTAGGATTACGTGCTTGTGGTCCCTGAGGACACCTATAGCCCCAGCTACCTCCGGGAGGAGCCGCTGGACAAATCCTACGACTTCATCAGCCACTGTGCCACCCACGGGTACCACATCAGGTGGGCTGGGCTCGGGGCGGGGCTGGGGCGGGGCCGGGGTGGGGCCGGGAGCCACTCTCACCACCTGGCCCTCACTGCAGCCCTTCCAGCTCGTCCCTGTTCTGCCGCAACGCCGCCGCTTCCCTCTCCCTCTTCTATAACAACGGGGCTCGGCCTTGTGGCTGCCACGAAATGGGTGCCACGGGCCCCACGTGTGAGCCCTTCGGGGGCCAGTGTCCCTGCCGTGCTCATGTCATTGGCCGTGACTGCTCTCGCTGCGCTACTGGCTACTGGGGCTTCCCGAACTGCAGGCGTGAGTACCTCGGTCTGTGGGCGCCTCAGGGGGGGGATGGCGCCTCATCCCAACGGGTCTTCCTGGTGGAGGAGGGCCCACCGGCTCAGAAGAGTCATCTGGAGCCTGGTGGACCAGCCCTTACGTCTCGTCTACAGGGCCTTGGGCATCTGTGGCCCAGGCTCAAAGATTTTCCAGAAGGTTATGGGGCCTGGACAGTAGTTCTGGCAGCCGGCCCCACATCAGAGGACCTGCCTCGGCCTCAGGGCCCGGAGCTGGGTGGAGTGGGGTGCCCCTGGCCTCGCCCCTGAGCCACGTTCCCCAGGCCACAGTGTGGTCTGACGGGGGCTGTGGCCGTCAGCCTGTGACTGCAGCGGACGCCTGTGCGAGGAGCTCACCGGCCAGTGTGTCTGCCCACCGCGCACCATCCTGCCTGACTGCATCATCTGCCAGCCCCAGACCTTCGGCTGCCACCCTCTGGTCGGCTGTGAGGAGTGTAACTGCTCAGGGCCCGGGGTCCAGGAGCTCACGGACCCCACCTGTGACATGGACAGCGGCCAGTGCCAGTGAGAGCTGGGGGTGGGGTGTCCCCATAGCCGCAGGCTGGCCTGGCTCAGGGGCGGCGTTTCCACCTGCTGTGAGTCCAGAGCCCATGCCCACCCGTGCGTGTGCCCTGTGTTCAGGGGTGCTCTCCCCTTCAGTTCTCGGAGTGGGAGGCCACTTCAGCATGAGGGCTCCAGGTGGAGGGGGCAGCCTGCTCTGATTGCCTCACAGGTGCAGACCCAACGTGGCTGGGCGCCGCTGTGACACCTGTGCTGCTGGCTTCTACGGCTACCCCAGCTGCCACCCCTGCGACTGCCACCAGGCGGGCTCTGTGCCTGGCTTGTGTGACCCCCTCACAGGCCAGTGCCGCTGCAAGGTGAGGCCTCCCTAGCTGAAGTCTGTCTTCCCGGGTGGTTGGGCTTCCTGGAAGCTTTGGGGCAGGTCAGCCACTGGCAAGGGGGTCATGGTGAGTGGGGCTGGTCAGACGCTGTGGCACATGGCCAGCTGCCCTGCCCTCCTTCCCCAGGAGAACGTGCAGGGCCCGAGGTGCGACCAGTGCCGCCTCGGAACCTTCTCCCTTGATGCTGCCAACCCCAAAGGCTGCACCCGCTGCTTCTGCTTTGGAGCCACGGAGCACTGCAGGAGCTCAGCCCACGCCCGCCGGCAGGTGTGTGGTGGGGCCGGCAGGACGGAGACACGTTAGCCCCAGCCGGTGGGGTCTGGGGCGCAGGACAGGGCTGTGTGACGTTCGTGTGCCCTGCTTTCGCCATGTGCCCTGCAGCTCGTGGACATGGAGGGCTGGGTGCTGCTGAGCAGCGACCGGCAGGTGGTGCCCCACGAGCTGCGGGTGGAGGAGGAGCTGCTGCGCGCAGACCTGCGTCATGGGCCCGAGGCCTTCCCTGAGCTGTACTGGCAGGCCCCACCCTCCTACCTGGGGGACCGAGTGAGCAGGCCCAGTGGCCTTCAGCAGGGTGCCATGAGGGCCAGGGAGGGGTGGGGGCTCTGAGGTGCCTCGGCCAGCCCAGCTCCCAGCCTGGAGCACCCAAGACCGTTGCTTTCAGTGGGCCTGTGGCCGGGTCTGGTCAGGTCCCCCCGTCTCTGCCTCCAGGTGTCTTCCTACGGCGGGACCCTCCGCTATGAGCTGCACTCGGAGACCCAGCGGGGAGATGTGTTCATCCCCACGGAGAGCAGGCCGGACGTGGTGCTGCAGGTGGGGGGCTCGGTGGTCCCAGGGTGACCAGGTGTTGTGCCGAGCCGGGACCAGCGGGCAGCCTGTTCGCTGGCCCTCATCTGCCCACATGCCTCCCCAGGGCAACCAGATGAGTGTCACGTTCCTGGAGTCGGCATACCCAGCACCTGGCCACGTCCACCGGGGGCAGCTGCAGCTGGTGGAGGTGAGTGCGGTCCGTCCTGGACCCTGGCACGAGCCAGGGAGGGCCAGAAAGGCAGTGGGTGGAAAGGGGTCTGAGAGCAGGGCAGCACCATCTTCTCCACACTGGTGTTGCCACACTGCTTTTCCGGCTGCCTGTTGGGTAACGTGCGTGGCTGCGTCCTGGCTCGTGAATCCCCAGTGGGCAGGTGGCTCCCCCTGTGAGCCTCCTGACTATCTTGGCCCACTTCTCTCTCAGCTTGTGGTCTTACCTTTTCGGAGGAGTGGTGTGTCCCTCCTGGTATCTGCCCCGTGCCCAGCGTGGGAGCAGTAGCCACCCGTCTGCCCTCTCTAAGATGGCTTTTGGTGACAGGGGCTCTCACACTCAAGCCTGCCGTCTCCTCATCTGCATTAGTACTCTGGTTCTTGTTCAGGAACCTGCCTGTCTCCCTGTGACCCGAAGCCCCTGTGTATTTTTCTAAAAGCTCAAACTCTCTTTGTATCGAGTTGGTTTTGTACGTGCTGTGAGGTAGGGAGCCAGGTGCTGGTTTTCCCCCTAGATTTGGGGTTTTTCCTGCCCCATCTGGTCTCAGCGCTTCGGTCCCTGTGGGAGGGTCTGGGCCCGTTGTGCCCATTGCATGGAGCCCACTGAGGACCTGTCATGGCGCCGCAGGAGAACTTCCGGCACACGGAGACCCACAGCGCAGTGTCTCGCGAGGAGCTCATGATGGTGCTGGCCGGCCTGGAGCAGCTGCATATCCGTGCCCTCTTCCCCCAGATCTCCTCGGCCATCTCCCTGCGCAGGGTGGCCCTGGAGGTGGCTGGTGAGGTGGGCGGGGGGCCTCCGGCCAGCAACGTGGAGCTGTGCATGTGCCCTGCCAGTTACCGTGGGGACTCGTGCCAGGTGAGGCAGTGGGGTGGGCACCTCCAGGGTCAGCCTGTCCCCTGCAACCAAATCTGTCCTTCCCTGGCCCCCCATCCCTGTCTCACCCCCATTCATCTCCCCTCCTGCCCGCTGGGGTTCCCCTCCCAGCAGCCCTACATGCCTGCCCCAGGCTGAGCCAGCCTGCTGAGCGTCTCTGTCGATCCGCTGTTACCACGGTCCTTGCCCAGCCCCTGGGCACATGCTGCTTTATCTGCTCCCTGCCTGGCCTGCCCTGGTCCTCCGGCTTGCCCAGGCACGGTCCCCTCGCCACCAACCCCTTGCTCCCTCACCAGCATCATTGGCCCACCTGCTAACCTGAGGCATTTTGAGGTTGAACACCCACTCCCTTGGTGTGTGGAGGAGAAAGAAGGTCCCGGCCCACATGGGATGGGTGGTCACCTGTCCCAGGTGTCCATGGGGCTTTGGCTGTGCATGCCAGCCCCAGGGCAGGATCAGGCCCCGAGGGTCTGACCTGTGAACGTGGCCTCCGGTCTGTCCCCACGTGGGGCCGACCCTGCCTCCTCTCCTGACCCCCAGTGCCCCCCTCACTCCCAGGAATGTGCCCCTGGCTATTACCGGGATGTCAAAGGTCTCTTCTTGGGTCGCTGCATCCCCTGTCAGTGCCACAGCCACTCCGACCGCTGCCTGCCTGGCTCTGGGGTCTGTGTGGTGAGTGGGGCCCCAGCAGAGGTGGGGCAGGCACCCCGGGCTTGGACGAGGGAGATCCAGGGGCCTTTGGGACTGGAGGCCTGGGGAAGGGAGCTGCGCTGGGTGGGGCACCACCGGCCTTGGTCCCCGGGTCTCTGGCAGGATGGGGTGGGGCTGTTCGGACCCGCTGGTGGGAAGCAGGCCCACCCCTCGCCCCTGCTGGCGCTGACTTGCCCCTTCCGCCTCAGGGCTGCCAGCACAACACCGAGGGCGACCACTGTGAGCGCTGTCGGGCCGGCTCTGTGCGCAGTGGGTCCGAGGACCCTGGAGCCCCCTGCGTCAGCTGCCCCTGTCCCCTTGCTGTGCCTTCCAACAAGTACGCTGGGCCGGCTCCTCAGAGCCCTGAGCAGGGGCCATGCCTCATGGTCCTGGTCTAGGGCACGGTCCCCACCGCCCCCTGCCGTTGGGTCGCTGCTGCCGTCCTTGGGGCCCAGGGCGGGCCCATGCTGTGGGACCCCAGCACCTGCTGCTGGCGCAGCCTGAGCCCAACCACCCCATCTCTGCAGCTTCGCCACAGGCTGTGTCCTGCGGGGTGGCCGTGCCCAGTGTCTCTGCAAACCTGGCTACGCAGGGGCCTCCTGTGAGCGGTGAGCCAGGCCAGGTGGCCCCAGTGGCCATGCGCGTGGGCCCTAGGCTGCTGGGCATGGGCGGGCAAAGACTACTGACTCCCCCACCCCCACCAGGTGTGCACCCGGCTTCTTCGGGAACCCACAGGTGCTGGGCAGCTCATGCCAGCCCTGCGACTGCAGCGGCAACGGGGACCCCAACATGCTGTTCAGTGACTGCGACCCCCTGACGGGCACCTGCCGCGGGTGCCTGCGCCACACCACAGGGCCCCGCTGTGAGGCCTGCGCCCCCGGCTTCTACGGCAATGCGCTGCTGCCTGGCAACTGCACCCGTAGGCGGGGATGGGGGCACTGGGTGCCTGGGGGCGGGCTGTGGGCATACTGCCCGGCAGGGGCTGCTCTGGGACTCTGGCTACTGAGTGAGGGGTCCCTGCGGGGCTCTGACCAGCCCTCTTTCTGAGCGTGGGCTGCAGGGAGGAGGGCAAGGTGGGACCAAGGGCAGGCAGCTGTGGGTCCAGGCCAGGACGCAGCAGGGGTGGTGGTGAGAAGTGAGGCTGGGGGCTCCGCTTGGGGCAGGATGACACCTGCACAGAGAGGAGCTGTCAGGAGGGAAGAGGCTGGGGGTCTGGGCTCTTGCCACAGCCCATTGTCTGCAGGGTGTGACTGCTCCCCGTGCGGGATGGAGGCCTGCGACCCCCACAGCGGGCATTGCCTGTGCAAGGCGGGTGTGATGGGCCCGCGCTGTGACCGCTGTCAGGTAGGGCTGCCTAGGGCGGGGCCTCAGGGCTGGAAGAAGCCCCGGGTGAAGGCTGGGCAGAGCCATGACTGCAGCCTGTGCCCACAGGAAGGACACTTCGGCTTCGAGGGCTGTGGGGGTTGCCGTCCGTGTGCGTGTGGACCAGCCGCCCAGGGCTCCGAGTGCCACCCCCAGAGTGGGCAGTGCCACTGCCAGCCGGGGGCCGGGGGGCTCCAGTGCCGCGAGTGTGCTCCTGGGCATTGGGGGCTCCCAGAGCAGGGCTGCAGGCGTGAGTGTGGGGCCCTGTGGGGCAGGGGGCACCCTGGGGCCCCTCTCAGGTCCTGACTCCGCCTCCCCCTCCAGGGTGCCAGTGCCAGGGGGGCCACTGTGACCCACACACGGGCCACTGTACTTGCCCCACCGGGCTCAGCGGGGAGCGCTGTGACTCCTGCAGCCTCCAGCACCAGGTGCCTGTGCCGGGCGGCCCTGGGGGCCACGGCGTCCACTGCCAAGGTGCTGTCCCGCCCGCCCCTGCCTGCTCCCCATGCCCTCTCAGCTCCACCCAGGGGAGAGGGGTCCCAGCCCACACTGACCTGGGGTCCCTAGGTTAACCTCAAACTCTGGTGGAGCCCCTGGGGACCCAACTCTCCTTGGTTTTCTGAGGAATCCCGCCCCACGCCTCTCTTAGCATTGGCCCCAGGACCCCATGCTCACCTCAGTCGCCCTCTGACCCCAAGTCCTGGATTCCCACACTGACCCCGACCACACCTGGACCTTGCCCAACTGTGGACTCACCCCAACCGTGTGCTGACTTCGTGGTGCCTGCCCCATTCCCTGTTGGTCTCCTGACCCCGTGCTGACCTCTGACCTCCGCTAACCTCATCACCTTCAGCCTAGCTCAGTACCCATGTGCCAACATCACAGTTCCTCGCTGACCGTCCTCACTGCACTGACCCCATGACCCTCTCCCTGGCTTGCAGTGTGCGACCACTGCGTGGTCCTGCTCTTGGACGACCTGGAGCGGGCTGGCGCCCTCCTCCCCGCCATCAGGGAACAGCTGCACAGCATCAACACCAGCTCCACGGCCTGGGCCCGGCTGTTCAGGCTGAACACCTCCATCGCTGACCTGCAGGTGCTGCATGGCCCGGGCGCCCGGCCTCCACCCCCTGGGCTGCAGGCCCTCACCATCTTCTCCCCACAGAGCCAGCTCCGAAGCCCCCTGGGGCCCCGCCACAAGACGGCACAGCAGCTGGAGGCGCTGGAGGGGCAAAGCAGGAGCCTCGGGCAGGACGCGCAGCAGCTGGACCGCCAGGCAGGACCCCGGGGTCTGAGGCCCTCTCCCCCAGAGCCCCGCCCAAGGCCCCTGAGCTGCTGCTCCCCCAGGGCCCAGACCATCTGCTGTCACCCCTGACCTTGACTCAGGCCTGTGGTCCCTTCTGAGGCCCCAGCTTTCCCCATTGGCGGAGGCTGGGTGCCAATAGGGCTCTGTGTCCACAGGCCACAGGGGCCCTAGCACAGGCCAGCCAGCTGCTGGACAGCACCGAGGCCTCGCTGGACCGGGCACGGACGCTGCTGGCGGTCATCCGGACTGTGGACCATGGCCTGAGTGGTAGGGGCTGGTCCAGTGGGTGGGGATGTGGGGTCAAGCAGAAGGGTGCTCAGGGTCTAGGAAAGCTGGGCTGCCCCAGGGGCTTGGCCTTGAAGAACTGGCAGGTCTGGAGGCTCAGACAGGGAGATGGTGCCTTGACAGAGTGGGCGAGGTAAGAGGGGTGGTGAGCGTGGCCAGAGCCAGGGCAGGGGCGCCTTGGGAGATGAACCAGTGACCCCTTGTGGGCACCCTGCCTCCCTGGGAAGACTTGCTGGTGAATGCCTGAATTACACACTGAGATGCGTCACTACAAAGAGATGGAGGGGCACCTGGCCCAGCGACCGGGTCCAGGAGGAAGTGAGGTCTGAGCTGAGCACTAGTCCTGGAGGAGAGGAGGCCAGGGAAGCTGACTGAGCACAGGGGATGTGGGGCGGGACTGTGGGGGCGAGGGGTGTGGGCAGCCATGGCCTTGAGCTGGAGCTCTGGGAACTGCTCGGGTTGGGGGGTCGTCTCAGGCTTGGAAGGTAGTGAGCAGTCCGCCTGGGCGGCAGGCTGGCCCTGAGCCCTGGTGGCCCCCTCCCCTCCCCCTCCAGAGCTGGAGTCCCAGACAGGCCGCTTGTCACCCACCAATGACTCAGCCCCTTCGGGCGAGCAGCTGCGCCGGACGCTGGCTGAGGTGGAGCGGCTGCTCAGGGAGATGCGAGCCCGCAACCTGGGGGCCCCAAGGGCGGTGGCTGAGGCCGAGCTGGGCGAGGCCCAGAGACGTGAGTGGTGGTGTCCAGCAGGGCAAGGATGGGGAGTGGGGCAGACTGGGGTCAGCATGGAGCATGACGTGGCGGCCCATCGGCCTCAGAGGGCAGGTGGGGGCTGGCTGTGCCCCAGGTGGGAGTGGGAGTCACTGTCCAAGCAGCTGCCCCCATGCTGGGTCTTGGCCAGTGCTGGCCCGCGTGCAGGAGCAGCTGACCAGCCACTGGGAGGGGAACCAGGCACTGGCCTCAGGCATCCGAGCCCAGCTGGCCCAGCATGAGGCCAGCCTCATGGACCTTCGGGAGGCGCTGAACCAGGCAGTGGGCACCACGCGGGAGGCCGAGGAGCTCAATAGCCATAACCAGAAACGCCTGGAGGAGGCCCTGGTGAGGGGCCCCTCCCAGCCCCCCTCTCCCCCTTCCCCTCCTTCCCCCCTTCCCCTTCTGCTCCCCACCTTCTCCCTTCCTGCCTGCCCCCCCTCCCCTCCTCAGCCTGCGGCCCCACAACCTGGCACGCCTCTGGGTTGCTGTCACTCACTCCTCACTCCCCATCGCCTCTAGCAACGGAAGCAGGAGCTATCCAGGGATAACGCTGCTCTAAGGGCCACTCTGCAGGCTGCCAGGGACACCCTGGCCCGGCTCTCTGAGTTTCTGCACGGCATGGACCGGGCCAGGGAGGTGAGTGCAGCCCCTGGGGTCCCGATCAAGTGGGGGGTGAGAAAGGGATCAGTTTGAGGGGCTCACCTGAGCCTGCCTGCCCCCAGGAGTACGAGCACCTCGCTGCCAGTCTGGATGGGGCCCGGATGCCGCTGCTCGAGAAGATGCAGGCCTTCTCCCCAGCGAGCAGCAAGGTGGACCTGGTGGAGGCGGCAGAGGCCCACGCGTGGCAGCTGGACCAGCTGGCACTCAACCTGTCCAGGTGCGGGTGGGCCGAAGTGGAGTGCCCTAGGGACTCAGCCAGGTCCCTGAAGGACCATGGCTGGTCTGGGAGGGATCCTGGAGTGGGAGGCCATTGTCCCCACAGAGGCCAGGCAGAAGTCTGGGCCCAGATTGGCAGAAAACAGCAGGAAAGGCACCCCTGGCAGGTGGCAGGGCAAGAGCAAAGCCAGGAGGCTGGCACGGGCAGGCAGGCCGGCCTGGCGACTGTGGGCTCCCGGTCCCCGTGCACTCTGACGCTCCCCTGCCTCCCCCACAGCATCATCCACGGAGTCAACCAGGACCGCTTCATCCAGCGGGCCATCGAGGCCGCCAGCGCCTACAGCAGCATCCTCCGCGCTGTGCAGGCTGCTGAGGGCGCCGCTGGCCAGGCGCTGCAGCAAGCAAGCCACACGTGGGCGGTGAGGCCTGACCCTGCCCTTGGCCCCGCTGCCAGCTCCCAGCAGGCAGGCATGAACCATGTCCTGCCCGCCCCCGTGTCTGCAGGTGGTGGTGCAGCAGGGCCTGGTGCCGAGAGCCCAGGAGCTGCTGGCCAACAGCACCGGCCTGGCGGACGCCATCCTTGGGGAGCAGCAGAGGCTGGGCCGTGGTGAGTGCTGGGGGTCCGTCTGGGGTCTAGGCTCCCCAGCTGCGTGCCAGCCAGGGTGACGGCTGCCCTTTGTGGGACGACTGCCACCCACCAGCTTGACCCTAGGAGGCCTGCCGAGGGCCACTGCTCGCTCAGGCCCTGTGACAGGACCCTGGGCTGTGGATGCCCCATGGGAGGACGACCCAGGACTGGCTGACGGGGTTCCCTGCAGTCCTGGCTGGAGGGCTGTGTGCATGCCAGGCTGTCGGTTTATGGGGGTGCACAGCACACACCCTCTGCCACCAGGACTGGGCTGCTGGCAGCTGTGTGCGGCAGCTGGGTCCTTCAGAGCCTTCATTATTTCATTCCTGACACGGGAATGAGTATATTTGCTGTGGGACCAAGCAGCTGCTCTGAGACTCCAAGACTGAGTGCCCCAGTGCCTCCCCTGCGCCGGGGGCCCTCATGTCGGGATGTCTCCATCTGCCTGTGCCTGTTGGCCCTGGCCAGGAGGGCCAAGGTGGGCTGCCCTGTGCCCTGGGGCGGGGGCTCCCCGGGGCTGACGCTGCCTCCCCTGCAGCCTGGGCCGCGCTCCAGGGCGCTGGGGCTCAGCTCCAAGATGCCCGGACCAGGAAGGAGCAGCTGGCAGCCCAAGTCCAGGAGGCACAGGCCATGCTGGCCATGGACTCAGGTAGGCTGGGCCCTGCCCTTGCTTTGGGTGCTCGTCCCGGAGGGGAAGGGGTGCTTACCCTTCACTCCAGCCTGTCTGGAAGGGCTCTGACGGGGACTCGCTCAGACCCGAACCGTCCAGAGGGCGGCCAGGGCAGCCGAGAGGCTCCACAGTGGATACTGCCAAACAGTAGCCCCAGAGCAACTGAGGAAATGGAAGGGACAGGAAGAGCTTTGGAGAGAAACAGGAGGGTGGAGTGTGGCAGGGATGTGGGGGCAGGGCCTGTGTCAGCGGGAGGTCCTAGGAGGGTATTCCTGGTTGGTGAGCACACAGTCCAGTGTGGCTGGAGCCGAGGGCTGGGAGAGGGCCTTGGGGCAGCAAGTGATGCATGTCTACCCAGGTTTGCAGGGTCTCTGTGGCTGCGGGACAAGCAAGCCTGGACATGGGGGCCTCAGGGGCTTGGACGGGACCCTGGGACTGAAGAGAGTGACCCCAGGGGATGCCGGGAGAGAGGACTGAGCTGACTGGAGAGGCAGATGGGCAGCATTCATGGGGCTGGTCCTGGGGTGGGTGGGTGATGTGGTGCCCCCGCCAGATGGGAGGTGAGGCCAGGATGCCCTCGCCTGCACCCTGCTGAGTCTGCCCACTGACTGCCACAGGTGAGACGCGTGAGAAGATCACACATGCCAAGGCTGTGACCGCTGAAGCCCAGGACACCGTCAGCCGCGTGCAGGCCCGGGTGCAGGCCATGCAGGAGACTGTGCAGCAGTGGCAGGGCCAGTATGGAGGCCTGCAGAGCCAGGACCTGGGCCGGATGATGCTGGATGCGGGCCACTCAGGTGGGTGCCTGGGCCGGTGCCTCAGCAGAGGGTGGCCCAGAATGGAGAGGTAAGGCGCTCAGGCTGCCCTCTCCTCCTGCTCCCTGCAGTGTCCACCCTGGAGAAGACGCTGCCGCAGCTGCTGGCCAAGCTCAGCCTCCTGGAAAACCGTGGGGCGCACAACACCAGCCTGGCCCTGTCTGCCAGCATTGGGCGGGTGCGGGAGCTCATTGCCCAGGCCCGAGGAGCTGCCAGCAAGGTGAGCATGAGTGCCAGGGAAGATGGACGCCTGGGAGACCAGGCAGTGGATGCTGATGGGCTGTGCACCCACATCCCCACAGGTCAAGGTACCCATGAAGTTCAACGGGCAATCAGGGGTGCAGCTGCGTGCCCCTCGGGACCTCACAGACCTCGCTGCCTACACCGCCCTCAAATTCTACCTGCAGAGCCCAGGGCCAGTGCCTGGCCAGGTTGCTGGGGACCACTTTGTGCTGTACATGGGCAGCCGCCAGGTACTGGGTGGGCTCAGTAGGCTGGCAGGGGCTGGCACCAGGTTGGAGCAGTGGGTGGTGCTGGCTCCCTATCCCGCCGGGTCTCCTTCCACCACAGGCCACTGGTGACTACATGGGCGTGGCTCTACGTGAGCAGAAGGTACACTGGGTGTACCGCCTGGGGGGTGCTGGCCCTGCAGCCCTCAGCATCGATGAAGACATCAAGGAGCAATTTGCAGCAGTCAGCATTGACAGGTGGGAGGCCTGGCCCTGCACTGTCCCCCCCCGCCTGGTGGGGTCCGTTCCTCACCCCCTCACCTTTGCTGTCAGGACCCTCCAGTTTGGCCACATGTCCGTCACAGTGGAGAAGCCACAAGTCCAGGAGACCAAGGGTGACACCGTGGCCCCTGGGGCTGAGGGGCTGCTCAGCCTGCAGCCCGATGACTTTGTCTTCTATGTGGGGGGCTACCCCAGCAGCTTCACGGTAAGCCTGGGCGGGCCTGTGGGCCGCATGGTGTCTGTTCACCCCCACAGCCTGAGCTCGGCCCCTGGAGGCTGTCCTGGGTGGGGAGGTGCCCTGATGTGCGCTACGCCCGCAGCCCCCCGAGCCCCTCCGCTTCCCTGGCTACCGGGGCTGCATTGAGATGGGCGCGCTCAACGAGGACGTGGTCAGTCTCTACAACTTTGAGAGGACCTTCCAGCTGGATACAGCGGTGGACAAGCCCTGCGCCCGGTAGGTGCGGCCCGGGGCCGGAGCCTTCCTTCCCGCTCAGCCCTGTCGGCTGACCCCACACCCTCTGACCTGCAGCTCCAAGGCCACTGGGGACCCGTGGCTCACGGACGGCTCCTACCTAGACGGCTCCGGCTTCGCCCGCATCGGCATGGAGAGTCAGATCGGCACCACCAAGCGCTTTGAGCAGGAGCTGCGCCTTGTGTCCTCCAGTGGGATCGTCTTCTTCCTGCAGCACCAGGCGCGTGGCTGCCCGCCCCGCCCACCGGTCCCCATCCTGTCCCATCCCCGTGCTACCCTGCCCCACGCTAACCCCTGTGCCCCGCTGCCCCGCCCCCCCAGCATCCCCGCCCCGCGCTGAGCTGACCTCCCTGTCCCCTCAGGGTCAGTTTCTGTGCCTGGCCTTGAAGGAGGGCCGTCTCCTGCTCCTCTACAACTTTGGCTCAGGCCTGAGGGAGGCCATCCCGATGCAGCCGCCGCCGCCCCTGACCGCGGCCAGCAAGGCGGTAGGCCGGGGCTGGGGTGGGCCGCCGGGGGCTGGGGGCCGCGGGAGCACAGCTCTCCCTGAAGCCCCTGCACCGGCGCCTTCCAGGTCCAGGTGTTCCTGCTGCAGAGCAACCGAAAGCGCGTGCTGGTGCGCGTGGAGAGGGCCACGGTATTCAGCGTGGAGGAGGACAACATGCTGGAGCTGGCCGATGCCTACTACCTGGGGGGGGTGCCGCCCACCCAGCTACCCCCGAGGTGGGAACGCCGGGTGCGCAGCGGGCGGCGGGCTGGGGTGGCGCGGGGGTGCGGCGGCCCTGACACCAGGCCCCCCACAGCCTACGGCAGCTCTTCCCCTTTGGAGGCTCGGTGCGCGGCTGCGTCAAGGGCATCAAAGCCCTGGGCAAGTACGTGGACCTCAAGAGGCTGAACACGACGGGCATCAGCTCCGGCTGCACCGCAGACCTGCTGGTGGGTGACCTCGCGCTCGCCCCCGGCCCCGGCCCCGCCCCTGTCCCCCGGCAGCGCCGCTGGCTCTTACGGTCGCCCTCCCGCAGGTGGGACGCGCCGTCACGCTCCATGGCCACGGATTCCTGCCGCTGTCGCTGCCCGACGTGGCGCCCCTCACGGGGACCGTCTACTCCGGCTTTGGCTTCCGCAGCACCCAGGACAGCGCTCTCCTCTACCACCGGGCCTCCCCAGTGCGTTAGTGGAGGGCTTGGGGCTGGAGCGGGGAGTCTGGGCCCTTGGCTGGCCTCTGACCTGGCTGTTGTCCGCAGGCTGGGCCATGCCAGGTGTCCCTGCAGCAGGGCCATGTGACACTCCGGCTTATGAGGACAGAGGTGAAAACGCGAGGAGGCTTTGCCGATGGTGCCCCCCATTACGTGGCTTTCTTCAGCAACGCCTCGGGGTGAGCCCCCCCACCTGGCCTCTCCATGCGTCTCCAGGGCTAGGGGTGGCGACAGAGCTGGGGGGGCGTTGGGTGCAGCGGGTGGTTGGAGAACAAGTGGGGTAACACTGCTTTCCCCCCAGGGTCTGGCTCTACGTGGATGACCAGCTTCAACAGATGAAGCCACACCGGGGACCACTCCTGGGGCCCCAGCCTGAGGGACCCCCACAGCTCCTCCTGGGAGGTTTGCCAGGGTCCAGCGACTTCCGGAACTTCAGTGGCTGCATCAGCAATGTTTTCGTGCTGCGGTGAGCTGGGTGGGCGTGGAGGGGGCGGGCCAGCACCCCCCCAACCCCACTGCTGACCTGGCCCCTCCCTCTGTAGACTCCTGGGGCCTCAGCGCGTGTTTGACCTTCAGCAGAGCGTGGGCGGCGTCAACGTGAGCTCAGGCTGCGCCCCGGCCCCCGGCACGCAGACCCTGGGCCCAGCGTCACGAGGACTGCGTGCTGCAGCAGCTCGGAAGGTGGGGCCCCCGGGCGGTTTGCCGGCAAAACCGGGGGTAGGTGGGTGGTGGCTTCCACACACCCTCCATCCCTATCTGCTGCCCCCAGGCTTTCCGCCGCAGCCGCCCGCCCACCCGGGGCCCTGCCTGCACACTACCCCGGACCCTCAGGACCATCCGAGATGCCTACCAGTTTGGTGGGGCCCTGTCCAGTCACCTGGAGTTCACAGGCCTCCCGGCACCCCCAGGGAACTGGTAAGGCCAGGTCAGGTGGGGAGGGCGGGGAGGGCTGCCCCCTGGCTGACAGCCCTGCTTGGCCCCCAGGTCACACCTGTCTCTGCTCATCCGCCCTCACACCCCGCGAGGACTCCTGCTGCTCGCAGTGCCCCTGGCGGCGGGCAGCCCCTCGCTGGCTCTCCTTCTGAGCCGCGGACACTTCGTCGCTCAGACAGAAGGCCCTGGGCCCCAGCTCCACGTCCGGAGCCGCCAGCGTTTACGGGCTGGCCAGTGGCACACGGTGAGGGGTTGGGAGAGGACACGGGCAGGGCCCCGGGAACCAGCACCCCAACGCGCCTCTCCCCTGCCGGCAGGTGTCTGTGCGCTGGGAGAAGACGCGGATCCGGCTGGTGACAGATGGGGTCTGGGCCCAGGGCCAGGAGGGGCCCGGCCAGCAGTACCAGGAAGCAGACGGCCCTTGGCCCCACACTCTCTTTGTTGGGGGCCTCCCTCCTGGCAGCCGCAGCCCCAAGCTCCGGGTGAGAAGTGCCTGACACTAGCCCCCGTCTGGCTGCAGGCAGCCCACCTCCTCAGCACCCTGGGACCTGACCCCTTGCCCACCCATCTGTGCCCCACAGGCAGCCCTGAGCAGCTCCAGGTTCAGCGGTTGCGTGAAGAGACTGAGGCTGGATGGGCGGCCCCTGGGGGAACCCTCGAGGATGGCGGGGGTCACACCCTGCTCCTCAGGCCCCTTGGAGAAGGGCCTGCTCTTCACAGGCAGTGGGGGAGCTGTCACTCTAGGTCAGTCAGAGGCTGGTGTGCCCTCAGTGTGTGCCCCTGGTGTGTGTGGGGGGGGGCCCAGAGGGAGGGGCCAGGGCCTTACTCCCTTCATGGCCTCTCCCCACAGACACCCTGGGGGTCACTCTCTCTGACGTGGGCTTGGAGCTGGAGGTACGGCCCCAGACAAGCAGCAGCCTTATCTTCCACATGGGTAGGGTCCAGGCACCCCCCTACCTACAGCTGCAGGTGCTGGACAAGCAGGTAAGCTGTGTGGGGGCTGTGCCGTGGGGTGGGTCTGGGCTCGGCAGGGCACTCCTGACCACCCCCTGCCCCAGGTCCTGCTGCAGGCCGACGACGGTGCTGGTCAGTTCGCCACATGGGTGACATGCCCTGCGGCACTGTGTGATGGACAGTGGCACCGGCTGGCAGGTGAGCTGGGCCCTCTCTCACCTTCTGCAGAGGGCTTGGGAGGAACCCTGAAGGGGGCAGCTGCAGGCCCGAGGCAGGGGACTTGAGGGTCTGAGCAACACAGCCAGCCAGGAGCCCTCCCCACACGGCTGGTGAGGGGGCCCCTCCGCCCATCCACAAGGAGCCTGTATCTGCAGTGACTAAAGGTGGGAACGTGCTCCGGCTGGAGGTGGACACCCAGAGCAACCACACCCTGGGCCCCGAGCCAGCGGCCTTGGCTGACACCCTGGTGTCTCTGCACCTTGGGGGCCTGCCTGGTGAGTACGGCCTCAGCCCCTCAGGGACCAGGCTCTGGGGCCACCCCACCCCACAGCTTGGTGGTGGTGGAGGGGGACAGTGGGGCACTGGTCTCTGCTCCAACCTGTCTCCTCCCACACCCCCAGAACCCATGGATGCACAGGCTGGGCCCCCCACTTGGATGCGCTCTCGGCCTCAAGCCTATCTTGGCTGCATGAGGAATCTGGGAGTGAACCAGTCCCCGGTCACCCTGCCTCACTCTGCCCGTGTTCAGGGGGCTGTGGGGGCCAGTGGCTGCCCAGCCACATAGCACAGCTGCCCGTGGAACCCAGGCTGCCCCTCCAGAAGCCATGCAGGAGTCTTCAAGGTTCCCTGGAGCCCATGGGTGGGCTGCCCCAGGCCACCAGGGTCTCGCCTCTCAGACCCACAGCCCCTCCACTGTACCCTCAGCTCCTCTCCCGGATGTATGTATGTATTCATCTAGACTCCAGGTTCTACCGGTGATAAATCTTCCTTCTGGAAATGGTTTAAGTTATGTCTAACTTACCAAACAAATGGGCAAAATACTGTAAAATGGGTTTTTTATACTTCTTATCTTTCAGCTTAATTATGAAGTTTTCCTTCTACCATTTTTCACAGGAGAGATCTGTAAATCACTGGCCCCTACTGCTTAAAACAAAAATTAAAAAGTATCTTTTATTAACTGAGTGTTGATTTAAATGTGAGACAGGTCTACGTCTGGCAGTGGGAACCAGTCAAGGGCTCCTGCAGGAGGCGAATGCCCGGGGAGGGGGCTCCCTGAACCATGGGCACCTCCCGCCCGTGCCAGGCACACACAAGCTGGAGTTGGCACATACAGGAAAAGACTTTTATTTCTTCGAAAGTTGGAAGAGGTGTGAGAGCACGCAACGGGTCACGGATGTCACTACTGAAAGCACACAGCCAAGCCCCTTGGCCCGGAAGGGAGCAGCCACTCAGTCTAAGCTCATGTCCTCCTCTTCATCCTTCTTGTCCTTCCCGTCGCCCTCCTGCTCAGGGCTGGCACTGCTCTGCATTGCTTTGGCAAATGCTTCCACGTCTAAAACGCATTTAAAAGTGTGGGGTGACCTTTCTAGACCCTGGCCCGGGACTGCTGACCAGAGGGGACAGGAGGCAAGCAGCAGCCCACGGCCTGGGGCTGCCAGGACGGTCGGCCCCTGCTTTGCGAACAGACGGGCTTGTTTTCTCATGAGGAGAGCAGATGAGCAGGTACTCACCGCCCTTGTTGGCAGCCTCCACGGCCTCAGCAGGAAGGCCAAACTGGCACATGAGGGGGCCCAGCTGCCCCGAGGCCAAGGCGGCGCTGAACATGCCCAGGGCCTGCGAGGAAGAGCCAGGACCCCTAAGTGTGCCTTTTGCAGTCACTCAGACAGCTACAGCGCGGGGACACCGGGTGACAGGCACTGAGGGCAGGCGGGGCGCCCAGCCCCCAAGGCTACCTGCTGGAACTGGGGCGAGGTCAGCGTGTTCTGGATCTCCTCTGCGGTCTGTGGCAGTGACTCCCCGGAGGGCAGGTAGGGCAGCAGACGCTCCTGGACGTCTGCGTTGGCAAGGATGGGCGCCATGATCTCGGGCGTCAGCACGCTGGCCAGGTCAACTAGGGTGCGAGCACGGCCATCAGCGGCTGGAGGCCACTCGGATGCCCACGTAGGAGGACATCCGCAGGCTCCCGGGCCGTGGAGCTGCCGGGGGGTGAGGTGATGCGCACGTAGGGCAGCCCAGGGACGTGCCCGACACGCCTCAGAGAGCCAGCAGGCAGGCAGGCGGGGCGGCAGGCACCTTCACGCCCACCTGGAGCTGAGGGGCTCCTGTTACCTTGCTGGCCGCCTCCGGGCCCGGCCGGCACGCTCATCGTGGCTAGAATGCTCTGGAGGTCGCTCAGCTGGATGGGCTGGGCCGGACTGGCTGCTGTGCCGGTTCCGTTACCTGAACTGGGCGCGGGGCTAGGGCTGGTGGCCGAGGCAGCTGCTGGAGCAGAAGGGGCTGGGGTGGTGCGGGCAGAAGAGGTGGTGGAGGACGGGGTGACTGCGGCGGACTGGCTCCGGGAGCTGGGGAGAGCGGGGGCAGCACTGGAGTGGCCACACGCCCATAAAGGTGCCCGTGACACGTCAGTCCTGCCCCAGAGGCCAGGGAGAGTCTAGATCACAAAGGGGACCCTCCTCGGTACCCTCCTATGTCCGGTCTCCTTGAGGCAGAGGACCCTGGGGGCATGTGAAGGTGGGTGGGGGCCGGGTGAGGCTCACCTGGAGGAGGAGCTGCTTGCCGGAGGCCCTCCACTCCCCAGTAAGCTGGCCAGGCCTGGACCGGTGAGGGCCCCCAGTCCACCTATGAGGGACAAGGAGACAGGAGCGCAGATGTCACACGCACCTAGAGAGCCCACCTTCCCCTGCCTAACGAGCAGAAACACCCCACACCAAAGCCAAGGGACAAGCAGGGGGTGGCGACCACAATGGCGGGGTGAGAGCAGCAACTACTCAGATGGTAGTAACAGATCATTTCTGTACATCCCGTTACATTATGAATGCATTTAGGTTCAAGGTAACGTGTAGTCCAAATCTGGTACACACAGTATTTCTTAAATGTCCGCAAAGCACACCCAACCCAGCCCAACCGGTGCGCGCTGAAGTTCAGGGCTAGGTCCAGCTCCCGGCTCCAGTGGTTGGCACCAGGCTCTTCCCTAGGGAGGCCAGTGCTCAGACAGAGCCAATCAGAAGACAGAGACTCAATCAAAAGCAGCCACCGCTGAAGGCTGCCTGATGCGTGACCAAGGCCCCTCACGGCGGGCGCCTTACCCAGCCCCCCGAGGCCGGCGGGTCCGATGAGCTGCATCAGCTGGCTGTGGCTCATGTTCCCCAGCAGGCTCTGCAGGCCACCCTCACCTGGAAGACAAGGTGCTCAGACATGACGCCTGCCTGCGGCCGGGGACAGCCACAGTGCCACGGGCTGGGGCTCCTGGAAGGGGCCTGAGGTGCCAGGGGCCTCCAGCACAGGCAGTCGACATCCCCCGTGGTAACGTCCCCACCCCCAGCTACCCCGACCTGTACAGTGAACAGGGCAGAGCTCAAATACTGCTTTGCCACAGGAGGACGGCAGTGGGGACTGATTTGGAGCCTGTAAGGGGGGCTCTTGATTTGGAATCCTCCATTTGCACTTGCAAATAAGCAGCCTACCCTGTCAAGACCCAGTCACAGACTCCCCATGGACCTCGCAGCACCCCGAGGGGGCCGTACCGCCGAGCGCAGACAGCTCATGGCCTCCACTCCCACTTGTCCCCAGCGCTCCGGGCACTGGGGGGTTGTTCAGGCACTCGTTGACCTTCCGGCAGTGCTCCTCGTCCTGGTCTGCCTTGGGCTCCTGCAGGGAAGGACAGACACCTGCAACAGAGCCACTGCCCCGGCTTATGGGGGAGGGACCAGAGGCTCAGGCCCCACGAGCAGGCCACATGCACAGGACCACGCCCTCCAGCCCCCTGAGAGTTGGTTCTACATTTGATGGTCTACAAACCATAAACCCTTTCTTCAACACGGGTGATGCAATGGAACGACCCTTTGGCCACATCACTGCCCACGGAACACCACGGCCTCAGGGTTACTTGGGAACTACACAAGGCAGGAGGCCGGCACTCAACATAAGCAGCGGCAAGGCAGTGGGGGGGAGGTCAATGGGACCCTGTAAACAACTCCCAGAACTGTCAGAGCCACCCAGGGACAGATGCTGAGGTGTGCTCGGGCCCTGCAGGGTGCTGGGGACATAGGAGAAGGACAAGATAGACACTGTCCCAGCCTCAGGGCAAAGTGGAGGAGAGCCACCAAACGGGCAGCATCAGGAGGAACAGAAAGGCAGCACTGTGGGCCTGACACCTCCTGGCAAGACCGTGGAAAAGCAAGTTCTGCACCGGCGGTCAGCAAACCACAGCCCCACCTGTGTTTGGAAATAAAGCTTTATTGGAACAGGGCCGTGCCCACTCATCCACTCACTGTCCGCAGCTGCTTTCCCGCTACATGGCAGAGGGGAGCAGCGGCAACACAGGCCATCAGGCTCACGAAGAGGACTTTCCGCCCTGCTCCAGGAAGTGCTCCAGACCGGGCTCCAGGCCCAACCTCTGGGGAGGGGCCACGGTAACATTTGTGTCAACTGCACATGCACACGTGTACTCCCTGGCCCAGCAAGCCCTCCTGGGCATCCAGATTACCCTTCTTACAACAGAGACAAGCCCCTGGCCTACAGAGGGTAGAAGGAATGCCGGATGCTCGGCTCAGGCAACACTGCGGCTGTGGAGAGAGGCCACACTGGGGCGCACGGACACCCACAGATCCCAGAGCACACATCCAAGAGCAGGGACAGGGCTCAGCAGAGCTGAGAGGAGGCCCCATTTCTATAAAACAGAGAGGGGAGACTACTGTGGTCCTCCTTGCTTCTGCTCTAGGGCCCTCACGACCCCTGAGGGTCACTGGGAGAAAAGGCAACCAGAGGCCTAGGGCCCATCAATGGAGTGAGACAGGCCCAACCCAGGAGGCACTCTTTTTTCAGTCTGCCGGGGAATCCCATACTGGGAGCCCAGCCACAAGTGTTTGGGCCCTGGAAAAGCACCCCTACCCCAACGCCCCCTCCAGGAAGTGCACCAGAATTCTTAGGTTCTGTGGCAATCACATTCGGTCAAGCCAGCTGGTTTGTCAAAGCGCACTCTACCGTCCAGCAAGCCCGTGTCTAATCTAATTTCGTGAAGGTGATAAAAAGATGTAGTGCAACCAAACCTTCTGCATACCTGCATCCAGAAGAAGAGCCGTTTGGACCCTGCCTTGAACTTGAGCACGTAGACCCTCCCGCTGGGGCACTGCGCCACACGCTTGAACTCACAGTCATCGGGGAAGATGATCAGATCCTACGGAGAGCCACAGAAACATGCATGCTGGGGTCCCGGCACCTCCTGGGAGTACATGCTGAGCCCCAAGTCTGAGTGCGTGGGCTGGGGACACAGGGCAGAGATGAGCAAGCCACCAAAAGCCTCACCAGCAGGGCCTCCCCCGAGCGGGTGTGCCAGGCTCAGACACCCCCCCGAGAGGACCTCAGAGCCGCGAGAGGGGCTTGGCACTGAAAAGGGGAAGGTGGCCTTTTGGCTTTTGAAGGGTTTTTAATAGAGACATTTGGGGAACATTCCAAGATGAGTAAAAAAAAAAAGTCAACCCTGAACTGCTAAAAGAACAAGTCAGGCTGAGGAACAAAGAACCCTACGTAGAGTGGCCACCGCAGGCTCTCTGGGGTGCTGGGGCAGAGGCCGGGGTCTGTGCGCGGCCACTGCAGTTGCAGACGCCTAGTTTTCTGCTCAGCATACCGAGGGACGGCGGGAATCCACAGTCGTCGAGGGCAGGGCCCACAGGCAACGCCAAACGTGCAGCGCCAACCGGGCCCCGGGGATTCCCGCCGATCCCGCCGACGGCGCTCCATGGGGGCGCAGCGGCCGCAGGTCCAGGCCAACGGGCACTTACGTCTTCCACGTTCCCAGATGTCCTGTCCTTCCAGCAAAAGTGAATGAGGGAGTCGTCCGTCTGCTGAATGTACACAAGCCCCTTCCGTTTATCTGGGGTGACGGTGGTTCCTTTTAACGACATTTTCCCTGCCCGAAACTCCACCAAATACTTGTTGGAGGACCCACGGGAGCCCGGCACCAGGCTGGGGAACAGGGCGCCGGAAGTCGTCATCCTGGAAGGGGGACCAGCACGCAGGCCCGGTCACTACCGGGGAGAGCCTGGCTTCCTCCTCGAACGTTGCGCGGGACCCACAGGGCGGAAGCGCCGCCGCTCAGCCTCCCGGCCCCTCCCACGCACGGGGCGCCGGAGCCCCCAGGCCGGGCGGCTCAGCGCCGCGCAGAAAGCTCCCCCTGGGCGGCCAGGGCCGGGCCGCACCTGGGCAAACGGGGCCAGGGGCCAAGGCCCGTACGGCAGCTGCTCTCGCGTTTCGCGGGGCGAACTTAACCTCTGCCCCCAAACCGCACCAGTGCGCGGGCGGCGGCCCCTCCCGGCCTCCCCTGCGGCGCTTGCGGCCTGGGGCTCTTGCGGCGCAAACGCTCGAGCGGGCTGCACACCCAGCTGCCCCACCAGAGCGGACCCAGGCCCGGCCGGTACCTGCTTTCCGTCGGACGCGGCCCGGTAAACGGCAGCACGGCAGGTCGGCTCCCTTAAAGAAGAAAAACCGAGCTCTGGGGAAGCGCGGCAAGCCCACGGCCGGGCCGCGCCGCCCAGCCGCCCCCCGGCGAGCAGCCTCGGCGCGGCGTGAAAGGGCCCCCGCATCCCGCAGGCCTCACAGCGCCGCTTGGTGCTGGGCGGGGGCCGGGGCAGCTCGGCGGCCGGGCCGGCCCGGACGGCGAGCGCTGCGAGGCCTCCGCCCGCGCGTGGCCGCGGCGCCCCCGTAACCGTCCCCGCCCCGGCGTCCCCCGCACCTGGCCCGCGCCGACACTCGGCCGAGAGTCGCCGTCCGAGCTCGCTCTTCCTCCTCAGCGCCTGCCGGGCCCCGCCGGAAGCCCCCTCTCGCCCCGCCCCTCCCGCCGGTCCTGCCGCCGATTGGGCCTCGTCAGGGGCGGAGCTGGAGCTGGGCTGCGAGCGATTGGTAAGGGCTGCCGTCCATCGTCCCTTCCCAGCCCGCCCCTGCGCCGGCGGCTCCCTTCCGGCGGAAGCGCGGGCGGACGCCGCGCGGGCCAGAGCGGCCCCTATTGTTGCTGTGTCATGGGGGCGCGGCGGCGGCCCCTGGAGGCGGCGCCGGGAACGACGGCCCGGGCTGCGCGAGACCATGTGCTGACTGGGGCCGCGGGCGGCAGCCCTCGGGGTCACGGTCAGTGCGAGCCGCCTCGTCCCGAGACGCGAGGCAAATGCAACCGAGTCGGGGAGGGGGGGGTCTTAGGACGGAGGCTGGGGAGGGTCGGCCTCGCGTCCCTCAGGGGAAGATGACGCAACCACAGACAGGACTAGGGTTCGTGAGCGCAGCGTCCCCCATTCTCCCGGGGTCCCCCAGGCCCGCCGCATGGCCGCTGACACGGCCGCCCCCGATTCCCCACAAGGCCGGTCAGAGCAGAGTGGAGGCAGCCGACCTCCCTCAGGCCAGGCCGGTATGACGGGAACGGCCCCCCAGCCCTCGCCACCCCTCCCTGCCCCACAGCGGGCGCCCTGACTCACGTCGCCACCCTGCTTGACGGCTCACGTGTACGTGAAATTTGTTTTCAAGCTTTTTATATACATGAGTGAAAAATACGATTTACCGAATGTTGATTTTAAGATTGATCTGCGTTGGTGTGCGCGGCTCTGACCCCCATTCATTCCAGCGCCTTCCGCACCCACTGTCTTGTGAGCTAAAGATTCCGTATTTTTGTTTTGGGAAATACAGCTGTTTTTTATTTAAAATGTTATTTATGTTAATAAGCAATGGTTTATTTTTCTAATTAGTTAATGAATATTCTTAAGTTTCTTCATTTTAATTTCTAATATGGTAAATATCAATCAGTGGCAATATGGTAAATAGTAGATAAAACCCACATACAAAGGCTCTCGGGCTCCGGGGACGGTCTGAAGTCTGAACGGCTCCAGAGACGCGAGGAGAGGAGGGGGCTGGGGGACGGCTGGGAGCCTGGGGGCTGTGACCCTCCCGGGGCGCCACGGAACCAGGGGGGAGCCCGAGAGGAAACCCGGCCCGGCTTCCCTGAGGAGGCGCCAGAGACGGGCGTCCTTCGTTCACAGTCATGGGAGGTTAAAAGGCTGCCACCGGTGCCCGCAGGGCACCCAGCCCCCCAGGGCCTGAAGGCTGGGCTTCCTTCCCGCAGCGCCCCGGGCGGGGCTCTCAGCCAGCGCCCCCTCCCCGCAGGCCCGGGAGCCTGGAGCCTGGGGTGGCCCCCAAACCCCAGCTTTATCCACTTCCAGCACGTCCCGTGAAACACCCACGGTAAGGAACACGCCCCAGGTGGACGTGCGCTGTGGGGCCCCGCGGCCCTCGGCCCCAGCTCCCCGGCGGCGCCCGCGAACAGCGCGCCGGACAGCCCCCGGCTGCGGCCGGGACGCGCCAGCGCGGAGTGCACGGAGGGCCCTGCGCGCAGGAAGAGGCGGCCGCGCCGTCGTTCCCGGGGGAGACGCGCGCCCGGAGGCACCTGCTCCGGTGGTTGACACGGAAAAGAACCCGCCGATCCCGAGGGCCGACCGGGGAGGCCCTGGTGGGAAGATGAGAGGCAAGGCCGCGTGAGAAGAGCCGTTTGCCGGGTGGTTTTGTTGTTTTTTCTGTTTTTAATGATAGGCTTGCTTTTGTAGAGCAATTTTAGGTCCCCACCAAAACTAAGCGCAGGGCTCACCTGCCCCCCCCACACCAGCAGCCTCCCCCGCGGCCGCGCGTCCTGCCGCCAGCAGCCCCGGGCCCACGTCGGGGTTCTCGGCGTCGTGCGCTCTGCGGTTCGGGGTTCAGACCAACGCCCAAGGCCGCGCCCGCCAGCGGCACATCACCCGGGCGGTTTCATCTGCGTCAGCCTGTCCAGCCCCCCTTCCTACTCAACCCCCGATGACTTTTCCACTGTTAAAAATTGTGGTGAAATACACATAAAATTTACCGTTTTAGCCATTTTTAAGCATGCAGTTCAGTGGTATTAAATACGTTTGTAATGTTTGAAACCATCGCAGCCCCCTTCAGACTCTTCATTCTGCAACTGAAACTGTCCTGGACCCCCCACCCCCGCCTCTTGCCCCCACCGTTCTGCTTTCTGGGCTCTGGCCGCTCTGGGCGACTCAGTCAATGGAACTGCGGAGCGGTGTTTGTCTCCCGTGACGGCCTCATTTCTCTTAGCTGTGTCGCAGCTCCCTGCCCTGCGGAGGCTGATCCTGCCTGTGTGTGCCCCGCGCCCGGCTCATGCGCCATCCGTCCATCCGTCCATCCGTCCACCGCCAGCGGACGCTCGGGTCGCCTCCGCCTGCTGGCTGCTGCCGTGAGCACGGCGCACAAATACCCCGGAGACCCTGCTTTCAGTTCTCTCGGGTTCATACCCAGAGGTGGAATTGCTGGTAACTATCACATGGTAACTATTTTTAATTGAGTAAATGCCATACTGTTTTCAATGGCAGCTGCACCATCTTACATTCCTACCAACAATGCACAAAGGTTCCGATTTCTTCACGTCCTCACCATTGGTTGTGATTTGCATCTCCCTGACCAGCGGAGCATCTTGTCACGGGCTTCTTGGCCATCTGCATCTTCTCTGGAGAAATGTCTAGGCAGCCCTTTGCCCCTTTTTGCATTGGGTTGTTTCTTCTTTGTTGAGTTTTAGGAGTTCTCTATTCTGGATATTGATCCCTTAGCAGATGTATATCATTTGCAAATATTTTCTCTCATTCTGTGGGCTGCCCTTTTTTGTACTCTGATGATAGATAGCGTCTGACATGCAACATTTATAAAATTTTCATGAAGCCCAGTTTGTCTGTTTTTTTCTATTGTCTGTGCCTTTAGTGTCACACCCAAGAATCACTGCCAAGTCCAGTGTCATGAAATTTGTGCTCCATGTTTTCTTCTAGGAGTTTTATTGTTTTAGATCTTACGTTTAGGTCTTCGATCCATTTTGCGTTAATGTTGTACGTGGTGTTGGATAAGAATTAATTTCATTCGTATGTGTGTGGATGTCCAGTTTCCCAGCACCATGTTGATAAGCCTGTCCTTTCCCCACTGAATGGCCGTGACATCCTGTCAGTTGACTGCATATGCAGATGGTGGTGTTACAGGACGGTAGGCGTCCATCACATGCGCACAAGGGTGAGCTCCACTGTAAGGTTTTGAGTCCCACTTCCTCCACTTCCCTGCCACCGGAAAACCTCTGGCAAGCCTACCCCTTCCTGCCCGCACCTCCTCTCCCTCCTGTGTGGGTCTGGCTGGATGGTAACTGTGGGAACTAAGCACCCAGGAGACAGTGCCTGACAAGGGCTCTGGCGGGGCTCAGTGTTCTGTGGCCCCCATTATCACACATGGCGGCCCACGGGGGATCTCCCCATCTGCAGCTGGGACATTCTGGGAGCATTAAAATCTTGTGGACCGTTTGTCCCTCTGTCCAGAGCCACTATGGCTGCTGGGATGGCCACCTCGATTCCTGAGACGTCTGCAACTGCTGGCCACCCAGGGCAGCAGGGACCCTTGAGTCAAACTAACACTGTGTTCAGGGCCTTTCGATGCTCCCAGCCAAGGGCTCCGATCCCCAGGAGAGAAGAGAGATGGTCAGTCATAGCTGCTCCCTGCTCAGCAAGCCCACCCAGTGGCGGTGCAAGTATCCCCAAGTCCCTGCTCTCACATGACAAGCAGTTTTCTGACACAGTCCACTTGCTGGGCCAGTCCTACAGAACACACCGTCCGAACACTGGACAACCCAGGCCTGGGACTCATCCACAGCCCATCTGCAGCCCTTTCCAGGGAGGCCAGAACAGCCGAGTGATGGTCAGTCAGTGCGAAATGTGTCACTACGAGCATCGTCAGACCATCTTCATTCAGAGCTGGGGCTTAACATTCATCCCCACATATCTGTACCAGCCTCCAAAACTAATCTAGAATGGTTGACTGGACAGGCACCAACCCTGCTTACAGGGGTGGGCACCGACCCGTTTCCATGGACGAATACCGACCCGGCTTATAGGGATGGGCACTACAAGGCACACCCATTCACTAGCGTGCTTTGTGCTGCACTGGTGGGACAGGGATGTTGCTGAGGCCAGCCAGGCACGCGTGGCCATGGAGGAGGGGCCCTCATCTGTGTCGTCACCCTCTGCAGGGACCAAGCAGGCCTTCCCTCAACATCCGATCTGGCTCAGGACAGTCTGGCTCTCAAAGAGGAAAAGGAGTGGCATGCCCAGTGCAGGCCTGACCGCCTGGTAAACTCCTATCGAGAGACCCCGAGGTGCTGGCTTCCCTTTGGGAAATGCTCACACTGACGGAGGGGCACAGCGAGGCCCCAAGTCTGCACATACTGAGGGGACCACCACGTGACACGCTGCGGGTCTGCCTGCACGCTGTTTACCAGGGATCCTGATCCCTGTACCCACTTTGGACACAGAAGAGGCCTTTGGAGGATGTTAGAAAGTCCCAACGTTGAGAAGGAGAAACCAGGACTAGTACGAACTTGCCACTGACCGAGCTCTTTTCCAGTCCAGCCGTTCTCTGCGCGCCGCACCCCAGCCCTCATGACCCAAGGGAAAGGGCGACGGGGGCTTCTGAACTGTCGGAGCTTCGTAGCATTCTCACTGTTTCTTGATGTGACCTCTCCTCACGGGTGCGCGAGACTCGTGGGGCTGTGAATCACAATCTCGGTCAGGGAACGTTTTCCCAGAGGACGGGTGTCCTGACAGGGGGCTCACAGCTGGGGCTGCCCGGGGGGCTGCCTCTCAGGGATCCTCCTGGCATTTCCCATCCTGCCCCGATTTCCTGACCTTGTGTTCCGATGAGGACCAGGGAACAGATGGCATGTCCCCCACATGTGCAGTATGTGGCTTCCCAGCTGGACAGCTCCAAGCGCACGGGACCAGGGGCAGGGTGTCAGCCGGGCCCCTGGCTGTGGCTCCCGGAGGCCTCAGGGCCACACCTGGTTCTTCCCCAGGTGCCAGGCCAAGGGGTCTGACGTGTGCTTCCCTGCTGCAGATCGACATGTCCGCAGATGAGCAGGCGGTTCCTTCCACGAGCACAAGCATCACGAGCCTTGGAGACAGAGTCCCGAGGGGGACAGTGGCAAGAACACCTGTGGCCCTGCCCTCCCAGGCCACTTCCTGCCCTTGTATCTCGTTGTGGGGCTTCAACAGTCTGCTAAGAGCGTGGGGCGTCTGTGAAATGGGTTCCATTTACTCCCTTTACAGGCAGCGTTTTGGAGGGTTCTGGCCCTTGGGGCAGCCTGCATCTCCACTACCTCAGGACGGGAAGTCACACCCAGGTGATGCCCCGGCACTTCTGGGACAGGCCCACACCAGTCGCGCCACCGAGGCACGACTTCATTCCCAGTACGAGGCAGCTTAGGAGACATACTGAACCAGCATCCGTGTGCCCCGTAACACTAATGTGCGCTTTATACAAAACATACTCCGGGCTGTCCTCGGCAAATCTCCAGTGGCTCTGGATAAATGCTCACTGGCTCTGGACGCGTACCTGACCCCTAACTGCATGGGGAGCAGACCAAAACGTGTGGTTCTTGGGGAGCATGCCCTACTTTTCACTCCGCAGGGACACTCTGAGTTCCAAGATCACAAAGCACCTGGGCCCTCATGCCACAGGCACACCACACCGGTGTGGCCACAGGAAGGCTGGGCACGTGAGCAGCAGCACACTGAGCAAAACGGCCAGCCCGCAGACGCGCTGTGCCTCGGGGCCGCGGCCTCACCCCTTCTTCTTCGGTTCCTGAGCTGGAGTGACTTGCACAGGAATCAGCTGTGGGGCCGCCGCTGTGCGGAGCGGGCCACGGACACCTGGCCTCCAGGGAGGACTGAGCGAGGCCAGCCTTGTCGGCACAGCTCTGGAGGCGGCAGGAAACGCGGTCCCCGAGAGCCTGCAGCCTGCCCTGAACACAGCGGCCTAAATGCATCCTAGCTCCTCCCCCAAGCTTTCCGCTTGCCTCCTCCCTGGAGGGGGTGCTGGTAACGTGCGCGGCCCTCTGCCAGGGGTTCCCCATCTTAACGACCCAATACTTCAAAATCTCTCTGAAATAATGTCAAAATAGTAAATCCTCAGATGCCTCTGCATGTAGCCAGTGGCTCCGTGTGGGTCCCTGTCAAGCAGACCCTGCACTCAACTTCAACACCACAGCTTCCAGTTTCCAAGCCACAAAATCAAGCCCACAGAACCAGTATTCGCTTTTAAAAGTGCTTTAATTACAAATGTGGTTCTGAGCCTGGACACAGTGACAAACAACTCTCACTGAGAACCTGCCACTCCTTTAAGTGCATGTGTGCATGTATGCACGCGTGAGAACCCTCCATCCATACAACTGTGTGTGTGCATGCGTGTGTCCAGCAGCCTGTCTTCCGTTCAAACAGCTCTACCGTGATCTACGGTGTTGACATACCTACAGAGAGAGAGCAGTCACTTGATAAGGACGTGTGCTAACATGCACGTATGCCTGCTTTTGTTAAATGACTTTAATTACACCACTGTAACTAGACTGTGCTTCTGACCCTTCCCCAGTGCACATCAGCTGCGATTCATTTACATTATAAACAAGCGTGCTGGGAAAAACAAACACAGGAGTGCTGTGGACACAGGTGAAATGTGTTAAGAAATGACTCACTTTGTGACACGGGTGTGGCCCCAGTGACAGTGAAGCCTGGTGACAAGAGGAGCAGACGTGGCCAGACGGGAGCTCCTGTCAGGCCTGAGCCCCCAAGGTTGGCAGCAGTCTGGGGACTCGGCTCTGCCAGCGACCCTCACTGCCCTGGCCACCCTCGGTCGCCGTGGTGAAGCTTCACTTTGGACAGTATATATTTCATGATCAATGCATACCTTGCTATTCAGCAAATTACTATTCAAGTAGTTTAACTTAAATATTTTAAAATTAATCTTTACATTATTGAAGAGTGGTAAAAAATACAGAATCTGACAACTTTTCATTTCATTCAATATGCTGCTTTACAGATCTTCCCTTGGGCACCACCGCGGTTCGGGAAGTTCCTGGCCCGTGTGAAGCGCTTTGCAGGATTATTTTCAAGATCCCTCCTTTACCTCTGACACCCCGGCCACTGCATGGTAAGGAGGAAAACAAACCCCTTCCTACTGCTTCCTGTAGTCATAAATTTTATAATTAAGAGGGCGCTGTCAGCTAACCAAGCCCCCACTTATTTTCACCCCATAAAAGGGAGTTGTAAAGACGATTCCTTTCCAAACCTTGATGAGAACATGATGACCCATGTGAAGCTGTATGAAGAGGCTGCAACAGTAGTAAAATGTTTGGCAATCAAACGTTAATCAGAATTGAATCCTAGACCAGGGATGCCGCTGGCTCCACGAACACGGTTGGTGGAAAAGCTGGCTTCTGGCATGGCCAGGCTCGGAGCGGCCACTTGACGGAGTCCAGCCTTTCAGTGTCCAGGTCCCGGGGCCACTCCTGTCCCTCAGTAGATATCTGGGCAGCCTGAGAAATCCCGCTCAAAGTAACACCCTGTGTACAACCAGTCGGGCGTCCCGGTGTGCGGGTTACTGCCTGGGCGGAACCACCTGCAACACAGAGAGGCAGTCAGGAGACGCTGGCTGCGGGTGCTGCCCTCCGCCTGCCCTCGGGCTCAGGGCTGCGTCCCTGACGAGGCGGCGTCACATCCAAACAGGCCCCGGCCCTGCAGCCCAGGTGACAACTCAGTGGAGAGGTGCCAGTCACGTTTTCACTCCGCCACTGTGCCCTGAACAGCGCCTGTGCCTCGCACGGGAAGGGGCAGCGCCCACGCCTCCCTCAGTGACAGCAGTGCCTTTTGTTGGGTCAGCGGGGAAGGAGGAGAGATTCGGGGCAGAGAGGAGATGGGTGGCATCCCACCCCGCTTCCGGCAGCCTCGCCGGGTGGCAGCGGCTGCTACCCGCCAGCTCCCAGCTCCAGCGCGGGGCCACTGCAGGCATCCTTGGCACAGTGATGGCGGCGTGGCACGCTGTGACATGAAGACAGCCACGGACGCTTGCAGTTTGCCACAGAGTGAATTTTGGGGGACCATAAAGTATTTAACAAAATATCATTACTTTCACAACATATTCTTCAAATGGGCCACTTTAGAACGTCAACAAAGGCTGGTTACTTTCCAGCTGTCTTTTTCCAGAAGAAGCCAATTCCAAATATCAAACTACTAAAAAAAGGCACGACATGAAGTAGAATTGGAAGCCCAAGCACCCACACCTGATTTTAAAAACATCAGTGGCATCAAAGTCACCAGAGGTCACGCTGATGGCCCGCCCGCCCCCACGGCACCTCACCTCGTCCGCCACTCGGCCTCGCTGCGGGCGCGCTCCCGCCGGGCCTCTCTCTGCTTCTCCTCCAGTCGCTCCTTCTCCTGGCTCGCCAGATCTAGGGGCCGCACAGGGCAGTGAGGTGGGGCGGCAGCCCCAGGGCCACGGCCACACTTCGCGGAAAACCGTGCCTGTCAGACCCGGGCACAAGTGCCAGGCCGGCTGCCCACCACCAGGCGCCTGAGGCAGGGGCGGGGGCATGCGCTCTGGAAGGGGAACCGGCTCCAGGGCGGGCAGGGCGGCCCCCAGGGCGTGTGCACACCCACCAGCCGTTGGCAAAAGACACACGGTGTTCCTGCCCGACCTGCCGGGTGGGCGCAGGTGGCTCCCGCACTGAGGTGCCCCTGCAGGTGTGTGTGGGGCTGGGGTGCCCCACCCTGCCTGCAGCGCTGCCCTGAGTGGGTTCTTCACTGAACACCAGCTACTGAAGCAAGACTCACCATGGGCAGACATCGGTGAGCAGCTGTGGTGCTGAGCTGACCCCTAGAGCCGTGAGTGAGCGGGCAAGAGGACAGTGCCCTGGTGTGCCACACTCTCACCCACTGTGCACACCTGGCTGGACACAGACTCTCAACAAACATGTTCGGTGTGTGAACTGTAACAGCACTGTCTGTCGAAGCCAATAATAAAAATCGGGGCCTGTATTCTGCACTCATTCTTTCATTTTGTTTTCTTAGTAAATTTTATTGTATTTATGAAAGGATTGGTCTGCAACAGGCTAGAAATTTGTGAAAAGCTCTTTCACCGCGGCAACCTTGGGAAGCGCCATTCTGGGAGCCCAACAGCTTGTTTAATCAGAGGAGCTGGCATTGCCCCTGTGCCAGTCCCCAGCCACCCAGAGCAGCACCCAGCCCTCCAGCCGGCGGGCACCCACGCTAGGCCCCCCACCACTAGGCACGCACCCATGTCGCCGTTCTCCATGCCTCGGATGTCAGGGCGCAGGCGGCAGTCTGTGGGCGCCAGGACCGCCTCCATGCCGTCCTGCAGCTCATTGAGGCTGACAGTGAAGCTGGTGAAGTTATACATCTGGAGGAGCAGGCACAGGACCGTCACTCCGTGGCCCTCTTCTCTGTGTGCGGGTCAGTTCTGAAGCCAGGCATTCCTTCCAAACCCCGCATCACCCGCTCACCGGAGAGTTCATCAGGGCCGCCCAGCGCAGGGGCTCCTTCCCGCCGAGATGCACTTGTGCAGCCTCAGTCTCCCCTGGGGACTCCACCTCCCCTGACCCCACAGGTGCAGCCCAGGGCCTAGTCCTGGGCCCTCTCCCTTCTCAGGGTGCCTGACCCTCCTCTGGACCCCTGACTTGCATAGCCGTCCCCTCAGCGCCCCAGGAGGTCTGAGAGCCTCCATCTGCAGCCAGCCCACTGCCTCGCCGGACCTCTGTACTCGCCGCCTACCTGCCTCCCATTTCTGCTCCTGCCCCTCCTGTGGTTTGTCTCCACAAGCAGCCAGAGGGGCCCACTGGGTCCCCAGTGCTCAAAGGCCTCCAGGGCACCCCATGTCAGGGGCTCCTGGCCCAGCCCATCGCCCCTCTACCCTCACTCCCAGGGCCCTCGTGCCAGCCACCCCTGGGTGCTCTGCCTGAGTGGCTTGCCCACACCTGCCTCAGCTCCCACGGTGGCCCACCATCCTCCCTCTGCAGCACTGAGACCAGCCCCCCCCAGCCATGCTGGTTTGTCCCCAGCACCTCCTGACACACAGGCAGGCCAGTGGGGGCGGGGAGCCCTCACCCGCCCTGTCCTCCAGCCCTGCTCCTGGGACCCAGCCCACCCAGGGCCTGGCAGGCAGGGGGACTCATGGAGGCTTACTGAACAAAGGCTGGAGACACACAAGTGTTATTTTAAAAGGAATTCCCTGAAAAATGTAAGCTGTCTATTCATTAGACTATTTCACACTCTGCTAAAATTGTAACAGGCTGTGTGGAGGCAATGGGCCTCTAGGAGGGTGTTCTGTCCCCTTTCACACATGCTCTGGTATGTTTATAGGGCATGACAACACAGTGTTATATGTGTTGTTTATGTCATATATAAATATATAATTCACAATATTAAAACCAATGGTTACATGTTATTATATAATTATTTTTATATTACACGTTTATATATGTAATAAGCTTATTATATTAATACAAACTATAAGTGCACTTTTTGAAAGTATCAAATTGCATTTAAGCATCAGAATTGACAAGTCAGAAAAATGACCCCTCCAGCCTGGTGTGGAAGTCCCTGTGAGCAGGCTGCAGTCGGCACAGACCTGTGAGGGTGTGCAGGGGGGCACCCAGCGGCAGCTGTGTTCCGTGCTGTGTGCACAAACACATGAGTGTGAACGTGTCATGTCGACAGGGCACTGCCTTTGCTGCAGAGCAGGCCAGGTGGAGGTCAGGGCTGGGATGTCACTCTGCGTGGGCCTGAAGCCCTCAGAGGCTCAGTCTGGTCAGGTGGCGGCGGGCCCCTCCATCTGCTGGGACAGCAGGCTGAGGTGGCATGGATGAGGGGCCAGGGGACAGCCGAGGGATCTGGCCAGGATGGATGCACAGAGAGGTGGGACTTGCAGAGGGCTGGGAGTCAGGGGCGGGGAGCACGGACCTGAGCAGAGTTGGGAGGCCGGGTGTTGACTCTCCAGAGCAGCTTGCTGCCCGGAATGACCTGCACAGTGTCTTGAACCTCAGGCATGGCATCCACCACGTGGCCATCAGCCTTCTCGGTGCCATCGTCCTGAAACAGAACCCCAGGCAGGTCAGCCCGTGGCCGAGCTACTCTCGGAGCTGCGCCCGCACTGAGCACAGCTCCCGGGCAGAGTGAGATGGCCTCTCAGTGAAGGAGAACAGGCTCCTCTCCCAGTCTGTGGCTGCCTGTCCCTCAGGGCAAGCTGAGGGGTGGCCCCCTGCCTCTAGGTGCCCATGTTCTCTTAGGGGCTCCCTGAGCTGGGTCCCCAAGAGGTCGGGAAGTCAGCAGAGGACACGGCTCTCCTCTTGGGAGAAGCACACACAACAGACACGGAGCTCCGCTGAGTCTGACCACAGTCTGATGGGCAACACCTAAAAGAAGCTTTTTCTGAGCTGACCTCCCAAAGGGTGTGCTTCTCAGATGAGGAGACTTTCCCACATGCTGTCATTCTGCCCTCAACAAAAGGTGGTTCATCCCAGGTGATTTCATGGTATTTTGCATTTCTAGACTAAACCCCAACTGGAAATCACATCTTAATGAAGAGAAACTGCTACATTTAGTTTTCAAAATCAGTGGGACCTGGAGAAAAAGAACGCGGTTCTTCATGCAGCTGCTCCAGAGGACACTTACGACAAGGCAAAGCCGGCCGTGGTCCCCCTACCTGACTCTGTGACAGGGCTCCCTACTGCCGGCGGGACGGGCAGTTCGGTACAGAAGCCAAACAAAGGCAGCTCAGGGTGAGCACCACAGGCCTCTCCCCTGTCTCGGTCGCCCAGGGGAAAGCTGAGCTGACTCATTAAAAGACATCACCGAGTGGAGTTAACATTCCCAGCTGGCCTTTCAATGGACGTTTACTTTTTTGAAGTAAAAGAGCATTACCAGAGAAGATGTCCAACAGCACACACAGAACGCCACACTGCAGAGACACCGGAAACCCTAGCAGAGGTCGCAGACTTTTGCTAAGAGAATACGGAGCCCCTCAGGGCTGGCACATTCTGATTCAGTGTCTAGAAGACCAGAACCCCCGTGAAGGGCAACTTCCGGTTTCTTCAGAGTAACTGCACAGCCCCGGGCACACTTTCCAGCTATTGAACATCTTTTCTGGTACTCAGAACTAAAAACACAGAAGTGACATTTGCTTGATTTTTTAATAGTTTCAAGCTAACAAGGTGCAGGAAGACAGATTTATTAGATGTACCCAGAACAAGGGGTTTCCAGAAAGAAATGGAGGTGTACTCCAACTGTGCCAGGCTGGTGTAGGGGGCAGACACTGCGCCACCAGGAAACCCTGCCCTGTGCTTCCTGACAGCAGCCCCTGTGCTAGGCATGCAGATAAACCCCCCACCAAGCAGACCCAGAGGGACAACAGAGACTTTCTCACACTGCCCTTCCAGCTGGGGCCTGGGAGGGCACCGACGTCCCGGTGCCCGTCCCTAGCAGCGCTGGGAGTCCAGGCCGCCGCTGAGCTATTGGCACTCCTCGCGGGGCGCCTGCCGGGGAGCAGCACCTACCGGCTTTGCCTTCTTCAGGTGCTCGCCCCGCCTCTCCTGCTTCCTGAAGGACTCATACGCCGCCGGCTCTATGCCCCACAAGCACTCCGTCCATTTGCCGTAGATCATAAAGAGCTTCTTTTTGCTGTCGTCAAAGGGATTGTTTAAAACCAAGTGAACAATTGCAAAAAAAACTCATAGTAACATACAGCACCTTGATTCTGACCATGGAATAAATTCCTGCTCCGGTTTGTCTTCTTAGGAACTTTAGGGAAACTCTGGACATAAATGTGAAGATGAAAACGTGCATTTTAGGGTCTCTACTCAAGTCATTCGAGACTATTTGTATTGCCAACAAGCAAAGCAGAAATGATGAAAGCCTAAAACCTCAAAGGGCAGACCTGGGCTGTGGGGACAAAAAGGGGCAGAGAGAGTGAGTGTTCGTCTAGCTTGAGCCCAGTGTGCCCGTGTGGTCACCTTCTCTGGACCTACCGAACTGCCCTGCGCTGCCTCCTTCGGGCCTTCCCTGGAACTGTGAGCAGCCCCCGTCAGCTGACACTGGGGGCTTCATCACCACAACCACCACCAGACCAGAGTCATGACCCGCCTGCCTCTTTCATTCGCTAACACCTCCGGGATTCTTTCCGCATCAGCCACCAGAGCCCTCTGCCCGGTTCCCAGCCAGTGACGCCAAGTGTCGCACATTTTCTTCCTTTCTTGGCATCCTCCTGCGGGGACGGCACACAGTGGCCACAGGCTCCCAGCGCGCTGCTCTGCCAGCCCCGCGGCGTCCAGGAGGCTCGCCTGGAGGGCTCCCTGAGGGCTGGTCACCGTGCAGGGGCCCAGGCGGTGCGGCTTGGCCCCGCCCCCAGCCCGGCCTGCGGACAGCTGCGCACGGTGCCCCTGGGTCCCCCCTCACCTGCTGGCAGGGCCCTCCTCAGGGACAGGGCTGCTGCCCTGTGCAGCCCACACACCCATTCTAACTTACTTCAGTGGGCAAAGCGGTCAGCATCTTAGGCCTAAAGGTATCTTACAGGTTTGAACAGGTGAATCTCCAGGCCCCAGTGGGAAGGGATGGGAGCCACGCTCCCACTGTCCTGTGCTGGGAACTTCTTTCTAATGGGGACGTATAGCTTTTGGGAGCTGGAAGGGACTTCTTGTCATGATAAGGTACAAATTCCCTTTGAAAGAAAAGAAATTTGAGACCCAAAACATAAGGTACCCAAGGGGGTTAAAAGATAAAAAAAACTGTTAAAAACTACAGACCATTTTTCTGCTCATGTAAGCTTTAAAAGTCCCTAATGTACAGACTGGAATGACCCAGTTGCGTGCAAATGACACCCACGCAGCTGCCCTGTGAGCCTTGCCTGAGCCCGGGCAGTGGGTGCTCCTGGCAGACAGAAAGGAACGCATGGCCACGACTTTGAAACCTCAGTTCTGCTTGGAAACTGCAGTCACTCACCCCTTAGAAATGACACTTGGCACTTATCCTTTACCCCCTCGTAGGCTCAGCAGGGGGAAGTCTTCTTGAAACAGAAAGTCCCGACTGTCCCCACTGAGAGCAGACACCCCTGTGGCTACACCCAGCCGGCAGGCCACGTGAACGCGAGGGAACGAGTGTGGACGGGGACCTACTTTTTGTCTTGAATGTGCCCCTCCACCTTGTGAAGCTCTTTTCCAAACAGTCCGCACGGCCGGAAGTGAAGCACACACTTATCTCCAGTCCTGCAGGGACACAAGATGGCGGCGGGCGGGGTGAACGAGGTGAGGGCACGCGGGAGGCCACCTGGGGCTGGGGCCCTGGGGAGAGGCTGTCGGCAGGGGGGGGCCCTCAAGCCGCCTTGTGCTCAGGGCTGCACAATTGCGTGAATTTATTAAAAATCAGTTAACTGCCCACTTTAAATGGGTGGATTTAGGATATGCAAATTATATCTCAATGAAGTTCCAGGAATAAGACTCCACAGCTGGGGATGGGCAGGACTTAAGGGTGGGCGCTGTTTTCACATCTTGCAATCTCAACTGTAGTGTTTAAAATACCAAAGTCAGTCAGCAACTGGGGCTGAAACAAAACTCACATCAACCCGGGGCACTGATGCTGACCAGAACCGGGTCCAGCCCCCATCAGGCCTGGGTCTCCCTGCGAGTGAGGCCTGCCCGGACGCCAAGGAGCACGAGGGGCCAGGAAGTGGGCCCCGCCTGCCCAGGGGGTGCGTGGAGGCCAGCAAGGGGTGGGGCGGTGCACAGCAAACGCTCACAGAGTGCAGGGTGAAACGTGTCCTCAATTACCTGGCAGGCACCCTGGACGCTGCGGTTTGCCTCGCCCATCGCCTCCCATTTTTTATTATTACATGACAACCAGGCCTGTTACCTGTGGTTTAAAATCTCCACCGTGCCATACTGCTCTATCCACAGCTTCCCAATAATCACATTGTGGACGCAGCAGGTGGGGTTCGTCCAAGTGTAGGCCTCATTATGTCTGCGAAAGACGCCAGAAAGCAAGCAAATCAGATGCAGCAAAGATGCTGTGTGGCTTACATGCAAACCAGACACGCCCAGCCCAGCGACCATGACCCACTGCGGAACCAGACACGCCCAGCCCGGCCACCACAGACCTACTGCACAGCTGGGGACCAGACACAAGCCCGGCCACCACAACCTGCTGCACAGCTGGGTATCCTTTGAAGTCCCTCAATCAGTGGCTGGTTGCTTAGCATTTGTTTGAAATTTATTTCTTCTTCCCTTTGTATCAACAAAGCTTTCCACTTAATGTCAAGACAAGTTAATAAGTGATAAAAGACTGAAAGAGTGGCTTCCCTCTGATGCTGTCAACGGAGAGGCAACTTCAGCAAACGGGCAGAGTGCAGGCCCGGCGGCCATGGGCCGAGGTGGGCAGGAAAGCTGGGGCGCGCTCTGCAGCGCAGAACAACCTCCACACAACTTCCCTTTTACTCCTCACCCTCCCTGCAGGGCCTCACCCGACGAGGAAGGAAACCCCACAAATGTGAAGCGAGCAGATCACCAGGCCTGTCTTGAAGGAGGCTGCACCAAGAGCCACAATTCAGGGCAAAAATCAGCTCAGTGCCAAGCGTTTCTCAGCAAATGTCTGGAACGCCTTCAGTTCCCAGGTGGAACCTAAATGCACGAATCAGTGAGGCCTGGCCCCGAGAAAGCCACGACCGCTGGAAACAGGCCAGTTCCCACACAGGGCCAGCCCTTGGGCCCGGTGCCCTCGCCAGCCCCGGGAGGCACCGGACGTGTGCTGGGGAGACAGTGCCCCTCCGGCTCCTTGTGGTACGCTCTGCACCCAGCCAGGCTGGACGCACAAGAAGCAAAAATCACATTGGATGCTTCACTGTGGCAGGCCGCACTCTGTGAGGCTCCCGCCTGAGACCCGGCTGCGTGCCAGGGCCTGGGTGGGCGCAACGGGCAGGCAGTTCCTGGGGATGTGGGTCATGCTCTGAGGTGTCTGGTCAGCACGGACGGGGGAGCACCAAGGCTTAAAAGACGGCCCCTGATGTCCCTCACCTCCTGGAGTCCAAACCCTCCATCGGCCCCTCCCACGTCGACCGCAGTTGGTCTGTGTGGCCAATAGCACAAGTGTGCGGCAGGAGGTCCTGAGATCAGGTCATAAGACACTGTGGCTTCCATCCTGGTGGTGCCTCCCCGCCTCAGGTCCCTGGCTCTGAGGGATGCTAGTGCCATGTTGTGAGCAGCCCCACGGGAGGCCACTAGGCAGGGAAGCAGTAAGGCCCTTGCCAAGTGCCACGGATGTGAGCGGAAGGTCATGCCCACCCAGCCATCTTCAGGACACAGCCTAGCCCAGGGCCTGACGTCCTGAGTGCAGCCTCCTGGGACCCTGAGCCACAACCACCCCGCATGGCTCCCGAGGCCCAGCCCCCAGAAACTGTAGGAGCAAACAGCGCTGGCTCTCATCTGCCAAGTTTGGTACGCCACCAACACGACGACTCGACCAGACGCTGGAGATGTGAAGGCCCAGGGGGAGGGACGGGCAGTCCCAGCAGCAACTGTGGGAGGAGTCCCTCCGGGTCGCCGCGGCCCCGCCAGCAGCCCAGGGGGCCTCACTCGAGGACGCCCTGCCGTGGGGAGGCTGCGGCCTCGGCAGGGAAGGCGGGGCCCGCCTCCCGGGGGAAAGAGCCTCCCGCTTGCGGGGGTCCCCTGCCCGCACAGCAGTGCCCCAGCCTCCCGGGCGGCCCCCGGCCCGCTCACCCAAGGAGCTCCAGCGTGATGGTGCCCCGGGGCTCCGCCTCCACGCTCTTCCCCCAGAACCTCAGCTTCGGGTAGATGGAGCCGTGAAACAGGAAGTCCTGACTGAGGCCTTCTGAGTGAAAAGCGCTGATGGGGGGGTGGTGGCTGACCTGTTCGGATATGAATCTGAATCCTAAATCTTCCCTGGGTACAAAGAGAAAAAAGAGACAAAGGGGACGGTGGGGACAGAGAGCCATGTTAGTGACTCAGTCCCGTACAAGGCGCCGCCTCCCTCTGGGTGGAGCCGCACAGCTCCGGGCTCCCAGGGCCCACGCGACCCTCGAGTCCGGAAGGGGCACCAGGAGACGGGATCAGTCCACACGGGACGGCTGGCACTCGCCCTGCAATGTCACACTCATACACACCCCTGTGCCTCCGGGGCAAATCTGACCACCACACAGAACAGGCGGCAGCGGGGAGGAGCCCTCTGCCCTGACCTCCGCTGGGCCACCCTCTGCCAGTGGGTCCGCTCTGCCAGTGACGCAGACGCCTGACATGACTCCATCACAGCAGTCCCCGAGGGAAAGGCCGTGCCCGGCAGGCGCAGCAGGCGCAGCCCCACAGCATTTCTGAAGGGAGTGCTTCCTTCTAAGGCTCCTGAAGTTTTGTGATGGAATGTCTTCAGCCCTAAGATATTCCTGGCCAGGAAACAGGATTTTTAGTACACTTTCCTTTTCAATAAAAACGTCAGTTTTTAATTGTTCCGGAACTGTGAATACACCTACAGTTGTATTCATTAAAAATTATAAAAGCCAAACCACATAATTACTAACTTAACTGGAATCAGAATTTCCAATCATTACAGAGGAAGGAAAGTTGAAAAATTAGACTTTAAAAGGTTGCCTACCAAGGTATGTAATTTACAAAATGAATACTTGTCTAAGAAAAGAAAGTGTTATTTTCAGCTCCACAAGAGCGATCTGAGGGTGCGGCCCTGGAGAGCGACTCAGTTCAGAGACGGCTCCTCGAGCCGGGAGGCTGCTGCGGGCCCGCCGCACACGGTGCAGCAGACCCGGGCAGACATGGGGCCTGGGCGCCACACTGCGCTGGGGTGCGGGAGGAATGCCAGCGTCCTCCACTGGCCTGTGGGACTCCAGTTCAACCCTGGCTTCAGTTCCTGGAAAAGACTAGTGACCAGGCGTCACACTGCATTCCACATCTTGGGTGGGTCACACTCCTTTAGTTCATGCTGCTTAGTCCACATCGCCTAGAACTTTTCCCCATTGTGCTTTCATTTCTCTTTTCAAGATATTTTAATGATGCTTCTTAATAGGCTAAAATGCTGATACTTTTCAATAGCTACATAAGGCCAGAATCCCAAACACTGGCATTGACATATGTTGACTGGAGCGGGGTAAGTGCTGCTCAAGAGAAATACCGAGGAAAGGAGAACACTACACGTGAACTCAAAGATTTCCTCAGAGTGACCCTGCGGGCAAGGCGCTCTCTCATCTGGGCCCCAGTTTCTCCGTTTCTAACCCGGGGAAGCAGGGCTGCTCCCTGCAGTCGCTCTTGCTGTGACGTGCTGCAGCCCACGGTCGCTTGCTGGACCTCTGCCACTCACAGTGGAGGCCCACGGAGCGCACGTGCTCTCCCCTGCTGGCTCCAGCTTCCGTCGAGGTAACGAGGCCTCAGTACCACGGCCCCGCCCTGCAGAGCCAGGCAGCATCTGGACCACGGTGAAAGCCTGCAGGGGGCACCCCGCACCGGCCGTGCCAGCTGACCTCACGGTGCTGCGTTTGCTTCGCCGCACTTGGAACATGCTGTGTTTTTTTACCAATTCAAAGTGTGAAGCAGGGCAATCGGCACCATTTTTCCAACAGCATCTGCTCACTTCACATTTCTGTGTCTGCTTTGGTGGTTCTCACAAGGATTTGAAGCTTTTTTATTATTATTTTATTGTGATGGTGCCTGTGGTCAGTGTTTATGACTCACTGAAAGGTCAGACGATGGCTAGTATTTTTTAGCAGCATGTTTTAATTAAAGTGTTCACTTTTTTTAGACATAATGCTATTGCACACTTAACAGACTACAGTATAGCAAAAACATGACTTTTATATGCACTGGAAACCAAAAAATTCATCTGGCTAACTTTCTGGCAGTATTCACTGTATCGTGGTGGTTTGGAACTGAACCTGAGACACCTCCAAGGTGTGCATGCGGGGAAGGGGCCAGAGGCTGGACCGTCAGGATGAATCAGAAACAGATCAGAATTTGAAACCAAAACACAAGTGATTCTGCACAGACACGCAGCCGGCCTGGGTTCCTGGAGATGACACCCTTTCAAACCCCACGGCCCCCAGGACTGCTGACTTTGGCAATGTCTCCAAGCTCCACAATCACTTACTCACCTTTGAAAAACTCTTAATCACTAATAACACCCATTCAGTAAGGGCCCAAGAACTACCACCTAAACGATTCTTTGAATCCAGAATTCCACTGATCACACAACACACCAGAGAAAGAAAAAATGCTGCAAGTGAAGCAAGACTGTGCAGAGACGCTAGAACACAAAGCGGGCGTCCTGGCATCTGTGAGGTACTATAGTTCAGAAAAGCTTTTCATATTGTAGGGAAATGAATGTGGCATAATGTTAACTGAAAAAGGATACAATTAAAAGATCACATTAAGTAAACACACACGCAGGGAAATCTACCCAAGCGCTCACACTGATTGTGCTTCAAGGGTCATGTCCCACCCGTCTCCTAACTTCTCTCAGTTTTACACTTTCAAAAAGAGCTCTTGTAATTAGAAACAAATGCTCTTAAGTAAAATACCCAGCAGACTCTCAACAGGACCCAAGGGCAGGTACAGCAAGCAACCCCAGACATCCTCAGAGGGGCTGTGCTCACTCGCACCCCAGAACGCCCGGCCCGGCCGGCCGCGCTGGGGCCTGGGGAGCTGCGTCGCACAGGTGGTCCCTGTGGGCGGCCACCAAGGTGCACAGGCCCACAGACAACTTTCTAAGTGTGCAGCCTGTGAGGCAGTGAGGCCAGGGAGGGAGGCCCACGTGAGCTCCCAGGACCCACAGAGCACCCCCCTGCCCTTTGGCCCTTCTCAGGCCTGCGTGCTGGGGGACAGGCTGAAAGCAGGAGATGCTCAGAAGGAAGGAATTAAAGTGGCATTTAAAATTGGCCAGTGCCACAGGCCCCACCTCAGACCTCCGTGGAGGCTGCAGAGGCCTCTTAACAACGACTGTCGTCCTTCAGCTGCGCTCTCCGAGCACTAGGGCAAGGACGCTAGGGCAAGGTGGTTGGTCTCCCTATTAGCAGGTTTCCACACCGGCACCTCGTGTCTCCTCTCCGGGTCTGATACCCAGTCCACCTTCGGCCGGCCTGTGCGGTATTAACGCACCACTCCCCGCACGCCCCACCTGCAGGGAGCACCCCGGGGGCAGCCCATCCTGCCCGCAGGGCAGAGAAGTCAGTGGCGGGAGGAGTTCGCACCCCAAGCTCGGGCACCTGTGCTCTCACCTGATCAACTCGTACGTCTCCCCCAAGAGCGGATTGAACGGCTTGCCGGTCCTCTCCCACTGGGAAGCCACAGCCGAGACCGCGAAGGCAGCTACACACTGGGAACAGCACAGGGCGGAGTCAGACCTCAGCCCCTGCGCCATCTCACATTCGCTGACCCGCCGCCGCTTCTGACAGGCCACACGACAATGGGCCTTGGGGACGCCACCATCAACACCACTGCCCAGGAGCCTGGAGGGAGCCTGCTGCTCTCGACCCCCGCCAGGCCTTCTGGGCAGGCCCCGTGGTGCGGGCGCTGCCAGCCGGAGGGTCGCACACACACCGCGGGGGGCAGCTGAGGGGCCCCGAGGCGAGCGGAGGCACACACCTGCGCGGAGCTCGTGTGACAAGGGCCTCAGCCGCCGGGAGAGCTGTGCCGGCTCTCCTCCGGGCCTCCCCCCGCGAGGCACCCGGTCCCTTCTGGACTTGGCCGGATAGTGCAGAGGTGCCACGCCCATCGCCTACTGCCTGGAGCACCCCCTGCCCACCTGCATCCTCCCCAGGGCCTGGGGCTGGTGGGAGGCTGCACGGATCAGCTGAACGTGCTCCATGTACTCTGTGATCCGCTGGAGGAAGCTGAGCGGCTCATTGAAGGCGATCGGCATCGTGATCTTGGACAGCTCCTAGGAGATGCCAAGAGACCCGTTACCAGTCAGCTCTCCCCAGAAACTGGAGCCCCCACACCCGTCCCTACTCTGAGTATCACCTCATGGAGCCGCAGACACCTGCCCTGGACAAGGTCTGAACCATTTGCGGGTGAGCCTCCTGGTCCACCCAGCCTGCCCAGCCCGCCCAGCCTGTCCCACCTCCTGCACGGAGGCGCCCAGGACCCCTCTGCCTCCCCACACCCCATCCCCCTCCCAGACCAGCATCACAAGCTGAGACCACAGGGACTCCAAACCGCACCCCAGCACACTTGTGGGGCTGCATCCAGGGCCGGGTCCCAAAGCGCCATCCACAACAGCCGGAAAAGCACCACCAGCTTCTCAGCACCACCCGGGGCATGTGGACACTCCTTAACCCCCATGGGCTTTGCCCAAAGGCCTTTCAAAGCCAGCAAAGGTGTCTCGAGTACCCACTGTCAGGCACGGTACAGGCCCAGAGCTGTGAAGGTGCTAAGGGGGCACACGTGCAGGGGGCACTCTCTGTGCCGTGTCCAAGGAAGAGGCTTTGGCAGACTTAGATGAGGCAGAGGCTCTTTCAGGAGAAAGTCTGGCTGAGCAGGGCAGTAAGGCCTCCTCAAGGAAGGACCAGAACGGGGGCTGGGCTCCGGGGGCTGGTCAGCAGGGAGGGGAGAGGAGGCAGGGGGCAGAGGGACACAGCTCGCCTTCAGTGCAGGGAAGATGCCGGCCTGATGCACATCAGAAGAAAGGAAATCAAGCCCTGTAGCGGTCCCGCTGCTCACCCGCTCGCGTGGAGAAGCCCTCCACCCTCCCCATTCCCCATCCTGCCCGCGGGGATGTGCCCTGCGGGCCAGACTGCGCCTGCTCTGATCCTCTGGCCAGCGGCCCCAGCTCCAGGGGCCTGCCCCACAGACCCCCAAACACAGCGAAGGGCTAGAAATGGTACGGCCATCCACCAGGGCCGTCAGCACACCGCTAGCGGCAACACAGCGACTGAAGGACGGGGGGCGCTGTGGCTATGGGTGCACGACGGTGGAAAAAGGTAGAGGACAGCCTTGCTTCCTCTGCAGACATGGGGAGGAGATGCAGCCGGCTCACGGGGCCTGGAAACACAGACCGGAGCATGTTCTGAGGGCTGCCCTAGTGAAGGCAGAGAGCAGGGGCAGGACGGGGACAGGAAGCTGAACTCGGGACTATCTCTGGTTTGAGAGGTTTGGCTTTGGGTTTATAAACTTAAAACAAAATTAAATTTAGAAAAGCAATCTGCGAACATCAAGAATAAAATGAAATAAATGAACCCATACAGTCCCTTTAGGACACAATCACTCAAAGACCCACTGCAGGGACTTAAAGGTGCAGTGACCTGAGACGCAGCGCAGGACGAACGCCAGAAGGCACATGCTGTCTCACTAAACATGTAGTTGGCGGCAGAGTTGATCCTGTCCTCAGAACTGCTGGTGTGAGATAAAGCAAGTGAGTCATTAATTATGTGCTAGTCTAAATCCGTCAGCGCTGTCGGTGTGGGAGAAGAGACCCAGACACCACAGAGGAGCCGCTGGGTAAACCCTGCGCCCCCGATCTGAAGCACTGCTGAGACAAACTGAAACAGTCCCTAACGCTCTCCCCAAAAAGGCCTCGAAACAAGACTGCTCCACAGGCTCCCTGGGGCCCGGCGGTGGTCCCAAGCTCTCTCGAGCCCAGGACAAGTGGCTCATCCCAGATCCTGGACCATGAAGGCTCCACATGAGCCGTAAGCATCTTTTGTAAAGGACCTTGGGACAACTGGAAGAAGCCATTACCTGCCAAAGATGGACCAGGGCGCATCAAAGAGGCTTAACACCTGACTTAAAAAAAAAAAGACAAACTAGTTGGTTTTATTGGTCATGCTGGGTAATGCTAGTGACACAAACACATAACTTGAAAACTGATAAAGAGGAAGGACTGCTCATTGACCCTGACTCTTTCGTATGCAAACTGCATTCACAACAGAGGAGAGGAGCCTTCTCATCACAGAAATGCTACAGTTATAAATGAAGAGTAATATTATTAGCGTAGCTCCAATTCGCAGCTCAAACACTGGGCATCAATAGCCCTTAAATTCTGAAGAAAAGCAACAAAAAGGTCTCCCAATGCAAGGATCAAAACAAGTTCCACATACATAGCTGCAAAAATGCGAACAAGAGAACGATGTTTCAGACGGCTGGAAACTTGAAAACAGAGTGGACATTTGATGATACTGAAGAATTATGTTATTTTTAAAAGAGGATAATAGTACTGTGCTTGTTAAAAAAGAATCCTTACCCCTTAGCGATGTATAAGAAACATTTACAAATGAAAAGATGTCTGGAATTTGGTTCAAAATTCCCAGGGAGGAGGTGCAGTGGGCCCTGGTGGGTCTGGTGGGCCCTGACAGCCAGGGGTGCTGGCGAGGGGCACAGTCGCACGATCTTGTCTCTCCTGTGAGTGTCTGACACCGTCCACACTAGTCTGTTGCTGCTTCAGTAGGAAAAGAGGGGAGAGTCACCTCTTTGGAGGCACGTCTAAAGAGAGAAGCCTCTCGAGGGGTGAGTCCGGCGCATCCGTGGAGTGGCAGTGAGACAGCCTCCATTCCGAGCGTGCTGCGCACGTGCCGGCACTGTGTGCTCACGCGCAGCTGTGGTCTGCATGCCGCCCACAGCCGCTGCCGTGACGTCACCTTGCTGATGAGAGGCCTCTGGCGTCAGACTTCTCAAGAGTCCAGATCAAGTTGCTTTTCATGTTCACCTCATATCCCAGGTAGATGCTTCCATCCAGACCTGACTGTTCAGTTAAAAATGTAGGAGATAATATGCTAACCAATCCTGAGAAAAGTCCTGAATGTGTTATTTTAAAACACAACAGGAGACTGTACAGAAATATGTGTATGCGCAGGCAGAGACGAGCATGCACATTGGGGTCTCCAGCCCTGCCCGTTGAGGGGCCTGGAGCAGCGACGCCCCAGCAGCGACGAGCACGCCGAGTGTCCAGGTCTTGGTCTCTAGACACATCCTCTTCAGAGAACAAAGTGAGAACCAGGGAGAGCCATGGCAGCCGTGCGGGTCACGTACCCACCATGCTCCAGCACGAGCCCCGGTGCGTCCACTGGACTGCGGGGACCACACGAGACAGGGGAACATTACAGGAGACTGGGGGAAGGGCATACAGGACTCACTGTACCGCTTTGCAACTGTCTATATGTCTAAAATTATTTCAAAATAAGAATTTGAAAAAAAGATGAAGATTCCTTTGGGAAAAAAGAACTGAAATGGGTAAGGGCAAAAAATAAGTGGCATTTCAGATGACATAACACTGTACATAGGACACCCTAAAGACCTCACCAAAAAACAATTACAACTAATAAATAATTCAATAAAGTTGCAGGATACCAAATCAATACACAGAAATGTGTTGTATTTCTATATACTAAAAACAAACTAGCAGAAAGAGAAATTAAGAAAACAATCCCATTTACAACTGCATCACAAAAAAAAATCTAGGAATAAATTCAACCACAGAGGTGAATGACCTGGACTCTGAAAACTATAAGATGCTGATGAAAGAAACTGACAAAGGAAAGATATTCCAGACTCATAAACTAGAAGAATTAGCATTATTTAAATGGCCATGCTACCCAAAGTAATCTACAGATTCAACACCATCCTTATTAAAAAACCAAGGGCATTTTTTACAGAACGGGAACAAATAATCCTAAAATTCATATGGAACCATAAAAGCCCCTGAATAGCCAAAGCAATCCTGAGGAAATACAAAACTAGAGTGACACAATCCCTGGTTTCAGGCTATACTACAAAGTTACAGTAATCAAAACAGCACAGCACTAGCACAAGAACAGACACAGATCGACAGAGCGGAATAGAGAAGAGCCCAGATATAAACCCATGCATATACGGTCAATTAATACACGATAAAGGAGCTGTGGATGTATGATGGGGAAAAGAGAGCCTCTTCAACAACTGGTATTGGCAAAACTGAACACCTATGTGCAAGACAATTAAACTGGACTGCTTTCTTGTACCATACATAAAAGTAAACTCAAAATGGACTAAAGACCTAAATATAAAACATGAAACCACAAAACTCCTAGAAGAAAACATAGGCAGTAAACTCCTGAACATTGGCATTAGTAATTTTTTTCAAGACATGTCTCCCAGGCAAGGGAAACAAAAGTAAAAGTGAACAAGTAGGACTACATCAAACTAAAAAGCTTCTGCACAGCAAAATAAACCATGAGCAGAACAAAAAGGCAACCTAGGGAATGGGAGAAAATATTAGTACTGAGATTAAAGATGGCAGCATGAGAGGTGAGACAGAGAACTCCTCCCAAAACCACATATAATACAAAAATATAGGTAATACAATTAATCCTAAAAGAGCAACAGGAAAGAAGTTTGCACCAGACTGCACACACCTGGAGAAAAGAGCAGAACTTACGAAATGGTATCACACCAAAGCCTTGACTTGGCGGGACCCAAGCCTCCCACAGCTCACCGGTAGGGGGAAGAGAAACGAGCAGGGAGGGGGTGGAGGCCTAGGACTGCTGAACACCCAGCCCTGGAGATCTGCTCTGGGAGCAGGAACCTACATTGCATGGTGCTCTGGAGATTGGTGGGGTAGGAAAGCTAAGACAGGAGGAACACTTGGAGAGAATGAGATTCCAGCTGTTTGTGGAAAACAGGGATCCACATCCAGCCAATCTGGGACAAAAGAAAGGCGGGCAGACTGAGAGACTTCCTAAAACGAGAGGGCTGCTGAAGGGGCAAGGACTGCATAGAGCTTGCTGCTCAGGAGAAAGGACAGGTGGACAGAATTGTACGGGTGCACTCCACCCAGCAGGTTGGGAACTTTCAGGAGCTTCAGGCCTCCATCCCCCTGGCTGCCTGCTCAGCTCCGAGGCCCCCCACTCTGATAATGCAGCCTGCTGTGCTTTCCTCCAGGCCTGCTGCCACCAGCTCACAAGCCGGCAGTCCCTGCCCTGGCGTCAGGCGAGCCAGAGGGAGGCCCCGCCTATGGCAGCTACAAACACAGAGCACAGAGGCCGACACCTGTGCGCTCAGCCCGCTGGTTCTGACAGTGGAGACAGGCAGAGCAGCCGGGAAGCAAGAAACAGCTCTTTCCTCCCCCCAGACACCAGTGCCACTCCTCTGTGACCCCCGACATCACTCCAGGGGCTGAGCAGCTCCAGAGAGTACAGCTTCTGGGCACTAGAGGGCGCCACATACAAACATGAAACGGCAAAGGAACCTGGTTCAAATTAAATCCCACAAACACCAGAAAAAGGGCCAAGTGAAACTGAATTCATCAATCTTCCTGAAAGAGAGTTCAAAATAAAAATCATAAACATGCTCATGGAGGTACAGAAAAATATTCAAGAACTCAGGAACGAATTTAGGATAAAGATTCAATCATTGAGAAATTCTATATCTGAAATGAAACATACAATGGAGGGATTTGAAAGCAGATTAGATGTAGTAGAAGAGATGATAAATGGAACAGAAATTAGAGAAGAGGAATACAAAGAAGCTAAGGCACAGAGAGAAAAAAGGATCTCTAGGAATGAAAGAATATTGAGAGAACTGGGTGATCAATTCAAATGGAACAATATTCTCATTATAGGGGTACCAGAAGAAGAAGAGAGAGAAATAGGGATAGAAAGTGTCTTTGAGGAGGTAGTTGCTGAAAACTTCCCCAATCTGGGAAGGAGATAGTCTCTCAGGCCATGGAGGTGCACAGATCTCCCAACACAAGGGACCCAAGAAAGACAACGCCAAGACATATAATAGTTAAAATGGCAAAGATCAAGGATAAGGACAGACTTTTAAAAGCAGCCAGAGAGAGAAAAAAGATCACATACAAAGAAAAACCCATCAGGCTATCATCAGATTTCTCACAGAATAAAGGCCAGAAGGGAGTGGGATGATATATTCAGTGCAATGAAGCAGAAGGGCCTCGAACCAAGAATACTCTACGTGGCAAGATTATCATTTAAATTTGAAGGAGGGATTAAACAATTTCCAGACAAGCAAAAGCTGAGTGAATCTACCTCCCACAAACCACCTCTACAGTGTATTTTGGAGGGACTGCTATAGATGGAAGTGTTCCTAAGGCTAAATAGCTGTCACGAGAGCAAATAAACCACAGTAAAGAAAGTAGAACAATTACTTACTAAGGAGATGCAAAATCAAATAAACTACCCCCAATGTCAGTCAAGGGATAGACAAAGAGTACAGAATATGACACCTAATATATAAAGAATGGAGGAGAAAAAAAAAAGAACCTTTAGGTTGTGTTTGTAATAGCATACTAAGTGAGTTAGATAGATAGTAAGGGAATTACCCTTGAACCTTCCGTAACCACAAATCTAAAGCCTGTAATGGCAGTAAGTACACACCTACTGATAATCACCCTAAATGTAAATGGTCTGAATGCACCAATCAAAAGACACAGCGTCACTGAATGGATAAAAAAACAAGACCCATCTATATGCTGCCTACAAGAGACTCACTTCAACCCAAAGACATACAACTAAAAGTGCAGGGATGGAAAAAGATATTTCATGTGACTAATAGGGAGAAAAAAGCAGGAGCTGCAGTACTTTTATCAGACAAAATAGACTTCAAAACAAAGAAAGTAACAAGAGACAAAGAAGGACACTACGTAATGATAAAGGGGGGTCAGTCCAACAAGAGGATATAACCATTCTAAATATCTATGCACCCAACACAGGAGCACCAGCATATGTGAAACAAATACTAACGGAGTTAAAGGGGGAAATAGAATGTAATGCATTCATTTTAGGAGACTTCAACACACCACTCACTCCAAAGGACAGATCAACCAGACAGAAAATAAATAAGGTCACAGAGGCACTTAACAACACACTAGAACAGATGGACCTAACTAACATCTACAGAACACTTCACCCAAAAGTAACAGGATACACATTCTTTTCAAGTGCACATGGAACATTTTCGACTAGATCATATACTCGGCCACAAAAAGAGCCTCAGTAAATTCAAAAAGATTGAAATTGTACCAACCAGGTTCTCAGACCACAAAGGTATGAAATTAGAAATAAATTACATAAAGAAAATGAAAAAGACCACAAACACATGGAGGCTTAACAACATGCTCCTAAATAATCAGTGGATCAATGACCAAATTAAAAGAGATCAAGCAATATATGGAGACAAATGACAACAATAATTCAACCCCACAAAATCTGTGGGACGCAGCAATGGCCGTGCTAAAAGGGAAGTATATTGCAGTACAGGCCTATCTCAGGAAAGAAGAAAAATCCCATATGAACAGTCTAAACTCACAATTAACAAAACTAGAAAAAGAAGAACAAATGAGGCCCAAAGTTAATAGAAGAAGGGACATAATAAAGATTAGAGCAGAAATAAATAAAATCGAGAAGAATAAAACAATAGAAAGAATCAATGAAAGCAGGAGCTGGTTCTTTGAGAAAATAAACAAAATAGATAAACCCCTAGCCAGACTTATCAAGAAAAAAAGAGAGTCTACACACATAAACAGAATCAGAAATGCGAAAGGAAAAATCACTATGGACACCACAGAAATACAAAGAATTATGAGAGAACAGTATGAAAAATTATATGCTCACAAACTGGATAACCTAGAAGAAATGGAAAACTCTCTAGAAAAATATGACCTTCCAAGGCTGACCCAGGAAAAAACAGAAAATCTGAATAGACCAATTACCAGCAATGAAATTGAACTGGTAATCAAAAAACTACCTAAGAACAAAACTATCCCTGGACCAGATGGTTTCACTGCTGCTGAATTTTATCAAACATTTAGTGAAGACCTAGTACCCAATCTCCTTAAAGTTTTCCAAAAAGTAGAAGAGGAGGGAATACTCCCAAACTCATTCTATGAGGCCAGCATCACTCTAATACCAAAACCAGGCAAAGACACCACAAAAAAAGAAAATTACAGACCAATATCCCTGATGAACATAGATGCAAAAATATTCAACAAAATATTAGCAAACTGAATTCAAACATATATCAAAAAGGTCATCCATCATGATCAAGTAGGATTTATTCCAAGGATCAAGGATGGTACAACATTTGAAAATCCAAAAACATCATCCACCACATCAACAAAAAGGACAAAAACCACATGATCATCTCCACAGATGCTGAAAAAGCACTTGATAAAATTCAACATCGATTCATGATAAAAACTCTCAACAAAACGGGTACAGAGGGGAAGTACCTCAACATAATAAAAGCCATATATGACAAACCCACAGCCAACATCATACTGAACAGCGAGAAGCTGAAAACTTTTCATCTAAGATCGGGAACAAGACAGGGATGCCCACTCTCCTCACTTTTGTTCAACATAGTACTGGAGGTCCTAGCCATGGCAATCAGACAAAACAAAGAAATAAAAGGCATCCAGATTGGCAAGGAAGAAGTTAAACTGTCCCTATTTGCAGATGACATGAGATTGTACATAAAAAACCCTAGACTCCACTCCAAAACTACTAGAACTAATATCTGAATTCAGCAAAGTTCCAGGATACAAAATCAATACACAGAAGTCTGTTGCATTCCTATACACTAATGATGAACTAGCAGAAAGAGAATCAGGAAAACAATTCCATTCACAATTGCATCAAAAAGAATAAAATACCTAGGAATAAACCTAACCAAGGAAGTGAAAGACCTATACCCTGAAAACTATAAGATACTCTTGAGAGAAATTAAAGAAGATACCAATAAATGGAAACACATCCTGTGCTCATGGATAGGAAGAATTAATATTGTCAAAATGGCTATCCTGCCTCAAGCTAGGCCATAAAAAGAGCCTCAGTAAATTAAAAAAGATAGAAATTGTACCAACCAGCTTCTCAGACCACAAAGGTATGAAACTAGTATGAAACTGCCTAACGCAATCTATAGATTCAACGCAATCCCTATCAAATACCAACAGCATTCTTCAACAAACTAGAGCAAATAGTTCTAAAATTCATATGGAACCACAAAAGACCCGGAAGAGCCAAAGCAATCCTGAGAAGGAAGAATAAAGTGACGGGGGGATTACGCTCCCCATCTTCAAGCTCTACTACAAAGCCACAGTAATTAAGACAATTTGGTACTGGCACAAGAACAGGCCCATAGACCAATGGAAAAGACTAGAGAGCCCAGATATAAACCCAAGCATATATGGTCAATTAATATATGATATGGATATACAATGGGGAAATGACAGCCTCTTCAACACCTGGTGTTGGCAAAACTGGACAGCTACATGCAAGTGAATGAAACTGGATTACTGCCTAACCCCACACACAAAAGTAAACTTAAAATGGATCAAGATCTGAATGTAAGTTATGAAATCATAAAACTCGTAGAAGAAAACATAGGCAAAAATCTCTTGAACATAAACATGAGCAACTTTTTCCTGAACGCATCTCCTCGGGCAAGGGAAACAAAATAAAAAATGAACAAATGGGACTACATCAAGCTAAAAAGCTTCTGTACCGCAAAGGACACCATCAGCAGAACAAAAAGGTATCCTACAATAAGGGAGAACATATTTGTAAATGACATATCTGGCAAGGGGTTGACATCCAAAATATATGAAGAACTCACAAGCCTCAACACCCAAAAGGCAAATAAACTTATTGAAAAATGGACAGAGGATATGAACAGACACTTCTCCAAAGAAGAAATTCAGATGGCCAACAGGCACATGAAAAGATGCTCCACACTGCTTATTATCAGGGAAATGCAAATCAACACCACGATGAGATATCACCTCACACCAGTCAGAATGGCCACCATCCAAAAGACAAGAAATAACAAATGTCAGCGAGGATGCAGAGAAATGGGAGCCCTCCCAGACTGCTGGTGGGAATGTAAACTGGTGCAGCCACTGTGGAAAGCAGTATGAAGGTTCCTCAAAAAACTAAAAGTAGAAATACCTAATGACCCAGTAACTCCACTTCTAGGAATTTACCCAAAGAAAACAAAATCCCTGATTTGAAAAGATATATGCACCCATGTTTACTGCTGCATTATTCACAATAGCCAAGATATGGAAGCAACCTAAGTGTCAATCGATAAGATGAACGGATAAAGGTGATGCGGTACATATGCAAATGGAATATTATTTAACCTTAAAAAAGAAGGAAATCCTGGCATTTGTGACAATATGGTTGGACTGAGAGGGGATTATCCTCAGTGAAACAAGCCAGACAAAGGAGACAAATACCATGTGATCTCACTTACGTGTGGATTCTGAAGGAAAGACAAACAAAACACAGAAGCAGGCTCATAAATAGAGAACAAACTGGTGGTCGCTGGGTTGGGGGGGGGAGGGGATCAGGAGGGACAAACTCCCGGCTTCAAAACCAGTGAGTCGCGGGGATAAAAGGTGCAGCATGGGGAACATAGCCGATGATGTCGCAGTGACTCTGTTTGGTGGCAGATGGCGGCTACACTTGACATGGTGAGCCTCCCGTGACATACACAGCTGTCAAGTCACTATGCTGTACCCCTGAAACTAAGGATGTCGACTATACATCAATACAAATTTAAGAATAAATCAATGGCACAAGAAGACTGGGTGAAGAACCTCTAAGAAACCGTGAACAGTGACCCTCTGAGAACTGGTGCTTCCGCGTACATCATTCAGCCTGAGTCTGAGTCACCAAATGCCAGCCCTGGACGGGCACACTGCAGACCGTGCACGGGGGGCTCCCTGCCTGCCTGAGAGGGGCGGCCAGCAGGGCCCGCACAGGCAGTGAGGCCAAAAGAGGAAAAGCCAAGGGCTCCTGAACACTAATCGCCCTACAGGTTCTTCTGGCACAAACTCTGCGCATCTGAGCTCTGCCTGCAGCCCAGCCTGAGGGTCAGTCAGGAACCCCGCTGAAGCCCCCATTTCACGCATGTCACCCAAAGGTGGCTGGCTACGCGCACATCTCAGAACCCCAAGGTAAATGGAAACCCATGTGAAGATTCTGATGTCAAGACTTTGTAGAACTATTTTCTGACCGTCTGTAAATAATTGAGCTTCTCCACCTCTTGCCCTCACGTACTGGCCCTTTACTATTTGATTATCTTTACTGCAGTGGTGTTTATAAATATGCAAAGTGCATTTTCCTAAACTACCAGCAGTGCAATACACTCACAGGACCCAAAGATGTTTATGCTTCAAGTTTCTAAACTTACCAAGCCGATGCACTTTTTTAAGATACTCCACACACTGAAGTCGCTTCTCGTAAACATTGGGGCAGGCAGTGATGTCCTGCAGGAAGCAACCAGAGATGTGTATTTACTCTTCCAACATGAGATTCACTTATGACTGATGACTGCTCAAAGACCAATTTTTCCTTTAATTTTCATATCTAAACTTTAGCATTCTCTGTGCTGCATGCCTAGGGAGAAAAAAACACTAGACTGCTGTTTAAGTCCCAAAGAAAAGTTTCTGCATTGATTTTTTGGAGGACCTCCTGGGAAACGATCATGCCACACAGACGACCTTCCTTCCACAGGGCTGCATCCAATGTGCAGAGACAGGTGCTTGGAGCAGCCTCAGGACCACGGACAGAGACCAGGCCATCAGGCCACCTAGAGGGAGCCAGGCTGAGGAAATCTTGGCAGAAAACAGCTGTCAACCCTTTTAACACATGTCTGAAGAGGCTTGGTCCTTCTCAGGCTACCCTCCCACCAGCTACAGGGGAGCCCAGCAATCATTATGCCCCCTGAGGTCCTGTCCACAGACGACGGGGTGAGGGGACCCTGGTCTCCATCCTGGAACTCTGGAGTTGGGATGAGAAGCTGTGCCTGTCTGGGTAGCAAGGGCCTGAGTGGGATGGAAATCTGGCGGGGGAAGTGTGCTGGACCCATGCGCACGGAAGTCAGAGCCCCGGCGGTGGGGTCATGTGGGCGGCTGGCCCACGGCTGCCCGGGCTTCCCTGAATCTGGCTCCACATCTGTGGTTCCTGTGCTCACAGCAGGGCCACCTCCCTCCGGTGTCCACGCCTGTTCCTGCCCAGCAGGGACCTGGTCCTTCCTCCTGGAGCACATCAGGGCAGCCGGTCAGGGCACGCTCCTTATTTCAGGAGCAAGAGGGAGAGGAGAACAGGCAGCTGAGGAGGGAGAGGGGAAAAAACCACCCATCCGGGAGCTCGGTGCCAGGCTTGTGGGCGCCTGTGAGGGGGTGTGGCTCTGCAGGCCAAGTGCACATGGACATGAGAGGCAACATAGGGGAGCCGGACCGTGGGGAGGGCCCGGGCCAGAGGAGGGGGCAGGACTGGCCCAGGGCCAGATTCAGGGCACTGACGTCCAGTCAGCAGAGCCCTGTCTGCTCCCGCACTGGCACCTGAGCAGGAGGCACGAGAGGACCATCTGAGGGTGCAAGGGACACCTGAGCCCAGAGGTGGGCACGTCCTCTACACTGAAGCTCAGAGTAGGGTGGGGAAAAGCAGAGACAGATGAAGATGGCATGGGGTAGAGGGAGGCCCGCCTGCCCCACCCTCCTGGGGCTCCACTGACAGACGCTCGTCCCACCTGTGTCCCTGTCACCAGAATCTACTTGCACAGAAACCAAATGCTGTAGGGAGAGAATGAAGGATGTCTTCTGTGTAAACTGCCCTCCCTGTGCTCAGGGCTGAGGGGCCAACACCTCGCAACACAGCACAAGGGGATCTGTGTGAAATGAATCAACAACTCAGGTGGGCCCTGCCATGTGCCAGGCCCTGTGTGTGCCAGGCCCTGTGTAAAGTGCCAGGCTGCCACATACCAGGCCCCCAGCAGCCTGGTGACAGGCACAGCAATTGAAGAAGGGCAATTGCTGACCCCCAGGAACCACACAGAGAGGCACTGAGTCTCAAAATCTCTGGCTGAACAGGGCGCCTGAGGAGCCGGCCCAGGTGACTCTGAGTGGGTGCTCCTGCATGTTTGGGGGTGATCAGAGATACCCAGGAGGGCCCTGAAACACACGTGTGGGCCAACATACCTGTGCTTCTGAATTCCATTCTCTCGCAGGGGCTTCTCCCGAACTCGTCCAATCCCATTGCTTTTGTGGGTGTCCACATGAGTCACTCCAGGGTGTCTCTGATTTGCCTCTGAAAACTCCCCAGAAGAGTTATCAGAGTCAAAGCCTGCACGAGACAAGCAGAAAGGTAACTTGCACAGGACTTGGGAGCTGTGAGGCCCTCCAAGAACTGGCTATGTGAGCACAGCACCTGACGCTCTATCATTCTGATCAGCACGTTTCAGAGTAATTCACCCTGCTTCCCAGGAGAATGTGGGTGCCTCCGGAAGCTCCAGATGAGAACATCCACTCTGCCCCTGCCCAGTGTGCTGCCCACTGGCAGGGTCCAGCCTTCAGTCCAGAACACGGGTGTCCAGTGTCTCAGTCAGTGCCCCCTGCCTCTCATCGTGCAAGCCGATCTCAAGGCTGCTACCTGCTCTGTCTCGGCACGAGGTTGGCGGCCCTGCTCTGCACGTGCCCTAGATACAGCCCACCGGAGCGGTCTCTAAGGACCAGCAGCCATGCCACGCAAGCACCCTGCTGGGATGGACCGAGCCAGGGAGCAGCAGCCGGAGGACTTAATGACGGGCCTGAGCCAGAGAGCACTCCATGCCAGCAGAGCTGGGAAATGGACCCTTGGGAGCTTGTGCGAAATACGTCGTGTGTCCTGATGGCTGTGCCTGTGGCCTTTCTCCACTAGGAAGGCTTCCTCCCCAAGAAACAGGTAACTAGCAGGAAACTAGTGTTCCACGTCAGCGGCACAATTCACTGAGGCACTCAAGTTCTGCTCAGAGCGGTCTGAGACGGGAGCTGGGCTGCTGGGCTGAGCCCCGCCCGGCCAGCGGGGCAGGACACAGGCTCACGCAGAGTGTAGGGCTCGCCTGACAGCCCCTGACCTCACAGAAAGGAAGGCCGGGCCCAGGGCGAACGAAGGCCAAGAGGGTAACTGCGTCAGACCCAAACGTAAAACAACCTGCTGCCAGGCTTCCCTGAGAACAAGCAAAAATACCTTCTTTCAGATTCTTCTGTATTGACAGGTTCACAAATGTAGTACTGAGATCATATCACACAATGATTTTGGAAGGACGTATTAAAAACAAAGCTCTTAAGTGATCAATATTTTCTGAAATAGCCTGTCACCTCTCATTTTCCCTACCTATCCCAAAAGAAACATCTACTTACTCCCCAGCCTAAACTTGGCTTGAAAACATTCTCACCGTGGGGAAACCGCGTCCTGCAGCATCTGCCCTGGGCCCTGCACCATGTGGCCCTGTCTCCACAGACCTCCGCCAATGCCAAGAGACCCCAACAAGCAGGACGCTTATTTAAATTACAACCCAGACACATGCCTGGGAAAATGAGGCAGCACAGCACACTTACACTGAAGTCTTGTCTCAAATTAAGCCAATGCTATGTAAGCAATTTAAACATTTTACTATAAACACATATTTATTGTAGAAAAAAAGAAAATACAGAGAGCAAGGAGGGACTTGCGATCCCTGTGATCGTATCCCTCACAGAGTCCCTTTTACCTGGGCAATGTGAATTTCTTAGGCCTCAATCTGCACATGTGTGTCATGGACTTAAACCTTTCACCCTAACAGTACTGATTCTTGGAGGAAGTGATTCCTGCTCAAGCCACTCATTTAGTAACCACTGGGTTTAAGTACTTCCTGAGTTAGAGCTACAAAGTAAGACTGAGTCTACAGACAGTGAGGCAGCCGGGATCCTGCACTTTATGCCGGTATTTCACTGCCTTGGGAGCCTCAGCACTTTTCTTCTTTCTGTTAAATTACTTGTTTCAAACCGAAGGGCTGGGGTGAGAAGTTACTCCCACGAGACAGTCGCCTCCTATACCCCCACCTCAGGGAAGTGCTCCTGTGCACAGAAGCAGAGATGGGGGTCGTCCAAACACCGCGTTGCATAAAGAGCAAGTGATGTCAGGACAGTGGGGCACACAGGTTCCATGTGGCAGGGGACTGGACATGAGACACAGGAGAGGCCCATGCCCTGGCCGGCTCTCCTGGCCACAGACAAGGTCAGCCAGCAAGGGCCAGGTGGCACAAGGACATGATTCCCTGACACCCACTCCAGCTGGTGGGGCTCCAGCTGCAAACATTACTGGTGAGTGTGAGGTTAAGGAGACAAGCCTGTCTCCCAGGGGCACAGAGCAGCTCTGAGCTCATGAAAGACAACTCGTAATTCAGCCTTGGAGAACCTGAGCAGATCAGAGCCTCCTGCTTCTTGGGTCTCAGACAAGCGTAAGCTGATCATCTTGGGTTGCCGGTCCATCAACCTGCTACAATTCTTTGTCTTGGGAGAAGCATGGTGGCTGTCCATCAGCCCACCACACGGTCACAGCATCGGGGAAAGGCCCTTTCACAGGGCCGGGCGCCACGCCGTTGGGGTGATCTAACAGAAGTGGCTCTGACTGCACTCGGAGAGATCATCAGTAAAAACCAGGGAAACATTTCAAAGTCACTGTTTTTCTAGTCTTACACCTAAGGAGGAAGGAATGGACTTGGATGGTCTCATGAAATTCTTTTTCACCAAGAAACATCCTCTACAGAAAAAAACAAAGTGACATTCCAGATGCTGTCACGGGGGATGGAGAGTGGGCAGCACGGCTGCCTTGAGCTCCAAGGGTCTTCGGGCCCCCTGGGGTCACTGCACGCGTGTTCCTTCGAGCGTTCAGGGCTTCCTCCCAGTGATGTTCTGAGCGAGTGCGCTGACCCAGCTCCACTGGCCCCCAGCCCCCGCTGCACACATGGCCCCGCAACACGCTATGTGCGGTCAGACAAACACTCCTGTCTCCCCAGCTACAGGCTGTGACCACTACATGAACCGGCCATGTGAAAGCGAGAATAGCTGAACTCGAGGCGGTAAAGGCTGTCGTGAAGCGCATACAGCCACGTAATCTTGGTGCACTTTAAGTGGTGCAAACACACCTTATTATGGGACAACAATGTTTTGATTATTATGTATCAATACTATAAGATTATATCTTACTTAGGACCCAAATATTTATACCCCAGGGTAACCCTTTCAAAGACCAAACCCCAGAGGCCCTTTCTTGTTATCTCTTATCGTCCAAAGTAAGGCCTTGGACCCAAATCTTGGATAGGCCATATGCTTTTACTAAAAGTCAGTACCTGGGGACACGTCCCATCTCTCGCTGTGTGGCTCTCCTGAGCCACCCTCACATCCCAAGGGCTAAGCCTGAGACCCGGACCTGGAGTCGCACTGTGTCCCCGAATCATCCCCTCTTCCCACTCACCTGTGACGGCATCGAAGAACTCCTCCTCGCCGTTCATCCTTCGGTAGCCAGGCTCCTCTGCCGCCTGGCCTTTCACGGAGTCATTGTACTGGATCTACATTGAAAGTGTAAGTAACTCTATGCTATGAACTTTGTTTTAGGTAAAAATCCAATAGGCACTGGAGATCTAAAGGGAAAGAAAACATTTTGGCATACTTAGCTTCCAGAATCTTAGGGTTTAAACACATCTTTCAAATGCCCATTCACCATTCTTGAAATCAATCTCAACTATGTCTGAGCAAAGAAACAAAATGATCTCATAACAAAGGCATGATTTCACCAACATCAGTGAACCACCCACAATACAGACATCCACCAGAGAGCAACAGGCACGTAGGGCATCATTATTTGAAGAGTTGTTTAAAAATCATCATCTACAGTTGTATGAGAAAACAACAAGATGATCAGTCAGGGGCAAGCTGTGGGCAGGCTGACGGGCAAGGCAGTCTCAGGGAGGCACTCAGACGTCAGGGGCTGGACACATCTCTGCGAGCTCTGCCAAAGGTCGCTGTGAATCTTTACCAGACTCTTGAATAGGTGATTATAAATAAATGCAAAATTACGTTAAGATATTTGTTTCACATCAACTTTAAACCAGTTTTCAATCCTAGAGAATTAAGACTGCTGTGTAAGCTACTCTCAGCATGAACAGAAATCAGCTTGAATTTTCCCAAAATTCTTCTGGCGCACTGTTTCGGAGGAGCTCACATCGACTCCAGCTGTGGCAGAGAGCGGCTATTTCATAAATGGCGGAAGACTGAAACAAAAGGCCAGCCTGGTCCCCACAGGTTTGACTTTGTGAAAATAAGCAGAGCCCTGTATTTATTATGTCAGCGACACAGGGATGGAGGCCCAGACTTCTCCTCCCAGTCCTGAGGGCAGGAAGGAGAATGTGGTCCTCAGGCAGGGGCCTGGCCTCGGAATGGCTATGTGGTGCTTGGTGACACCGCCAAGTGGCTCAGCCCTGGACTCCGCCCAAGGGTCTGCGAGCTTCTGCACTCGAGACAGACTGGCAGACAAGGTCGCCGATCTCCTCCCAGAGGGGTGCCTCCAGACTGTCCTGCTCTGCTGCCTTCCTGACTGCCTTGCAGAGATGGGCACCATGCAGCTTTGGGAAGCATGCTCCAGCTTGCTCACTAGGCCATGCCCTGTCTTCCTGTGCGAAGCAGAGAAGTTGCTACTCCTGACTCCTCTCTGCCCCTGCGTGTCCCACCTCTAACATCCAGCAGTTGGCTCTGCCCTCTAGACGCCACCGAAACGAAGTGGGGTTCCCTGTAGGAGAAACAGCTGAGTCCGGGACTGAGGTCTCCCAACAGCAGAGCTGCTGTTGAACAGCACAGGGTGGATCCCAGGGGCTCCAGCTGCAAGAACGGGGGGTGATTTAAGCTCTGATAAACTGCAAGGGGCTGAAACACATCCAATCCACTGAAGTCCCCGAGGTCACAGAGATGCCGAAGAAGAAATTACTTGGTCACCACTAGGTGATGCCAACACATTGTTCTGAAGACTAGTAAACACGGGGGAGGCGCCAGCCTTGATGTTCCTGCCCTGTGCAGGCTGCCTGAACCTGAGGGCAGGTTGTGTCGCTTTACGGAAGTGTCCCCGCGATTCGTGAAGAAGGTGTGTGAGCAGCACACAGCACAACACCGACCCCCATGGCTGCCGCCATCCTGGGACCAGGCGCCTCCCGGTGGACGAGTGTGCCGTCACCTCTGGGGCGGTTTTGCCAAGAAAATCAGGCCAAACATGACCCAGCCTTCAGCTTCAGCCACCAGGGTAAGGAGCAGAGAACAGAGGGACACGCTGGACTCACCGGGGCAGCCGGCACATCCCGGCCACGGGGAGTCCGCTGGGCAAAACCCATCTCTCTGACCAATAAAGCACAAAGGAAACAGCTGGGGGGGACGCCTACAGCAGCTGGCGGGCATGTGGGTGTGCACGTCACGTCAACCACCCGTCAAACTAGTCCTGGGGAACCGTCAGCAAGATTGAGACGGGACAAAAGAGGCGAGTTTCACGGTGTACACGGATACAAAACTTGCTCTACACCTTAAATATGTGCAGTTGTGCCTGTCAGTTATAACTCAAAAACGGGCATTAAGAGGGCACAGGTGTCAGGATAGCATTTTTTAAAAGAAGCCTTATCTTTATATCTACACATGGAAATACATGTAGGTGAGATGCTATCACATCTGGGATTTTCTTCAAAATAACTCGGGAGGAGTGGGTGAGCTGAGTCATGAACAAGACGGGCAGCGGTGGCCAACTCGTCCCCAGGCCCACAGGGCTGTCGTGGTGTTATTCTGCCTGCTTCTCTGTATGCTTAAAATCTCCTGTAACAAGAGGCATTCTGAGAGCTGTGGCGTTTCCTTTACATGCGTCCTGACCCATAGTGGACGTCCTGATACTAAGAGGAAATGAAGCAACCCGTGACAAGTCTCTGGAATGAGAGTGTAAGGGACCAGGCCGGCTGACACCAGGGACCGCAAGGGACTGAAGCCCTGCCTGGATGCCACGCGGACCATGCAGTCCAGCCACCACCTCAGACCTGCGCCTGCCCAGGGAGGCCTTTCCCGTAAATGCCCCACAAGCTCCCCACACAGTCACTGCTGACACAGCTACAGCAGCGGCCAGGCTCGCTCACATCAGGCAACATTCAGAACCGATTTCAACACGGTCTCTGGGCAATTCCTGAAAGTCCCTCCGGGCAAGGTCACACTCTTTGTCTCCTCAGTTGCTGGGTGACAGCTACCCTCTGCGGCAGACTGCCAGCATAAAACCACAGTGGTCGCCTTCATTCCTCTGACAAACATCTGCCAAGTAACCCTCGGTGCCAGGCCTCAGGCTGGGGCTCCGAGGATGGCCCCTGCTGGGCAGGCATCCAGGGGAGTGGCAGTGATCGTGGCAGGGCAGTGTGCTCCCCTGCGGCACAGCAGATGCCCATGAGGGAGAGCGCTGGCCCAGCCTGTTCCCTGGTCCTTCCTCACATTCACCTGCCCACCTGATGCCTCCTGGGAAGCCAGGCCCACGACCCTGGGCCCAGCTGCCGGGAGCCGGGTGGCACTTCACAGCCCCCAAGTCCAGCCAGCACCACCTGGAGGAGAGCATAGGGCTGAGCGTGGGGAGCCCTCCTGGGTAAGGACGCCACGAAAACAGGGAATCAGGCTGTGTGACTCAGCATCTCGCCCAGGTGTGGGAACACAGAGAGCAACTGTTACGGAAACAGCATCAACAAAAGGCAGAATTTAGCACTTCCTGAATATGTTCTTCTTCACGCGTATTTTACTGTGCACTCAGAAGAGAGGCGGGGCCCACTGCCCCCACACGGGGACCCCTCCTTGCAGGCTGGGTGAGCGCTCACCCCCAGCCCCCTCAGCGAGCAGCAGCACAGGACGCCCAGGCCCCCCCAGGCCCCATGGGGCTGTGGCCCACTCCCCGCAGAGGGCCCCACACAGCTCTCCTGGAGCCCCCTTCCTGCCAGTCCCGTCAGGCACTCTGAGGACGGTGGCTCAGAACAGAACATCCCGCAGCCATGTATGAATGACTGCACTCAGGTCTTGGAAAACCTATCCTTACATTTTTCTTAGAAAACAGATCTGGTTGCTTAGGAATAAGTGGCTGGCGAAGGGGCCTGGGCTAATCTCCATGGTCAGCTCACAGGAGAGTCAAATGGGGCACCATTTCTCTTCTCTGTGAAAACCAGGCAAGGCAACCAGATGTGATCTTCACACAGAAAGAAAACTCAGGCACACCTCCTTTGATTGCACATTGCTTTACTGCACTTTACAGATACTGTGTTTTATACGTTGAAGGTTCGGGCCTACCCTACATCAAGCAAGTCACTGATTTAACAGCATTTGTTCTGTGTCTCTGGGTCACATTTTGGTAATTCTCACAATATTTCAAACTTTTTCATTATTATATATTTGTGGTGATCTATGGTATTGTAGTGATCATTTAATGTTATTACTGCAATTGTTTTGTGGTGCCGTGAACGAAATCCAGATAAGACAGTGGACTTGACTGACAAAAACGTCTGTTCTGACGGTTCCGTCTCTCTGCCTCCCGCTGGGTGCCTCCCCCTGAGGCACAGCAGCACTGAAGCCAGGCCCACTCGTGACCCTGCAGTGGCCTCCACGTGCTCGGGCGAAAGAAAGAGCCACACGTCTCTCTCTCGCTTTAAACCGAAAGCTGGAAATGATTCAGCTCAGTGAGTCAAGAGACGCTGAAAGCCGGGCCTCTTGCACCGAGCAGTTAGCCAAGTTGTGAATGCAAAGGAAAAGTTCTTGGAGGAAATTAAATGCGTTCCTCCAGTGAACACACAAATGATAAGAGAGCAAAACAGCCTTAATGCTGATAAACACAAAGTTTTAGTGGTCTGGATAGATCGAACCAGCCACAATATTCTCTTAAAGCAAAGCCTAATCTAGAACAAGGCTCACTCTCTATCTTCGATTCTGTGAAGGCTGAAAGAGTAAGGAAGCTGCACAAGAAAAGTCTGAGGCCAGCAGAGGTTGTTCATGAGGTTTAGGGAAAGAAGTCATTTCCATAACATAAAAGCACAAGGTGAAGAAGTAACTGATGTAGAAGCTGAAGCGAATAATCCAGAAGATCTAAGATAACTAATGCAGGTGGCTGCACAAAACAACAGATTCTCAATGTAGATGAAACAGCATTATGCTGGAAGAAGATGCTGCCCAGGGCTTTCAGAGCTACAGAGAGTCAGTGCCTGGTTTCAAAGCTTCAAAGGACATGCTGACTTACTAGGGGCTGTAACTGGTGACTTTAAGTTGGAGACAATTCACATCATTTGCCCTTCTGAACACAGATGCAGAAATCTCAACAAAATATTAGGAAGCTGAACACATTAAAACATAGTTGGCAACATATTAAAAGGATTATACACAATAACCAAATGAGATTTATTTTTGGAATGCAAGGATGGTTCGGCACATGAAACTTGATGATATATATCACATTAACAGAGAAGAAAATAAACGACCATCTCAATTGGTGCAGAAAAATGATTTGAAAAAATTAAATACCTTTCCATCATAAAAATACTTGACAAACTAGCAACAGAAGGACACTACCACAACATGTAAGAGCTATATATGAAAACCTAACAGCCAAAATCATACTCAGTGATGAAAGATTGAAAGTTTTTCCTCTAAGATCAGGAATAAGGCAAGGGTGACTCCTTTCACCAACTCTACTCATCATAGTACTGAAAATTCTAGCCGGAGTAATTAGGCAAGAAAAAGAAATAAAAGACATTCAATTGGGAATGGAAGAAGTAAAATTATGTTTGCAGATGATATGATCTTACATACAGAAACTCTAAAGACCCACAAAAAACTGTTAGAATTAACAAATTCGGCAACGAAGTGGAATACAAAGTCAACACACAAAAATCAGTTGCCTTTCTCTACACTAACAATGAACTATCTGAAAAGGAAATTATAAAAACAATTCCATTTATGATAGCATCTAAAAAAAATAAATACTTAGGGATTAATCAAAGAGATGGCAGACTTGTAAAATGAAAACTTGTACAATAAAACATTGTTGAGAGAAATTAAAGGAGACATAAGTAAATGGAAACATCCTGTGTTGAGGGATTAGGAGACTTAATATTGTTCAGATGCCTATGCCATGAACATATGCCAAAGCAATGTACAGATTCAGTACCATCCCTATCAACATCCCAATGATGTTTTCTTTTGTGGAAATAGGGAAAAAAAATCCCACAATTCATACATAACCTTGAGGGACCCTGAATAGCCAAAACAATCTTGAAGAAGAAGAACAAAGGTAAAAGACTCATACTTCCTGATTTCAAAACTCACTACAAAACTATAGTAATCAAAACAAGAGTAGTACTGGCATACAGACATAAAAATCAATGGAACTGAATAAAAAGCCCAGAAGTAAACCCTCACATACACGATCAAGTTGATTTTTGACCAGGGTGTCAAGCCATTCAAGGAGGGAAAGGGCTGTCTTTTCAGTAAGCGGTCTGGGAAAACTGCACATCCATATGCAAAAGAATGGAGCTGGAGCCCTACCTCACACCATATGCAGAAATCAACTCACGATGGATGAATGTAAGATCTAAAACTATGGAACTCTTAGAAAAAAACATAAGTGCAAAAGTTGCACAACACTGGATTTGGCAATGATTTATTGGGTAAGATGGCAGAGGCGATTAAGAGTAAAAAAGCAAACTGGCCTTACTTTATGAAAATTTTAGAAATATGTGCATCAGACACTATCATCAGAGTACAAAGGCAGCCCACACAATGGAAGAAAAAAATTTGTGAATTATACATCTGATAAGGAATTAGTATCCACAAGGCAGAACTCCTAAAACTCAACAGCAACAATAACAAAAACCTGGCTCAAAAAGGGACAAAGGGCTGCAAAGACATTTCTTCAGAGAAGACAAAGGTGGCCAAGCCTGTGACGAGATGCTCGACACCTGTGAGCATCAGGAAAATGAGAAGCCAAAGCTACAATGAGACGCCACCTCACACCGAGGATGGCTACTATCAAAAATAAGTCAGTGCTGGTAAGGACATGAAGCCAGCACCCTTGGGCTTTGTTGGTAGGAATGTAAGATCGCGCAGCCGCCGTTGAAAACAGTACAGCATTTACTCAATTAAAAATAGTTACCATGTGATCCAGCAATTCCACCTCTGGGTATAAACCCGAGAGAACTGAAAGCAGGGTCTCCGGGGGTACCTGTGCGCCGTGCTCACGGCAGCAGCCAGCAGGCGGAGGCGACCCCAGTGTCCGCTGGCTCGGCAAATGGACACATGAGCCAGGTGCGGGGCGCACACACACGCAGTATGAGCCTCAGGAAGGCAGGGAGCTGCGACACACCCACCACACGGTGAGCCCTGAGGGCTCTGTGCTCAGTGAGCCGAGACACCCACCGCAGGGCAAACACTGTGCGACCCCACCCCGGGAGGCGCCTAGAGCCGAACCCACAGAGACAGAGGAGTGGTGGCGGGGGAGGGGGGAGGGGGTGCTGCGGAAGGGGGCGTGGCGTTCAAGGGGGACAGAGCTCAGTTTGGGAAGATGGTCAGAGGGAGGGAGATGGAAGATGGAGGTGGTGGCTGCACAAGTGTGAATGTATTTGACACCACAAAATGGCACACTTACACATGGGTAAGGGGCTGAATTTCATTAGGTGTATTTTACCACAGTTTTTTAAAATGGAAAAAAATAATTAGTAAGCAGTACAAAGAAACAAACCATGATGCACAGACCCGAAAGACATCCCCACTGACAGGATGCTCCCGCGGAGGAGCCCCGGGCCCCACAGAGCACGGGGGGTTCCAAGGGGCATTTTTCCATCAGACGGTGCAAAGGAATGCACCATTGACTTTCCGGTTCATTCCCACGGCGAATCACAGCTGGCTGGGCGAGACAGGCGGCCGCACAGTCGTGCAGGGCCGTGACTCAGGAAGGGAGGCAGATTGTGAAACAAGTAGGGGTTGAGGAAGAACTGACCAGGGAGCTCACAGAGAAAGGACTCAATGAGGCCTGGGCCCTCGCCCCTGAGAGGTCACGCTCAGAGGGCCATCACCCCAAGAGGAATCGCAGGTATGGCCTCGTGAGGGTCTAGGCTGCAAGGCAAGCTTCACTCACTGGGTACTTGCTCAAGCCACTAACACAGAATTGGGTCTCCATCACGAACAAGTCAGAAATAGGGCCCAGCACGTGGCGCCTGCTGTCTTTGGGTACACCACCACCGTACCCTTGGGAGAGCGATGCTCTGTAGGGCTCTCGCCGCCCTGCAGCTCTCAAGGTCAAACCCAAACACTTCCGGAAACAGAGCAGAGAACCCTGATGGGCCTGAGACCAGGGACAGCACCAGCCAAAGCTGCAGCCACAAGCCCACGGAATTCCCCCAGGGCTTGGGGGCTGCTCCCTGGGATGCCCACCGAGAGAGTGAAACTAGTGTCACCTATGAGCATGAAAGCCTCAGAATCTGAAACCCTTAACTCTCAACAGGAATGAAGGGACAGAGGTGGGATGGGAGAAAGGAACCCAGGCTGCTCGGGGACACTGACATGTCCCGAGGAGAGCGCCGGCCTTGGAGGGCAGCTTGGGGGCTCTCTCAACCTGGCCCCTCCTAAGGAAGGCGGAGGGGCCCACAGCCACGGGGCCTGGGGCCTCACTGAGCCGCACCCCTTCCACGACAGCAGGGCCCTGAGGGTGCGCAGTGCTTCTCAGCCGAGTAGCCTTGGTGGACGCCAGGTTTCAGATGTCCACATGCAACAGCAGGGCCATCAGGCACCCAGGTCCTCTATGGGTGGGGACCTAGTGGGGCCCTCTGTGCCACCATTCCCAGTTTCTTTCCTGCACACAAAAAACAAAATCAGTGGGCGCAAAGGCTCGGCCTGCACAGGCTCCAGAGCCACGCGGCAGGGCCTTGCCGCCTTGGCAACACTCTGATGTGCTCAGTCCAACAGAGCAGCCGCCGGCCGCAGGTGAGTCTGGGCACTGGAGATGTGGCTGGGGTGGGAAAGGAGGGGAATGCTTGCCTTTAAGTAATGCTTACTAACTGAATTCGGTCCTAGCCAGCTGCCACGTGTGGCGGTGGTTTCTGGAAGAATGGGCTGAGACACCTCAGGGACTTCCACACTGATGACCCAGTGGCCATGCCAGGTGGCAGTAGGAACATGGGAAGGAGGCAGCAGTCGAGCAGGCAGGTGCTCCTGGCCTCCCTTCCGAGCCCAGGCGCGTGCGGCCTGGGGCGGCAGCCATCCAGAAACCGCGCTGCTGGGCTCAGTACCAGCTGTCAGGCCCAGCCTGTAGGTTCTCCTCATTCCTCAGACCAACACAGCCCTCTGCTCACTGCTGAGGAAGCACGGAGCTTAGGATGCCTGCAGCGGGACTGCTCCGCGGCAGGGCCGCCGTACAAGCCCAACTCACCCACAACAAACCGCTCGGAAAGGTTAGCATGCGGCTGTGTCCGGCCGGCCCCCTACAGTGCCCCCTCACACACACGGGAAACGGAGAGGGGCCCTTGGACACCGGCTCCCTGTGCTTGGGAGGAATGTGCTGACGCCCAGCTGTCCACGGCTTGGAGGGCGCAGGCCCTGTGCCTTCCTCCACGCGGCTCCCACCATGTCTCACCTTCCCCTCGCCTGTGTGACCTTGCTGGGTTCGGGTTTCTTCACAAAATCAGCTGTGTGACACTCTACAGAATTTAGAGCAGCTTCACAGACGGCCAATCTCAGCTCTTCACTCTGGTGAGTACACAGATCGGACTTGAGACGTTGCGCGACACATACACCAGCCGAGCACACTCACCAGTCACCGCACAGGGCTGTGACTTTGCTAGGGGCTCAGCAAGACACCTAGAATTAAGGAAGGTAAATGAACCTATCACACTACATAAACAACCGCAGTAATCACTGGCTGTTTACCACTGCCCAGGCCAACAGGGTGGCCTTGAAAGGCGGGCAGAGGCAAACCGACCAGGCCCAGGGAGCGGCCACAGGAGCCACACTTCCTGCTAGGACCTGACAAGTGGGAGCTTGGAGCCCGCCGTCCACGGGAAAGCCCCTCCAAGCCCCTTCCCTCCACTTCACCAACTGCTCAGTATTCAACACACTCTCCAGGGAACATGATCTTACACTCTGACACCAAGTATCTCCAGATACACAGGAGAGGAATGGAAGCCTTTCCTACAAACACTTTTGTTTCAATCAACCTTGTCGAACTGTAACACAGGAGGAAGTGGCTCGGATGCAGCCTGAAGCGCAGGAAAGCTCTGCCCAGGGAGCCCTGCGCACCGCTGCCGCACAGGGTGGCAGAAACCCCACAGCCAGGAGGGCCACCTGCTGGGTACTTGTCCATCCTGATGAGCAGAAGCAAGGGCCCTGGGCAGCAAGGGGGCAACGGTGGTGGCCAGAAGGGCGAGTGCTGCCCCTCCAGGGCCGGCTGGCCAGGCTCGCCCCTTGCCTGCTTCCCTCCCCCGTGGTGGGTGCTGCGGGTTGCCTCCTGCCCAAGTCCAGCCTGCTCAGCCCCTAACTGGTTCCTCTGCACTGAGAGCTGCACCACCTCAAGTCACCCCGCCCCAGTCACTCCCACTACACTTCCTGAGGGTGTGGGTATTTAAACTAAGGTGACGGAAATCCACAAATTTCGAACCGGACCCTGCCAAAAGAGAGAAAGCAACGAAAAGGGAAAATCTGCCAAATTCTGTCTGTACTCACTTCGTTTTCCCAGGAAGATGTGACTCAGACTCTTCTTTAAGTTACCAAAGGGGTCCGTGATTCACAGCCGGGCTATGACCCCACAGTGGACGCACAGCAATGCTGGTGTGCACGCCTGCCGCTTCAGACTCGGGGTGCACAGACACCTCGTGGGCCCCTCTCGGGGAAGCCTGGGTCCAGATCTGGGGCTGGGCCCTTGAACCTGTACTTTTTACAAAGTTCTCCAAGTTTTTCTCATGAGAAGTCAGGGCTGAAAACCCTTTGATGTTAATCAAGGAGCTTCTGCCCTCGCAAGCCTCAGCACGCAGCCCAAAGCACATCCTCTGAGACAGGACCCTCGGCCACGCCTGGGGAGTGACAGGGACCCCACCCGCTGCCTCCTCCCCCTCAGTACCTGTGCCTCCGTCCTGCTCTACCGCCCCCCACAGCTACTGTTTCTTTGGAACCCAGGTGTTCAGGGCCTGACTTCCTGAGGCAGGGACAAGAGGGCCTAGTCGTTCCCCTCCCTCCCAGTGTCTGACAGGTGACCCCATGCCCTGTTTATGTCCCGTCACTGCTTAATCCTTAATGGGGCTCCTTTCCATGCTCCAAAAGGTCCTGGTTTGGGCAGCAGATCCCACGGTCTCCCTGGTTTAAGGTGACAGTGGAGGTCAGTTTCCAGCCAGGCACCATGGCACAAGGTGCTGGGTTACAAGCGACCTTGCTCATGGCTGGCCTTTGATCAGCCTCTCGATTGTTCAGAGAAACACACAGCACTTACTTTGTGTGTCACAGCCATGCCCCCCCACCCCCCGACAGCTGGATTGGATACAACTTCCCTGCAACCATTCTCATGCCACACTCTCCCCCAACCAGCCTGGGCACCTTTTAAGGCTGGTGGTCCTGCCCCTCCCGTAAAGGTATGAGCTCAGAGGTCAGATAGGTCTGCCGACCCAAAAGCCACCCAGACCGTGCCCACTGCTGACCACCCGCACCAACAACAGGGTGGTTTACCAAGCAGAAGACGAGGCACAGCGGAATGCTGCCTGGGAGACGGCAACGGGCTCTGCAAGCCTCCACAGGTGTGCAGCCTTCCCACTGCCCCTCATTCTCCAGGCCCCAGGCCATGCAGCCGGGAAACTCAGGACTGATCCCAGAGTTCATATCTCAAAATAAACCTGCAAGTATTTGACCAGCAAAGGGAGAAAACAAGCGCAGAGACACATATACATCAGGCAAAAGTCTCTGAACATCCGTGTTCTCAAATACAGCCCTTCCTAAAGTCTTATTTCCAGAGATGACACCTCAGCACAGAGCTGACAGTGTTTGTACCACCAGAAGATCCAGGGAAAGGATGGTGATGCTTTGAAATTCTGCCGAATGACCCTAAGGTTTTTCTGAATTTCGAAAGAAAAGGAAAGGAGCTCCATAAATGTCACAGGCAGGTCTAAGTGACCACGTTATCACTGGTTTATCAAGGACGCTGCAGGACGGGCGGTACGCCACACCACACTTCTAAGGCAGGGCTTGACCCCAACGAGAGTGTGACACAGCTGTATCCCAACACCTGAGATTTATGAGCAAGACACTTTGAAAAGGTGAAATTACAGCAGGGACACAAATTAACCACTGTACGTGGAAACTGCATTTACAGTGTCAAACTAGAACCTAAAATATTCCGAGGATTTAAGTATATTTTAATAGCCAATTGTATTCAGATACTAACTTCCTTTCCGTCTCAATAAGCTATAAATCACCCACAAATACACCATGCTTTGGAACTGAGTCTGAGAATTAGTACTAAACTAAATCAAATGACAACCTGCCACGGGAGGCACAGTGACCAGGGATGAGCACAGCGCCCCCACCGTCCAGGGCACTCCTCAGAGTCACAGGGACCATCTTGGGTCCAGGGGTCTTTTTCTAAGTACAACCTAACCTGAACAGTCATAATTTGAAAGTATTACTGGAACCCATTTCAACAGAATGAAAACCTGCCTGCCAAAGATCTCCTGGGCTTCACTTCTAAACTGCGTCTAAACCGGACACTCTCCGTTACACTTCCACATATACTCCTCACAATGACCCATTTTCCTGGCAAAGACCCCGGGGGTAAGAATAGATAAGTAACTTTCCTCCCATCAAAGTCAGAGAGACAGAGTCACCCAGACGTGCCCTCCTCACCTACCCCAAGCCTCCTTCAGAAAGAGTCTTAAACTCTTGAAAGAAGAGGTTGCCACTGTGGACCATGACCACTGTTTCTGCTCAAAGACGTGAGCCCCACATCCACATGCCTCATATCCACTGCAGCCAAACCCTTAGGAAAACACAGGCCATGGCTTTCACAGGAATGCCAGAGAAAACATTTTCAAGAGACAGCTAACACCCTGCCTCAAAATGGTAGAAGAGTACATAAAAAGTTAAAAAAAAAAAATTTCCCAACAAAGAGAAAAACGCCACTTTTGTAATTAGATGAGTGTAATAAAATGTCAACAGTAGAGTGAGCTTTCAGTTCATATCCAACTCGTTTGCTAGCATTTCCTGAAGGCACGGTTAAGAGATGGTAGGTTGCAAGTCAAGGGGCACTTTCCAAATATTAAATAACTCTGCCCATCAGGTGTTAGAGTTAAGAGTCGACCCTCTACATGCACGCGAGTGGAGCAGAGGCTGCCCTGTGCGTACGCTGCACGGCTAACTGCACAGTGAGGGCTCGCTCAGCACTGAGCCCAAAACTGCCACCTCACACTTCAAACTGTGCCCTCCGGCTTCACCCCTGCTCCTCAAGCTTACCCTTTTCACACTCCGAACATCAGCCACTTCACTACTAACCCAGGAACTGGGCGGCGGGCAGAGTATTCTGACAAAATCTTGGATAATCAGGTGAAGAACTACTTTATTTTGGGAGAAATAAAATGGTTTTATAAACATTCATGCTCGGAGAAAATGCGAATCTATTAGTTATATTTGCTGCAAGAAACACAGCTGGCGCATGGTAATGCTGCACAATTAGAACGTTCTAAGGAAAAACATTAAGAGGACGTTGTAAATGAAAACTTTGGTTTTAAGAGGCACTATGGAGGAGTATTTAAGAGGGTGAGCTCCCGAGCCACACTTACTACTGTGTGATTTAGAGTCAGTTTAGTCAGTCTCTGGTCCTCGGCCTCCTCATGAATAAGGATGCCGCCAGGGTGGGTTGTCTTGTAGGCTGCTGGGAAGACTCCACGAAAAAAGCGAAAATAGAACGTGCTTACGGCTGACCCGGAACAGTCGTTGCGTACATACTATCATCGTTTAGGTAAGAGCTGTTGTTGACAGAAGGAAGTGTGAGGCAAACAGGAAAGGTACATTCTAAGGCAGATTCGGTCATCCACGTCCCGTGGTCCTGTTTCAAATGACAACACCCGTGCCAGGCGCCGCGCTGGACAAGGAGGAAGTGCCGCAGCGGGCTCCTGCCCTCACCCCGGCAAGGGAGCTCCCGACGGCGCGGAGCCCCTGCGTGCCGGGCGCTGGCGCCCCCCGCCAGTCCGTGTCCAGGGCGAGGGGGGCGGGCAGGGCGCCCCCCACCCGACACCTCCGCCTCTGGCCGAGTCCTCCGCATCGCGCGCGGCCGGGCACACGGGGCGTTCCAGAAAGTCTGTTGAACCAGAGTGAACGAGCCCACGTCTCCGGATGCGCGCGGCCGCCCCGAGGAGGCACTGGGCACGAGCCCCCGGCTCGGCCAGGCTGGTCCCCGGCGACGTTCAGGACGGGGCCCGGCGCACGAGCCCCTCCCTGGGAGGTGACGGCGCGGGGACGGTACCACCACCGGCTTCCTGCCGCGCCGGGAAGCCTCGTCCGCCCGGGAGTCTGACGCCTGCTCCGCGCGGGGAGACGCGACCCTCCGGCTCACCAGGCGCGGCCGGCCGCGAGCCAGACAAAGCGCCCCGGGCGGGCGCCACGCGCAGGAGGCGGCCCCGCGCCCCCGACCCAGGGCCGGCCCGCCCCTATCCGCCTCCAGGCCGGCAGGCGGCCCGGGCGCAGCTGCCCAGGGACGCGGGGTCTTGGCGCCCACCGGGACCCCGTCCGCGCCGCCAACTTTCCTCCTGAGTTTCCTCGCGGCCGGGCTGGGGCCGGAGCCTGGCCGGCGGGCGGTGGACGCGAAGCACCGGCGCGCCCCGGGCCCGGCCTCCCCGCCGCCCGCCGCCGAGGCCGGAGCCGCTCCCCGCCGTCGCCGGGTCAGGGTCGAGGTCGGCGGCCACTCACCTGGACGGTGTCTCTCCGGCGCCAGAGGAGCCTCGCGGCCCACCCCGCCCCCGCCCCCTCCCCGCAGGCGCGCGACCCGCTGACACCGAGGCGGAAGTGTGGCCGGCCGCCCAGCCGACTGACAGCCCGCGCCTGCCACTCGCTGCTGTCGGCGCCGTTGCGTCGGCCACCGTCCACCCAATCAGCGCCAGGCCCGAGCCGCGCCGGGAGGCGGAGCTATGCTAATCACTTCGCCAAAGCTACACCTCCCCCCGCCCCCGGGAGTCCCGCCCATGCCTGAGTGACGATGCGGTCAGCCGATCACAGCATGAGAGGCGGGGTTATGCAGATGTTGACCCGAAAGGGGCGGGAGACTGGGAGGAAGGGGCGTGGCTGGGGAAGCTGAGTTTACAAACAGCAAGTCAGGTGGCTCCGGCGCGACGCAGGGCGGGGCCGTGGCTCAGCGCCCGCGGCGCCCAACCCACCCTCCCAAACATCCTCCCGAAGCCATCTCCCCCAGATCAAGCATCCACCTTCCTTGGCATGCCATTCACCCGCTCACTAAAACCCGGCGCCAATTTACTCTCCGGCTGCATCCCAAACCGTTCACTCCCCCGTTTAGAACCCTTGGATTCTCCCACTGACTAGTGATCCGTGGCTAAATTCAGAAGCTCTGGAGTCAGGTCCAGAGCCTGCAACCCTTACCGGCTGTGTGGCCTTGGGCAAGTTATCTTACGTCTCTGAGCGTGTGAGCACCCTGATTTTCCTTTGCAAACCAGGTTTCTCCTGTTCTCATCCCATTTGAATCATGGGTCTGGTTTGGTCTGGGTGGAGGAGCATGAACCAGGCTGGCTGCTCAGAGCCACAGCGGGTGGTTCACGGGCCAGCAGATGACTCACCCTGGCCAGTTTGGGCCAGCCTGAGACTTTTGCTGGGGGTGGGGTCAGAGCCCTCAGGCCACAGGGAAGGCTGAGGGCAAATGGCTCTCCCATCTGCCCACAGACCTCCCCTCAACTGGGCTGGGTGATAGAAAGATAGATGAATGTCTGGGGCTACTGACAGGCATCTTGCCACCCTCAGTGGAGGGGGCATATGTGAATGAAACCAACTCAGAGGAAAGCAAGAGCCGACCCCTGTGGGGCACCTGGAACCAGCTGCACCTCAAGTAAGCGCCACCCTAGACTTTTCATTTTATTTTCTGCTTAAGCCAACTGAGGTGGAACCAAAGAGTACGAGGCCCCCGCAACCCCAGGGGTGCTAGCAGATTACCTGGGACCATGGGGCACTCATTGCTACCTCTTCCGCAGAGCCAGAGCCACCTGGGCCTCTGCATTCCCTCCTCAGAATATGTTTCCCTTTTCCAGCAAGGGGGGGCAGGGGGGGTGACACACAGGTCGGTGGGTACAGGCCTTGGCTGCCCCTGTAGGCCCCGTAGCCTCTGTACACACTTGTGCCCTGTAAGTATGAGGCTGGGAGGACAGGGTCTCTGTGGCAGGGGCTGGCCCCAGCTCACCGGCGAGCCCACTGTTGCTGGGGCTGCAGACGTGCTGGGACTGAGAAGGAGCTCTCCCAGCCTCTGCTGAAGAGGAACCGGGAGGGAGACGGGAGACAGGGCCAGGCCTCAGAAACAAAGGCGTTGCCATGGTAACCTCTAAAGAAACCGACTCCAGCAGGCAAGGGAGGGGTGCAGCGTGCAGGCCCCCAAGCCAGGACAAGGACAAGGCCAGTTGCCACGGAGATGCTCCAAAGCTTCCCTTGTGGACCTGGCTGGTGTCCAGCTCTGGGTCCTGGAAACCCACCACCACCCTCCATGCCCCTCACCCCCATAAGTCTCTAAGACTCTGACCTCTGTGCAGAGCACATGCCCCTAAGGGGTTCAACCTACCCGCCCACCCCTTGGCCATGAACTCTGGGTAAGCGCAGCATCAGAAAACTGGAGCCAGGGGAGAGGCCTCATTGGAATGAGCTTCCTGTCTGCCAGTAGGCCACTGCAGCTCTGAGTGTGGCCTTCTGCACCCCAGCCTCAGGAGGGGGTAGGTCTGATCCCGAAGGGGCCCTGCAGCTGGGGAACCGGTTTACCTGCTTTAACAGATGCAATAAACTGGGCTCCAAGGGCCGGCGGCTGCTTCCTCCTTCCTGGTCCCTGAGGCTGGGACTGCGCGGGAATCCCTCTCAGCTGGAAGGAGGGTGACTTTGGACCAACTCAGGAGGGCTTTTCATGATTTTCACCGAGGTCAAGAGGCCAATTCCAAAGGCAAAATTCTCCAGGAATGGAATGGAAGACAAGAGCAGAAAGGGAGACAGAGGATCCGGGGCCATGCGGTCACCATGATGAGGAGCGGGAAGAGGGTGGCGGCCGGCATTATCCGGTGCGTGGCAACCTGCGTGCCTCACCCAGTTTCACTTTTGCAACACCCACTGAAGCAGATACTATGTGTCATCATTCCCACTTTACAGGTGAGCAGACTGAGCCTCGAGGAGGCAGTGACTCGCCCCAGCCTGCAGCAAGGAAGTGGCCCGGGCACAGTGCCACCTTGAGGACCAGGGGCTGGGCAGGGCCGAGGAGCTCATCAGAAAGGCAGAGCCCCCTGGGCAGTGGCCAGCTGTCCCTGTGGGCAGGAAGCCTGGTGGGCTGGGGTCTGGAGGTGCCAGCTGTGCGGGAGCAAGTGCCCTGGCTTTATCCTCAGGAAGCACATTCACATGCACTGGCCCTTCCTTCCATCTCACCAGGAAGCAGAGACGACTCGCCCCCTTCAGATGGGGAAACTGAGGCTCCGAGAGCCGAGTGGCTTGCCTGTGGCCTCGCTGCCGGGAGGGGCAATGCTCTTTGCCTGGCTGCATTCTCACCTCTCCCCAGGGTTTCTCTGCCCAGGCTGACCTCTTTATCCAGGTCTGCGGCCAGTCGCCCACTTAGCTCCAGCAGGGCCAGATGTGCAGCAGTGCGGATGCCCAGCCTTGCTGACCTGGCCTTTGCCCCTGGGGAGGCCCTGCCTGAGGCTCACTCCTTGCTGTCTGCGCCCCAGGCCTTGCTGGAGGACAGTCCTCCCTCCCTTCCGTGGAAGGTTGGGAATCTTCTATATGGATACAACCTGGGCACCCGGAAGGTGGCCGGCCCCCACGGCCCGGCCCTGGCCCTCACGTGGCCTGAACCTGCCCCTCCCCGGCAACTTTCAAGGCTTCTCTGCAATGTGACGTTCGGCTTCCCTATCGTCGGAGGGAAGTATTTTTAGTTTTGAACCCACCACGTGAAGAGACAAGTTATCAATAGCAGCCGCAAAAGGGCTTTTTCTCTTTTTTTCCCCGTGGCTTTGGGACCTGAGCAATCTGCACCCATTAAATTCTGCCAAAAGAAAGACCTGTACCCCTCATATAAACTTTTTACCCCACAGCTTTCTCACTGCTGCAACTTTGCAAACCAGCTTTTCCGATGTTGACTCTGCCCGACTCAGGCCCGCAGCCCCTGGCTTCTGCGGGAGGAGATGGGCAGGGAAGACTGGTCTGCCCCACGAAGGGCCGGGTAGAGAGCGGGCTGCAGCGCAGCAGCAGAGGGCAAGGGTGGGACAGCGACAGCCCGGCGCAGGCAGGAACGGGAGGCCGGGGGGCCCCACTCCCATGCTCAGAGTCAGCGTGGGCCCACTTCTAGCTTCGGCCCGAGCACTTATTGAGCGCTTGTGCGTGACCAGCACTGGGCTGAGTGCCTCTGAGCATCTGTTGCAGCTGCATGGCTCCATCACCCTCTGAAGGAAGGTTTTCCCAAACCAGGTGCCATGGAAGCCTGAGGCTGGTCTGGCTTCCACTTTCCTGCAGCCCAGGCTTGAGACATGGACAACACTTCAAGGGCGAATTTCCCATGACTGCCTGGGAGGAAGGGGCAGCACCAGATGCCAGGAAAGGCTCCCAGGTCATAGCCTCTGACCCCATGCCGCACACAGCCTGTGCCCCTACTACGCTCCCCAGCATGGTGCCATGCAGGGAGCCTCAGCCCTGTGCATCCCTCTCAGCTGTACCCCAGCTGCTGGCACCCCAACTTGCTTCTTTCTATGCCTATTGGGCACCTGCTGCTCTGCTGACCCTGGGCTGGGCACCAGGGTTCTGCCCTAAGTGGGCATGGGTCCAGGGGGCTACAGGAACCCCAGGACAAGTGGGGTGGGGTGCTGGTCCTTCTCTCTCAGCCTGCTGCTGGGGCTCATGTGCAGTGGGAGGAGTGTGGGCATAGGCACCGCAGTGCAGTGTGGGGACCAGACACAGAGGAAAGACAGCTTGGGCTGGTTAAATTTAAGTGCTGGAGCCACTGGCTAAGCTGTAACACCAGGGAGGCTGCCAGGCACAGGTGGGAGGGGGGCAAAGTTTAAACATGCCAGGGAGGGGCATCAGTGGGCACGGTGCCAAGGCAGCAGGGAGGGGCTGGCCTGAGGAGCCGCCAGCCTCTCTGTAGGGGCACTCTTGCTCCAGCAGGCAGGGTCAGGAGGCCAGGGAAGTCAGCCGGGCATTTGGGTTCTTGCGGAGGAGGCATGCTCCTCCCATTCCATCCTTGGGAGAGGAAGGCACGGGAGGGGAAAGCCATCCCGAGCCAGGCCTGCCCCAAGGTCACTGTGCAGAGGGCACCAGGTGGCCCCAAGGGCGGCACTGTGCCCAGGCCGGGGGTGTCACACTCAGAGGCACAAGTGGGCCACCTGTGCAGCCCCGTGAGGCTCAGTTCACCACTCTGTAGTGCTGCCCTGAAACTCTTAATAATTTCCAGGGAGGAGCCCACTTTCATTTTGCCCTGGCCCACACATGTCCTGAGAGAGGAGGCCGGTTCGCTCGGGAAGGATGAGCGGCCTTGTGCAGGGCACTGCTCATGCCACTCCTGCTGAGGGAAGCAGGCTTCCCAGGGTTCTCCGAGGCACCCGTTGGAGACAAAGCTAGCCTAGCACCTCCACCCATTCCCTGACTTCGGGAACTATGCAGATTTCTGGACTCCTAGCCAAACCACACATAGTAGGTGCTCAGTAAATGAAATGCCCCTGGGTGCTGGCAGCAGGTGGGTGCAGGTGGTCTGGGCAGATGGCCCAGAGCCAGGATGGATCCTAGAGCTCCACGTGAGTCCAGGCCCTACCACTTGCTAACAGGTCGCTCCAAGCCTCAGATTCCCCAGAGCTGTGTGAGGAGACAAGGCATGTGAACACCCTCCAGAAGGACCTGTGCAGATAGGCTCCGAGGGCAGACAGCATGCACGTGGCCCCCTGGTGAACCTCTGGTGCTCTGCCCAGCCTCCACCCCTGTCTTCCAGAAACAGCTTGAATCCTCCTACAGGGACCCTCACCCACAGACTGACCCCAGCCCTGGGCCCAGGCAGCGGCACGTGCCCGGGACCCAGGACATCACTACATCACTTGGGGATAATCAGTCAGCCCATGGTTGGGCTTGGGCACGAGGCCTTGCATTTACTCCTGGGGCTGTGAGCTGTGGGATGTCTGCCTGGCCATGCTAGGCAGTGGGAGCCTTGAATGGGGCTCGTGGCTGAGCCAAGGGCTGGGAGACACAGGCTCTGATGAGAGTGTCCAGACTCCTTGACCCAGCCATGCCTGAAGGAGGTGCTACAGCCAGAGGACCCTCAGATGCATGTCCTGTTAGCCAGGGTTTCCATGCCCCCTTATCCATGCACTGGGAGGATAGGACAGGCCTCTAGACCCCTACTCTTTCCAGCAAGGCTGGGACCACCCTTCTGGACGATACACAGGTGACTCACTGAAGGACAGACTCCAAGGAGCCCCAGGACAGGAGTCTCCCAATGAACCTCACATCACATGGGGGTTTCCAACTCTGCCTGAATCAGAGCAAATTTAGATAATGTGAGAGGATTATGCAATGCCCAGAAAAGGTAGGTCCAGGTGAGGTCCGGCAGGGGCTGGGAGAGCATGGGGGTCACCCTGGGATAACAGGCACCCTCTTCCCCGAAGCCGTGGGGAATCCCGGTGGCTGTGCTGTGCCCCTGCAGAAGGCAGGTCTCTGGGCTGGGGCTGGGGGCTGGGACTCCTCTGTGGTCCTTAGTCAGAACCCAGCACTGCCGCTCTTGGCTCACAGCCCTGGTCCAGCCCCTGGTGCAGCTTCTCTTGAGGACTGAGGTGATGTCCCCATGAATCAGAGCCAGAGGCCCCGGCCCCAAGCCAGCCGCTCATTTGCTAGTTTCATGACAGGAATGGGCTCCCCAAGGAGCCACCCTGAGCCTTAGGGACTCGGAATAAACAGAGGTGCCAAGTTGGGGCCACGCTCTGTCTTATGTGCAGGAAGCAGCCCCCTGGGCAACCCTGAAGGGCACAGGCTCTGCCCACAGGGCACACACACGGGGACATGTATGCGCACACACTCCTGTTCTCAGCCCCAGCGTCGGGCTCTGAGAAGAGCCCAGGCAAGAGCGGGAAGGCCTGAACTAACCCCATGGCTTCTGGGAAGGGAGGGTGGCATGGAGCCCCGTGGGGGGATGTGCCAGGTGGGTTTGATGGGCAGGTGTCTGGGCAAGGGTGTGGGGCGCGGGGCATGTGGCCAGGCTTCAGTTTCCAAGGCTCTGGGGGCCCTGACAAGGCCCAGGGTACTGACTGTAGGCCTCTCAGCCTGACCCCCAGAGCAGAGCGGGGCAGCAGCCACACAGGGGAACAGCCTGCACAGCAGTCAGACCCCCAGGGCAGCCCCAGCGTGGGTCCGTCCCCTGCCCCAGAGAGACTACCCCACTGTGCCATCCTAGGGGAGGATGTCACCCGCCCGTGTGTGGGAGCACACGGGCCCCAGCCCAACCTGCCCACATTGAACCCCCAGCCTGGGGTCTGTAAAATGGACTGGGTGACCAGGCCCACTCCCCTGGCCACCACAGGAGAGGCCCAGCGGGGGACCAGAGCCCCAAAGTGAGGGCAAGGCAGGGGACGGTCAGGCCAGGAGGACAAGTTTCAGCTTCAAGGTGCTGTGAGGGTGACACTGCTGGGGGGGAGGGCAGAGCAGGGACACACGGGCAGCAGCGGGCCAGCTGCTAGCCGGGGGTCCAGACAAGGGGGTGGCTCAGGCCCCCTCCCAGCCAAGGCCGAAGGCAGGGAGGGCCCCAGTCCACAGCACAGAGCTCAGGGTCAGGGTGCCCAGGCCCACGGTCCCCCCCAGGACCCCGCCTGGGCCCCTCAGGCACTGCTAACAAGGCACTGCTAAGAAGGGCGAGGTGCTTCAGGGGACCCCCAGCTGCAACTGCAGGGGACTGCCATTTTACTGACCCACTGGCCATCCCTTCCATCCTTCCCACACTCTCCACAGAGCTGGGACTTAAATGACGTCAACCCGTGCTGGTGTGAGCTCAGCCACCGTGACTGTCTGCACCAGGTCGTGATGCTAATCCTGGGGGCCTGTTGGCCACCCCCTCTTCCCCCTAGGGAGTAGACGAGAGCACAGGAGAGCAGCCTGGAGCTGCAGAGGGAGATCTTAGGGAGACATTTCCTGCAGGAATAAAGTGAAAGCAGGGAAAAGACAGAGGGGAAAAAGCAGCTGTTTTTTGAGCACCTGGATACAGCTCTGTCTGAAACCCACCCCCTGGACTCTTTGGTCATGGGCAACAATAAATAATCTTTTCCCTTATGGCTTTTTGAGTTGGATTTTGTCATTTGCAGCCAAACTACAGCAGCTATATCCCTGGTTCTCCTGTCCCTTCTCCTTCCTGCCACCTGGGTCCTGGACCCAATTTAGCCCTGTCCCTGCAGGCGAGGAAATCAGAGTTGGCTTTTATTCCAAATTGGTGGCCTTGGAGCCTTTCGGATTATACCCAAGCCCGGAGCTCATCAGGATGCACCCAGAGCTGGCTCAGAATGTCACCAGGAAAAAAAGACAAGGAACAAAAAAAGAAAAATCTGCATTCCAATATTCAAATGAGCTCCTGCAGAAAGAGAGAAAGCAAAGAGCGGTTCCTTTGAAGAAGTGTCGCAGTGCTGGGCCCAGAATCCGCTAGGTGCCCCAGCAAACACTCCATGGCTGTACCTGGCAGGACAGTCACCTTGCAGCCAGCCCTGGGGCCGCAGTCCCTCACTATCATGAGTGGCCCACGTCCCTGTGCAGGCGGGGCTGAGTTCTGCTGGCGACAGCACTGGGCATGAAGTTGGTGGAAGGAGAAACATTTTCCTAGCACAGTGAATAGGGCTGGAGGCAGAGCCTGCCACCCTATGACAGCCCAGGTTGGGGTCATGCTGGTCTGAGGCAGGACACCCCCAGCTTTGTTTCCTGGGTCCAGAGCTCCCTTGGCCCCGGGACCCAGAAGGCTGTGGACGGCTGCTGCTGGGCTGGGCTTCAGATTTCAGGGCTGGGCTGGGCCCATGGGGCCTGACAACCTTCTCCAGAACACCCACTGGGCAGTTCGATTCCAGCATGCTCAAATCAGCACCCATTGTCACTTGGCCACAGACACCCCAGCTCTCTGAGTCACGCCGTCCTCCGAGACGTTTGAGACAGAACCCTGGAGTCAGCCTTGACCTGTCTTTTCCCCACACACCTGGTGCGTCAGCCTGGAGGACGCCCAGAATCCAGCCAGGTCTCATGCCTCCACTGCCACGTCTGGCCCAGCCACCATCATCCTTACCTGCCCCACGGATCTCTGCTTCAGCCCTCACCCACCAGAAACTTCTGCACTGAAGCAGGGGATCCTGCCACTGTGTTTCCCAGAACCCTCCTGGGGTACCTCCTCAGCATCCCTACCTCTCCCTGCACCCTGCTCCCTTCTTTGGGCTCCAGCCACGGGCAAGTTCCCACCTGTCCTTTGCCCCTGCAGTCCCCTCTGCCCAGCCCACTGTTCTTCCAGATACCCACCTGTTTGCATGCTCCCCACCCCTATAGGTCTTTGCTCCAGAAGCCCCTTCTCAGAGGATTCTCCTGACCACCCTCAGAAACTCAGAGCCTGGCCTGTGTGCACTTGGGTCATCCGGGGGGCAGAGGTCAAGGCAGGGCTCACGGCTCAGAAGTCAGTGGGGCTGCCTGTGAATGATAAAGGGGCAGGAGAGGAGACTTCGCCTGCACAGAGGCAGCCGGAAGGAAGGTGGGTCGGAAAGGCAGGCTCCTTGAAGGAAGGGGCAGCCGGCCGCACAGGAGCCTGAGCACATAATGCCTGCAGAGGGGTCCCATACAGCGACCAGGCCCCGTCCCGACGTGCTCAGCCCCAGGGGAGTTGCCTGGGAAGAAGCCACTGTCAGCGGTGGCCCAAGGTGGCAGAGGCCATCACGCTGCCCTTCTCAGGGCAAGTTCTACCTGGAAAGAACGTCCATACAGCACTTCCTTCTTCTGAGGCAGCTCCTCTCCCAGCACGTGGGGCTCCTCCAGTGCCCTCACCTCGGTTCCTGGGGGAGACTGACAGGAAGAGGTGGGCAGGTGAGCTCAGCCCCCAGCTGCCGCCTCTGCAGGTCTTGGGGCCCTGCCTGAGGGTGTGACCACCCACATTCCTGGGGGTCTGAGCCCCGGGACTGTTCCTGTTCAGGCTGGGGTGGCTGAGCTGGACATTCGCAGTAACTGTCACACAGGGGGCATCATGGCGCCAGGAGGACCCTGCGTGCCAGCAGCCTGCCTCCTGTTGACAGAACGCTGGTCTCTCCACCTGTCAGCTGCTCCCTAGGTCTGGGGGGCTCACGGTGCTGGGGAGGCAGCCACAGCTGACAGGTCCAATGGGACTCTTCCCACGTCCCCTGGTGAGAGTGTGCCCATCGGGGAGGGGACTGTAGCCCTGCAGAGCCCAGAGTATGCCACTGGGTCGACTCCTGTGCTCTTCCTGTTGGAAAGGCAGTGCCATATAAAGGCCTCTGGTTAGTTACACTGCACCCTGCACCATGCAGCATGGCAGCCGTCCTGCAGGCACTCAGCCACACTGGGAAGCCTTTGGCAGGGTCCCTTGCCAGGAAGCAGGCCCAAAGCTGGGCTTCTGGGCCTGTGGATCTGGCCTCCATGAAGCCCTGGATTGTGGTGCAGCCTCTGTGAGCAGGGAGGCCAGGGCACAGCTGGGCAGGCATACGAGGACCGCCTGGCGTGGAAGGGCCCAGTGTGGTTACCTCACCACCAGGGGGCGACTTGTTCTCCTTGAAGAGCATGCTTTGCGGGGGCTCAGGGCTGCTCTCTTTTGCTGGCAGGTCAGACACTGAGATGAAGCAGTAGCCAGATCGGCCTCAGCAGGTGGGGGGCACGCTCCCAGCCCACCTGGCCTCTGGCATGGCCACTCCGTCTGTGCTAGCGTGCCAGCTCTGGGGTGGCCTATGACAGGGCTTGCTAAGCCACCTCTCCCTGGTGGATGCTTCCTGGTGGGTGTTTGCTGAACACAGAGCCCTCGCGCCAGTGCCCACGTGTGAGGCCCTGTGGTTCCAGCCCTGAGCTCTTGTCTCCACCTCAGTCCCTTTCTTTCCAGGCCCTAGCCAGCCCACCAGGACACTGACCACAGATGTTTATATCAAATCCACAAATAGTCTCACCTGGGCCACATCCCTGTCCACACAACAGTATGACCAGGTGCTTGATGCTCCCCACCCCTGGGAAGATGTGTCCATCAACTCAGCTCTCACTCAGCAGACCCCAAAGGTGATGCCACTGGGGGCTGTCAGCTCACAGCCCCTCACACAGCAGGTTCTCTCATGAAGGGAAGCTGAGGGGCACTCCACAGGCACCACAGCCCTGGGCCTGTCACTCTGCATCCCTTCCTTGTGTCATTGCTCTCCCCAAACTTACAAACATCTGGCATACGCATTACTGATGGCCTGCATGCGTCTGCCTCCCCACACTACAGCCACTTGCCATAGTACCTGACATTTCGTAGGCGCTTGATGAGACCTTGTTGAATGGATGGTCCACCCGTGGCTGAGCCATTTCCTATGTGAGGGCTTGCACGGGATCTAGTTCTGCTGACCTGGCTAAGGCTTGTGTGAATGGGACATTTGCCCAATGGCCATCTTGTTGGACTAGACATTTTGCACCCCAAATGCCATCTGTTTCAACAAATGGATAAACGGGGGCCCCAGGTCACTCTCTCTGGGATGGGGGGGTGTCTGAGTGAGTCAAGAGCAGGGGCGTGGCCTTGTTCCCAACCCTTAGTCAGCCTTTCCCAGGGTCTGAGGTTCTCTGGCTTCCCAGAGACGGGATACCCACTTCTTGGGGCAGCCCTGAGCACAAGATGTCCTAAGGTCAGCCACAGGAGGGTCTGCCCCATGTACCCCAAACTCACCTTGGCCGAGTCGGTGTCCTAGAGGACACCAGGCTTCTGTCTGGCCAAGGTCAAGGTTCGGTACTTTTGCTGGCCATTAAGAGAGGGTCCTCTGGCCTTGTGTGACCTTGGGCAGGTGGCTTCCCCACTCTGTAAAGGAGCCACTGGTCCTATCCACCTTGCTGGGCGAAAGGGGTCTAATGAGGCCATGTGTGTAAGTGCTCACCCTTGGCCATGGCTGCCCTCAAGCCTCTGGGCCAACCCTGAGGGCCTCAATTAACAGAGAGGGTATCTCTGCTCAGGGATGTCTGGTAACTCCCCCGAATCATACGTCTGGCCCCCAACCCTGGGTCTGAACTGAGTCCATGCTCCCTCCAGCTGCTGTGGGGCAAGGGGCCACCAAGGAAGCTCCAGAGGACTGACAGCCCCCAGGATGGCCGTGGCTCGGCCTCGCTGAGACTTCAAAGGGGCCGCCCTCTCCAAAGACTCCTCCTCGCTTCAGCCTTCCACCCTGGACAGTGAGCAACATATATTCCCCACTCCAAGGTGGGGACACCGAGGCTGGGGTGGGGGGGCTCCCAGACAGTGAGTGAGAGAGCCAGAGACCTCTCAGCCCCCAACCAACTCCAGCTCCAGAAGCCAGGTGGAGGGTGCACACGCAGCCATGATTGTCGGGGGCCTGCTGGGTCCACTCAACCTGGAGCTGCCGGCTGAGCATGGGGGACAGTGGGACCTGACTCAACACTAAAGGCACAGGATGAGCGGAGCGATGGGGCCCAGTGGCACCCCGCTGCTCACTCCAGGAGCTCTCCATCTTGGGCTGGTCTCACCACCAGCTAGCTGCCTGGCCCGTGGCACAGCCTCACCAGCCAGGTGCGTTGGGGTGGCGGGGGGAGGCTTGCTGGTGGAGGAGAAGGGATACCCAGGCATCAGAAACAGCCTGGCCAGCAAGGGCTGGAGCCACACCCCTTCCCCAGCGCAGAAGCCAGAAACCAGGGAGTAATGGTCTGCTGGGAGAGGGGCTGGGCTCTCCCGCCTGCAACCAGCCCTCAGGAGGTGGTGGAGCCCAACCCCCCACTCCCCAAAGTTCTTAAAGGGCCTTGTGTGTCTAGGGGGAGGGTGATCAGGAAACTACTGTAGGGATGGGGTGCCTGTTTGTGCCAGGGCCTGGAGTCCCGTCCGCAGCTCCTCCCCACCTAGCCCGGCGGTCCCCACCCCGCCACACAGACGCGCGCACTTCCGTCCTCCCTGGGGCTTCCACAGCTGTGCGCCGCTGGCGACTGAGCGGAGAGTCGCTGCTTCCCTCCCCCTCGGGCATGTTCCCTCGCCGTCTGCTGTCTGATGTGTGTGTGTCTGACTGCGGCTCGTGGGTCCCCAGCCCGACGCTGGGTGGCGTTCCCCAGGTCTGTGGGTGTCTGTGTGCGCGTGCGGGCGTGTCTGTCTGTCTGGCTGTGTCTCCGGCTGAATCTGCCCTTGACCTGTCTATCTGAGCGCGTGCGCCTGGGGGGAGGGGGTGCTTCCCCCCCACCCGCCGCCTCCTCCCCTACCCCCTCCCGCAAGGCGCTAACGCAGACGCTGCAGCCTTGGTTGCGCCAGGAGCGCAATGACCTCGTCTGTCCCTGCAGCAGTGACCACCCCACGGCGGTGCCCGCCGGGGGTACCCGTGGCCAGGCTGCGAGCCGCTGGGCCCTCGGCCCTCAATCTGGGGCCGCCTGAGCCCCGGGTGGGCGCGCTCCCCTTCCGGCTGTGCCCGCTGGGTCCCCATCTTCCCTTATGTAACTCCACATCTGTCTGCGCCTTGCGGGTCACCCTGGACCCTACGCTGGGCCCTGCCACGGGGAGATTGAGACCCGGAGTCCCACGCATATGGGGGGTGGGGGTGGAGCGGACCACTGGCCAGGACACCCGCTCTCGCAGACCCCTCCCATCCTTTCTCTTCGGGACGTTCCTTCCCGCGAGACCTGCTTGTCCAAAGCAAGAAACAAGGCGGGTCCCGGGGGCAAGTTCCTCTGAGCGCCGGTGCGGGTGCTTACCCCCACTCCCACTCCAAGTGCCTGCAGGCGCCCCCACTGCCCACGAGGGCTGACTAGGGGTCACCGAGGTGGGTCACAGCCCAGAGACCAGCTCCTGTGAGTGCGAGCCGGCGGACAGCGGCGAGCCCCCAGCCCTGGCGCCCGCCTCGCCGGCCGGGCTCCCCGCCAGCCGCCGTGCACACCCGACTGGGGCTCGGGCGGCCGACGGGCACGCGGCGCTGTCCGTGGTGCTGCTGGCGCCGGGCGGGGCGGGGGCGGGGCGAGGGCGGCAGCCAATGGCGGGGGTGCTGCGCGGGGCGCGGGGGGCGGCGGGCTGCGCGCGGGGCGCACTCGGCTGCGCGCTGCACTCCGAGCGCACAGGCGCTCCGGTGGCGGCCCGGGCTCCCGCGCTGCTCCGGGTCCGCTCGGGCTGCCCGCGTCGCGCTGCTGCTCGCATTCGGCTGGGACTCCGCCGGCCCCTCGGCGCCGCGCTCCCCGACCCCGGCCTCTGCGCCCGCGGACCATGCGCCGGGCACCCCTGGGGGAGCCCAGGCGGGCCGAGAGCCCGCAAAGACCAGGTTCCCGCGCCGGGGCCCCTCCCGGCCGCCCGGCCTGCGGTCCGCGCCCTGGTGCCGCGTGAGCCTGGGGGGCCATGGAGCGCTCACCGCCCGACGGGCCGCTGAACGCGTCGGGGGCGCTGGCGGGCGAGGCGGCGGCAGGAGGGGCGCGCGGCTTCTCTGCCGCCTGGACCGCGGTGCTGGCAGCGCTCATGGCGCTGCTTATCGTGGCCACGGTGCTGGGCAACGCGCTGGTCATGCTCGCCTTCGTGGCCGACTCGAGCCTCCGCACCCAGAACAACTTCTTTCTGCTCAATCTGGCCATCTCCGACTTCCTCGTCGGTAAAGCCCCCAGCCCCGGCCCGAGCCCAGGAGCGCCCAGTCCAGCGTGGCCAGCGGGGATTGGAGGCGCACCTAGGGTGCCTTTTGCTCAGGCACACGCCCCGCTGAGGGCCCGACCTGGGGAGGGGGCGTCGGGACTCGTGGGGCGGTGGGTGCAGGCGAAGTTCTTTGGCTCCCCGGCTGCGGGACCCGGAAAGGATGTCCCCGGGGAAGGGGTCGCACCGCAGCTGGCGGACACGCTCAGCGTGGCGCGAGGCGCAGCGGCCGCGGGTGCAGCGCTGGCTCCTGCGCCGCCGTAGCCAAACAAAGGCTGCCGCGGACTCAGAACGCGCGGGGTGGGGGTTGGGGGGAGAACTGGGGGAGAGCTTGGGGAGGCTTGGGGGAGGGGACATGGAAGGGGGTTTTAGAGCCTTCTTGCAGGAGGGGCCCGCGGGGAAGGCGGGGAGTGGGGGGTAGGGGAGATGCTCCGAGGAGCGCGCTCTCACGTGTCTGTGCGCTGCTGCGGGCAGGGGGGCGGGGCGCGGAGGGGGCCGGAGTGCCAGACACCTGTTGGGGCTGCGAGGTGCGTCTGCCAGACGCTTGGCGGTGGGAGCGGCTGGCTTGGCCCGGCCAAGTGCCCTCTGAGTCAGGAGAAAGGCTTTCTCAGTTTCCGAGCTGCTGAGGAAGAGCTGTCCAAAGGCCAGGATAGGGGCCGGGGTCTGCGGGCAGCAGGGGGTGGGGGAGGAGGAAATCCCCTTTCTTCCTCCCTCTGGGGACTGGGAGTGGTGGACACCCAGGAGTCTCAAATCAAGGCTGGGGCTCCCCTTGTGCCCATAGGTCCCCAGCCTGGATCTTCCCTTCTGCCCTCAAGTCCAGGGACACCAGTGGGGCTGAAGGCTCGGCAGGGGTTGAAGGCCAGCCACAGGGTAGAGGGTGTGCCTAAGCAATTTGAGTGGATTGGGAGGGTAAGGCGAGGTCTGCTGACCCTAGTAAAGTAGCCACTGTATGATCCCCAGGTCCTACTGTCTCTACTGTGGTGGGTCTGAGCCCAGGTCCCTGTCCAGCTGTGGCCCAGCATGGCCCTCCTCTCCCACAGGGGCCTTCTGCATTCCCCTCTACGTGCCCTATGTGCTGACAGGCCGCTGGCCCTTTGGCCGGGGCCTCTGCAAACTGTGGCTGGTGGCGGATTACCTGCTCTGTACCTCCTCTGTCTTCAACATTGTGCTTATCAGCTATGATCGCTTCCTGTCTGTCACCCGTGCTGTGAGTCTGGGGTGCAGGTGCCCGTGGTCACTCTTGGTGGGGGGTTGGCAGGAGTGGCCACAGGAGGCACCAGGCAAGGGACAGCCGCTCAGGTTGTGGCAAGCTGCCCACTTAGCAGTCATTTGCTGCCCAAAGAACGGGTCTGGGGATAGGCAAGACGCACAGTCTGGACCTGGCACCAGATATTCCTAAGGAAGGTGGGGGGGTCACTTCAGCCTCCACCCTGAGCAGGCCCAAAGTCCCTGGAGCTCCTGGAGGGACCATCTAGGCCAGAGGTCCTTGGTGGTACCTGCACAGGTGTGTGTGCACATATGTGTCCCAGGAATACACGCACAGCTCCTGGTTCCACAAGCTTCCCTTGGGGTGACTGGCTTCCAGGAGCTGGGGACCCTGGCCCCCCTGGGCTTCCTGTGTTGGTGCCGGACACACAGCCAGCAACTGGAGCAGAGGTCCCTCCTTTGGCCTCTTGTCTTCTCCCCGAGGAGCTTTGTCAGGCACACCCAGGGCCCTCTGCTGAGGTGGGGGGTGGGGGGCACTTGTGTCCCAGTCTGGAGAGGCCATGGGCCTGCTCTACGGGCCGGCCATCTTGAGCTGGGGGCACCTGTCAGGGTCAGACAGACTTGGGTCTAGCCCAGCTCTGTTCCTTGAACAACTGATGTTCCTGGGCCACCAGGAAAGTGGGGGTCGTGAAGGGACTGTGTGTGAGGTACACGAGATGTCAAAGGCTCTGAGCGTGGAGCCTGGCACAGGGCAGGCACTCAGTAGATGGGGACAATTGCAAGCCTCCCAAGGGGAGCTCACAGCTGGAGGGGGTGGTAAACAGGCAGCCTGGCACAAGGTCAGCATTCGGATTGAGCTGGGGGACTTTCTGAGGCTGTGGACAGGGCACCACCAGCCCTGATTCATCAGGCAGAGAAGGGAAAAGCGCTGCTGTGAGGGAGCTGTGCACGGCGGCCTGGAGGCTGCTGGGAGCTCCGCGTCCAGTGCTGCCGCGGGCTGGGATGGCCCGCACCCTCCTGACCGAGCTCATCTCACCACAGGTCTCCTACCGGGCCCAGCAGGGCGACACTCGGCGGGCAGTGCAGAAGATGGTGCTGGTATGGGTGCTGGCCTTTCTGCTCTATGGGCCGGCCATCTTGAGCTGGGAGCACCTGTCGGGCGGCAGCTCCATCCCCGAGGGCCACTGCTATGCCGAGTTCTTCTACAACTGGTACTTCCTCATCACGGCCTCCACATTGGAGTTTTTCACGCCCTTCCTCAGTGTCACCTTCTTCAACCTCAGCATCTACCTGAACATCCAGAGGCGCACCCAGGTCCGGCTGGACGGGGCGCGAGAAGCAGCCGGCCCCGAGCCTCCCCCTGAGGCCCAGGCCTCCCCGCCGGCAGTGCCTGGCTGCTGGGGCTGCTGGCAGAAGGGGCGTGGGGAGGCCGTGCCGCTGCACAGGTATGGGGTTGGGGTCGGCGAGGTGGTCCCTGGCACAGAAGCCGGGGAGGCAGCCCTTGGGGGTGGCAGCGGTGGGGGCGCCACAGCCTCACCCACCTCCAGCTCAGGCAGCTCCTCTCGGGGCGCTGAGCGGCCGCGCCCGCTCAAGAGGGGCTCCAAGCCGTCGGTGTCGTCAGCGTCACTGGAGCAGCGCATGAGGATGGTGTCCCAGAGCGTCACCCAGCGCTTCCGGCTGTCGCGGGACAAGAAGGTGGCCAAGTCGCTGGCCGTCATCGTGAGCACCTTTGGGCTCTGCTGGGCGCCCTACACGCTCCTGATGATCGTCCGGGCCGCCTGCCACGGCCGCTGTGTCCCCGACTACTGGTACGAGACGTCCTTCTGGCTGCTGTGGGCTAACTCAGCCGTCAACCCTGTCCTCTACCCGCTGTGCCACTACAGCTTCCGCCGAGCCTTCACCAAGCTGCTCTGCCCCCAGAAGCTGAAGACACAGCCCCACAGCTCCCTGGAGCACTGCTGGAAGTGAGCTGGCACCAGGGGTGCCGGGGTAGGGCCTCCCCACTGCGCCCCACTCAAGGCCCTGGTTTCCTGGGCATCTGGGCCACGCTATCCCACACCTGGCTGCCCCCCATGGGTGAGCCACACCCTGTCTCCAGCCCACCCTCTCTTAGACCATCCGACAGCAGTGGAAGCAGCTTGGCAGGATGGCCAGAGGGGCCCTCACTGCGGGCACTACCACCCAAATCCCAGCTCCGCCCGGGGTCCCCGCCACGCTGTCCACCCATGTGGACAGTACGACGGCCAGCGGCATCCCCCCTTGCGCAGTTACTGCGTGGTGTTCTTCCCGTAGCAAGCACATGGTGTGCGCTCTGTGCCCCCTGCCCGGCGGTCAGCCTGCACGTGCATATAGCCGCACACACCTGCCCACCCCCCTGCCCCTGGTGAGCCCAGGCCACCAGCTTTGCTCCCCTGCTTAAGCCTTGGGCCCAGCTCCTTCATCTGTCTGCCCCCGACCCTCTCCGTCCCCAAAGTGCCAAGTCCCCCCAGGAGCCTCGGGCCATTCTCTGCTTTTCATTCTGGATGTTTCAGGAAGACAAAGAAGAAAGCACGTCCGTGAACCCTGTGTTCCTTGGATGTTTAATCAAGAGACAAAATTGCTGAGGAGCTCAGGGCTGGATTGGCAGGTGTGGGCTCCCACGCCCTCCCTCTCGGTTGCCGCTTCCGGCTGAGCGGCGCCAGCTGCCTCTGCCCACCCCGCCCCCGGGCTCGGGGTGCTGGGCCCCAGCCGGCGGACGGGCAGCTCTGACTCCGGCCGGCCGGGCAGGACGCCTGCTTCCCAGAGGCTGCCCCTCCCGCTCTGCGGCCCCACTGGGGGTCCTGGGGTTGGTGGGGAGGAGGGGCCCCGGCCGAGCCGGCCGAGCCCTGAGGTCCCGAGGCTGGTGGGGGTGCCCCGTGGAGGGGCTGCTTTGCCGCTCCCTGTGCCCGGTTGGCGCTCTGCATGCCCTGCTCCCCGAGCCCACTGTGCTGCCCCGCAGACCCTGAGCCCGCAGTAAAGCCTATTTTTTTATTGGTGCTGATTCCTGAGGACTTTATGGGGTTGGGCTGAGCTCCGGGGCCTGGAACACACATCGACATCGCAGGTTCACTCCTCACCCCCCGTGCGCCTGTTCAGATGGGTGGTGTGGCTCTGGACTTGCCAGGGGGCATGGGAGCCAGAGCTGAGCTCCAGACTGGAGGGGAGGGGAGAGGGCGAGGGAGGGGCGTCATCTCAGGTACAGGGACCATGCTGGGCGAAGGCCTGAGATGCACTGAGGGTGACAGATGGGGACGTGGAGAGGCCTGGCAGAGGATGGTGCAGGTGAGCCTGCACCCAGCAATCGGTCCTGCAGGCCTCACGGTTGGCGTGGACACGGCCCTCACCCAGGTGCTCAGAGTCCACTTAGAGAGGCCATAAGACTAGCCCAACTGAGGGGAGATGTCACCTCAGGTGGGTTACGTGAGGCCTCCTTCGGGAAGCCGCCTCTCCTCTCTGGTGCTGTGGCCCTCCCTGCCCTGCCCTGTTCCCTCTGCCTGTGTTGGCCCTGCCCCCACACCCTGTCTTCCCGCGGGTGCAGGTAAACGCCCACCCATGCAGTCTCGCCTGCTCATGGCATGCACAGCCGGGCGCAGGGGCTCCTGTCTGCAGGTGCGCAACTTAGGTCGCCTGTGCAGGCGAGGGGCTCACTGTCACACTGATGCCCACGAGCCTCCCACCTCCAGACATCTCACCCCATGGCTCACCAGCACCACAAGTCTCGAGCCCCAAGAAACCTCCTCCAGACCCCCAGCTGGTACCCCTTCCCCTCCTCTGCTCTCACCCTCTGCCGTGAGGGACCCCTCTGGCCAAGGCAGGGCCTCCTCTCAGGCACCCTCTGTAGTGACCTGACATGGCCAGCTGGGGTCCCCGCAGGGGGCTGAGGGCTATAAAGAGCAGAGTTTGAACCTTGGGGCAGCAGGGCTGGGTGGTGGCAGGCACCCCAGGCACCACTACCTGGGGGCTCAGAGCTCAAGGAAGCTGGTGTAGCTCTGTGTGCCCTGCGGTGCCACCAGCAGGATAACCATTTTCACCCGCTGCCCTGCGTGACCCGCCCCAGCCCCACATAGGCGTTGGCTGAGCCCAGAGCTGCTCTGGGAAGGACAAAGGGTTGCGTCCCCACAGTGGCGGGCACTCCCGTGCTAAGAGACAGCCGGAGCCCTGGCAGCGCCTCTGCTTGGCACTGCCGAATGGCCACAAACTGGAGGGTCAGCACACAGGCTTTCAAACAGTTCTGCCTCCAGCCTTGGAACTGTGGCTCCCTGGCTGCTGCGTGGGCACTAAGGAGAGGAGGACAGGGTCGACTGGGCTCTTCTTTCAGCAAACAGAATGCCAAGGGGCTTTCCCCTTGAATCACCATGCTGGGGAGGAGACAAAGCTGGCAGGCACAGGGCAGGAGCTGAGGCTCAGCTGCTGTCACCGAGCGCCCACTGTGTGCCAGGCACTGTGCTGAGCAGCAGACAGCTGAGCAGTGAGCACGGCCATTTCTGCAGGTGTGCGGACTGCAGGGGGGTAATTGGGACCGAGGTGGGTGGCCCGGCTCCTATGCCAGGGATGAGGAGCCTGTTTGAGGAGGTGGTATTTCATTCATTCTTTCCACAGCATTCAGGCCTGAGGGCTGGAGAGAGTGTGCAGACAAAGGGGGTGGGGGTGGAGGAGCTTCAAGGCAGGAAGGGCCAGGGATGGGCAGGAGTGGGGCCGGGGGCCAAGCCAGCCTTGCTTCTGAGGAGACGAGGCATCCAGGGAGGAAGGCTTAGGCCTGGAGTTGCGTGTAATCTGGTGACCTGCCTGTAAGTGGTGGTTCAGCTATGCTGTGCTGTCAGCCTGGACCTGTGGGCAGGACCAGCTGAGGAAAGGTGTGGAGACTGGCAGAGGCATGAGGCTCAGGAGGTGGTGGTTCTGAGGCACCCGGTGACGCCTGGAAGCAGGGTTCTGCCCTGGGCACGCATGCATGGCCTGGCCCCCATCAGGGCTCTGTCGGCCCTTGTGGTGCGTGGGAGTCTGCAGCCAGGCTGGCAGCGTGGGGGACCAGCTCTCAAGGCTTAGGGGTTCAGGGTCAGCAGAGCTAGTGGGTCCCCTCAACTGGGCCTCTCGGGCTGGCACTGGCTGCATGTGCTCAGCCACCTCACCTGCCCTGGCGCTGACTCTGGCAGTGCCCTCGGGAACATACCCTGGGCGTGGCCCGGGTGAGGGTCCCTCCCAGGCTGGAATGGAGACTGTTCTCAAGGAGCCTAACGGGCAGCTCCCGATCCATCTGCCAAAGTCATCCAATGGTTCCTGTGGGGAGCCGAGGCTGTGTGGGGGTCGGCGGGGGCTCCTGGGCAGGGCCTCTGGGGCCTCGCCATGTGCGGGAGACACCAACTCCTGCCAGCCAGCCCTGACATTCGTGGCTGGCCTTGGGGGTGCAGAGAACTTTTCCACCAATGTTTAATGAGGTACCCTCTGTCCGCACAGCCACCCCGAGGGGTGCTCACACCCTCCCTTGGCAGGCAGTGGGGCCAGGACCCCGCTTCTCCCTCCAGGGGCCCTCCCCGGGACACCACAGGGGCTGCAGCATGTGAGCTAGTCCCCACAGCACTGCACCTTCTGGGGTGCGTCTCTGCCCCAGGACGGAGAGCACAGCGGGGAAACACATCAGGAAGGACCTCAGCTCTGCAGATCCTAAGGGGGCCATGCTGGGTGCCTGCCGTGTGCTCTCCGCTGTGCTGCACATGGGGAGCTTGGAAAAGCGGCCCCAGCTGAGCCAGGAAAGTGAAGGAGCAGAAGGGAGAAGAGGAAGGGTGGGACTCGAAAGTCCCAGTGTCCAAATGCCAGACTGGCAGACTGGGCAGACACCCAGGCACCTGAAGGGGAACCCAGCCCTCTGCCCTTCCCGTTCCAGGGCCCTAAGGGGTCAGGCAGCGTCTCCTAGGCCTCCGTCTCTACCTCCACATTATAGGGTCAGCCCAGCTTGGTGGGGGCTGGAGCTGCGTCACTGAGGGACCAAGGGGCATGGCTCCCTCTGCCTGCAGCACCGAAGCTGCCTGGTGTTGGTGGCACTGCCCCGCACCCAGTGACAACCCTGCCCTAGCCTGTCAGGCAGCACCTGGGCCTCCTGTGTCCAGGTAGGCAGGGCTGGCATGAGGGAGGTGGCTGGAGCGGGCGGAGAGGGTCCCCACCGCGCCCGCCCCTAGAGGGGCCACCTCTGCCCCCTCCTGTCCTTCCCTTCTCACAGGGTGGGACGAGCACAGACCTGGAGTCAGCTAGGTGCAAGGTCATGTGAGCTGTGCCACTTCCTGGCTTGGCAGGTCCCTCAGCCCCTGCAGGTCAAACAGCCCCTCACCACCAGGGCTGGGGCAGTCAGAGGGATGTCTCTCCGATGCCTCAGACCCCTCCTGGCACATCAGCGACCAGCACAGGGTGGAGCTGATGAGGAGCTGGGGATCCCAGAGGAGGGGTCATGGTCAAGCCCCCGAGGGGCCTGGGTTTCCCCTGGAGGACGCACAGGAGCCAGCTGCAGAGTGGAAGGGGCAGTAAGGCTGGATCTGCAGGTGCAGGCAGGAGGCGGGGGGGCAGGTGGAGCCGGGCAGGGCCGCCGAGGGGTGGGCTCAGACCCTGATCATAATTAACGAAACAGCTCCTGCCTTCAACAGTGGTTCCAGGCACCACTCCCAGTGCCCTGGCTCTCGGAGGCCACCTGCTCTTCCCTCTCTGAGCTGGACGCCCCGGGCCCCTGGCTGGGAAAGCGCACGTGCTCCCCAGTGGCCCACGGCCTCTCTCTATGCTACCCTCTGCTGGTCACAGCAGACCCTGCTTGTCCTTTGGGGCCCATTCCCCCTTCACCCCAGTGGGCCGTGCAGGGCCAACCCTACCATCAGGCTCCAAGTCAAGCGTGGGTCCCAGGCATGGCCAGTCAGAATCACTGTGATAGGCTGTGGTGGTGCATGCTGAGCCCAGCCAGAGCCAGCAGTCCTGGGGCCTTGGCTGGGACCCTGGGCAGCGGGCACGCTCCTCCAGCAGGGGTTGCTGGCCCAGCAGCCTCTTGCGCTATCCTTACCAAGGCCATCCTGGGCAGGAGCACTCCTGCTGTAGCCCAGGCAGGGCAAAGGCACCCGGGAATGGAACGAGGCCACTCCCCATGTGCTGTCTGAGCACCTGGATCCAGCTTTGCCTGAAGCTGTCCCTGGATCACTTTGTTTCAAGAATCACCATATACCCCTTCCTTCCCAAAGCCAGCACAATGGAAGATTCTGTGATGTGATGGGAAGTGTCTGGCCCAGAACTGCTTGGTCCAGGCTGGCCCTCTCTTCCAGGGTCGGGGGCAGCAGATCACTTTTGCCCACAGGAGGCCTGTGTCTTTGATTAATAAACAATGCGGAGATGAGTTAATTATTCAGTAAATAATAGTTGTAGTGGTTGCTGGTGGGAAAGTAATATTTCAACACACTGGGCTCTGAGGTTAGAAAGGTCAGGAAGCCAAGGCCATAGGCCTGTGACATCGTTTCTGGCCACAGGGTGCCACCCAGGGCTCTCAGCCAGCCACTCTGCTTGGACTTAGACTCTTACTCATTAAACAGGGCATCCCAGAGGGCACTTGGCACTGGCCCCCAGGGAGGCAGGCATTGTGTCCAGAGGCGGTGCCTCACACAAGTTAGTGAGACACAAATCTCAGAGAGGCACGAAAACACCAGAGTCCCCTTACCTGCAGGGCACGTGTTCTAAGAACCCAGTGGAAGCCAGAAACTGACCGTGGTTAGCCCTTGGCCCCTGCATATACATGCCTGTGGTAAAGTTTAACTTATAAATTGGGCACAGGAAGAGATTCACAACCACAGTAATGATAGAATAGAATAATTTTATAACCAGGTCCTGTGATAACAGTTCTGTGAACATGGTCTCTGCCTACGTCCCTCACTGCCCCGCACTCACCCCCGTGTGCTGATGCGAGATGATAAAGGGCCCAGAGCGGGGGTGGCCTGAGGTGAGAGACGCAGGCACTGACGCAGCGCCCGGCTTGGGCTGACCTGCTGACCACACCCAGGAGGAGCATCTGCTTCTGACCGTGGTGACTGAAGCTGAGGATCAGGGGGCCCGCTGCAGCCTTCGAAAGAGGAATGAGAAAGAGCGAGAAGGGTGGAAGGAGAAGGTGTAAGGAGAGGAGGAGGTGGCGAGCATTTGGGAAACAGCTCTGGGCTAAAAGCACATCTGTGACACTCCCAAGTCACACCAGTTTCCAAATTCAAACATGACAAATTTGATGACCTTTAAATGCCTCCACTTTAAATGCTGGGTGCTCTTTAAGGAGCCCAGCAAACCCTTGCTCCGAGCTGAGGCCTGGGCCGGGGGCGGTGCGGCGGACGGGGAAGGTCCTGCCCGCTGCTGCCCTTCTGGGGCTGGACCCCCGGCTGGGGAGAATCACAGGTTCCCAAGAAGCCAGGACGGTGGGCGGGTGCGTGGGCTGCTTCCTCGCTGGCCACTCCCTGCTGTCCCTCAGGGCCCGCAGGCTTCCTTCTCCTTGGCTGAGGCTCTGCTCCGGCCTGCTCTGGCCCCAGGAACCTCTTGTCCCTGTCCCAGTCTCTCCAATCCACTAATTCATACCAAAGGGTGGTGGGCTGCCTGTTACGGGAGAGGTGGAGATGTACGTTTCAATTGAGGGCGATCTTTCAGTCCGGATCAGTCGAATTCTAATGCAGGTATTTCAGGCAGGAAGACACACTGGGTGGAGAGTGGATGCGGGGACAGTGTCAGTAAACTCTTGAGTTCCTGCTTGGCCCAGAGCCAGACATGGCCTTCACCAGGGATCCAGATCTGTCCTGCTAGGAGGTGAGCGCCGAACAGTCCCAATTCCTGGACGGAAGCTCCCTGGTGCGATAGTGGCTCTGTGGGGGCCACTGGGCCATGGGAACCTATGGGGGCCACATAGATGCTTCTTGGGACCAGAATTTCTAGATGCCTCCTTTACTCAGCTGTGGACCCCAGACATTCTGTGGCAGTCCCAGTGCGCCGCCCTGGGCTGGCTCCTCAGAGCCGCTTGGGAAGGTGTCCACTATCTTGGGGGGGTAGCTACTGCTGGGATCACCCCCAAAACACCAGTGGGGCAGCTGATTCCAAGTGAGCAGCCTGGGGCTGTTCCGGCATGGCTGGGCAGGTGCAGCCATTGGGTGTTTCTGACTATCCCTTCCCCACTTGGGGCCTCCGTTGGCTTTTGTTAGCAAGGGCCTGTCCCTTGGGCTGCAAGGGACCTCCCTGAGGGACATGGCAGGCAGAGGTGTGGGAGGGGGCCTTCCTGGCCCCATGGCTGAACAGTGGAGTGTGGACTTGGCAGGTCTGGACCAGGGTGGTCAGTGTAAAGGCCAGCAGTTAGGGAGTGAGGTGGGGAGTCTTGGGCAGGTGAGTGCCACCCTCAGGACACCCAAGAGATGGCACCTGCCCTGGGCCCAAGGCCACCCCACTGCTGCCCCAAGGGCCCCCCTGCAGGCCGGGCATCAGTAATGGTGGTGACCTCCATCCAGCTTTTGTCCCCTCCTCCTCCCCCCTGCCTTACCTCTGACTTGGGGCTGTCAGATAAAATTCAGGAGCCCTGTGCAATCTGGATTTCAGATCACACAAAGTTTCCGTATAAGCAGGTCCCTGTACTGTGCCCTTTGCTGTGAATCTGAAATTTGAATCAACGTACTGGAGACGTTCCCTGTCCTTCCCACAGACAGGGATGCTGTCGGCGTGGGCGCTCAGCTCTAAGGAGCCACCCAGCTCTTCATAAAGGACAAGAAGGTACTAGTGCTGGGCAGGCCAGGACACCAGTGGCGCTGCTCTGCCGGGCCTTACTGTCCCAACTGCACAGAGGAGGGCATGGGGCTGGGGGGCCACGCCCCCTCCCCCTCCAGAGCTGAGCGTCTGGGAACAGTGACTGAGGCAGAAATCGGGAGAACTCCCTGGCTCTGGGGAAAATATTGACCTGCTGGGGCCCACTGATTTTTTTTTTTACAAAGAAAGGCTTTTTCTCTGAAACCAAATGATTACAAGGCAGAAGATTACCTAGGTGCCCCATCCTGGGCACTCCCCAGGCAGCCCTAGCTCAGCCCCATCTGTTCACAGGCCTGTGGGGGGCATGGCGACATTAGGTACAGGTGGTAAGGTCATCACAACTGCTCCAGACTGTGTGGCACTTGTGTGCGATGGGCCAGGTGACCTGAGGGTCCCCTCTGCCCCCTTCGGCCTTTCTCAGTGTGGCCCTTTTCAGAAGAGGCCCCTTGAGTCACACCAATCACCAGCCAGGCCTGGCAAGAATGAGCATGTGAGCAGTGTTGGTGGCAGACAGTGCCTGGAGTGCTCTGGGTATCCCATGTGGGCTCCTCGACCCTCGTGGCGCCGACGGGCATCTGCACATTCCAGGAGGGGCAGGCCCCTGCAGAGGCCTGACACCGAGGCCTGATGGCAGCAAGCAGATGGATTTATTATGTGTTCATTTAACTTCACGTGTACATTCTTTCAACAGCATTCATCAAGTGTCAGTTACGGGGACACAGAGGGGCCAGTGTAGGCTTGACCCCTCTGTCTCACCAGCGTCATTTCCGGTTTTCTTTTCCTTTTGAGGTGCTGTAGACTCACAGGCAGTGGTGAGAAGTGATACACCAAGACCCCGAGAGCCTCGCCCACCGGGACTGCCCCACAGAACCGGGATCTCCCCAGGACGTCGAGAGACGTGCATCCACTGGCCTCACTCAGGTTTCCGTCTGGCCTGCACGCCAATGTGTGACTCTGTAATTGTGTGTGTGTGTGCGTATGAGTGTGTGTGAGTCGGCTGATTAATTTTATGTACATAAAATCTAGCCTTCTACCTATGGTAAGCATGCAGCCCGGGGCACAAGCACAACCAGCCGAGCAGCCGCCCCCGCCACGGTCCCAGAGCCCTCCACCCTCCCAAACTGAAGGTCATTTTCCATCAAACACGAATTCTGTGAGATCTTACCACACGGGCCCACTCACGCGACATGGGGCGGCTCCATCACAGCCCCTTGTGCCGCCCTGGCTGCCATGGATCCACCTCCATCTCTGCACTGCTGTCCCAGCACCATCTGCTGGAGGCCCCGCATGCGCCGGAGTAGCACTCTCCTCCCCACCGGGGGTCTTGGCTGTCCTCTCTGTCAGCAAACATGCTGGCATGCACCCCAGCATATGTGTGTGCACCCATACAAGCAGATCCACCCGCACCCGTGAGGTACCTGTCCTCAGGAGCTCTGTGGGGGCGGAGGTGGTGCACAATGGCTTGGGGCGGGCCTGCGTCGTGCAGCTGGCTTTGATTAGGGGTGGGGGCATCCAGGGAAGAGTATCTGGGTCCTGGGGATCAGCAGCACAAAGCTGGGTGTCAGGAATGTCCTCAGTATGGCCAAGCAGCAGCTGGAGCGGAAGAAGGGGCAGGCTGGGCCAGGTGAGGACTGGGTTTTGCTCCAAGGGAGGGCAGCCCAGAAGGAGTGGAAAGAGGGTATGTGACCCAGGCACCATGCCATGTGAGCTGCGGTGTGGGGAGGACGAACGGGCTTGGGCACATTATAAATGTATGCATCAGACATAAAACAGGGTGCCACACTAGTCTGCACAGCATCTCCCGGAAGCCCATGTGCCCAGAACCTCAGCATTTGACCTTATTTGGAAATAGGGTCTTTGCAGATGGGATTAAAGTCCTCAGTGAGGTCATCCTGGATTTAAGGTGGCTGTGAATCCAATGACTTGTGTCCTTGCAAGGCGAGAGGACACACAGAAAGGAAGCCCTTCAACCACAGCGGCAGGGCCGTACCCTGCAGGGGCGCAGCTACAAGCCCAGGACCTCGGGGGACCACCAGGAGCTGGCAGAGGCAGGAAGGGCTCTGCCCTTGGGCCTTGGAGGGAACATGGCCCGGCCTGTATGCTGATTTTAGACTTCAGGTCTCTAGAGTTGGGGAAGAATACAGTTCTGTTGTTTTAAGCCCCCCGTTTGTGGAACTTTGATATGGCGACCTGAGCAGACTAACAGAGATTTGATAAAAATTAATACAGAACAAACACCCTGCTCCTCCTGGGGTCACTGGCCTGTCCCTGGGGTGGTGCTGGGCCTCTGAAGGCAAAGCTCGTCTCCAGGTGGGGTGGCACTTGGCTCCAGGGCTGCAGGCTTCAGGGGGTGCCTTCGGGATCCTCCACTGGGTTGCCCGCCAAGGAGCCCCAGGCCGTCAGTCCTGGGATGGCTGAGCTGGGGGTCACGGGGGGCCACACCTGACCAGGCCACCGGGGGGACCAGCGTCACAGAGTGCTGGTGGGAGAGCCCCACCCTGAGGCTCCTCCTGCACCTAAGCCAACAATGTGACACCTAAGCCAACAATGTGAACGACAGCCCACAGGCCACTCCATGCCTCTGGCTTGAAGCAACCAGCGGCTCGGACTCCGCAGGCGGCCGTTAGGGATGGCTTGTCTTCATCTCAGCAGGGCCCACCACGGCCAGCAGGACTGCCTGGGCTGTCACATGCCGGGTCCCGGCAGGGGCCAGGAGGGCAGAGGGAAGCCGCAAGGCCCGGGGGCCTTGGCGGGAGCCGGGCAGATCCTTCCCCGGGTTACACGTGGGCCCGAGCTGAAGTGGGGCAGGTGGCACCTGCTGGAGGCGGGCACCACGGAGCTGTGGCTCATGATCGGGCTGCCTGCTTGTATCTGTGTTTAGTTACACGTGCTCCTGAGCTAGGTCTCCACTTTGGATGAGCGGGTCAGCCTTCCACGGCTTTACTAGGCCTTTACCACACCTGTGCACAGGTGAGGTCCCCCTGCTCCTACCTGAAGCCAGCCCCACTACGACGACAGGAGAGGAGGAAGGAGGGAGGAGCCTGGGAAGAGGGGAGGCCAGGCAGGGGCTGTGGCTGCACCCTTAGAGCCCACGGAAGCCTGGGGGGGGTATTCCCTGGGCAAGTGCACACCAGAGCTCAGAAACTGGGGTGCCAGTCTTAGAGCTGGAAACTGGGGAAGCTTGCACCCTGAAGCTTAGGCCTGTGAGCGGCCAGGCGATAGCCTGAGACAGCTGCTCAGAGAGAGCCACCAAAGGGTGACACCATGTGCAGGGGAGTGTGAAGTGAGAGGGGAGACGAGGGAGGCAGCCCCTGCTGTACAGTCCCTGCAGGCTCCGGCCACGTGGGACAGGAGACTGTGGGAGAGGCCATCTCCACTGCAGGAAGCTGGCCCGCTGGGGAGTCTGGGAGATGGCGGGACCTGTAGGGAGGGCCAGAAACAGACATCCAGAGGTAGAGAGAGAACAAGGCAAGTAACCATGGTGGACATCAGTTCCAGGAAGAGCCGGGGCTGGACACACAGCGGTGTGGCCTGCCCACAGTGCCCGCCCCATCAGCCCGACATACAGGCCCCAGGCCTCCCAGAGCTCCAGAAAGCGGGCTCCCTGTCCACGGTGAGATGCCAATGGGTGGTGCCCTGGCCTGAGAGTGAAGCGCAGCTGAGGGACCCTCAGAGTGGACAACCGCTCAAGGAGACGGCTAGAGGCGGTGGCCTGCTGCTGGGACCAAAGGGAGGCAGTGCAAGGAGAGCCTCTTGAAAGTGTTTTCAAGCTAAAAGAGACCTGAATCCCTGCGCTACCAGCCACCGCACCTGCTCATTCCACAGTATTTATCGCAAGTCTTCTCTGGGTGGGGTCCGAGGAGGCTGCTGGCACAGGGCCGAACACAGACGTAGCCTGCCCTCCAGGGCTCTCTGCCACCCCCCGGGTGCTCCATGATGGGGCCAGACACAGGGAGGCATCGAGTGTACCCCCTCCACAGAATGCTGTATGGCAGGGCCATAGCAACGAAGATGAAAGGCCACGGATAATTAAGGCTACTCAGACCTGGCTTTGCTTACGAAATCCTTTGTGGTGGCCTGAGAGAGAGCAAACAGATGCAAAACCCATCTCTGGTTTCTAGAACATGAGGCCTTCTGAAATTATAAGACATTAAAATACAGCTTCGGGTAAAGGGCTCTTGTTCTACGGGCAGCTCTGATGTCAGATCAGAGCAGAGCGGCTCTCAAAGACTCAGCCACTGGCTCAGAGCGCAGCGGGGCACAGCCCCCGCGCAGAGGCACAGGGCAGGCGGAGGACCTCCACGGTTTCCCGAGGCCTTTGTCCCCTCCACTTTATCCTGTTAAGGGCCCTCAGGGACAAGTCAGAAGCAGCAGACTTTATTTGGGGGAAACAGAAGTCTCTGCCTCAGCTAATAACCGGCGTGCATGCTGGGAGTCAGTGCTGCGGCCTGGGGGTGCAGGCAGTCTGGGCACAGTGGGAGGCGGCACACTCTGCCCCACAGTGGCCTTGAGCAGCATGGCCTGGGGCAGTGGGGCAGAGCCCTGCAGAATGCCCCTCTTTAAGGGTGAGCATGTCCCTGGAGGTCAAAGGTCGGCCTCTGGCAGCTGCATGTACAGGTGAGTATCCTTGATGTCCAGTGGCACTGGATGCCAGTCTGCAGTGTGGGCGCTGACAAGGGGTGCTCACGGCCACAAGCCAGCCTGTCGCACATATGGAAGTGCTGGGAGCAGGCTGCTGGGGCAGAGGGTCAGGTACCAGGTGGCCCGGCGAGGATGTGCCCCACACGGGCTGAGTGCAGACACCTGACTCGCCGGCTCTGGGAGCGGCCCTCTGGTCTCTGTGCGGAGCTGGTGGCGGCCAAGCTACCAGTGCAGCATCTGGGGCTCGGCGGCCGCATGCTGGTCATGGAGCTCCTTCAGGCGCCACAGCAGTGCCTCCAGGTTCTCCCCCGTGGCTGCAGACAGGGCGATGGCCTTCCCGCCCAGGTGAGCCTGCAGCCGCGGCAGATTGGCTCTGGCTCGAGGGAGATCGACCTTATTGGCGACGACGGCATGGGGCCGCTCAGCCAGGCCTGCTGAGTACTGCTCCAGCTCAAACTTCAGGTCGTCGACCTGAGTCCAGGGCTCTGGTGCCGAGAGGTCCACCACGAACAGGAGGACACAGCAGCGCTCGATGTGCCTGAGAAAGGACGCCCCGAGGCCCCTGTTCTGGTGTGCGCCCCGGATGAGGCCCGGGATGTCGGCCACTGCGGACACAGAGCAGACAGTCTGCAAGGGGACACCCAGGCTGCCTCTGTGGCCTGGCTCCCTGTGCCCCAAGACTCTCCTTCCAAGGAACACCTGGAAATGGAGGTCCTTCAATTCCCTGCCTCAGGCCACCAGGCCTCTGCCCCCGAGGCACATCAGTTTCCAGTTTTGCAAAGGGCTTTGAAATAAATGGCTGACAGCCATGTCAGATCATCTAACAAGGAATATGTAACACATGGCACTCTTTCTGGCTTCAGAAATGATTCAAAAAAGGGGAAGATGGCTTCCTGTAATCTACTAATAATTTGATTACCTATAGAAATTATTACAGAGTACTGTGCAAATATAAAGTGCCACACAAATGACATTACCAGCAGGCTTACTATTTTTAATGGGCACATTATCTTCTGGGAAAAAGTTTTCTCCTCTCAAAATGGCACAGGGGAAGCTTTTTAAATCACACCTTGTCTACATGACTGATGCTGCCGAGTTCCCCACAGAAGGGATCAGAGGTGGCAAGGACTTAACCTCCTCAGGTCTGAAGGTGAAATGCAAATTCCTGAGCTGTGGCTAACAGATGCCTGGGGATGAGGTGGGCAGCAGACCTAAGCCCTGATTTTGATGGAGGACTACAAGGGTCAACACTGGGAAGAACGGTGCCACACTGTGGACGGCAGCTGCACGTGAGAGACATATCACGGTTCTCAGTGACATCCGCTGCACCTGACCTCTTGAGACACTCCTGCAGTTCTACCTGCTATTTGCTTGTGGTCCTCGTAATGAACGATCCCGACGTGGGGGTTTAAGGTGGTGAACGGGTAGGAAGCCACAGCGGGTTTCGCATTGGAAATGGCCCGGAGCAGAGAGGATTTCCCCGCATTGGGGTGCCCGACCTGGAAGAAAGGTGAAGCAGTCTGTCCCCTCGGTGCCTGGAACTGCCCGAGACTGGAGCCTGGGGACCAAGAGCACAGGACCCTGATCAGGTTCACAGCGACAGGACGAGGTGAGCTGCCGAGCTGCTGTGCTCAGCTAGGCCGGGCACGTGCCCTCCCAGGGACCACAGACCTCCCACAGCCCGCTGTATGCACAGTGCCCCCGCCCCCCATGAAGCCTCGGGTGACACCCACCAGCCCGGCGTGGGCCACTGTCTTGAGCTCCAGGAAGAGGACCCGCTCCTGGCCAGGCTGGCCGGGTGTGCAAGTCACGGGGGCGCGGCTGTTGTTGGCCAGGAAAAAGCGGTTGCCTTTGCCCCCGGCCCCGCCCACAGCGGCGACATACTCCTCGCCTGGGTGCGACAGGTCAGCCACAACTTCACTCCCCTCCTTCACCAAAGTGCCCACGGGGACCTGAAAGATAGTGACGTGTGTGCAGGTCTGAAAGGAAACCACAAGGAGGGCAGCCCTAGGACCCCCAGGGCCGCAAAGTGCCAGACAAAGTCCTTCGTGGGGCTTGGGGCTGGTTATGCACCTGCACCCCGCGGGAGTGGCTCTTTCAAACAGAGTTTCTACAACATTAGGGTGACCCAGAGCACCTGGAAAACGCTGGGACAATCTCACAGTGGTCCACTCACAGGGGAGTGCCCCCAGGGGTGAGGACAGAGGTGCTCTCAGAGATGGGGGGCGGGGAGAGGAAGGGAAGACCCTTGGATCACCTCTTTTTAAATATAATTAAATATAAATATGAAAAAATAAATAAAATGATTGAATGGCTCAGGCATGCACAGTATAAAATCAACACAGAGGCCCAGTCCCGGGTGAGCCTCATAGAAGGCGCTGTGTGCTCTGCGCTGGGGGCCCTGTGGACGCCACCAAAAAGCAGAGTGGGGGGCTTGGCGGCCCGGGCCCGGGGGCCGCGTGGCCCTCGGCTTACCCGGATGTAGAGAGGAGAGCCGCCTCGCCCGAAGCAGTTTTTCCTGCCGCCGTCTTCCCCATCAAAGCCCTGATACCGGGACAGGATGGAGGACAGTGACTTGACTTGCTGGTCAGCTGAAAGGGAGGGCAAGACTGTCATCTTCCTCACGCTGAAAACAATCGCTGCCCATTGTTAACTTCCTTCTGATCAATTTGAGAGTGTCAAGAGGGCATGTGGAAGCAAGCCACAAAGCCATGGCAAATGTGATTAAGCGAGCAATGTGATTATTTAGAAAGCTAGATTTTCATTTTCCTTCAAAAAATACAATGACTTCTGAAGAGCTCACAATTACCCATAATGCCACCAGCTTTACTTCCTGGTGGTGTGACTGTGACGTTCACCAGTTTACTGAGCTGCGTGCCCAGCACGTGTGGAAGGTGACCGGTATCGTCCCAGCACCTACTGGGACAGTGACCTGGGTTCACCTCTGATGTGCGTGTGACATGAGCCAGAATGTGAGATTCCCAGACAGGGACTGGCTGGTTTGGGCGCATGCTGTGAATGTGAACATGTACATAATTTAAGGAAAATGACATCCACAGATCAATTGTTGGATTCAAATACCTGTAAGGATAACAAGGTGAAAACTCCCAACCCAGAGACTTGGGGCCAGGCTGACCCCCTGAGCCCCCAAGAACACGTGCCTCGCAGGAGGACATGGCCACCATTGCCTCCGTCACCACCATCAGGGCCTCCAAACTCCTTGCGGGGCTCACTGTGGAAGCAGCTCACCCCGTTGCCTCCGCGTCCCGCTTGGACAAGCACTCGGCGATGGTCCACAAAATGCCTCTTCTGCAGAGAGCACAGGGGCCCAGGTCAGTACCTGCAATGCCCTCTGGGGCCATGCAGCCCTGCGGTGCACCTTTTCTACCTGGGACGGGCCTTGGAGTGAGAGGCTAGGGATGTTAATATTGCTCATCTCTCCTAAAACACAAACCTAAGAATGTTCCCTCATGTCACACTATCTGCAGGCTATACACCAACAGTATGGGTGTAAGAGGTGGTCAGTGTGGGACACACACCAGTGACAGCCCCCATCTCCACCCTAAAGAAAACAGGGATGGCTTGGCAAATGTTCCTTGACTAAAGGGTCTTTCCAGCTCTTTTCAAATAGACACACATGGAAATCAAGGTTTTTACTGACGAAAAGCTCCCCTTCCTTAAGATGCAGTAATAAAGTGAGAAGAGTCCTCGGTGGCTGTCAGGCTGCCAACTCTTAGGAAAGGACATTTTCTGCAGCCTCCCTGAAGAGGGCTTATTTTCTAAACGTGGCAATGGGAAGAGAACCCCTTAACAGAGTGTTTTTCTCCAGGCCTGAGGGACACAAACTGTAGCTCAAGAATTGGAACTAACTAACCAACTTAATGTTTAATTAACACCAGCTCATACTACCAGAAGTTTGGCTTGGACGTGCCAGGGCGCAGTGGGGAGACACCACCCGTACCCAAGGAGCTCGCCAGTCCACAGACGCGGTGCCCCGTGCAGCCCCGCCAGGACCCAGGGCACTGCATGTCCATCCACTACTCCATTCCCAGATTTTTTTAAGAAATATTTTTTAAAGAAATATACACAAATATTTTAAGGTTCTTAGGCACCACCACATGGAGAAACCATGAATTACTATTTGAAAACCTCAGCGTTTAATTCTGCTGTGAGCCAACACCGTCAGACCAGCCTGATGGGCGAGCATGGCCTGGCAGGGGAGACAGGCCCCAACCCCACCCCTGAGGAGACATGGCCCCAGGGAAAGCGGGGGTGTCTGAGTGCACACCAGCTGCCAAGGGGTGTTCCACGGGAAATACCATCTGCCCTCGTGACGCTTACCTGGGACCTGCCCCCCTGTGCTTAGGGGGGAAGGAAGTGGGCCATAAACACTATTTTTCTTGAATTTAAAGATCATTCACGTTTTGAATAGGTCGTTTTGGTAAACAAAGAAGCGAACTTACAGGCTTACAGAGCCACAAAGCTAAAGGTCTGTTGGCCCTCCTCCCACAACATTTAGGATTAAGAGAGACTCATGCATGCTCAGCACATCACCCGATGCCAGACACGCAGGCTGGTGACAGCCCGGCACTCAGCAGTCCCCCCGCAGAGGTGGAGGGAGCCCCGGCAGGATGCACAGCCCGCAGCCTGGGCCTGTGTCCTTACTCCCATGACGCCACACGTGTCCCTTTGGTACCACAGTCAGGATGGCCGAGGGGAGCCGCGGGTTCAGGAGTCTCACCAGTTTCTTCTCGGAGAGCAGTCTCTTCCCGGGGGGCTTGGGGTTCTTGGCATGGTCCGCACAGCCCACGGAGAGCGGCCTGGGAGCTGCCTGCTGCGGGAGGAGCCAGCTGGGCCCGAAGGCCAGGCCTGCAGGCAGAGTCCAGTGCCACAAGCCCTCCGATGCGGTCCGCCCACCCGCTGAGAAAAGCCTGGAGGGCATCATGGCTCCCTGACAAAAGTCAGGTGGGTGACGTCAGAGGCCTGGTTTAAAACTCAACATCGCCCGAAACTAAGGCAAAGTGCCTGGCTCACAGTCTCGGTTTGTGTTCTTGGGCAAATAAATGAACCAATGCACACAACCTTCTTTCTCCCTGTCCATATTCAACCCCAGGTCAGGAAGGGTCACCTGCCCCATCAGCCGATATGCTACTCAGGGGCAAGATCTGTGCACAAAGGACATACGTCACTCCATATCCTGCAACCCCGGACAAACTCCCTTCATAATATCAGCATCTCCTAAGTGGAAATGTTGGAAAAGAAGCGTGAGCATCAAATAAAAATGTCTTAAAAACAAAAACACCCGTTTACTCAAATGCTGAGAAGGAGTCAGTTTAAAAACAGCCAGACCCAAACAGGGAGGCCCCAGCGGAGTGCAGCGCTGCCCCTGCCCCCAGGTGCCCAGGACAGCTCCCTCCCCTGTGCACGCAGGGAGCCTTCCACTACCAGCCAGCAGCCGCTCACCCGGCCTCATGCTTAGGTGGCTGGAACAGTGACGTGCCTGCAGGTGCCAAGGATGGAGGCCACACGGCCTGGGACCCGGCCCTCCTCCCTTCGCTGTGGGCACTGACCCCCGCCTGCTCCCAGATGCCCCTGCTGTGGACACTTCACTTGTGCACCACATAAAAGAAACCTGAGAGGCTTTCCTCCCATTTTTAAGTACGAAATATGTACACAGAAAGGGATATAAATGTGCACGTACTGTTTAAAAGCCACCATGAGCAGACACAGCAGGCGATGAAGCAGAAGTCGCCTTGTCCCGGGGGTCCCTCTCTGTGCCTCCTGCTCCGCACCCCTTGCTCCTCCTGAAAGGGGACAGTTTCTTCGCGGGAAGTCTTCCTTCACAGGGCAACAGGCGTTTTGTTTTTCATTTGGAAACAAAGTTATGGCCAAGCTGGAGTGTGGTATAAAGAGCCCCCATTTCCCCGCCCACCCCACCCCTCCCCATGCGCCCTGCGGACATGCATCCCGGGCAGCACCAGGGGCCACAGCCGTGCCCAGGCCCCCCCGAGTCTGGCTGCCCATCCCAGCGGCATCCAGCTCAGCACCCCCGCGGGGACCCCATTTCCCCGGCCTCTCCCTGACACCAGAGCTGGTTCGCAGAGCGTCCTCATGCCAGTCCTGCTACTGTCCTTGTACGAGTCAAGCTGCAGCGCACATCTCAGCAGGAACTTCACCCAAGTCCCGAGGCCTCGCTCGCTGCTGCCCACAAGGCCTGGGTCTCGTTGGTCCCTTAGTGATGTGCACTCTGAGCCCAGCCTGGGGTCCCTGCTCAGCTCCCCCATAGTCAGGGTGCCTTCCCCAGTGTGGTTCCCTAACCTATCAACAAGCTACTCTGTTACTACCCTTGAGATGCTCCAATTGTCTCGTTGGGCCAGTGGACGCCCAGCACGTTGGCTCCCGGGCCCGCCTGACACGAGCCCATCCGTCTCTGCGTACCCCCCTGCTTGCCGGCATAGAATGGCTCGCCCTGTACTCTCTCCCTGGCCGTGAAACCAGCCTTTCTCAGGAAGCCCTAGCTCCCTGCAGTGGGGAGGTGGGCGAGCTCAGGGCTGGGTGCGGCTGCTCACCGGCGCTCAGCGGACAGAGCTGCGGAACAAATGGGGGCGCACACATCCACGTGGACAACATTCACTTCGCGGCCCGGCCGCACCTCCCCACCCACCGCCTGACAGCAGATGCGCGGCGCACGGCTCGCTCCCGCTGCCCTCGCCGTGGGACTCCGCGCTGACGGTGGGGTCCTGGGCTCTGTGGCCCTCGGCATGCTCCCTGCCTACCGCTCCACCCGCACGGGGACGGAGCCCCCGCCTCCTCCACACTGGCGCCCCGCCGCCCCGGCTGGATGGCTGCCCCTCCACGGCCACACCCGGCTCTTGCTATCTTTCTGTAGATGTATGTTCTTAAATAAACCTTTCTTTTGGAATGACTTCAGATTTACAAAAATGTGAAGGATATTCCCATATGCCTCCTATCCAGTGTCCCCTAATAATAGCATCTCACATGACCAGTACAGTTGTCAGTATGAAGAAACCAACATTGGGACATTATTATTAGGTAAACTCCAGATGGTATTCAGATTTCACCAGCTTTTCCCCAAGCCATTTTTCTCTTCCAGGACCCAATCCAGGCTCAGTCTTGGAATATTTCTTTAGTCCTGAAAGAAAGATGCTGCTGTGCAGGGCCCCACACTCCGGTGAGCTTCAGGAGGGGCGGGGCAGCGAGCACATGGCGGGGAGCTGGGGGGCTCTTGGCCCCGCCTGCGCTACGAGGAACACTCAGCAGAGTCTTCTGGGTGGAGGAGAACAGAACCAGGGGGAGCCCTGACCTTTAGGAGTGGAGGACAGCAACAGAAACGGTAAATACAAGACCGTCTTCCTTTAAGGGTTTGTAACGTGTGTGACTGCAGAGAAACGACTTACTTGTAACTCTGCCCATTGGGTTTCCTGGGCACCTGAAGGCATGAGGTCAGGCGGGAGCTAAAGGGACCCAGAGAGCTGCAAGGTTTCCAGACTGCTGCCAAGAGCGTGACCTGGACCCTAAGCCGACTGGGAAAGGTTAGCAACATGTACTGTCACCTCTACGGCAACCACTAGAGCATAACACGAGACGGAGCCCCAAAGTCAACAAACAGGTGATCTAGAGGGCTGAAAAGCGCCCCAACAATTCAAAAGGAAAGGGGTAATGGAACAGAACAAAAACCAGGAAACAAACAAAATGGTGTCTCTGACCCTAATAGTACATGTAATCCAGATAAAACCAACTTCCTGAAGAAGAGCATTACTAAGATGAGGACAGGTGTATTTGGTAAAGACAAAAGGGATAATTCAGCAGGAAGCCCCAGCAACCGGTGTGCTGGGCCTAGTAAGAGCTTCGAAACACACAAGGCAAAATTTGAAGAATGAAGAGAAACAGACCGTTCCCTAGTGATGGGGGGGGTGGGGGAGGGGCAGCAGTCAACTCTTTCAGGAAGCAATAAAAAGTCACTGAAAAAAAAAGTAGTCAAAAACAGTAAAGATGTAGAAAATCTGAACAATACTACCAACAATACTGATCCAACTGACAGAACAGTGTATCTTACAGCCGCAGAATATACATTACGTTCAGGTGTGTGTGGAACAATCTGGGTCATGAATGAAGTCTAGATGAGTTTAAAAGGGCAGAAATCAGTTTCACCTAGGAAAAACCCAACTTCCTGGAAATTAAACACTCTCCTACATAATCCTACAGGTAAAGAAGAAATTAAAAGAGGAATCAAGGAATATTTTGAGCTGAATGGTAGACAATATACAAAAATGTATGGGATGGAGCTAAGAAGCGTTTACAGGGAATCTCATAGCTCTCCGTGCTTATAGTAGTGAAGAAGGAAGACCTAAAATCAATGACCTAAGGCTCCAAGTTAGAAAGAAAAGAGCAAAGTAAGGGGGAGAGAGGAATGAAGAGCAGAAATAAATGAAATGGAGAACCGACAAACCACAGAAAGCAAGCACAGCTGGAGAACCGGCTCCCTGGCGAGCAGAGCTGGCCGCCCTCCACTCCAGCCAGACTACCTGGGAGAGGCCCGGGATCACCACGGTCAGGAACTCAAGGCGGGTCCCCAGTACCAATCCTGCACACATCAGAAGGCAATGACAACACGAGGAACAACTTTTTGCCCACAGATTCAACAACTTATGTGAAATAGATACATTTCTTGAAAAATGTAACTTACTGAAGGAACAGAAAACCTAAATAGTCCTTTACCCACTGAAGAAGCTGAATGTTATAAAAGAACATTCCCAAAGAGAAAACTCCAGACTCAAACTGCTCTACTGGTAGAGTATGAAACATTCTCTGAAGAGGTAAGAGCGTCTTTCACAAACTTTCTCAGAAGACAGAAGTGAGATCATTACCCTATTCACTTTTTTTTTTTTACTACGACTCATTCTTACCTACTTATTTCTGCATGCATCTCCCTTTTCCTTCCTAGTACAATGGCTACTTTCTTTCTTTTTTTTGCATTTTTCATTTTCTTTTTTATTAAGGTATCATCGATATACACTTTTATGAAGTTTTCACAAGAAAAACAATGTGCTCATTACACTCACCCTTATCATCGAGTCCCCCCGCCATACCCCATTGCAGTCACTATCCATCAGTGTAGTAAGATGTCATAGTCCCTACTTCTCTCCTCTGGGCTACACTGTCTTCCCGGTGACCCCACACACACCATGTGCACCAATCATGATACCCCACAATCCCCTTCTCCCTCCCTCCCCACCTGCCCTCCCCCACCTCTCCCCTTTGGTAACCACTAGTCCCTTCTTGGAGTCTGTGAGTCGGCTGCTATTTTGTTCCTTCAGTTTTGCTTCCTTGTTATATATACTCCACAAATGAGGGAAATCATTTGGTATTTGCCTTTTTTCTGCCTGACTTACTTCACTGAGCATAATACCCTCTCGCTCCATCCATGTTGTGGCAAATGGCAGGATTTGTTTCTTTCTTGTGGCTGAATAATATTCCATTGTGTATATGTACCACATCTTCTTTATCCATTCATCTCCTGATGGACACTTAGGTTGCTTCCATATCTTGGCTATTGTAAATAGTGCTGCGATAAACATAGGGGTGCATATGTCTTTTTGAATCTGAGAAGTTGTATTCTTAGGATAAATTCCAAGGAGTGGGATTCCCGGGTCAAATGGTATTTCTATATTTAGTTTTTTGAGGTACCTCCATACTGCTTTCCACAATGGTTGAACTAGCCTTACATTCCCACCAGCAGTGTAGGAGGGTTCCCTTTTCTCTGCATCCTCACCAGCATTTGTTGTTCCTGGTCTTTTCTTTTTTCTTTCTTTCTTTCTTTTTATTTTGTTATCATTAATCTACAATTACATGAAGAACATTATGTTTTCTAGGCTCCCCCCTTCACCAAGTTCACCTCCCACACCCCATTACAGCGTAGTAAGATGCTATAGAATCACTACTTGTCTTCTCTGTGTTGCACAGCCCTCCCTATGCCCCCCCACATTATACATGCTAACTGTAATGCCCCCTTTCTTTTTCCCCCACCCTTATCCCTCCCTTCCTGGTCTTTTCCATGTTGGCCATCCTGACTGGTGTGAGGTGATATCTCATTGTGGTTTTAATTTGCATTTCCCTAATAATAAGTGATGTGGAGCAACTACCTTATTCATTTTATGAGGCCAGTGAAACCCCAGCACCAAACCTGACCCTCATGAATATAGATGCAAGAATCCTGAACAAGAGTGTCTCACTGAGTCCAGCGACAGAACTGGGCCCACACCTCACCCAGCAGGAGGGCTGGTGGGCACCCGCCCACCTCACACCACCCATCACATGCCTGACCAAGTCAGCGCCTATTCATCCGCAGGAAAATACAAGGTCCCAGCAAACCAGGAACGGAAGGGCACATCCCCAGCCTGACAGAGGGAATCTACAAAAGGCGACTGCTGCTGACACGCTGACGGGAGATGATGTAACTGTTACCCCCAACAGGGAGCAAAAGGCGGTGCACACTTCCAGCACGTGGCACAGCCTTCCAGACACTGCAGCAAAGAACTGGAAAAAAAACGGAGAGCTAAAACTGCGGGAAGATACGGTGGTTTCCATAGAAAAATCTCAAGAAATCTATGAAAAGATGGTATGGATTAATAATGGATTGAATGAGGTTGTAGGGTACAAGGTTAATACATATTGTATTCTTACTATTAGCAGCAAACAACTGGAAAATGAAGAAGCCAAGCTCGTTTACAGTAGTGCCAAACACAACAAATACCTCGAAGCACGTGACAAGGAACTTCGGTCTCCGCCTCTTAGCTGCCTGGTGCTGTTCTCAGGGTCTGCCGGGGGCTGGGGGGCTAGCTCACACCCTAATAACGACTTTGCGGAGTACTTTTATTATTCCCACTTTACAGATGAAGAAGTTGAGGGGAAGCACCAGTTCCGAGGTCACAATGCCATCAGATGTGGGGCAGGGCTGTGGCGTGACACCATTTTGCCCTTTGGTTTGGAAGAACAAGCCGGACGCATGCCTGAATGATGTGGCTGCCCCTTGCTAGTGAACGAATTCAACTTGGTTTCACATTTTTGTCTGCTCTTGATTTTCCTTCTGCTATACCTGCACTGCCCAATGAGGCAGCCACTAGCCACATAAGCCAGTAAGTCTAAATTAATGAAAAATTAAAAAAATATAAAAATGCAGTCCCTCGGTCCCACAAGCCACATTTCAAGTGCCCACAGCCACGTGCGGCCACTGGGTAGCATCTTGGACAGCTGAGATCAGAATATTTCCACCATTACAGGAAGTTCTACTGGACAGCACTGGTCTATACTGCCCAGTGGGAACCCTGAAAAGTAAACCTAAATTCCTCCTAGGAGCATGTTTCCTGAGCCCCACTCAACAACTACAAAGGGAAAGACAATGGTGATGTGGAATTGGTGGACGTCATGATCCCAGGGTGGGCCTGAAAAGTGCTGGGAAGGCCCTTAACACACGGCAAGCCTCCACCACAGCTGGCACTGCCGTTCCACGTGTTAAGCCCAGTTCTACTGGCCCACAGAAGTTACTACTTGCCAGGAACCTCTTCTAAACCTTCACCAGAAATTTAAACTTCTCCCTTACAACAACCCCATGAGGGGTAATATTGCCTGCTGAGCATCTATGTTCGCTTCTCCAGACCCACTTTCCATCAAGCTCTATTTCAAGAGCCTGCCCTGTATGCCTACCTTCTGGCTGCCCTGCCCTCTGCCAGAGACTGGAGCACAGGGCACTGACTTCCCGCTCCCCTCAGACGCCGGGACGGAACACCACACTTTGGTCAAGGAAGCCCTGTCTACCCTGCTCTCCTACGGTTCTGGTTCCTGCCCCTGTCCTGCTTCTTTGGCACCAGGGGCAGAGGCCACGTCACTGACCAGCTCTAGGATGCAGCTGCAGCACTGTCGTCCTCCCACATGCTCTTTCTTAAGCAGTGCCTTTAAAAATTCTCCTTGAAATACCCAAATGTGAAGGTGCCATCTGATTTCTGACCTAACATTCTTTACGTTCGGTTTAAAACCGGAGGCTGAGCCTCTGAGAGCCCCCTGCCCAAAGTCACACAGTGTCCTCTGGCCTCTCCGGCACATTGCTGCCCCTGTCGTAGCAGGAATATTCAAACTGAGGTAAGAGACAATGACCTTCGGGGGCAACCAAGGCAAGGATAATTCTAAAGAAATCAATTTTCTGCTTCTGAACTTTTTATATGTTCTCTTTGCTAAAACAGAGGGGCCAGAGAGCAAACCTGCATTTAAAAGAAATGAGTTCTCCATTCTCCTTCCTCCTAAGAAGGGTCCTCTCCTTCCCAAAAAGACATACACTAATGATGTGGCCAAGTAAAATGCCGTAATTCCCACCCCGCATCCGTGTGAACAAGATTCCTCAGTGTTTACAGCCACGAAAACAAACAGGAATGGTAGTGCTGACAACCCTGCCTTCCTCCGCAAATTCCACCTTGGGTAAGACGGCTAAGAGGGAAGCAATCTCTCTCGAGGGTATATCCACACCAAGCTTTTCTGTTTAATGAAATGTTTATTAAAATGCACGTGCTTACGCCGTTTTGTGCAACTATGTACCACTAACAGTTACAAAGAAACAGCCAGATGGAAACGTCTTAACTTAGGACGTCGGGCCGGAGAGGTTTCTCGACGCCTCACGTGGGCGCTCACACGCGTGCCCGCAGCAGCGCGCCGGGAGCGCCGGAGGCTCTGCGCGCGCCCGCCCCGGACCGGGAGTCAGGCCCAAGAGCCGGAGGCGCCGAGCCAGCAAGCCCGCGGCGCGGCCGGAGCCCGGCGGCAGGCACTCGGACCGCCGCGGCTGCGCCCTGCTCCCCGCAACGACCCCCGCGCCCCCACGCCGGCACTCACCCTCGCAGTCGGCCACGCCACTTCCGGGCCTGCACCGCAGAGGACTACTTCCGGGGTCGGCCCGCCCCACCCCTCCCGACCCCGGCCCCAGGCGCGCATGTGCAGAAGGCGCGTTCGAGCGCGGCTGCGCCCGGGGTCTGCGCCGCGGCCGGGGTCCCCGCTGCCGCTCCGGCCCGGCGGGGGTCGGACCGCGCCCCACCCCGCGGGGACAGGACTCAGACCTGCCACCTCGCCCGTCAGCCGCGTCCGAGGACCCAGCACTCACTTCTAGGCTGACTTCTGCAGAATCAGTTTATTGATAGATTACACCAAATCATGAACAATTTACACGCCAAACGCCGACTGAAAAAATTGAACTGATCGGATGTCTTGCAAGAAATGTACTGTGCTCCCAAATAAGACGCATATGACCCGCTCAGTAAAGAGAAATGAATGGCTAAACATTTTAAATGGTAAGGGGTCTTCCTCTGTACAATTCTGAATGGATGCCCAAGCTCAAACCTATTTATTACAAAAACTGGCAAAATCACAGGCTCAGGCTCCAACTACGTGGACGCGTTAAGGCAGCCCAGAGGTCCCAGGGCCCGTGTCCGCCGAGCACCGTGTACTCGGCCGTGGCTGCAGGGCAAACTTAACACTGGTTCCACAGCAAGCCCTGCGGGCGCGGAGCTCTACAGTCCCAGGAGCGATCTGTCGGCACTCCTCACCGAGGTCATCGTCTCCCAGACTGATGACCTGCCTGGTGTCAGGGACACGGGGGAGGATGCGCATGGACTTCCACCTTCCTCGGCATCTTCACCGGCCTCCTGCGGAAGTAGCCCTAAGAAAGCAGGGCACCGTCACCACACCACACAGTTCAGCCTAAGCCTTTGCAAACGTCATAGAGAAGATACCATACAGGTAATGAAAAAGAACTGCTGGCATCACTTTTCCCCCACGAATACATAATAACATAAAAATGAGCAACACGTTAAACATTGTTATTAATCATTAAATATATTAACACCAAAAATCATGTATAAATTAGGAAATAAATGTACAAACTATCTCACAAAGTGCTTTTTAAAATATATACACAACATTCAAGAAATTCTTAATGTAAGACATTTCAGATTGAAGTTTTGGGATAGTTAAGTATCCTTTTCTTTCAAAAAGTATTAACAAAGCACTTAAAAAAAAACATATGCACACACAAAAGGCATATTTCCTTCTGGCAAAGAATAAAAATAAACTATTTTCACAGTTATCTGAAATGTTTAACATTTTCAATGGGACATTTTAGTCCCCAGTGGAGTTTGCAAATTAGTACTATGAAAACTGTCAGCAAAAACAGTACAGAACAAAATCAAAGGTGATGACTCTAAATAAAATTGCTAATGTCTGCATGGTTTAGCAGTCAAGAACTCTCACATCAGTAATTCAATATAGATAAGTATTTTTAAGCCCTTACCAGTGTTAAGGGTTTTTAAAACCCATATGCGTACAAAATAAATACTTGTATCCCAATGTAGGTGTGATTTTGTCTCCACAGAAGAGGGGAGAGCATCCTAGAATAGAACTGGTACTTGACTAGGGCAGTACTTTGAGCCTCGGTTGCTCATCTGTAGAATGGGAACAGTAATTGCCTCCATGTTGACCAGTGTGGACTGTCAGGATTCATTCAAGCAAAAAAAAAAAAAAAAAAAAAAAAAATTCAAAGTATCTTGTAAACTTGGGATAAATACTTTAAAATTTTAAAGCATAAAACTTCTCAACTAAAAACATCATCTACAGACCTGATGTCAAGAATTGGGTATTTGTGTTGTATTTTCTTGGATGTTTTCAGAAACATGTCAGCATTTATCCAAAGATGTTTATAAAGAACTTGTAGTAAATATGAACATTATTTTTCAGAGATAAAGGCTGATAAAATGTATTAGTTGTTAGTGAAATAGAGGATTTTTCCTTTGACCATACTTTTCCAAGGGAGCTTTCTTTTGTTTGCAGAGTTTAAATGGAATTCATTATACTGGGGATGTAAAATTAACTCAAATTTCTCTATGTAAAACCTTCCCTTTCTATTAAGAAAACAGTAAAGTTAGTGGGTCTGTTTTTAAAAAAATTTCAGATACCCCTAAAAGAAAAGGAACTCTTTGCTTGGAGATCTGAGTTGGCAGGTCCTGGAGGAAATAATATAAAATAAACAACTTGCCAACTGTTTGAAAATCTGGTATCAATATCTTAAGTTATAAATTTAGACTTGGGCATATTAAATATTCAAATCCCAGAAGTGACCATCAGATAAACAAGGGCAAAGCCAAAGTAACCCCAGAGAAGTACCCTCTCTCCCTGGACAATGTGATCATACACTGCCTTCATGGATTCATATATATTCAGAGTATTGATCCCTCTTTACTTTTTAATACAAAAACATAACATGTCAGGTATATGGCATTGGCAAGAGACACAGGTAACAAGTGAGCTCTGGAAATGACATTTCACAGCCTCTCCAAATGAAGCATATTTTATCCTTTTCATTGTGTAACAGAAACCGACCCAAAACACAGATGCTGCCTCTCACCACCATGTCGAGGCACAGGGACAGGCTGCCATCCAGGCGGCGCGTGTGCGTCCAGCTGAGGTGTAGCCAGTGAAAGACAAGTCACAAAAGCACATTACAACGGCTGTGTGAGAAGCCAGACCTGAGGCTGCTTCTATGAACACAGAGACTCTGGAATTTTGTAGATACGTCCCATTACTGGGCACAGAATACTCTGGTGATAAAAAGGACCCCTAACGCTAGCTAGAAACATGGGGGAAGGGGGCAATAAAGGGACAATCTCTCCGTTGTATGGAACACAACACTATACACAGCACCAAATAAGTCACACCATCAGAGCGCTGTCTCGCGCCGGCAGTGCACGCCTGGCATCATCCCCAGCATGCAATGTGCACGCTTCACATGCAGATGCTGCGTGGGGCAGAGGGCAACCAACAGGTCACAGGTCATCTGAATTGCCACTGCCCGCCCGCCTGGACGGACATGCCACTGGAAGGCTCCACCAAGAAGGCTTGTCCCTTACTGCTGGTAGTTTCCATACTGGCCCTGCAAGAGACCAAGACAAAGATGATACTTTGTAGTCCTGAGTAAAAGGGTCCACACCCAGAGGCAGGGCAGACCCCGCCCAACACACATCCAGGGTGAGATGGGAAAGAGGCACAAAAAGCCAGCCAGCAGCCTTCTGCCCAGTTCCACATGGCAGGGAGGTCGCTGGCTTTCTGAAGGCCACCCTCCAAACCTGTGGCTAATGACTGAGATCAGAGGGTCAGCAAGGCTCTACCAGCTCCCCCACCGCCAGCCCCCCACTCTGGCCCGATGAAGTCACTCAGCCAGCTGTGTCTGACCAAGGTGAGCACATAGAGGCGACTTTTAAAAACCTCACAGGCTCAGAGAGTTAACATTCTGGAAGGGGTTGGAAGCCAGTTAGTTCGTTGTCATTCCTCATGACCGCAAGAGGCTTTGGTGTGTTCGGACAGACACGGTCTGGGACCGTCTTGCCTGTTCGTAGCCGTAGGGCCGCTGCTGCTGGGCGGACGGGCCCGTCTGTGAGGCTCTGTAGCTCCCGTACTGCTGGCCTTGTCCCTGCTGGTAGCTGGAGTACTGCGAGGGGGCTCCCTGGGCAGGCCCTGGGGACACACAGCAGCACCTGTGAGACCACCCCACGTGCTCCAGGCTGCTGGTGGTACCCGTTCTCTCATGGCACAAGTCCCCCACAGCCAGGGTGCTCAATCCGAACCGAGCTCTCGGGCCCACCTGCTTCCTGGAAGCAGCTTCTGTCAGGTAAGGTGGTGGCTGTAAGCACGTGAGTTAAATGTCACAGCAGTTGGTGAAGACGCACAAGCAAGAGACAGTGATCGTTCCCGTGGAAACCAGGTTGAAGGTTTTGGAAAGAACTGATCAGGGCTGAGTAATTTTTCAAGAAATGCTATTTAATTAGTCCTGGCTGCAAAATGGCTTTCCCTCCTTACCAAGCATCAGAACCACCTGGGAGTTCAATGACACCATCCACCTGGGCACCTTGTTTTTTTACAGCTTCCCAGGTGATTCTAGGGTGTAGCAAAGGGGGAGGACCACCAGCCTGGATGTGTATCCACGGAGGTCAAAGCCGCCATCAGGGGTCCCGGGGCGTGTGGTCTTTGGAAGATCAGGGCCCGCTCTGGGTGCTGAGGGAACGCAGGACTATGTCTAAGTCGAACCAGGACGCTTCAGGTGTGGATGGCCGGACGCTGCATGAAGACTCACTGAACTCAGTCCCTTAATGAGCTGATCACTTACCCATGCAGGTCGCATCAGCAGGACGGCCCTTTCTGTGATTTTAAGTGGGAACAATTTGCAAGGCCATCACGTGGTGGGAACACTAGCAAGGTGCCTCCTGACAGCAGCGCCAGGAAAGCTCAGGCGTGGTGCCCGGTTCCGGACAGCAGGGCCCAGGTGCTATCCTGGGAGTGGGTTTGGACCTTGGAAGAGGTTCGGTTCATGTGGTCTTGGGCTCTTGGCAGACACGACCCACAGGCAAGGGGCCAGGGCCACAGTTTCAGGCAGACCTGCGGGGGGTGGGTGGAACGAGCCTGTAGGGACTGGGCAGATGCGAGGGACGGTCACCATCCTGGGGCAACCTGCTCTGGGAGGCGGCCGGCCTCAGTGACACTGCGCCTGCCTTCTGCTGCTCTTCTCTGGGAGGCAGGACCTCTCCCTCTGGTGTCCTGCAGCTCACAAAGCTCCCTCCACCCACCTGCCTGTCTCCTGGGCTCCCCTGGATGGTCTGGCAGACCCACGGCCCCTTTACACTTTTGTGGGTCCTCGCGGGGTGAGGCCTACGAACGGACAAGCACTTCTAGACGCTGCTGCCAGCCTGACCCACACGTGGACTGTCTCAGGTGAAAACAAAGTGGAAATGGGCTCAGGGAACCCCCACCCACCCCTAGACCTCGGTTGCTAATGCCGTTCTCCTGTGAAGGAACCGGGCCTCCTTGGGGAAATGGCTGCTTCTGGAGCGGGGGCTTCCAGAGCCTGAAATAAGGGCATGTTCAAAAACCAAAGGGCGGGGCATGTCAGTGGGACACAGGGGCCGATGGGAAGCTCCTGGGGGCAAGGCGGGGGTGACCTGACCAGACAGAGAGCTCTTTGACCAGTGGCACCACGGCTACTCCTTACCGGTGCCCGAGTCTGTGTCAGCACAGTGACTGATTACTAGATAAACAGGGGGGAAGGGCCTGGGTGTCCTTACAGAAGAAAACCAACCTGTGTAGATAGTCCCAGCATTAGAGCTGCTATAAACAGGCCCAGACCTGGACAATGCCCCTGGTCAAGTGACTGAGGTCAACATCTGAGGACACCCACGTTGGCACAGGCCAGTCACAGGGCACTTCACCATGCTCTCCTTTCCAAACCCATAACCCAGAGCCCCGAGGAAAGCCTGAAGGACGGTCCAGGTACCCGCCCAGTCCTCCATGACAGCCAAGGCCCAGGGGGACGGGGATTCCGGAGCAGCTGTCCTGGCCCAGAGGAGCCGAGACCAGATGTCTCCTGGATAGAGAAGGTCACCGGGGAACCAGTGCCACGGGGCTGACGTGAGATCAGACCGCAGTCGGGCCCCAGTGTAAGCTCTAGTTGCAACAATCCACCCCGATAATGTGGGCTGTGATGATGGGGGACACTGCACTGCCCTGGCAGCCCTTCCGGGAGTCAGACCACAGCAAACACAGAGGCCGTGGGGTGCCCCCGGCCCCTCCGCCCCCACCGGCAGTGTCACCAGGCGCCGCGCTCCTTACCATAGCCTGGCTGCTGCCCGGCGTAGCTCTGCTGGCTGGGGTACTGCTGCTGGGGGTAGGTCTGCGGCGGGGCTGTGCCTGGCTGGTACCCCGCCTGCTGCTGGCTGTACTGCGAGTTCCCTGCGGAGGGAGGACACGGAGCTCAGGCCCAGAGCCCAGACGCTCCTGCATGGCACAGGCACACTGACCGCGTCTCTGCTGACCACGTCCCTGCACCCGCCTGCCTCGGTGCCCGTGCTTCACGAGTCGAACCTTCCATGACACTTCTCCAGAAACACAGGTGCAAGCCCAAAGCAAACAGTCACTGCAACCAAGACAAATACCGGTGCTGTGGGTTGGACTGTGTCCCCCAAAAGATGATGGTGGCCTGACCCCAGGTGCCTGTAGACGTGGCTTCATGGGGGAACAGAGTCTTTGCAGATGTGATTATTAAGGTGAGGTCGTACAGATAAGGGTGGGCCCTAAATCTGATGCCTGGCATCCTCCCAGGAGGGCAATCTGGGCATAAACACGGGGAGACAGACATGTGATGGCACAGGCAGGCTGGGGCCCTTTCCCTACCCGGAGCTGGGAAAGGCCCCTGGAAGGAACCAGCCCTGGGACAGCTTGCCCTGGGGCCTCTGGTGCAGGTCAGCTCCTGCTGCTCTGCACCCGGTCACAACAGCCCCTGGAGACTAACGGCCAGGAAGCTGAAGCAGCCAAAGCGGAGACGCGGGAGGGTGTGTGTGAGCAGCCGGTCGACGGGTCCAGTCGTGAAGGAAAAGAACGAAGTACAAGCACACACCCACAGAGCCAAAAGCCCAGCCCAAGCAGCAGTGATGGAGGACATGGCAAACCCTTGCCATTTGCACTGAACCTCCGTGCGGACAGCGCACGTCAATGTGTTTTATACACCAACACAGAACGCTTGGTGTTTATGCCCACAAATTTATTTCAAGAAAAGTCTAGTAGGTCAATTACTGAGAAATATTTTCTCACTGATCAGGAAATACGTTGCAACAATGTCCGGTGCCCACAATGTCCCAGGCAGGTGACACAAAGTGTCTGTAAGCACTACCACATGCCCACTTTACAGACAGGGACACTGAGGCACACACAGAAGCCAGCAGCCCGGAGCTGGGGAGACAGGAGCAGGAAGGACATCAGCCCACTGAGGAGGCACCGAGAGCCACAGCAGCAAGACGGCGCTATCTCAGATGGCAACCCCCGAGGAAGTACTCCAAGGTCACATCCAAGAGGACCCCTAAGTCTCAGGACACTTTTATTTTACTGGCAAATGTGCGGCCAAGGGCATGTGATTCAGCTCAGACCCGTGATGGGCTGTTCTCTGACTTCACGAAACTAGCGCCTCAGAGGATAAAAAAGGCAGGTGTTTACCTATTGCTCTTTATCTGTGTGTTGGGAAGCCTGAGAGAGATTGTAGATTCATTTTTTCTTTTTTTCAGAGAATGTCAATTCTTATGTTCAAAAATCGAACTCGCTGAACAGCACCCATGCCAAAAGCCTCATCATTTTGGAAGAAAGCTTGCAGTAGGAAAAGTAACTTAGGAGAGCAATGTATGTATCACCAAATAACCACCCAGAGTTAAGAGGGGATATTAACAACCACTTAACGATCTTCCTACGAGGTCTTGTCCAATGGTGGCCTCAAGAGCTGCCACTCAGATTCAGCACAGAGACTAAATTCCATTCATGGTTTTCAAACACCTTTATAGAAAGACCACTTTAAAGTCTCCTTTCATCTTTTGAACAGAGCTTTGCTCTTCAAAACCATACAAAGTGCATGGCCTTTAACTGGCGATGTGCTGGGTCCTGAGTGTGCATAAGAGCCAATTCTCCAGCAGAAGGGAAGAGGGGGTGGATGGGACCCAAGAGCGCGTCCCCTTGTGACACTGGACAGGGAACGGAGAGGGTGCCGCCCCCTTTCCATGGGGGATGTGACCCACCCCAGGGGATGCCTCGAGCCGCAGGTAGTACCAAACCCCATATATAATGGTTTTCCTTCTATAGACACCTAACCATTATAAAGTTTAATTTAAAGTTCAATTTACTATGCTTAAATTTAAATCAGGCAGTGAGGGATTCACAAGTGACTCATGATGAAGTAGGACCATGACCACGACGTGCTGTCGTAACAGTTCCGTGAACGTGGTCTCTCCCTGCGTACCTCACTGCCCTGCGCTCACCTCCTTGTGATGTGAGATGATAAAGGGCCTGGTGCGGGGGTGACCCGAGGTGAGAGACGCAGACGCTGACGCAGCGCCAGCTGCTGTGGCCCTTCTGACGATTCGGCAGGAGCACCTGCTCCCAGACTGGGGTTAACCCTGGGTAACCGGAACCGCAGACAGAGACCCCGCGGATGAGGGGGGACCACTGTAGTTGTTCTTGTTTTAATCAAAACATGTCCCAGAAATAAGCAAGTGGAGGCCAGATTATGCAAACTGGTAGCAAAAGAATCCGTTTTTCTACTTTATTTTTCCAGTTGTAAGTAACTTTCCTTTCTGGGAGCTGTAAAATACAAGTATTTAAAAACTGGGTCCTGGTTAGGGATTTTCTTAAGTAACAGCTTTACTGAGATCTAATTCACATTGGAAAAGCTTAAAAACCTATTAAGGAAATTCAATTTGCAGTTTGAAAGAACAATGAGTGAACATGCGCTCTGATCGAAAGGCGGCTGCCTCTCTAGGTGGACTGTTGAGATCCTGTAGCATCTCCCACCGTTTGCCACCTAAGGGAACAACCTTGAGCTCCTTCCTCGCAACTGACGCCGGGTCCGGCAACAACGACGGAGGCCCAGCTTCGCCATTTCGGAAACGGGGCGAGTTTTCTCCAGGGCTTCAGGCGCTTTGGTCAGCCTGCGCATTCCCACATTTCAAGGCCCTATTTACTCTCCACGTGACGACAGCTAGAGAGCTAATTCACGTGCAAGTGGCTGGCTGTGGCCGGCACCAGCAATAGGAGGACCTTGCCGACAACACCTCGGCTCAGCCCCCCTTTTGCCCGAAGTCCAGTCCTAGTAGAAAAGGGACCCAGGTGAGGAATGTGATGGCAAAGCAGCTAGGGAACAAATGAGGGATCACCTCACTGTCGCGTTCCACACAAACCACAGTGATGGAACTCGGGGACACTGCGGGCCGTTTTGACCTCAGCTACGGGTGGGGGCTCTGACTTTCAAAGACAGCCCATGCTTGGCACCTTCAGGCTCAACTTCTGAGTAGCACATACATTCATCTGATTTGGTATCATGAAAACTAACCAAGCCCACCTTCAAGACGTGCAGGGAGATGGGTCCCCATCACAGCCATTCCTGTAGTGTCCTGGGTGTTTTTCCAGAGTGTCACATGGTGTGCATGTGTGTGCATGGATGTGAGTGTGGCATCCTGCTTCCCTTTGTTTTTACAGAGGGCAACACCCAGACACCCTGAGCCTCCACACGACCACCGCGGCCACGGTGCCCACTGGACACGTGTCCAGTCGGACAGCAAACCTCACGGCAACAAAATGTGACAGGACTTCAAGGCTCCCAGGCCATGCCTGGCAGGGGCCCTGATGGTGACCTGTGCCCCACCTGCCTCCGTGGGCCACATCCCCTCATCCTGCCCAGGCCACTCCCCAGCACTGGTCCTCTGCATACTAGTACTCTCTTGTCCTATGGGACACTGCCTCTTCTGACAAGCCCACGACCAGCCACCTGCGCCCCACAGGGTTCCTCATCCCGAGTGGGACAGATCCACTTACTGCAAAGTTTTCTATATTGGTTTTGATCTGTGCCCTCATGGCTTCTACTCAACATCCCCCATCCTCGGGGGCCACAGGCCACTTATCCACACCCCAGCTTCTCAAAGCAAACACCCATGCCTCACTACACACGAGGCCTCAAGTCTAGAAGACAAGGCCATGCACCCCAAACAAGGGCACAAGTGCGCACCTCCAGCAGCAAGTCCTGAGCGGGCTGTGGGTGGTCACTTCTGCCCGAACGCCCTATCCTCTTAGGACCCACCCTCGGACATGGTGGAGCTGGCGTGAGCAGAGCCCGAGGACGAAGCTGAACCCCAGCGGCCCAGGAGTGCAGGGGGCGGGGCGGGAGGAGAATGGTTGCCCGAGAAACGGCCAAGGTGTCGGACACATGGCACAGAGTGCTCACTGACGCCGATCTTAGCAGCGAGGACAGTGGTGGACACGAGCCTGGGCTCCCCCAAGAAGACAGTGTTTGTGGTGTCCATAAGCGGTTCCCTGCAGGCATCAGCGGTGGGGGCAGGGAGGAGTGCTGAGGTCATGGCAGACCATGGGGGGATGGAGGGGGAGGTCATAGGCAGGTCACAGGCTGGGGGGCTGAGGTCATGGGTGGGTCACGGCAGGGCCCAAGGAGGTCACGGGCACGTCACAGAGGAGAGCCCGAGGTCACTGGCAGGTCACACACAAGTTCTCTGTGTGGAAGGGGGAAAGCTGAGGTCATGGGCACATCATGAGGGGGCTCAGGAGGTCACGGGCAGATCACAGGGCAACCAAGGTCACGGTGGGTCATGGCAGGAGCCCAAAAATGTCAAGGACAGGTCACAGCGGGGAGGCCAAGGTCATGTGTAGATGGTGGGGGAGGCTGAGGAGGTCATGGGCAGGTCACATACAGCCATAGTCCTGACAAGAGGCAAGACTGGCTGCAGCCTGACAGCTGCCCAAGTCGCAGTGAGGGAAACAGCACAGAAGCCACCTGCTTGTGAAGGCGGGCGTCACCTGAGGGTCAGTTTGTGAATGCAGGGGGAGAACAGTTGCTCGGAGGTGGACGGGAGGCTGCTTCTTGCCGCCTGGTCACTATCGGTTCTGATCCACCAGGGCCACGGCCAGGTCCCTGCAGCTGTTCAGGGCTGGCTGCACGGGCAGGGACCCCCAGGGCCCAGACCCCAGGGCTGGGAGACTGGGTCTGAGCCCACTTTAGTGAGCCAGTCCGCAAACATGTGAGCAGAGAAGCCACTGCAGGGACACTGGCAGTGACTGCAGCACAGCCTTATGGGTCACTTCCTGTATTTTCCAAATTGTCTATTAGCTCATATCCTGCGTAACTACAAAGCTTACCTGCACTAAGGAAGCAGGGTGGTGGCTCTTCAAACATTGTAAACAGCAATAGGCCTTCTGGTGTGAGCCCAGAAGAAATGAAGGAAGGACACAGATTGGTACACGGCCTTCACAGCAGCCAAAGGGTGGCAGTAGCCGTGTCCACCAGCGGACGGATATGCAAAATATAGTCTACAAGGCCACGGAGTGTCCTTCAGCCTTAAGGAGGGCAGTCTGATCGCAGTGTTGGTTGATAAACACGCATACCCTCCCCTGGCGGTCCGCAGCCCTCAGTGGGTGTCAGCTCCCACTGCCCAAGTAGGAGAGGGACCGGGACTGAGAGTGGGCCACTTGCAGCCACGGTGCTCAGACATGGGCAGGCCTGCAGATGCGTGCGCATGGGAGGGCCGGGCACAAGGACTGTGCAGGTCCCTGTAGCTCCCTTGAAGCAGATTCATAGAGAGCGAAGGGATCTGGGGGCCGGGGGTGGCGGTGAGCGTTTAATGGGGCCGATCTCAGTTCAGGACCAAATCGCCCTGGGGACAATGGCGATGCTGCAGTGTGATGTGGGGATGCCCGCCACAGAGCCACGCCCCGAGAGACTGTCAGACAGTGGATTTTGTTATGTGTTTCTACCAGTTTTTTAAAATGCTACCAAAAAGCTCGGTGATTACACATCCCATGTTCCACATTTATCATTTGTCTCCTCCCTCGGGGCTTTCCAGCACCACCCCACCTTCTCCATGGCTGTCTTCCAGACAGGAGCCAGAGTTGGGGTGCCTGCTGGCCTGCAAGTCACCCTTTTCCCTCAGGGCCCCCAGGAAGGACCAGGGCCTCTGCCTGCAGCTGGGCAGCGGGCACCCACTCAAGAGCCCACTGCATACTCCTGCCCAATGCCATATTTGGTGGCATTGAACTGTCAGCCAGGGTGGGAGAATTTGCTGCAGAGAAACGGGCGGGTGATCCAGACCTGGGCTTTATTTGGAGGGCCAGCCCCTAGCAGGTCTCAGCTGCAGCCCCCGTCTGCCGGGCAGCCCTGGTGAGACCCCATGGAGAGCACTGTGCAGGGACCCAAAGGTGCACTCTGTGTGGCCAGCTGGTGTTTGAAGAAATGCCCAGGCCATACCCTACAAAGCCACGTGCCCCATGTGCATTACCAGCCTGGCTCGGGAGGGCAGAGGGTGCCTGGACCCCTGCTGGCCAACCCGGTTTGGATGACTGCCCACTGAGGAGGCTCTGCCACCAGCTCACAGGCCCCAAGCAGGTCAGCTGGACCAGGTAGTGGGGACTGAGGCCAGCCAAACCCTCTCCTGTTCCATGAACCCACACGAGGCAGGCGGGGACCCAGTGGCCAGCCTACACCACATAAAGCCCTATGAGCACCCAGTGGCAGCCAGGCAAGGCTGAGGCAGGCTCCTTACCTCCCTCATAGTAGTGTTGCGTGGACTCCTCAAATGACCGGTCATAGCCCTGCTCTGTGTACGATGGCTGCTGGTATGTGTAATCACCATGTCCTGCAGGCAAACAGAGGCGACCTGCAGTCAGCGGGGGCCTGGCCACCCAGACCCTGCATACAACGCTGTCAGGTTGGGGGAGTCCAGACCTGGGTGAGGCTCTGGCTTCCCCAGGATGACCAGCTCCTGCGGGAGCTCTGCAGGCCTCTCGCCTCCGCCCCTTCCCTCAAAGCGCAGGCTACTGTCCTGCTTTCAGCGGGGTGAGCGGCGAGCAGATTCCGGCCGAGGGGATAAAGAGGAGGGAGGACAGCTGGTGCCTGAACACAGGCCCCCGTGGCCATTAGCCACTAGCACTGCTGTGTGACCGCCATCCTGCACCTGCTCTGGGGGCATCTGGCCCCGCAGGAGGTCTTGTCGGCAGCATGCAGGGCCCACAGCGCGCCTGCACTTGCCTTGGTCAGCCCACCCCATGCTCACGCAGGTTCCCTGCCCAGGGCCATCCTCCTCCCGCAATCCCACTCATCCGCTATGACCATTCTGAAGGCCACTTCCTCAAACCTGGACTATTTAAAAATGACTGAAAGGTGGCAATTTAAAGGAAAATCATTGGCAGAAATGATAATGAGCAGCTGGGACATGAGTGTCACACAGAACAGCAGGGTCTAGCAGCTTCCCGGAGGCACCTCACAATAAAGCGTGTGTCCTTTAACATTTAAATCCACCTACTCACAGGACTGCACATCTCAGCCTTGAACTGCTACTGCCTCCCAGGAAGGGACAAGAGCAGCCTGAAGGAGGCAAGGGGCTGGGCCAAGACCGGCCCTCACCCCTGCCCCGAAACATGCAGGCACAGGGGCCCTGGACGCCCTGCTGGTGGACAGCAGACATGACTGGTCTGAACTGGGAATGGCTGGGAGCAGTGGTCAGCAGCTGTGGTGACATGCCGCCACCGTGACAGCACGGGGACAGGCCTCACCGTCGGGGTAGTACTGCTGGCTCATGGGCTCCGAGGCCGCCTGGCTGTGGCCGTACTGGTCGCCACCGTAGTACTCCTCCTGGCCCAGGTACTGCTGGGACGAACCTGGGGGCAGACAGCGCACACAGGCGTTAACTCAGGAGGCTCTCCCCTTATGTGGGGACCCCTCAAGGGCCTCAGATCGGAGGATGCCCCAGGATACCAGGAGACTCTCCCCCACATCCAGCCCCCAATACCCTGGACTTTGTTTACAGCACAGCCTCCCCCTCCCCCCCACCCTATGCCTGACCCCGACCCTGACCCCACACAGTGGGGCAAGGAGGACACTTCCTTGTCCTCCAGGAAGGCACCGCTCCCAACATCCATGCTTCGTTAGTCCCACTGGCTTGACCCCAACACCTCTGCTTGATCCTCGCGGACGGGCGGAGCCTCATGCCCTGCTCCAGCGCAGCTGGGCGAGACCACCCTCCGGCCGCAGGACCGGGGGCAGTGTGGGCCTGGCATTACCTTGCTGAGAGGGCCGGTAGGGCGCCATGGGCCGCTGCCCCATCATGCTGCTCCCCTGCCCACTCTGGCCCATCATGGCGATGGACGACTGGCCCTGGTAGTGCTGGCTCCCGCCCTGTGCCGAGGTGTAGTGGGACGAGGCTGCCTGCTGGTGCATCAGGGACACTGGGCGACACGACAGACCCCGAATAACCCCGAGAAGCTCACAGGGCAGGCCCCAGCCCCTCACCACAGGCCCCGCAGCACCCTTCTCTGATCTCCTGCAGCTCCCCCAACGGATTGCCCTTTGACTCCAAGTTACCCCTCCCACCACTGAAGCTGGGCAGTGTTCGGAAAATGTCAGCAAGCACGTCGCATGGCTACCAGCCCCCTCTCACGCACAGAAACATGAGTCCTGCCCTCGCTGCCCCTAATTCCCCAAGGCTGGTGACAGAAGAGCCTCTGCCTTGCCCACCTGAGACCTGGCCTCTAAGGCTCCTGATGGCCACCACCCCTGACCCTTCTGCTCATGGCAGCCTGCTCAGAACCCCCTCAAGCAAGCGCTGTCCGACAGTGGGATGTGAGCCAAATCAATGAAGTAAAAAGAAACAGGTGGAATCTATTTTAGTGACACATTTTATTTGATGGAATATGTCCAAAATAGATTATTTTCAATATGTAACTAATATCAAAAAAATCAAAGAGCTCCTTCACATCTTCCTTTTCTGTACTAAGCCTTTCCAGTCTGGTGTGTCTGGCACCCACGGGGCCTCTCACTTTGGACCTGGTGCCTCCCCAGTGCTCACTGGGACGCGAGCCAGCAGGGACCCTTGGCTCGGCATGTGCGGCCCACATCCTACCCGCTTCTGTGCCCGAGGCTGCCGCCCCTGCCTCGTCCTGTGAGCCCAGCCTCACCCTCCCAGCAGGGCACAGGTCGCTACCCCTCAGGTTTCCCTGAAGCCCCTCAAAGCTGGCCCCATTTGGCCTGTGTCACCATGCCCTGCCTTTCTGGAGGCTCTGGGAGGAGGGTGGCCTTCAGACTTACCCTGCCCTCCTGCCAGCAGCAGCCCAGCGCCCAGCAGGAGGAGGGCAGCCCCTTGGGACCAGGTGGGTGGACTGCACACATTTCAGAAGGTTGCGGAGACAGGCCCAGGGTCAGGTGGGGGCGGCCCCAGGGCCAAGCAGGGCGGTACCTGGGTTGGACTGCATGTTGATGTTGGCCCGAGACACGTAGTTGCCGATGGCACCTTGCCCCTGCAGGGGCACGCTCTGTGAGGTGGGTCCCGAGTGGCTGTAGCCGGGCCCCGAGCCGTGGCCGCTGCCCGACATGCTCATGGAAGTGGTGGGCAGCGTGCTCTGAGCTGTCTGCTGCATGGACACGTGGTTTGGACCTGCCAGGAGGGACAAGGAGGGGGGCCTTAAACCCATCTGAACCCTGTGGGTGGAAGGCCTGGCCTCATTGCCGGACACCATTTCCTGGTGGCACAGGCCAAGTGACGGTGGGGAGGGAGGCTAGCTGATGGCCAACAGCACTTGGGAGTGAAGTGCACAGTTAAGTGATTAAAAAAGTAATAAACACACATGCCACCAAAGTGGACGTGCTGCCTGTTTACTGTCACATTGTTAACTAGCTCCCAATGGCTTTTCCATCCAAAGGCCAAGCACTTTGCTCGTCAGGAAATCCACATGGAGCCCCCGACTGGATAGCCCCTGATTTGAGTGTCAAAGGAGAATAAGGGCTTTATTCCCTCTACATGTCTTGCCCTGCACAGCACCTCTGGGTCTCCTGTGCTCGGCCCCACAGGGCCTGGGCTGCACCATGGTGACAGTCGGCCGCCTGGTAGCCTGCCGGGAACCAGCCCCACTCTGGTGCTCAGCCTGCTCACCGTTGCCGATCTGGCCCTGCATGAGAGAGGGCGGGGGCAGGCCCGAGCCGATGGCGTCGCTGAGGCTGCCCTGGGAGTGCAGGCCCTGGCTGGAGCCACTCTGGGACAGCGCTCCGGGGCCCAGGCTCATGCTCTGAGTTGGCGGCTGTGGAGACAGGAAGGTTACAGAGGACGGTCAACCACCAGGAGCCACCCAGGACTCGGCAGCCCGTGGGATCTGCAGCTACATTCCATGGTCACCTGGCAAATGTCTGTGATCAGCTGCTGCTCTCACACTCGGCTGGATGCCACAGGTTATCAGGCCTGAGCACCGCAGGCCACGATGGCGATGAGACACCAAGTTTTCTATGTAAATCCTCAGAACTTAGACAAGTACCAAGTATAGCAATATGCACGTGAAGGTCCAAAGCTGGGTTCCCTACTGCTGGGGGACAGGGAACCACTGCACAAGGCCCAGCAGGCTGCGTCCACCTCGTCTTGCTCCACACCCCTCCCAGCCCCCTCAGGCTCAGAAGGCCAGGCATCTCTGCTCCTCATCCACACCCCCATGGGGTCCCCCATGCCCCAGGACCTTTGCACAGGCTGTTCTGTGCCTCAGTGGCTGCATTCCCAGGATACTCCACCTGGGCAGATGCTCTGCCCCCTCCCCACCCCTGCAAGCCCACCTCTGATCACAGGACACAGAAGGGAGACCAGGATTACAAGTGACCCTTCCCACCCTCATCTCCCAGATCTACATCAAACGGTAGCTCCAAAGGCTTGGACACAGATGCCTCTACACCTAACCAAGAAAATGAAGTTTCTAGCAAGATCTGCTGGGATCTCCAAGGTATAGAATCCCAATTTGATAGGTCAGTTAAGGCTGGTCTAACATTTTCGACAGCAAAACACATTCTGATATTTATTATGTCACCACTTTCCAGGGGACAAGGGGGCATCAGGACGTCAGCCATTCCCAGTGACACTTTTGTCCTGGCACTTCCCTGCCCACCACAGTCAACAAAGGCCACCAGGCTCACCATGAAGGAGGCCTGAGGCAGCCGCTGCTGGACCCTGCCTTTGGACCCATAATTAAATTTTAGGAAAATATGTTTGCAGAAAATGAAATATTAACACTTGAGTTGTGTAGTATACTGGGTCAGACGCACTCTGGACCCAGCGGAACACGCTCGTGGCCCGTTCTACAGGTCGCTCAGAAGGCTCCACAGTGACGACCCCAAGCCACTCGTCATTCTCCCCAGGACCTGCCTCCTGTCGTTTCTGAGTTTGGTCCCTCAGGGGTCACCTCCCTTTGCTAAAGAAGCTGAGGCCACAGTCTGACCAGTCCATGCCCGACACCGCCTGGCCGACTGCCCCTGTGACGAGGGCGCTCCCTCCCCCCACTCCTGTCACCCTGGATACCCCGGGGGAGGCTCAGACCTCTGCTGCCCCCTGGCATTCGGAAGCAGTGCCTGGCTGTCCTGGGCGGGAATGGGAAGCCCTCCCGCCCCAGGCACTCACTGCAGGGAGCAGGGACTGCACGTTCTGGTTGGAGTCCGCGATTGTGGCCAGGTAGACGAGGTTCCGGTGCAGAATCTGCTGGTACCTGCAGGCAAGGGGTGTGCGGTGAGACTGCGGCCGACCCAAAGCGGAAGTAAGGTTTACCCAACAGCCTCGCCCTGCAGCCAAGCCCCAGGGGGAAGCTGACCCCAGGTGACGCCCAGGGACAAGGCAGGCCTCACAGCGGGTGGTGGTGCAGCATGAGGCCAGGCAGGGAGCAGGATGCTGTCCGAGGACAAATGCCATGAAGGCCCTACGGTGGTGGCTAAGGGGGAGGTGACACAGGGTCTTTTCCGACGGTGGAATGGAGAGTGGGTTAGAGGAGGCGGGGCCAAGGGAGAAGCTAGAGGACAAGCCCTCCTCCAGCTGGCCTGGCACCAGGCTGGCTCCATGTCTCCAGCCCCCTGAAGGGGCCTACAAGGAAACAGGGGGCTCAGTCCCACATGGGAAAGCCTCTGGGCTGGGGGTGCGGAGTGGCCCCTTGCACCTCTCTGGCGGGTGTGACACCCTCTCACACACCCGTGCCCCTGATGCCAGCTCGTGCACCTTCTGTGTCCAGCCCCGGACGTCACTCCAAGCCCGACCCACAGGAGCTCACTGCTGCGTCTGTCCGCCCGCTGCCCGGAGCCGCCAGCTGAGCCCTCGCCTCCCACACTCCCCTTTCCCGCGGAGCCTCTCCACACCGTCTCCCTGGGGAACACCTTAGCGGGGGGGCCCTGGGGCCCGGACACCCAGGCGCCGACGCGGCGCTTACTGGGCGCACTCCGCTGTCTTGCCCTTGCTCTGGTGGTCCAGGATGCACTGTATCAGGTGGTGGTTCTCGTCCAGCATCTGAAGGAGAGGCAGAGTGAATGAGGGGGTGGGAGCCGTCGGCCGGTGCCCTGCGCGGGGTCCCAGGGCGCCGGCTGGGGTCGCACATCAGATGCGCAACAGTAGCTGCCATCGGCGTGGTTTGTGTGCGTGCTGCCATTCTCACATACGGCCTCGGTCCCTGTGCAGAGCGCGTGGCCCTCCACATGCCAGGTCGATCCCCTGCAGCCCCGGGGCAGGTCCCAGGTTCTCACCCACACATGGAAACCCACAGCCCGCAGGAGCCCCTCTTCTAGCACCCTTGGCCACAGTGCGCCTGTCCAGCTCGTGTGGCCGATGGTCTGCAGCAGGGGTCCTGGGTGCCTAAGGCCCTGTCTGGGGGATGTGAGACCCCCAGGTCATGGCCACACAGGTGGGCGCAGTCCTGGGAGAAGCAGCTCACATCCCTTCAGGGCATCACAAGACCTTCAAGGACCAGCTCTTGAGGACGGCCACTTGGGCACCTGGGATGGCTGCGAGAGACCCAGGAGGTGATGGAAGGCGCGGGAGAGGGAGGAAACCTAGTGGGGACGCCGAGGGGGCAGTGTGTAAGTGTGCACACACAGCAGAGGGCAAGGGCAACCAGCCTCAGCTGGCCCACCCGGCGGCCTGTCCACGCGGAGGCCAGCCCGCTGAGGCAGAGGACGCCGGCTTACCCACCACCTGTCCGTACAACTGGCCTGCCCGCTCTGGATGCAGGGGAGAACCAAGCCCCAGCAAATGCTGCTTTCCATAGAAAGGCCTTTCTTTGCCTGGTGACTCACTGGAGCAGCATCTATGCCTTTTGTCTGCGAGCCGCCTCGGCCCGGGAGGCTGCTGAGTGGGCTCAGCCTGCAGGCCTGAGCAGGCAGAGGGGTGCATCAGCCTGCCACCGTCCCAGTGATGCAGCATGCGGGTCCGAGGGCCACCCACCTTCCCCTCCCTGTGAAACACGGGCCCAGAGTTGTGCTCTGACCCTGGGATCCCGAGGAGGGGACAACAGGACGCAGAGGGCTTGGCCCCGACACCCTGCAGGGCCTGGGCCACCGGAGGCCCTGCAGAGCAACCACCCTAGCTCAGCTTCTCCCTCTGCCACCTCAGGCTTGGCTTCTCTTGCTCCGTCTTTTTAAGTTACAGCTTCCTCCTCTCTACACTCTGATGTCTCCTCGCTATGGAGGTGATGCCCCAAACGGAGCGACTCCTTTGAGCCGAGGAGCCGGCCCAAGGCAGGGGACCACCAGGGGGCGCTGTGGGCCAGGGGCGGCCTGCGAGCGCGGCCGGGGGCGGGGGCCTCAACACCAGGATAGGGCGAATCCCACCATCCCCGCGTTAGGGCTCTTTCTCCAGATAAATTAAGGAATCAAAGCAGCTGAAAACTGTCTTTCTTTCCCTGTGAATGCCGCCCTGCAAATTCTTCAGAGCTTCAGCTTCCCTGACCCATGATTTCCAGCAGGAATTCTCTCCTAAGGACACATACTACATACATTTTATGCACAGGATGCTCATTTCAGGACCATTCTTAATACTCAGAAAGGACAAGAAAGTTAATACTCAATAACAGAATCGCTGGAGCCTGTGATGGCACAGCCATCCACCGCCAACCAGCACCAGACATGTTTTCCTAGCTTTGTAAAGTGTGAGAAAATGTTACACTGTTAGGATGTTAAAAGAAAAAAACCATGGTACACAGCGCTATCTCAGCTGAGTCAAAACAGGCCAGAAAGAGGCCAGGGCACATCAGGCGGACGCGCAGAGGGACACACGGCGTCCCAAATCCTGCAGATGTGCAGTGAGTTAAGGACGAAAAAGAACAGAAAGACGAAAAGAAAGAAAAAGAACACACATAAGAACAGAACTGGGCTGGAAGGGCAGTGTAGGCAAGGGAGCTACGGGACACGAGCGGTCAGGGTGTGGGTGTGACACTGGGCCGCCTGTGGACCCTCGGGCTCCGGAAGGTTGAGACTCCTGGACCTTCCCCCCTGCTAACCTGGCGGGACCACGATGGGGAATGTGGGGGCACGGGGGTGGCGACCAGCCTGGGCAGAAGGCGCCAGGATATGGGAGGCTGGCCAGCACCTCCACTGAAGCCACAGATCAACCCACCGGAGCACCCAGCATCCCCCAGCCGCCCCAGTGCTCGCGGGAGTCCGTGACTTAGACAAACAGACAAACCAAAGCCAGCTACCGAGGCCAACCCGGGGGAGATGAAGAAATAAAGAGGGAAACTTGAAAGACAAGCCGCCAGCATCACTGCGATCTCCGGGAGGCCAGAGGGGTCGTCACGCCCAGGGATCCTGTGATGCTGCAGCGACCTGGGGACAGCTGGGGGGCCTCCGAGCACTGACGGGGGCAGGAGGCCAACAGAACATCTGGGGTGTAAAGCCGAGGGCGATTCCTAGAAAGCAGATCCGAAAATCAACAGGGAAAATAGGAAAGATAATGAAAACAGAACACTCCAAGCAGCCAAGGCCAATTCTTTCAGGATGAGGTGTGCGAGTTGATGAGGGAGGCCACCTGACCGGGAGTGGGGGGCCTCCCGGGAGAGAGCATGGGAGACTCCGGGGAGAGGCGGCCTGGCCCGGAAGGAGACGTCCTCAGGACATCCTCCTTCCGGGGAGTCTTCCACAGGGAAAAACCGACCCTGAGGGAGCCCCAAATTCTAGTCGGCCAGACGCAGACCTGGTGTGAGGGCAGAATGATGCGCCGTCTGAAACACAGCTTGGGAAGATGCTCTTCCACCTGCACTGGCCCCAGTGCCTGACTCATACTCTCCAGAAGGCCAACGTCTTAAAGACAAAGAAGACGGAAGTAACCCTTCCTTACCCTGTGACCCGGGACACTGGTGGGACACACGGGTAACCGCGTTCAGGGCTGCAGGTCAGCGAGCAGTGCTGTACCAACGCCGGCCCCCTATGGTGGTTCCTGCACGTGGTGACGATGTCATGCCTGAGGGTCTGTGAGTAAAAGGGCATCGCGGCTGCAGCCTCCTCCCAGGGGCTCAGGGAACAGTGACCTGCTCACACAGGGCGGGGGGCAGGGGGCAAGTGAGCGGTGAGCAGCTAATGCTGGGGGACCTGGGGGAGGAAGTGTGGGGGTTCTCTTCCAAGGTCCGTGGCCCACCCCCCTTTCCTCAGGAAGCTACGAAAGGATGCGGCTCACCACACCCCACACAGGCGCAGGGAGAGACTGCGGGGTGATGGTGGAGGGACACCCAGGGAGGCCCAAGAAGAGTGGCCCAGAGACGAAGAACCTGACAAATACCGGAGCTAAGGAGGCTTCTGTGGCTGGAAGGGGTCTGGGGTAAACTGGCAAGACAGGACTAGAGAGATTACCGCCTCCAGGGAAAACAAAAGGCTAGGCAGGAAGGCCGATGAGGTGAGCCTGCCCTCCTGTCCCCGCCTCTGCACCCAGCAGCCCTGCGGCCCCCCTCCTGACGAAGCCCCCTGGGCGGGGGAGCAGGAGTGCAGCATGTGGCCGGGGAGGGGTGTGTGAGGAAATCCCTGCTTGCCGTCATCACGTGAAACCAACAGGTGTTACAGACCGAACATCTGTGTGTCCCCCCAACTCCTAGGGAGCCCTAACCCCAATGGGACGGTTCAGGAAGAGGGGCCTGGAGAGGTGGCGAGGGTCAGACGAGGTCACGAGGGTGGGATCAGTGCCCTGGCAGAAACACGGGTCTGTTCTCCTGCACGTGAGGACACTGCGGCAAGGTGGCCGTCGGTAAGGCAGGAGGCGGCACCTCACCTCAGACGTCCAGCCTCCAGAACAGTGAAACGGGGCTGCTGCCGCAGCTGCCCGGCTGCAATGTTTTGTTACAGTAGCTGGAGCTAAGGCAACTGACGATGCCTAGAACTAAAAACATTAAGGAGTCACTTAGTGTGGGATGAGGACAGCAAGAGGGTGCTGCTGGGAAGTGGGAAAGAGTGGGGCTGGACGGATTCATCCCGGTTAACATGCGCCCCACGGTGCTGTGACTTGCCCAGGGCGTGTGCGCCGACGAGCGTGAACTCTGACCTACAAACCAGCAGGTAAGTGAGAGAAGGAAACCTGCGCTCTCTACGGGTCGGAGATGAGCAATGTAGATTTTATTCCGTTTATGCATTTGTAGGACAGGCATTTGTTAATGTCATCATTTGAAGACTGACTTTAAAGAAGCCTAAAATAGGTCTGGGATTGGCTGAGTCAGTCAGGCCCAGGGCCTCATGTGACTCTTCTACACAGTACATGTCTCCAAAAACGTGTGTCCATGACATGAAGCTGAAACCAGAGCCATTTACACCGACTGGAGGACCCAGGATGCACTTTGGTGCTCATCACAGTCCCACAGGCAGCTCTGTTTCCCGTCGGAGCCACACCCTCACACTTGCTCTCTTGGGAAGACTGATTTTCTGCAGTTTAGGGATGCCCTGGGCGGGTGCCATCTGAGAAAGGGGTCTGAGGCTCCTGAAGTGCGCAGCCTGGATCCCAAGGGCCAGCTGTGGCCTGCGCCTCCTGAGGAAGGGGTGCTGGGGTAGAGAGCTGAGAAGCGGGCAGTGCCGCCTGGAGGAGCTGCGGTCATCGTCGAGGGCCACGGCTGGCGGGTGCTGGGGAGACCCCATCGCCTGAAGCCCATCCCAGCCGGAGGCGAGTACACAGGGAGGAGCACGGGCCCAGCTCCCGCTCACGATGGGGCCAGCAGCAGGCGGCTGGGGTCTGGCAGAGACGGGGCAGCACAGGGCTGAACGTGATCTTGGCGGCAGGGGCCTGGGAGGTGCCCAGGAATGACAGCTCAGCTGGAGCTGGAAGGCAGAGACCAGGAGCGTACAGGAGAGGATGGGAGAAAGGGCACGGCAGGGAGGGGCATGGGAAAGGCATGGCAGAGCAGGACACAGCCAGGAGTGGAGACAAGTCCCAGGAAGCTGGATACGAGGTGCAGGGCATCAGAGCGGCAGGACCCTGGGGTGAGAGGTAGGGTCCCTGTGCCCAGCAGAGTGAGGGTGACTTTCTCAACTGCAGCCTGGTGTGACTGCAGAAGCCAGTGGGACCAAGGTCATAACATATGCGGGGGCATCTGTTACCCCTGCTGCATAACAAACATCCCAACGCACTGTGATTAAGGCAAAAACTGTAGTTCTCAGGGTGCTGGGCTGGCTGGGCAGGTCTGCCGCTGGTCTCCCGTGGGCTCACCACCGAGGCCAGCCGGGACGCCGATGCCTCCTTTTCCGTGGTCATCCTGGTGACCTCGTGCACGAGCACATCTCGAGCCTCTGCTGTGTCAGGCTGGCTGATGTCCCAGGGGTCAGAGTGCCATGGGACCAAGCCCCACAACCACATGGGAGAAGAAACGTCAGGGTAGAAGCTGGGGAATGCCGCTCCTTCGTTGCTGCTTCTGTAACAGCCGACCACGCGGGCTTACAAGGGACTGGAGTTGGCGCGGAGACCTGCTGGCCAGTGCAGGGCTCGGAAAGCCCAGAGCAGCCCTTCTCACCAGCACCACTGGCAGTGAGGACACAAGGTGTGTGGGGCGGGCCCGGGCTGAGGAGCCGCACGTGGGTCCTGACGGGGTGAGTGTGGGGGCGAGGATGGCGATGGGGAAGGGGAGGACACACGTCCCAGAGCCACAGACAGTGGGTGCCAGGGGTGGCCACCAGGGGAGGCCTGTGTGAGGATCTCTGAAGGGGAGTGCCCCCCCCACCCCTGACAGCCTGGTGTGGCCCCAGAAGGCCTGGGATCCCTGAGGCTGACTGCTGAGGGTTCTCAGGTCACCCTACGATGGATGGGAAGACCCCTCACATCACCCTGGCAGCCACTCTTCTAATTAGTAGGTTTGTGGCCTTCTGTTTAACGGGAAGAGGTTCACAGATGTGCCAACGTGCAGACAGCCCCAAGTGGGGGGCAGGCCCGCGCCTCCCACCCAAGGCTGCCAGGCCAGCCAGCTCCGCTCCTTCTGAAGGTACCATGTACCCGGAAAGTTCCCCCAACAGGTGCATGTCCATCCCTTCCCTCTTTGATGTCTCGGAGGTTGTCCTGAGTCAGCACATGAAGACCTCACCTCACTGTCTCCTAAGCTCCAGAGAATCCTGTGTGGTATTGTCAGCTTGCTGTCTTCTATGCTACAACTGGGGCTGCCATGCATGCCCCACCCTTGGGGGGATGTGCACGGGAGCTGAATTACTGGGAGTCGCCCTGCTGGCTCACCAGCTGCTGGCTAAGCCCTGCCAGGCAGCTGATGTAGTGCTTGGCACTCTAAGCCCCTCTGCCCACTCTGTCCTCAGGGCAGACACTGCTAATCTATCAGGGCTCCTGCCCCAGGCCCCAGGGCAGCCACTGGGGGACAGGAGGTCTGCAAGCGGCACCACAGACTCCTCTGACGCAAGCCGGCGGGGCCCAGGAATCAGGAGCCTCCTGCCCCATGAAGTGTCCCAGGGAGGGGCTGGGCCCCGCTGTGGCCCTATCTCTGCATCCGATGCCCGTGTCCTGTTCCCAAAGACCGAAGGACACGGTGACACGCCTCCTCCTCCTTAGGCCGCACAGGGGTCGATTCCTGTCTTCGGGGCATGGGGGCTCCTACAAAGGCCGGTCACCACGTGCAGCACAAGTGTCTGCCTCCATGGCGCTTAAGAGGTGCTGACGCAGTCAACGCCCCTCAGCTGGCCATGCCTCACCCACGCCCCAGCAGCTACCTTTCCTCCTCCACACACCCCGGGACTTGGGCCGGTTTCCCGCGGTCACCTCCCTGCCTGTCCCGGTGCCAGTGGCAATTCCAGCCAAGCATCTCATGAAAGGCAGCAGACCTTTGGTCCCTCCACCCGGCACTGTCCTATGCAAGGCAGACTCGTTTAACCGCAAGCACAGCCTGGAAGGAGCTCACAGCACCCTTCTTATCACAAACAGGAAACTGAGGCACAGAGCAGCTTCTACCAGTAGAGTAAGAATCTGAGCCCAGGTAGCCACCCTGCCCATCTGCAGCTGTGAGGTCCCGTCTGCGCCCTTCACCCCAGCAATCTCCAGGTGAAAAGGAATGGAGACAGCCCACTGCCCCTGGCAAAGCGGATGGGCCGCCTCACAGGGGCCCAAGTGGCAAGCACCCAGCCCTTCTCCCCGGAGCCTGCCGCCTCCAGAGCCACACACAGGGCAGGGTGGGCAGTCGAGTGTCTGCTGGGGATCAGGTGGAGGAGAGTGGCCGACCACCTCCCAGGTCCCCTGGGCATCGTGGGGACCCTAGTGCTGGTGGGCGTGACAGCTTCCCACTCACAGTGGGGCACCTGAGTGTGCCACCCTCTGGCTCCAAGCACACAGAGGCAGGTGCCCAGGCCTAGGCCCACTGGCCCATGGGACACGTGTGAGCAAGTCACGCTAGAGCCCATTGCTGTCCCCTCCTTGGCCTCTAGGCTGCACCCCCAGCTACTGCGAGGACAGATGTACATGGGAGGAGGCAGGAGACGGCTTTAGGAAGGAGAGCGTAGGAGGGAGGTGAGGTGGGTGCTGCCCTGTACCCAAATGCTTCCCTGTCCTCCAGGCCTGAGGGCTTCTGAGGGCCCAGGGTTCAGGCTGGGAGGACATCTTCTTTGGAGGGGCACCCAGCAGGGGGGCTTACTGCCAGGTTTTACTGGGCCATTTACTGCCAGGCCTGGCCACAGCTGTTCTCTCCTGGAGAACAGAGGACACGCTTCCTCAAGCGTCCCCACCCACAGGGGCTCGGGGCCCACTGCCCAGGTTAAGGGCACTCAGTGCCTCGCAGGGCAGCACCTTCCCTGAGGTAGCCACAAAACACGGAGAACCCAACCAACGGCCACCAGCCCACAGCGCCCCAGGCCTGGCCCCACCAGGATCCGAGTGACGGAACACTGCCCCTCCTGTCCCTGGGGATGGAAAGACGGGCACTGAGCGCCCCTTCCCTGGGGCCCCGCTCACTGGAGGCAAAGAGCTTTCGGCAACAACTGCCTGACGCTGTCGATCAGCCAAGCTAAGGGGAGGCGCGGTGTCTCCATGCCATCTGCAGATGTGAGGACAACTCTACCTTTAAAAATGGCCTATTTGCCTTCCTTACCATGTCAGCCCTCGTCCCTTAAGACCACAGGATCCAGGTCTGCAAGGACACGTGGCACCGCCCACCCCCAAGACAAGCAGACCCCTGTGCACCCACCCCCTTGGTGTGCAGGGTCACGGCCCCCCAGCTCTCAGACCCTGGGCTTGGCAGCTGCCCGTGCTGGCCTCGCCTTCCTGTTCCAGACCCGCTCCGGCGACCACGCCCACCCAGCTACTGGCTCTGTCCGGTTCCCGTGGGGCTGTGTCTCCCCCACACGAAGCACTGGGGGGACAGACAGACAAGACACTACCCCCGCCCTCTGGCCAATGAAACAAATCAAGAAAACTGATACAAACAGTAACAACAGAACTTACTTTTATTAGGCAAGTACTGTGTGCAAAGCACCTGTATGCCCGCTGAGGCCTGGCACCCAGGGGCCCCTCCAGTGTGCCCAAGCCAGCCACAGCCACAAAGCCGTCCTGCCAGTAGCACTGGGGGTGCAGCACTGTACGGGGGGACGCCCCAGTCCCAGACCAGGGGAAAGCAGTGTGGGGCAGGTCACAGCCTTTGGGCCAACTGGTCTGTCACAGACGGGGGTCACTGGTCTGCTGGGACACTGCCCATCTCCACCCCAGGTTCCTAACAACATCGTGTCCTGTGGTCCCCACCGAAGTGCAGTCCCACTTGTCTCCCCGGCTCTGAGGGTCTTTGGGTCCCACAAGCCAAGGCTCCTCAGCAGCGGCCGGGCTCCCCAGAGCCAGCTGGCTCTCCCTGCCCCCCACCAGCCCCCCCAGCAATGGCCGCCGTGCCTCCACACAGACCATGGGCGGGCCCCCCTGGGACTGCTTCAGTCTTCCGCACCCCTTTATGCAGGCCATGCATGGACCCCCTGTGACTGACTCCCTGACCCTTCCTACATCTGCTCCTTGGTTCTCCTTGTCTGGAATACCCCCCCACACCTTCATGTCCTGCTAACAGGTTAAAACATATCCCTCAAAATGACCCGTTAAGAGTCCTAATCCCCGGTGCCTGTGAATGTGCCCTGATTTGGAAACAGGGTCACTGTAGATGCAATCAAGTTAAGATGAGGTCACACTTTAATATGGGGCCCAATCTAGTGACTGTGCCCTACTGAGGAGGGAGATGTGGACACAGACACATATGCAGAGAAGCTACACCAGAGGTGTGACGTGTCTGCAAGTCAGCAACAGCAAAGCTCGGAGAAAAACCTGGAACAGACCCTCCCCCGGACCCCCAGGAAGTAACAACCCCGCCAACACTTTGTCTTTTGGCCTCCAGAACTGTGAGAAAATAAAATCGCTGCTGCTTTCAGCCACCAAGTTTGCGGTAATCTCTTACGGCAGCCCCAGGAAAGGAACACATCTACCTACCCTAGACACTTCCATGGACAGAACTGGTGCCACACGTGCTCCAGTGTGCACGGGCGCTGACTGTGCCAGGCACTGGGCCACAGCAAAGAACAGGTCAACGACACACTGACTGGGACCCAAGTAACGTGTCCAAGTGCTATGCTTATCATATGACCGCCAAGGGAGCGCAGCATGGGGACATCTGAGTGGGGCCTTGAAGGCTGAGTAGGACTCTGCAGGGCAGACCCCTGCCCAACACTCTGAGGGCACGTGTGTACCCCTGCTCTCTTGCTTCTGAGGCACCTTTTCTCAACGCTGTGAATGTGAGTGACATGCACCTCACGCCCTTCTCAGGCTGCCAATGAAATAGCCCCAAACGTATGTTCACTGTCAAAACAGGAAGGTGAGTACACAGACTGCTGGCCCCAGCAGGTCAGACGGAGGACCGCCTCCACCGAAGACCCTCTTTCAATGGTCAGCAGGTTGATTTTCTGCCCTGGCATGCAGCTGGCACGTGTCCCTTTCTGATCTGATGTTTGGGAGTGTGGCTCTAACACATGCCATTGCCTGGAGAATTGGGGAGCTTTAGCAGGGAGTAGGTGCAGAGTGCAAATGCCCGGATGAAGGTCGAGGTCAAAGGTGCCTCTCAAACCAGTAAGTGTGCTCGTCACACTTAAGCTTCAAAAATGTCAGGAGACCCTTTGGATTGCCGACGTGTGCCTCTGAGGCAAACATCTGACCCTCTGCCTAGACAAGTGTTCCTGGATCAAGTGTCACGGTCACCGCAGACCCCTGGCTTCCACTCCTGCCTCCACCACTCCCGCAAAGCACTTAGCCTCCACATGCCTGTTTCCATATCGATAACTACCCGAGAATCAAATGAGTTAAGATCTGCAAAGTCCTTAGAACAGTACTCGGCATGCAGTAAACACCACGTAAATAGGCCACAATACTAAGTCTGTATTTAATTCTTTTCTCAGATTGCCTCTTCCCTGGTAAGCGTTTGCTGGGGGCTCCTCACCGTTCATAACCAGAGATGACGGCAGTCTGGAAAGAGGCACGAAGCTGAGGACAAGGTCCACAGGGTCCTGGTGCATCAACATGGAAAACCCCGCGGGGAAAATGAGGCTCGTGGGCACCGCGCAACTCGGCTGCCGAGCCCAGGAGCCTAAGGTCAGAAGGGGAACCACGCAGCTACCAGACATCCAGAAAATTCAAGCAGGAGTGGTTAAAACCGATTCTCTTCTGGGCTTCTAAAGAGAAACGGCGGAAAGCCTACCATCTCGATCCCGAAACTCGAGCTTTTGTCGAAGGTGCTCCAACCCGTACAAACGTTACCGCGAGGAAACCATGTGGCCAAACCTGCAGGGCGCTGAGGAAAGGCCGCCAGGCGGCTCCGTGAAGTTTGTCGGGTGAGGAGCCGGCCGCTGTCACCGCAAAGACGCCCGGACGCTAGGGGCAGCGGAGCGTGGCCGGCAGGCCTGCCCCGAGGAGCCGCGCGTCCGCTCAGGGCTCCGGGCCGCCGGGACCCGCGAGGCGGGACGCGCCCCCTGGGCCGTGCGCGGGCCTGCGCGGCGGGCGTGGCGGCCGGGGCCGGGGCCGGGGCTCGCTCCCCGGGCCTCCTCGCCGCGCCGCCCCGGGCAGCCGCTGCCCCTGCCCCCGCCGCCAAGCGCGCGCGGGGCCCGGCGGGTGGCGGCCGTCATGCGCCCGCTTTGTTCGCACCCCGCGCCCGGGCGCCCGCCCCGGCCCCGCGCGCCCGCCGGCCCACCTTCTGGATGGTCTGCTGCGTGACCTCCCCTTTGCCGCGCGGCCGGGCGGACGCGAAGGCCACCGACATGGTCGCGGCGCGGGCTCAGCCCGAGATCATCGGGGCTCCCGCTCCCGCGGCGCGCGGCGGCCCGAGGCGCTCATTCTCCGCAGTCGCTGGGGGGCGGCGGCTCGGGGGGCACCGCGCCATGGGCTCGCCCGCTCCGGTGCCGCCGCCACGCCACCCCTGCGCCCGCCGCGCTTCCGCCCCGCGCGCCGCCAGGCCGCGAAGGCGAGCCCCGCGCGCCCCCCCTGGGTGGCAGCCCCGCGCCCCGCGCCCGGCCCCGCGCCGCCGCGCCCCCCTCGCGCCCGGTCGCCGGTGGTTCGGCCCAGCCCCGCCCCCCCGCGCGCACGTCCTCCCGGCGCTGCCCGACGCTGCCGACGCCGCCTTACGCCGGCAGCGCGGTCGGCGGAGCTGGGGGTGGGCGGGCTTGGCGCTGGCGCAGCGGCGGCGTGAGGCGCGAGCCGCCCCTGCAGTGAGTGTGCGCTTTTCCCGGACCGGCCGCGCCGCGCCGCCGGCATGAGCTACGACCGCGCCATCACCGTCTTCTCGCCCGACGGCCACCTCTTCCAGGTGGAGTACGCGCAGGAGGCCGTGAAGAAGGGCTCCACCGCGGTGAGCGGCGGCCGCGGGCCCGGCCCGGAGGGCGGGGGGCGGGCAGCGGGCCTCCGGGCGGCGGCGGCGGCGGCGGCCGCAGCGGAGCGGGCCCTGACGCGAGGCCCCCTGGCTCCGCCCGAGCAGCCGCGCGCCCAGCCCCGGCCGAGGGGCGCCTCTGGCGCGTTAGCCGAACGCGGAAGTCGCGGCGGGAGGGCGGGGCGGAGGGCTGGTAGTTTTGCTCCCCCGCAGCTGGGTTTTCGCTCCAGGCAGCGGCGCTGGGTGTGCCCGGGGTTTCCGGCAGGTGCCCCGAGGCGGAGCGTGCGCGGGGAGCCCCCGAGGCCCGGCGCCCGCGGGGCGCCCGCTGCTCCAAGCGGCGGCCATGTTGGCGGGCCACCCGCGCGGGCGCCGGGACGCGGGGCTGGCTGGGGACTGGCTGGGTGAATGTGCTCGGAGGAGGTGCCGCGGGGACACTGCGCCCGGCCCGGTTAGGGGACCTCGTGGCCCAGGTGGGCTTGGGGAACAAAGGGCAGCGTGCCCGGCGCGCCAGCCTTGCAGCTCCCGGGCGCAGGCCGCGCCTGCTGCCCGTGCTCCTGCTGGTGTCTGAGCACCTCTCTCCCCCTTTGACCACCGTTTGAAATTTAAGCTCGTGACCTCTTTGGGGCACCTATTAGCTTATCAAAAACTGACGGTTTGATCATTTGGTATTTCGGAGGTTTGAATGGGCAGACCACACGCAGATTCTGTGAATTCTTAAGTTTTCATTTCCTGAATTTTCTTCTGAAATTAAGGTCTAAAGTCCATCTTATGACCTACCTGAGTACAGCACTGGAAGAGGACTTGGCTGTCACACACACCCGTACCGCCCCAGGCCAGCCACTTTGCTTAATCCACCTGGTGTCTCTGGCCTGGCCTTCTTTCCCTCAGGGAGGGCTTTGAACTCAAGTAAGGCAGTACCTGAAAAAGGTCCTTGAAATCTGAAACACCGCAGACCAGTGCTTTCAACCAGGGGGGCATTTGGCAACGTGTGGGGCATCTTTCCTTGTTGGAGACCATAGAGAGTGCTGCTGGCATCTAGGGGTAGACAGGCCAGGGAAGCTGTAAACACCCTACAGTGCATGGGACAGCCTGCAGTCGAAGAGTTAGCAGCTCAAATGCCCACCGTGCTGAGAATAAGTTTTTCGAGTTGTGGTTGAGCTGTTTCTCTGCTCCTGCATTGATTGGAGCAGGAGGTGGGTACCTGCCTACAGGTGATCTCCCATGGTTTTAACTCTCCCCTCTCCACTCTAACGGAGCAGTTGGCCTGGTGGTAGTTGAAAAGCTGTCCTCCCCACACTGCTGTTCCTGGGTGCAGGACAGAACAGGTGGGTTCTAGGGCAGGTTCACAACTGCACAAATGCTGCTATCATAACAGGGAGCTTGGATGTTAAAGGCCTTGGATGTGACCCTTAGAATCACTGGGTTGAAGTGAGGGCACATGCACACCTGCTACACTAGTTGCTACTTAGTTGGGTTGTAATTGAAACTGTATGTCACTACTTTTAAAGCATTGCAGTGGGCACCCAGGACATGACACCTGGACCAGCTCTGCCAGCAGCCAGACCTGTGGTTTGTGGGGGGGGGGGTGCCCACAGCAGTGGAGGGGAGAGGTGTGCCTGGGCTGCTACCCCAGGGTGTTTGCAAGGTGTTAACAGCCGCTCCTAGTGCTCTACCTGGGGACAGAACCTCTCTGAATACTGTTAATGAAGGTTGGTGTTCGAGGAAAAGACATCGTCGTTCTTGGTGTGGAGAAGAAGTCGGTGGCCAAACTGCAGGATGAAAGAACGGTGCGGAAGATCTGTGCGCTGGACGACAATGTCTGCATGGCATTCGCAGGTCAGTCTGCGGGGACTCCACAGAGACCACCACCTTCGAGGTTAACCCAGTGGGCTGCGGGGAGACGAACTAGGTCAACTAGTCCTTTAAAAGCCATAGCTTTGGGCTTTTAAGAAAAGGATGGGTCACTGATTCTTGGCGGGGGGCTCTCTGCTCGGTGGTGAAGCACAGAGGCTGAGTGAGTGGACAGCCCGGGACTAGGGGCTCCACTGTTGTACAGGCCAGAGGCCGGGCTTACCACAGCGCACTGTGCCGGTGGGCTGCCCTGCTGTCGGGAGTGCTGTGTACTTCTGCACTCTGATGGCTGCAGCACTCCCTTGGGGTCCGGTTCAAGAAGGTCCAGTTCGCCTGAGCTAAACTTGGGGTTGATGGGCCGCCTCATGAGATTAGTGCGCTTGGCGTGGTCTGGGATGCATTTGTAGCGCGCCAGCCTTCTTGGGAGCTCAGAACGATCTGGGGGCTGGTGTAGGCGGACAGGTTTTGGAGTCCGCCAAAGGCCAACTGCTCCCTGCCTATGTGATGTGTGCTGTCCTCAGTCGGAGCGGGCAAGGTGTGGCTCAGGTGGAACTTCCGCTTCACTCTATTGCAGGCCTCACTGCCGACGCTAGAATAGTCATCAACAGGGCCCGGGTAGAGTGCCAGAGCCACCGGCTGACCGTGGAGGACCCTGTCACTGTGGAGTACATCACTCGCTACATTGCCAGTCTGAAGCAGGTGGGTATCCACCTGCCTGTGGCTCAGCTCTGATTGTGGAGTGGTCCTGCTCCGTTGTGGAAGGTGCCCTGCTGCGGGACTTCACGTAGGTGTTTGCGTGTCACTTCAAGAAAATCAACCACGCTTACTGCATGTGTGGCCCTGGTCTTTACTTCGTACACGTGTGACTCACTATAGTTTTATCTGTTTCTGTGGCATTGTTCTCATAGTGGCCTGGGGCAGTCTCATTTCCAATTTCTGGAGGGAAGTGACCCCTTTTTGTTGTCCTGCTGTTCTGAATACTGCTCACCAAGCACATGGGGGGGAGCTGAAAACCACCGCCATTCCATGGTGGAATCTTAGAAACCAGCTGTGTGGCCAGAGTGCATGTCTGAGAAAGCAAAAAGGGAAGGGGGTGCTGAAAACTGTTGTCTGGGGTTATTTATTGTTTGAATTGCAAATAACCTCAAAGTGGGCTGAGTGACAGATTTTCATCCCATCGCTGAACGCGCAGTGGTTTGGACTGTTGTACATTTCGCTCGGGGTGGGCTCGGGAGCTGCGCTTGCTGACAGCATCCATGTTCCTTTTCTCCGCAGCGCTACACGCAGAGCAACGGGCGCAGACCTTTCGGCATCTCCGCCCTTATTGTGGGTTTTGACTTTGATGGCACCCCCAGGCTCTATCAGACTGACCCCTCAGGCACCTACCATGCCTGGAAGGTGAGTCGCGGCTAGTCCTGTGGAACCTTAAGCGTGTTCCAGGACGCTTCTGGTGCGGGAGCACAGATGTTTACGTTGCCATTTAGAAAAAGACCACACAGCAAAAAGTGAAATCGCCCATGTTTTTCAATGAAACAGAAGTAGAATCCCATTCGTGTTAAGAATCATCGACTCCAAATTCCCTTTGCAAAAGGAAGCCATAAGGCAAGGCCTCAGTGCCAGGCTACCTCGTACCACAGCACAGGGAGGGGGAGCAGGTAATGGCTGGCCCACACAGGAGGGCTATGTCCTCGGGAAGGCTCTGGGTTGTTACACCCTGTCCTGTAAACACACGTCTGTTTTAGGCCAATGCCATAGGGCGGGGTGCCAAGTCAGTGCGCGAATTTCTAGAGAAGAACTATACTGATGAAGCCATCGAGACGGATGACCTGACCATTAAACTGGTTATCAAGGCCCTTCTGGAAGTAAGTCTGCATCTGAAAACTGGGGATGGTGGTGTGGTGTAGGGCTCGGGCTGGGTGGGCAGGGCAGCGCAGCCAGCGACTGCTGTACTGGCAGAAGGCCGTGGGGCTGGTGCTATGCAGCCACACCTCCCCTCCTTCCCACGGGGAGCCCCACTGGGGTGCAGAGTCCCACGTTGCTTGCCCGAGAGCACCCAGTCAAGCAGCAGAGGCAGGCCAGGCATGGCCAGGCATGGGATCTATTCCACTCAGAGCCATCACTTTTCTGAGGCTTCAGCTACTGATAAAGTTGGGGAATTAAAGGAAGTGGCAATAATGGATGCGTGGCGTGAGGTCTCGGGCTTTGTCAGGACTGTGGAGGCACTGGTATTGAAGGCCATCCTGGAGGCCAGCTGTCAGGGCAGAGCCGTTGGGGAGGAACACATGGCCAGCTGCCCAGCTCAGGCCCAAGTGCCAGAACACAGGAGGGAGCCCATGTGTGCACGACTTCATGGGTTGCCAGGCTGTTAGGACACAGCTGCAGGTGCTGGGACTTCACTGTGTCCTGCCCTCTCCCCAAGTGGCAGTACTGGGTTTGGGTGCACACAGTATCATGAGGCCCTTGCCGGCGTTGGGTCTCAAGGTGGGAGTGGTGTCTGATGCTATTCTCTTCCCTTCTAGGTGGTTCAGTCAGGTGGCAAAAACATTGAGCTTGCGGTCATGCGGCGAGATCAGCCCCTCAAGGTAGTGGCTGGGTTTGCTAGCTCTGACACGGAGCCCAGGCGGGCAGGGGTTGAGGACCACCCAGCTGTGGCTCTGTTAGCACAAGGAAAGGGGTCCTCTTGTGGCTCCCCCAAAACGAGACCCTGGTGAAAGGTGGAGTCCTTTGGGTGAAAAGCCATCGACAACTATGCAGATGTGCTTGTTGCACAATCACTACCCGTAGGGAGGCGCCGCCTGTTGTCACCTGACCAGGCACACGAGGCCTTGTTTTCCTATAAAACAGCCCGACTGGCAGTCCGGGCACAGTCCCAGCGCTTCCCTTCCCAGATGGGCCCCGGTGCTCAGTGGCTCCTCGGGTGGCTTGGGGGCTAACCATGACTCTTCCTTTGGTAGATCTTAAATCCTGAAGAAATTGAGAAATATGTTGCTGAAATTGAAAAAGAAAAAGAAGAAAACGAAAAGAAGAAACAGAAGAAAGCATCGTGATGGATAAACTCTTGGTTTGTGATGATTTTTTAAATTCAAGTCATGGTTGAGTCTCTGTCCAGGATTCCTACAATAAACTTCCCTATTTTTTAACCTTCTTTTAGAGAATGTGTATTTTGGATGTAGTCACGAGGACTCTTCAGAAAGCAGAGCCCTTCCGTCTCTGGTCTCTCGTGTCCCTCGTGTGATCTTTGCTTTCCTTATGGGTTGCAGGCGCTAGGACAGCAGGCCCGGCCCCCTGAGGGGTTCCTTCTTGCAGGGTGGAAGGGCTTAAGGTTGCCAGCAACTAAAGCAGCACATGGAGTGCCAGGTAGATGTGGACACTGTTTCTTCTTCAGCCTCCGTTCAAGTTCCTAGTTAACATGACACCAAGGACACAAGTAAATGGCTTAAAAATTTTGCAGGGCAGCAGCTGTGTTGAGAACCAGTCTTACAGTCTGATTTTAGTAGACCAGGTCATACTGTTTCCCATATTTCTACCTAAAGACTTCTGGTACTGGCTCTCCCCTGACCTCTCGACCTCTCAAGTTTTCAGCCAGAAAGACTGCCCATAGTTTCCCGTCCAGCATGGTCCTAAGTTTTGCCTAAACAGAAAAATCGTTAACAACCACTCCCTAGGCCTGCACAGCTTTGCTGTGTCCCGTAAGGTCCTGCCACCAAGGCAAGGGATGGAACTGCCTGCTGGCGACATACATCCCAAAGGCTTTTTGGGTCTGTGGCAAGTTGCCCCTTCCAACCAACCACGTGGTCATGATTTCCAGGGGTCTGTTCTCCACCTCTTGCTGAGTCTACAGCTTCTCTGGCTCGAGGTGCATAACTGAGGCCGATACATTTTCAACTCAGCATAAAATGTGACTCAAAATGTTAACAGCACGGCTGGCCACAGGTGGTTAGGCTGTGCCCTGACTAATGTGGCTTCTCCAGCAGAAACACCTGTTTGGTTCAACTGCTGAGTCACTCACCTGGCTTTTAGTTCCCTGGCAGGTGGCTACCTACATTTCTAATTTATACTATGCTTAAGTTTTTTTATTGGTCAAGGACATTGGCCACCAAACGGTATTTTTCTATGAAAAAAAATGCCAAGAATTTCTTCGAATTCTGAAACTCAGTGGGGCACAGGCATTAGAGACTGGCTCTGCCTGGTCCCTGCCCAAGTCGTGGGGGGGCACTAAAGGAGGGAGTGATGGCTGACAGCAACCTTCGTCCTCTGGAGGTTGCTTTTAAAAAAGTTATCCAGAAGTGCATCACAGTGAAAGGGAGTGCGCCAAGCCTGAGACCAGCCAAGTGCTTCCCTGCGGTTCCGGGGCCCGGCCCTGTCATGGATCCTTCAGCCCCAAGAACGAACGCAGAAGCTCCAGGGAGCTTGGAGGCTGTGGTAAGGTGGCAATGGGGCCACTTCTGAAGCAGGTTTATCTGTGAACTGAGTGTTTAAAACTAGTGTGTCCAGTGTCTGGAAAGCAGAGCCACTCATTCCACGAGGGTGATAGTGCAGACTCACTGCAGACTCAGGCCTGGCTCTGCCCTTCACCCAGACCAGCCACGTCTCTCTCAAGAGCACCACATGTCTCCCCCCACCCCCATCCTACCAGTGCGAGACCTGAACAGCTCCCACCTTCACGGGCGAGGACTGGTTCAGGCTGCAGACAACAGGACTACTTTCAGAGCAAAGAAGTTTTAAAGGTTTGAATGTTTATTTATAATTACAATTTACATTATTCCAACAGAGCAGCCCCACTGCTATGCCCTAATTCTGGGCCATTAAGACCTACAAAAATAAACCCAAGCTTTTACAGAAAGGTAATCAACACAGAACTAAGATTTTTGTAGCTACTTAGAGGGGCTTAGTTACCAAGGTGCTTAGGTTTAACACAATGCCCTGTCAGCCAGAGGGACGCATGCTTATGCTAAAGGTCTGACCCACTTACTCATGCAACAAATTTATATTCCCCACCCACCCTCTACCCACCTGTAAAACAAAAAACACGGAACTATTTACAGTTGAGAGGAAATATGCTCTCGGTCAACCGACCTTGAAAAAAAAGATTGGCTCATTTCCAAGTGGATGAGACACTGAACAGTGTTCGGCCAGAGTCCAACACTGACTTGTCGCCAGTTGGGCTGGCAGGGACAAGGCAGGGAGGCCAGGAGCGCGCCACGGGGCTTGTCCTGGGCTTCAGCTCCCTCCCAATCCCAATCCCAATCCCTATGGAACCCAGGCTCTTAGTGACAGCCCCTAGCTCACTTTCAGGGCCCATTCCTGTATCTCCAGGAGCCCCCCCTGCCCACCCCCAACCTCGACATCACCACTCTGGACATCAGGGTTGTCTGGTTTGCCTATACATGATCTGTGGAGCACCCCACTTGACCTGCCCTAGGCCCGGTCCTACAGGCCCCCATGTTGGCCCTGCCTGGCTCCTGAGACCCCCCCATCTGGCAGCAGGGGTACCAGGCCAGCAGCACCCGGGCCAGCTGGGTTACAGAGATGCGCTTGACTGCAGCATTTGCCAAATGAGATCTGATTCCACTTTAAAAGTCAAAGCTGTCAAAAAAAAGTCACCAAGTGAGGAACAAGCTTTCCTTCCAGAAACTTCTTTGCAAAATACCAAAACCTTAGAACTAAGCTGTGTGCAGCAAAGGAAAGATTGGCCCAGACATCTCCAAGAGGTTACCCATGAATATTTCCCCAAAACAAGTGGCTGTAACTCAGACCACGTCCAAGCTCAGTTAAGTCCAAAGCCTAAGCAGTAGCACGGATTCGCAAATGCAGGCGACAGCGGCCGGCGTCTCCCTGAGGAAGTGCAGGGCCCTCTGACACCCTCAGACACAGGTCCATTTCTATGCCGCTCTAGCAGGGGCTGCAAGGAATGGACATGACATCTGGTGACCACACTTGGCCCACCTGGGCTGGCAACTCCCTGAAGCCAGTCAGGCACGTCAGCCTCCCTCCCACCCCATGTTCAGGCCAGGGCTCGTCAGACTCCCCACGACAACCCACCACGGAAACTACATACAGGGACAGGGAAGCAGCACTACCCCACCCTCAACACACTGAACTGGGTGAACACCTGGCACGCCGGTAACCCACTCAGTGCCCAGGCCTGAGGGCAACCGAGGCAGAGGGGATGCGTCAGAAATGCAGACCCGCGGTCAGTGCGGGCTGGCGGCTAATGAGCCCTTTGCCGACTGCACTCAGGCCACAAGCACACAGCCCTCCCGCACCTGGAGCCCGCGGCGACAGCACTGGGGCCAGGGCCCCTCCCCAGACACTTGAGTTCAGGGGCCTGGGTCCCACCGCTGTGCCCAAGCACCCCCTGGGCGATTCAGAAGGCCTAAGCCCATAGTTTGGCCAACTGCCTTGGTACCTGGAGGCCTGTCTTCTTCCTGGAAGCCAGAGCCAGCCGCCCCGGCTCCTGAGCGCTTCCTGAAAGGGCCTCCTGGAAGCGCTCCTGTCCAGTGTCCTCCCACCAAAGGATCCAGAAGCTTCCCTCACTCACCTCCAGCTGCATCCTTACACCCTTCCAGTCCCAGCTCTGTGGGAAGTCGGGTTGCGACGGGTTGTACCGTTGCCCCTGCCCCCTCGAAATCCACCCCGGAAACTACGGCCCCGAAGAAACCTTCCTGACACCCCGAAGGTCTCCGTGTTGAGCTTCCGCTCTTCAGCCCACGTAGTCCGCCTGGAACTGAACCAGACGGGTGAGTGAGACAAGCTGCAGCAGGCACCCACGCCCGGCTTTCTGAGCCAGGCGCCAACCTCATACAGCTGGGGAGAGAGGAAAGAGGTGTGACTGTGTTACCGGAGCCACTAGAAGGCACAACCCAGTCAGGGCTCTGCAGCCTGAGACCCGACTCGGCAGGTGCTCCCAGCCACACTGCAACCAGGCCATCTTCCACTGGACTGGATTGGTCAACATGAAACCCTCACCCCTACGCCACCGAAGGGAGCACAGGACCCCAGTGTGCTCTACAGGAAGGCCTGCTGGCTAGGCTCCACAACCTGGGCAGGTCAGGGACCCCTGCAGACATCTTTCTCCTAAATGAGGGGGCAGACTAGATGCAGTGGGGTCCCCAAGAGCGTGATGCTCATGCTTTGCTGGGAGGCGCACGACACCAATACCCCACACTGCCTGGCAGTCTTCACGCTACCTAGATATGTTGCCAACGCCTGCCTGTCTCTCTAGTGAGAACCCCAGGTCTGTTCACAGGCCCCTCATAAAAAAAACCAGCAACCGCACCCTTCGGCTGCCCCAGCCAACAAGCTCTCCCTGCACCCTGCCAGAAAACCCCACCAGCACCACACTCGAAGCACGCTCAGACGCCTAGCTGCTCTCCACCCCTGCCAGCGCTGCCTACTCGGACAGTCGGCCTGCGGCAGAGCCTCCCAAGAGGTCACGCAGCTCCCTTGCCTGCCTGTCGCCAGCCTGCTCTCAACAAAGACGCAGTGAAAGGCCAGATGGCACCACTACCCATCCCCCATCCCATCTCAGGACGTCTGTCCCATGTGGATGCCTACACCTCCTCACTCCTCCCTGACCCGCCCTTGGGCTCAGCTCCAGCCCCACAGCCAAGGCACCCTGCTGTCCTGTCCAGGACATGGAAAGCCATGTCCACATCTACACTCAGCCCTGAACTCACCCTTCTGAGCCAGCAGCACTTGCCCTCACAGCCACCCCATGCCCACCTCCCTCCCCTCACAGCTTGGTTTCTCCCTGAAGTGGTTTTATCTTGCATATGCACACGTACTTCCCCTGATCTATGGTCCCCCAGTAAGCAGCTGAATGTGGGGGCTTGTTTCCTGCTTTTCCTCAGTGGCCAGCAGTACACCTGGTGCTGCTGCAGGACAAATGGCACTGGCAGCCGTGGGCCCCACTTACGGCCTGGCTTGATCCCGGCCGCTTGTGAGCACTGGCTGTCAGTCACATGCTAAGAACAAAGGATGTGACCGGGTCCCTGGTCCCAAGCAACCGGGAAAGCACAGCCTGGACAGAACACGGGCCCGAAGCCTCAGGTAACAAGCGCCTCAGGCCACCATGGTCGCCTGAGGACGGAAGCAGGCTGAGAAGGAAGTGGCGGCTGGACTGTGTCGGACCCTCAGGCACCAGTCCCCTGCCGTCACCTGCTGCACCAGCACCACTGGGACCGCTGTGTCCGTGTGCTGAGAGCCCAGAAGCTCTCAGGCCCCAGCCCTGGCAGCCCTCCCAGCCATGCCAGCCCACTGACCTGGTCTTGAGCTCAGAGGAGATGTTGTCGAAGAAGGACTTGGACTTGTCGTAGTAGCAGTTGGGCCCCAGGTGGTCATCCTCAGCAGGGGTCTCATCACTGGGGGTCACCACTGAAGGGTCCTTCTCCTCCCCCTTCTCGGCTCTGTCATCTGCATGGAGAAGCAGGCCCTGGGATCCTGGGCAGCAGCCCAAGCGCCCTCCTGCCCCAGAAAGGCCCATGCCCTATGCCGGCGCCACCGCTCTGGGCTCCGCCAGTCACTTCTCCCTCCAAACCACGCCTGGCCGCCCTGGGCCGTGCAGTCACCTCTGCTCCAGAGCACTGCTTCCACACACCACCCCCCTCAACATCCCCACAGCCCCCCAACTCATCCAGTGTTCCTCGACACGGCTTTCCACACTGAGCACCCCTCATCCCAGCTGTCCTCCCCACCTGCTCCATGGACACTCCCCTAGGTGGAGGCCATTTTCACACAACAAAGACCTTTAAAGTTGAGTTTCTTCTTAAATTCTTTGTCCAGCTCCTCTCGGTTGAACTGGGCATTTGCACTCTCAAAATCAAAGTCGCCTTCAAACTTGATTGTGTTTTCCTTAACATTAGCTGGACGGTTTTGTCCTCTGGAGCGATTCCTTGTTCTTCTGTTCCCTAAGAAGGGACAGCCATGGCTGATAAGCCACCGACCCAACTGGACTCATAGCCAGATGACAAAGAGGGGGCAGGGAACACTGAGGCAGCTGCTGAGCCCAGCACCCCAGAAACTGTCCCCCACACGGAAGCAGGAAGGAGAGGCAAGCAGAGTGCACCTGGGCTGTTTACGGCTCCCCAGGACTCAAGTCGCAACCCTGTTACCTGATCTTCTCCTCTGTGGTCTTCTGTTCTCGTCATTCACCTGCCCTTGAGTTTGCACATCTGTCGGCTGAGCTACATCTGAGGCGCAAAAGGGAGTGTAAGGCAAGCACCCGCAAAAGCAGAGCCCGGAGCTGGAAGCAGGTGGCACTGCCACAGGGGGGACAGGCAGCAAGGGGCGGCCCTGCAGAGCACACGGGGCTGAGGATGGGGAGCGCGGCTGGTGTTTTTAAGAGAAGGACCCCCAGGAAGCAGTGCACCACTTGAGAACACGGGGTGAAGTCCCAGGGAGGAGTGTTTAAATACCATTGGCGGTCCTGCAGGTTGGCTGGGCCGGACGCCCGTTAAGCTGCAGCCCCACAGGGCCCTTTCCAGGTAACAGCTTTTTGGCATTCAGGTTATCAACAGAACCAGTCTGGACAGCCTGCTCTACCATCGGGCTCTTGCCAGCTGGGACGGATGGGAAAGCAGCTCCTAGGTTGGAGAAGGGAGGACGGTCTACAAACAGGGGAAAGAAGAAAGCCTCCTAACCCCTCCCCCCAGCGGCCTGCGGCAGAGGCCCCGCCGGTCCCAGCCAGCTGCACGCACCTCTCGGCCCCGCAGCTCTAGCCCAGGCGGTGACAAGGCCCCGCCCATGCGGAAGCCCCGCGCCCCGGGCTCCCCGGGCTAGTCGCGAGGGGAAACGCCCTGCATGAAGGAGCGCCTCCCAGGTGGCTCGGAACAGGCTTTCCAAAACCACACACTCTAACCCCGAAGGGCCTCAGCGGTCCCAGGACGCTGGGAAGTGCAGTCTGAGGATCTGTTTCACTCTGGTCCACGCTGGGCAAGAACCATCCCAGCCTGGAGTTTTGTAGTAAGTGCAATGGTTAATTAGCCTTTGATGTTAAATTCTAGAGCGGTCATTTCTGCTTAAGACATTACAACTAAAAAGGATGCCACAGGGAGAGCCAGCGGCGGAGAAACAGCACCTCGCTCTCCTCTCAGGAGTGAAGGCTCACTGTGAAGACACAGAGGGTTCCCAGGCTGCCCCAGTAACGGGGCTGTGAAGTCTGCTCCTAGTCCTGCAATCCCTGCCGAGCACAAATGTTCAGACACTGAGCCTCAGCCGGGGTCCAGCTCCGAGACAGGCCTCAGAAGCAGGCAGGGGCGGGGGCACACACCCATCAGCCCATCCCTGCCCACCTCCAGAGCTGTGGGCACCGCTTATACAGGGCAACGTTGGAATGGGTGGAGGCACACAGGGTCTGAGATAGAAAACAAATCCTAATCATAGAATAACATTATAACAGGAAGGCCCAACAAGGGAAGACTGAGTATTTCACCCTTTCCTCACATGGGACAGAAACTAGAGCAATTACCATGAAAAGTCCCTTGGAATCACATCAGCAGAAGTGTTCACAGGGCGAACTGAGCAGCCTGGTGCCTGTAAGTGGCTCCCTGGATAGACGTGACGCCCTCCCTCCCGGCGGACCACTCACCCAGCACAGCCTGCCCTGGGAGGGCTCCTACGGCTGCTGCTCACACTCCAACTGGATGAGGCCAAGATCTGGCTCATCTGCTTGTCCCAAAACCAAACCAGCTGAAACAAACTAGCTTCCTGAGGAACAGTTATATGTAAATAAGCTAAGAACGACGAACTAGCTGGGGTAACTTCTAAGTGAAAGAAACATTAAGACTTCTGTAACTTTGATACCCTGGCATCCCAGCGGAGTGCAGAAAGTGATACATGCAAAGTAACAGCCTGACAGCTGCTGCACGAGGTGAAGGAGGGCTACCTGGGTGTCTCTGCAGCCCTGAGGGCTGAGCACACAGAGCTCCTACCCTGCTGAAACGACATCAGGAACCCGAGGAACCCCACTGCCACCACAGCCACCACACAGGTGGTGCCTACCAGTCCTGACAAGCTGGCCGGCAGGCCCCGACTCTGCCTCTGGCTCCAGTGAGCCACCGACTTTCAAGGGAGCTTTACTTCATGAAGATGCCTCCCTGGAGGGGTGGAGCAGCACTCGAGGTATGTGGGGGTGCTGCCCTGCAGGATCACCCAGAAATCTAGAACATGCATAGTACCAGCAGAAGCCCCAGGGGAACTGCATTCTGTGCAGCACGGTTTCCCATGTGTGCTAGTCACCGTACAGATCTAAACATACCGGGACCCAGGAAGAGAGCACAAGTGCTTTTTTGCTTCTTTCTAATCCCTTCTTTAAAACTGTGGGTGTCAATAAACCATGACTACGTACTGAACCAAAGGCAAGCAGCCCAACGGTCCACAGGCTACAAGCGAATCATCTGCTACAGCTATGTCACTTGGCTCCACTGGTTTTACCCCCTTGCTCTTAGCACGGCTTGCAAGACAGCATGCAGTTCTCCCAAACTGCTGTTACCCTTGGAAGTGAGCTGATGTGGCTCTGAGGACATGTCAAGCTCTGAAACAGGCTGTGGAGATGGAGAAGAGCTAGGGCTGGAAGCTGCGGCTGAGGCTGGTGGGCTTACCAACTTCTCTAAAAGAAGATAAAGGAGAAAAGAGCAAAAAAGAAAGCATACGAATAAGTAACGAGAAGCTTACCTGGCATCCAGCAAGCTTGGAAAGAGCCAAGCAGTCTCGTCGCATACCTGGATCACATAAGCCTACCCTAGACACAGCGAGCAGGCTGGGAAGGGCACCGCCACACCAGGAGCAGCACGGGACATGGTTTCAGAAGCAAGCAGCCCTCGGGACCAGTCACAGCCCCACTGCCTCGGAATGAGCCTGCCAACTCCACGGTTTGAGTACATCATAAAGCGAGGTAGACACTCAGTCTACACGTGCCGAACAGAATCTATTTCTAGGCTGCTCAACCTCAGGGAAGCCATTTGTGGGCAAGGCCCTGACAGTGGAATGATAAAGACTACAACAGGTGGACGCTGCACTGAGCTTTAAGTTCACAAGCTGACAAATGTGCGAATAGTTAAAACTTATCTGTAATTACACGCCATTTCTTCTTTGAAGCAGACAGACCATGTCTCCCACCCAGACCCAGGCCGACGTGACACTCCAGATGAATTTTGATTTGATTCCCAGACTCCGACTGCTGCCTTTTCCACTCTCAGCTGAGGCGTCAAGAGGGTCTAACTAACTGAAGCCACTAACGTACTAAGCACGTGCTATGAGATGAACACGACCAAGTGTCCCCTTCATCGGGGTCTGTGGCCCTGCTTCCTGGAGGTCACAGCACGAACAGCTCATTGGATCAAAGGTTACTCACCCAGGCCCAGGGAGGCGGCGTACTGCTGGCTAAGCAGGGAGCTGGCAGCCAGCTGGCTGTAGGGCGGCATCCCTCTGAAGGGGCTGTAAGGCGCGTGTGGCTGGAAGGAGGAGGCCGAGCCCAGGGAGGACTGAGCAACGAGACACACAGGTGAGAGCAGAGCAGGGCCGTCCGATCGCCCTGCCTGGACAGTGCTGTTTATACGGGGAAGGCAGCCAGTTTGGCCGGGGTGGGACTGTCCTGTAGGCCTGGCTGCATTCAGGGGATGAGCTTCAAGACGGTCTAAAGGAGCTCCAAGCTGCCTTCTGCACACTGCACTCCCAGCTCCGCCTGTCTGCGTCATTCTAACACGAATTTCTCCTAACTCATCAGCCCCACTACAGCGCCACTCCACTATCAGGTAGTCCAGCCTCTCTGATAAGGCAACAAAAATGCCATCCTTGATTTGGCCCTGACACGCAGGAGCACAGCGGCATAGCTGGGAAATTGTGTATGGATCCCCAGATGGCCATCCTCTTTCTGGGCCCCATGCCTTCAGGTGCCTGTGCTCCAGAAGGCCTCTCTGCCCCCAAGGCCTGGCTTAGGTCCTCTCCTCTTCTGAAGTCCCTGAGGACCCTACCTCCACACCCTTCAGACCCAGGGCTTCTCCACATGTCTCTAGAGCCCACTGTTCACGCCCCTGTCTCCCAAGGAGCCACTCAGTCCCAGAGCCTCCCTCAGCAGGAACCCCAGAAGACCCAGTGGATATTTAAGTTTGCAGGTCAAGGAAATATTAACCTGGGCTCCCTGGTAATCCTGGATGAAATATGCTGTACACAGCAGGCAGGCACGTGGCCTGAAACTTGCAAATTCAATGCCCCACAACACTGGAATTTAACACCTGGACAGTGTTAAGAGAGCAAGCCCTGCTGTCTCCATTAGCACCTAATACCACTCACAGGATGCCACTGGGGCTTGAGACTTACCCGGCCAGAAGCTAAGGACAAACCCAATTCCCCAAGCACCTGGCAAGACTAGAAGCACCACCCTGCTCTCTCTCTCACACACACGTGCCCAGCAAGTCTCCCTCTACAGCAAACGCCAGTGCTACTGCAAGCTGCAGAAATTAAAACCTCCCATAATAACACCAACAGCCTAGACAAAAACGAGACCACTTTTCATGAAAAGGCTATTACTTGAGTTGAGCACTCTGGCCAGATGACACCAAGTTCCACTTGAAGCCCACATCTCTTAGAAACTGTGCCCGTAGAGAAGAGCAACACACTTACCTGAACGATGGCAGGGTCCTGAGGGAGTGTATGCTGAGCTTTCGGAGGTTCACACACAGTAATGTCTTTGATATCACTTCCCCGGAAAATGATGTACTCATAAATTTCCTCTCTGGGAGGGGCGGGCCTATCTGTGGGACGGTCTTCAGTGCCAAAGGATCTCACTTAGGAGTTGAGAGAAATCAGTGATAAGTCATCGTCCTCAGCCAAGTGCATTCAATCAATCCTTACACCCTGCAGCCTCTCACACAGCACCCAGTTTTCACATTTCGGCCACTCCACCCCTCAATTTTCAGTGGCCAACACTTACAAGACCCCAGCTGGCAGAGCTCAAAAACAAGCAACAGCTTCAGAGCCTGATGGCTCGCGAAGCTAGACATTATCCACACAGAAGGCTGAGCACCCCAGCCAGAGAAGGTCTGCTGTGCAGAACGCCCATTCGCGTCTGACTTGGCCAAGTCAACAGCCAGCTGCCTGCTCACCGAAACCTCCCCACCCCTCACACCTGGGGAGGCCACTTTGTCAGGAGAGAATGTCATCCCCACTTTTCTACCCACAACCAGCCTGGGAGCAGGGGTCCAGGCTGTTGGACCCCCACCACCAGCTTGCTGAAGGGCTTCTTGGGCTGCTGACCCCTACTGACAAGGTTCAAGGAGCCCAACCAAGTCTCTCCTTCTTAGGTGTCAGAGGCAGAGCTGGGACAGAAGCAAGCTCTTCCTCAACGGGGCACAGCTCCTGCTGAGGACCGTGGACTACTCTGGGCCTCAGTTTCTCCAATTAGGGTCTCATGCCAAACACAGTCAAATGCCAAAAATCCAGGTGAGCACATAACCTTATAGTGGGGAGCCACTCGTGGAGCGGTGGGGCCTGTCTGTCCAAGAACTGGAGCACTAGGCTCTAGAAGGGAGTATTCCCAGTTTGGGGCCACTGCACAGCAAACCCCTGGAGCTCCCTCTGCCATTCGGAGTGTGTACGCTGCACCTTAACACTTAGAAGCCAAGAAAGCCAGTAAGACCCCTCAGTTTCCGCAGACATGACTGCCCCTAGCACTTCTTCCTAACAGGCGACGAAAGGACACTTGCCGTCCTCCCTTGAGAATGAAGACAGGAATTTTGGGGCCACCTCCTGCCTCAACAAGTTGTCAGTAGAGAGTCTGGAAAATGGAACTATCTTTCTCTAAATCTCCCTGGAGCTCCGGCGTGGTTACCAGCACCCACAAGGCGTGTTCTATCTTAAAAGAATGAACGCAGACTGAAAGCCCAGGTTAGAGGAGGAAAGTGCTGTAAACGGGGGCACCCAGCCGCCGACCGATGCTCGTATCCTGGAAGGAGTTTCCATTAAGACGTGGTATTTGTTCAGGCGCGAAGCCCCAGCTGCTTAATAGGTTCCAGAAGGCCTTGCAGGAATCATGTTCTCTCACCCCCCAGCCTTCCGGGGAGGTCGGGGAGACTCGAGCCCCCTTGCAGAGACCGGGGGCTCCGCGCCGGCTGCCCCTCCGCCCCGCGGGCAGGTAAGGGGGCAGCGGCCCGGCTACACGACGGCCCAGCTGCAGAGACGGGCTGCGCCCTGGGACATGGACCCGCCCCCGCCTCCCCGCCCCAACCCAGGCTGGGCGGGCCGCGCACAATAAGCCGCCGCGGGAGCCGGGGGCGGGGGGGACTATTGTGCCGGCCGAGGGCAGGGGGCGGGGCGGAGGCCGTGGACGCGGGCGGAGGGGGCGCCCCGGGGGGTGGGGACGGCGGAGCGGGGGCGCCCGGCGAGGGGCGGCGGCCCGAGCTGGGATGCGGGCGCCCGGGGGGAGGGGCGGGCCGGCTGTTGGCGGGCGGTTGGACGGCCGGGGCTACCTTTGGCGAGCGCGACGGTGGAGTTGTCGGTGTCGATGGTGTAGAGGATGCCCTCGTAGCGGATCTGCGCCTTGGAGATGAGGCTGATCTTGCTGCCCAGGTACGGGGTGCCCGAGGAGCCGCTCATGGCGGCGGCCGCCCGGCCGGGGCTGCCCCTCGCTGCCGCGCGACGCCCCGCCGCCCCGCCCGCTCCTGCGCTCAGTGTCGCCTCGCCACCGCCCCAGGGGCCTGCACAGCGAGCAGCGGGCGAGCAGGGGCGCGCGGCCGGGGTCTATGAGGAGAGCGCGGGGGAGGAGGGGCGGCCGCAACCACATCCGGGACCTCGCCCCGCCCCGCCCCCCCCCCCTTCCCCACGCTCGCTTGCTGCCCATTGGCTCGCCGCGCGGGCCCTCCTTTAAAATATGGCCGCGCCGCTGGCCCGGGGGCGGTCCTTGCCCCGCGCCTGCGCAACGAGCCCCCTCGGCCCGGACGGGCTTTCCCCGGCGGTCCTCGCCGCCCCTCCCGTCAGCCCGCTCCCAGCGGGCCCCACGCGGGTGGGAGCACGAGACCGGGGAGGGCGGGCCCGGCGAGGGGTGGGCATCGGGCAGGCGGAGCGCGTGCGCCGGCCCCGCCCAGCCGAGCCCCGCAGCCTCAGTTTCCCGTCTGCAGAAGAGTGCTTGGCCGGCTGTCCCTGTCCTGGGCCCGAGGCCGCGGGGCCGGGAGCCGCCCCGGGCCGAGGAGCGCCTGCTCGCGGGGTGAGGGCGCGGGGCGCGCGGGTGGGCTGCCCGCCCTCTGGCGTGGGTTGCAGTAGTAGTTGCGAGTAAGGAGCGCTTCCTCCGCGTCAGCCACTGAATACGACGCGCCCCCCTCCTTTAATCCTGCCCGTCCCGCAGGCCTGTGGGGTCGTTCCGCGTCCCCTGAAACAGATGCCCGGCGGCCCCCGGGCCTCAGAGCCCCGCCCGGCCGCCTGCCCGCTGCCCCGGCCCCCGCGCGGAGGCCCAGCTGACCTCCGCGTGCTCAGACCCGCGCTGCGTGCGGCGCGCTCCGCTCGGGCAGGGCTGGCGAGCAGGCACGCGCCTGCCCTTTGTCTCCCTCGCCCTCTTGACCGGGCATCTCAGGTCAGGGACCAAGATTGGCTGGGTCCTAGAAAAAACTTGGTGGGTCTTGTACAACATTTTATAAAAATGAAACAGATGAAATATCTGAGGGCTTTCCACGTATTTACCCTGTGAAACATTTTACCTACCGAAGGGTATATTTAAGGCTCTGCGTGTGTGTATATATGTATTTTTTTTTAATCGGGTATGTGGTCAAGACGTAAAATGTGTTTCTTAACTGTGAATGCCAGACAAAAAAGTGAAAGCCACTGCAGAGAGAACTTACCCACCATGCAAAACAGGCGTTCTGGTTACTGCCGGTCCTGCAGAGGAGGACGAGCCTGTGCATTGGCAGGCCAGTTGCAGGCTGGGCAGACTCCTGCCCTTAGTGAAACCCCGGCTTCCACCAGCACCCAGCAACATCCAGTAAGAGAACAATACTGGGTTTGAGAAAAAGGAGCAGGAAAGCAGCAGAAAAGATGGGAAGGTCTTTCAAGTCTGTCTGCCAAGGTTTATCTGTACCGTGCAGGACTGCTCTTCGGCTCCTGGAGAATGGTGCTGGGGAGAGCAGGACAGCACAGCCTTTGAATTAGCCCAACACCGCCGAAAGGCACTCCAGGAACAAGGACATTCTGCCCCTAGAAGTGACATGGGCTGTCCCTTAGCGCAGCACAACCTTCCCCAGGGGGCGCAACTGTCTCCAGTCGGTGCCGCCCCGTGTTTCCCTGGCACCTCAGTAATCATCTGACCTGCTGGTCCCCCAGTGAAGCCGAGGCCCTCTTCCCCCACTTTCCATGTGACTTTCCCAAACCTGGTTTCTGAGCTACCAGACTGTGTGCGTGCTGGAGGCAGGTAGCGGAGGGAGGAAGGACGCACTCTTCACTAGTAGAAGCTGGTTCTAGACAAAGGGAGCCGGATCCCAGGGTGGGTTGCAGTTCCCAGAGACCTCCCCAAGCCCCCAGGCTCCTGGGTGTGCAGCTAGGTGGCTCCTTGCAGACATTAGCCTTGGTGCCAGTGCCCAGGAAGGGCAAAGGCTAAAAATATATGCAGTGCACAGGTCCAGGAGCAATTGCCCTGCTATTTGTTCCTTGGAGTCCTGCCTAAAGTGGAGGGCACTCGTGCAAGCTCTGTGGTGGGATGGAGACCTGACCCAGGAGCCAGCTGGTGGTGTTTTTCAGGTGGGGCACGCCCACGCAGCACATCCACCCTAAACAGCCCTTCACAGTGCCCACCCACTCAGTAGTCACCAAGCCTTATGCTGACCTGAGGGATGTAGAGGTGAGCTGAGAAGCTGGGAAACCTGGTGTCTTGCCAGTGTGTTTCAGCCCTGGGCAAGTTCACTGTGGATTCAATGTAACCAAAGAAATGACAGAACGTTCTTGGGGTGAAAGGGTTATACCCAACTTTATTTCCATGGTGTCAGGTCAATCACTAGAATCCTGTCCACTCAGAGCAAGTCTGCATACAGCAAGCTGGTCTTTGCCTCTGGGCCTCTCTACCTGCCGCAGCCATCTTAGTCTCTGTGCCCAGTTCTACCACCACTCCAGCCTCTTTGCTCTCCTGCAGCCGTGCCACCGTGTCTCCCAAAGTATTGGGCGGAGCTCTTTATATAGAGTCAATAATGATGTATTACCCACATGTGTGCAGTGAGCTAGCCAACCAGGGCCAGGTGAGAATCCTGACCACAGGAACCTTCACTTTAATCCACACCTGGGCAGCTCGAATTTACTGCCTGTTTTCCTATTTGCCAGATGGAGATTATAGCTGCCCTGCATATCTCACTAGTGGTGTTGAGCCCGGAAGAAAATGGTGGTGAAGGGCTTTAGATGGGCCAGGGCCCACGTATGTGCAGAGGACCACAGGCAGCTGACGCTTACTGAGCACCTACAGTGTGTGTAGATGTCTTGCCAATGGGTTTCAGCCCCGGGCAAGTTCGCTATGAATTCAGTGTGACCAAAGAAACTGACAGCAAAATGTTCTTGGGGTGAAAGGGTTATACCCAAGTTTTTTTCCAGGTGGCAGGTCAGTCACTAGAATCCCGTTCACTCAGAGCGAGTCTGGAGGCAGCAAGCCTGTCTCTGCCTCTGGGCCCCTCTGTCTGCACAGTCCTGCACAACCGTCCTCTGGGCCTCTGTCCTTGCCGCTGCCACCACTCCAGCCTCTGCTCTCCTGCAACCTTGCAGCCCTGCCACCGTGTTGAGCCCAGAGTGCTGGGCAGAGCTCTTTATATATAGAGTCAACAGCCATGTATTGCCCACAGGTGTGCAGTAAGCTGGTCAACCACGGCCTGGTGAGAATCCTGGCCACAGGAACTCTCATTTTATCCACAGTAGAGGACAGGTCCCTAACAAGGGTGGGTGTGGACATGTAGACATGGGGTCCTGCCCTGGGCCCCAGCACCCATCAAGCTGGGGTCCTAAAGCCAGTGTCCTGCAGCAGATGAGGCACATCGCCACAGAATGCTGTTGTGTGGTTCTAACTTGCACCTGAGAAAGAATGATGGGCACCACCGTTGGTTTCCCAGGCATCATCCTGATTAGCAGGAGCAAAACAGAACAGGTGAGCCGATTCAGAGATGTTAATACTAGCAAGGTGGTCTGCAGATAAAGAAAAACCTGCCAGAGGTGTGAAGTGTAGGAACATGTTGGTGAGGTGAAGTCTCACCTGTCCCCTTTCTGCCCCACCTGGCACATGGGAGGGGCAGACAGCCACTCCTTTGGGAGAGCCTTTGCCTACAGATGGCAAGTAGCCTGGAGGGAGCTGAAGGGTTGCAGGGGACTGGGTCAGAGCTGGCTTTAAAGGCCCACTAGCAGGTCTGAGCAGGGACAGGAGCTGAGGGGCCCAGGAGGGCATGTTTGATGCGGTGCCTGCTCATGCCCAGGGAGGAAAGACGGGAGGGCGCAGCCGATGTGCACGGTTGGAAGACATTTCCCCCTGCCCAGGGCCCTTGGGCTGCCTCTCCTGAGGCTCCCCTCCTCTTTTAACCCCTTCCTCCCTTTTCCATCTCTACCGCCACCACGCCCACCCCTGCAGCTAAGCCTTGTGCATGAAGGAAGGTGACCGGTGGGAAGAGAAATAAGTTAGGATATAGACCCATCTAGCAGCTCGGCCCTCCTTTCCAGGTCCAGCTGGTGGGAAAACTGAGCAGAATTGGTGAGAGTCTGGCAGACCCAGACATGAAACCCCCAAGTGTCATGTCCTAGAAGCCTGGCCCTGAGCGCTCATCAGAAATGATGGGCAGCACTCAGAGATCCTGGGGGCAGAAAGTGGGCCACCAGGACTGGCCGCTGGGCTCCTCCTTCCCCGACACAAGCAAGGGCCTTCAGGGTTCTGGGACAGCTTATAGGGGACACATTCCCAGGACCCTTAGCTTCCCACCCAACTGCCCCCCACCCAGGGCCAGTCTGGTCCTGCAGAACAGGTTGACGTCTGGGCCCCCGGGCCTCCCTGACTTCTCTGACCTCAGCTTACTATTCCAAAAACAGAGATGAGATCCCCCATGACATGACGTGTGACAACGGAAGGTGCAGGCGGGCACCACGAGAACCCATGTCCCACCCTGGGTCATCAGTCTCGAGAGTGACACGTGCAGGGCACTCGTGGTGGGGTGGTAGGGAAGGGAGCAAGGGACCGAGGGCAGCTCAGGGCACGGGGAGGGTTGAGGGGGCTGCAGGTCCCCTGCCCTATGATCACCAACTGGGCCTCCTTCCCCACCTCTCCCCTCTGCCTGGGGCTCCCTCACAGCCTCATTCAGGCAGAGGGGCTATAGGAGGGGGCAGCTTCACAGGCAGGTGCCTCTGATATGGCTCCCCCACCCCAACCGCCTCAGGATTCGCAGGGACCAGGTAAATCGAATGGCCAAGCAAACTGCCTAGAGGTGGGCCAAGGGCGCCTCGCCTGTCCTCCACCATCTCTCTGTGCCTCCCTCCCACACAGCACGGCACTACTGGCAGGGCCACCTGGCTTCTGGCACAGGATGCCACCAGGGATAGTGATAGTGGAGGCCAGCAGCTCAGGGTGCATCCAACCTGCCTGCCGACCTTAAGAGCTCCCCCAGCCCTGCCTTGGGGAACAGCACAGTGGATGCACCACTGTATTTTCATGGGGCTCAGCTGTCTGGGAGCCATGAGCTAGGGAGCCCTGGGCAGGGAGGGCAAAAGGCCAGGGTGAAGAAATGGGATGTGAGAAGTGGGGAGGGGGAACGTAGGGACCGTGTATTCCCCGGCACACCTACCTATGCCCCCGAGGTGGTTTTTTTTTCTCAATTAAAGGCAGTCTGATGACGCAGTGGTGGTGCACATGTGTTCACCAGTAGACATACACTGGCACGTTTTCACCACTCAACCAGAAGCCCCCCGCCCACTGGATGGAGGAGGTCGGATTGCTGTGGCAGTGTGTGCCTGCATGGGAGATTCTGTTGCGCCTTGCACGAGCAGACCTTGCTGCACAGACAGGGTGACGAGAGAAATGACCTGAAGAACCAGGAGCGTGATGCCCTGCCCAGTCACAGGCAGGCTGCGAGCTGCCTAGATGGTGGTTCCCTGGGGCCCAAGGGCTGCAGGGCCAGCCATAGGCACTGTTTCCACAGGTGCATTCCATTTGTGAGAATTCATCTAGCCTGCCACTCACGGCCTGACCACTTTAGTGCATGTGTATGTTACACTTGGAAAGAAAATTAACACCAACGGTGTTGTTTGGGGCCCATTCATCATGCCTTGTGCAGCCCCGGTGTCTGCCCAGCCGTGCGTCCTCCTCCCTGGCACCTCCCTGTCCTGGGAGGTGTGAGGCAGCACCTTCAGAGCTTAGGAAACCAGTCTAGGCTGGGTGCCTGGCTAGGGCCACACGGCCGGCAAGCAGCAGGGCGGGGATGCTGTGGATAAAGGGAAGGTTCCTGTGGCCAGGATTCTCACCTGGCCCTGGTCAGCTAGCTCACTGCACATGTGTGGGCAATGCGTCATTACTGACTCTATAGAAAGACCCCTGCCCAGTGCTCTGTGCAGCACGGTGGCACGGCTGCTGGAGAGCAGAGCAGAGAACAGAGGCCCAGAGGCAGAGACCGGCTTGCTGCCTCCAGACTCGCTCTGAGTGAACGGGATTCTAGTGACTGACCTGCCACCTGGAAAAAAACTTGAGTATAACCCTTTCACCCCAAGAACGTTTTGCTGTCAGTTTCTTTGGTCACATTGAATCCACAGTGAACTTGCCCGGGGCTGAAGCCCACTGGCAAGACAGGTGCCCATCCAGGCCTTGGACTGCTGACCTGGACACCTTGCCTCACAGCACTCAACCCCGGAGGCCAGAAAACAGATGCAGTTTCTGTGCTCCACGCGCCCAGCTGCTGGCCGGCACTGCTGGAACAGCTACTTTCTCATATTTTATGCACTCTCTCCCAGGCAAAAGGTTCAGGATGTGTGGGGGTAGGCGGTGGTTTGCCATGTGACCAAGGAGCCTACTGGGGGAGCATCCTCGAATGTCGACTCAAAGTCAGCTTGAGGCTGGGTACTTGTCTTTGCACCTCCCTGTGGGACAGGAGCACCAGTGGCACAGAACCACAGCCCCAAGAATGACTCATGAATAGAGAAGCAGTAACAGAGGCCGGGAGAGACAGTCTAGGCCTCTCAAAGCCTGTACTCACCTGACAGCGCTCTACAAGCCAACCTGAGGGCCCCTCATCAGTGTACTGAGACATTCACGCTGCCCAGTGGAAGGCTGGAGTGTGCAGATGAAAAGCATTCTGCCAGAAACAACAAATGCTGGTGAGGGTGTGGAGAAATAGGAGCCCTCCTACACTGTTGGTGGGAATGCAAATTGGTGCAACAGCTGTGGAAAGCAGTATGGAGGTTCCTCAAAAAACTAAAAATAGAAATACCATTTGACCCAGTAATTCCACTCCTAGGGATTTACCCAAAGAAAACAAAAACCCCTACGTTTATAGCTGCACTGTTTGCAGTAGCCAAGATATGGAAGCAACCTAAGTGTCCATCAATAGATGAATGGATAAGGAAGATGTGGTACATATACACAATGGAATATTATTCAGCCATAAAAAGAAAAGAAATGTGCCATTTGCAACAACATGGATGGATCTAGAGGGTATTATGCTCAGTGAAATAAGCCAGGCAGGAAGACAAATACCATATGATTTCACTTATTCATAGAATATAAAAACAAAGCAAAACAGAAGGAACAAAACAGCATTAGACTCATAGACACTGCGAAGTGACTGGTGGTTATCAAGGGGTAGGGGTTGGACCGGGGGAGGGGGATAAAGGGGCACAATTTGCAACCACAATATAAGCCGATGACGGGTGTCGCAGGAAGTATGAAGAAGGAGTCAGGACGTGGAGACGTTCAGCGACAAGCAGTTTATTAGTGCTGCTCCGGCTCAGCGGAGTCATATCCAAGGGCTGAGCCCCGAGCGCAGTGGGGCGCAGTGGGGCTATGCCTGTCATACAGTCACTACAAGGGTAAGGAGAGTCGGCCCCCCGCAATGTTGCAGTGGGAGCTGTTAGCGAGCCACAGGTTCAGCCAGAATGCTAGTTACGTTTTACCTCATCTCAGTAAAGGTTACCGGATACCCTGTTGCAAACGAATGGGCCTACAAGGCTGTCATCCACAAGCTGTTCCGTATCACTGGGTCCCGGTGGGGCAGTACATTGTTACATTGCTTCGAACTCAAGCATCCTGGTATTCCTCTATGCTCTTAAAGCCTTAAAGAAGCATTGCCCCTTTTCTAGGCTTGTATTCCTACCACAGGGGGACTGTTGAACCACTGTGATGTACATTTGAAACCAACATAAGATTGTATATTAACGATACTTTAATAAAAAGATAATAACTAAAATATAAATAGTAAAAAAAAAAAAAAAAAGGCAATCTGCCAGACACGTGGGTGTTTTTAGTCATGTTAAGGTCCAGCTTGTTAATACCATAAACCTTCCCTGCCGCCCTGATCACAAAAGCTGGATTAACTTGCGGGTGGCAAGAAATGATGTGTATCGGAGCCTGCGGGCACCCACACAGGCACACAGGGGCGCTGGGCAGTGCGTGGGTGGGGCTGAGAAGGGCTGCTCTGGGAAGTGCAGGGCTGTGCCCAGCCTTCCCAGGAGGCACCAGCTACTGGATGGGCAGGACGGTGCCTGAAACATGGCCTTAGGCTGGTCTGGTTCACAGAGGCCACTGCAGACATGCGGAAGTACATGCCTCTTTCCCAAGCACTGGAGAGTGGAGCCACATTGGAGTCTTGCTGGCTTTGGGGCAGACATGCATCCTGGAACCTCAAGGTGAGCACCCTGAGCTCTTTCCATAATGGCCTGGACTAGAATTGATGCCTTATTCATTCATTTAGAAAAAAACTTCATTGAGGCATCAGTAACATCCCTAATTCCAGAACATTTTCATTGCCCCAGAAAACCTGTGCCCATTTGCACTGTCCACCCCCTTCTCCACTCAAACCTCAGCAACCACTGTGGGCCTGCCTGTCCTGGATATGTCACTGCAGTGGACTCCTGCACCACGTGGGCTTTCGTGACCGGCTTCTTCACCTAGCAGATATTTATACATATTTTCAAGGGTCCTCCACACTGCAGTTTGTTGGCACTGCGTCTTCTGTGGCTGAACGGTAGCTGGTGTGGATGTCGTGTGTTCATTAGTTGATGGGCATTTGGGTTGTTTCCCCTTTTCAGCTGCTGTGAATACTGCTGTTATAAACATCTCTGTGCGAGTTTCTGTGTGTATGTGTGTATTTTTCCCCAGGCATATACCTGGGAGTTGAATTGCCTGGCCATGTGGAGATTCTGTTTAATGTCATGAGACACTGCCAGACCATCTACAAAGTGGATGCATCACTGTATGTCCCCACAGCAACACGTGACATGATCCTGGTCCTGGCTTGACATCTAGGGACATGGTGTTTGTGTCTTGGCGATGCTTTTCCTCCCCCAGGATGAGGGTCATTTCCCTGCTCAGAGGAGCACCTCAGCACTGCCTGTCCCCTCTCCCTGTCGGCAGTTCCCCGAGGGGCATGTTTCATTCTCAGTTGAGCAGGGCAGATGGTGGTTTCTTATGTGATAGGCATTGGGGGAGGACCGGAGACCCCCGTCCCACCCGGAGAAAAACTGCACTGGGGCTGCTGCGCATGCAGCCCACCTTTACCGTAGCTGGTCATGTGATACAGGCATGCCATCCAGGAACCTCAGATCTTACAACTCCAAGTCTTCAGGCCTTTTTACTGCCCCTGCATTATAATTTCTGAGTGGAAAACGTCTCGCAGTGAGCAAAGAAAAAATTACAGCTGAAATTCGTAATTGTTGAATGAGTGCTGGGCATTGTGCTAAGCAGTTTACATGTCTGAGGTTCTCAGCAATGCCCCAAAGTGGGCTCTAGAATGATTCCATTTTAAAGACAGGAGACTGAGGCCAGGGGTAGCTACAGACCCATGCCCACAGTCCCTGCAGAGCCAGGGTGCAGACCCAGGCTGGGGAAGCCTTGGGCTCCCATGTGCTATGACCTGGCCTCCCCAGATATTCGTGAGTGAATAGAGCCCTTTTCTGGCTGTCCTGCCTGTCATCACAAAGCCCAAGTGAGAGGGTCCTACCCAGATGCCCATGTGAGTGGGAGGTGCAGATGGTTCAGGGGTAGCACCCATGGGGGGAAGTGGAGGAAATTAAGTGGGACTAGGAGCTATTGGGCACCACGCAGACCTAAGTCCCTGCCCATGCTGAGGGAGCCCCAGAGGGAACAGTGTCCATAGGGCACATCCACGCTGGGCATACACAGCCAGGCCCCAGCACCTGTGGGCCGCTCAGTCGCTGGCCGGAGCCCCCCAAGAAGAGTGCTACCTCCGGCAGCGTGGAGCAGACCCTAGGCTCCCCTGACAGCAGGTGGGCCACTCCTCCCCTCTCACCGTCAGCCCGGGAGTCCGCCTGGAAGGGAGACCTGTGGTCACAGTCCACCCGTGGCTGCAGCCCCTCTCCCCGGACATGGGGCTCCTCCAGGGACCCCTCCTCACTTCCTTGTGGGAGACTGGCAGGATGGGGTGGGTGGATGAGCCAGCCCCCGCTGCCACCTCTGCAGGTCTGGGGGGTCTGAGCCCTGGGCCTGCTCCCGCTCAGGCTGGGTAGCTGCACTGTCCATCTGCAGTAACCATCACACAGGGGGCACCATGGGACCAGGAGGGTCCTGAGCCCCTCAGAATCCAGTACCACAGGTACCCCTCCCCCCATCTTGGCAGTATGTGGCGGCCGAGCCTTGTAGCTCCTCTGGGGGTTCAGCATTGAGCCCCTCTCCCCAGCCATTCTGTGACTTAACTCTGGATGCTGGCCTGGAGAAGATGTAGGGACAACTCTGCAGAGAGGCACCTCTTGTCTTGTCAGGGGAGAATTCCGCACTGCCTCCCGCGGGGCTCAGGCAGGCTGTCCTGCAGGCTCACATGGCCCAGGGCGTCTGAGGACCCCCGGGTCCCCGCTCTCTGGGGGGCCCCCGGGCTCCCGCTGGGCCCTGACGTCGGTGTGACGCGTCTTGGCTGCGTGCCCAGCCGTCTCTGGGGCTCGTGGGCAGCTCAGCGCTGAGGCTCGCACACCTGGGCTGGGCTTGCATTTGGTCTGCTCTCCCCTCGACATGAGCGCTTCTCTGGAGGAGCAGCCGAGACTTCATTTCCAGTCGTTTGCTAATTGTCCTGAGCTGTCATTTTCTGTCTACATCAGTGAGCCCAGTTCACAGCTTCCATGTGCAAACGTGAGAGTCTTTGAGTCCCGGCACCGGGCCGGCCGCTGGCCCTGCAGCCCCGCACGCAGCCTCCTGCGCCGGCTCCTTCTCCCTGTCCTCCTTGCTGAAGTCACTGACTGCTTCTGACAGATTCAGTGGCGCCCTAGGATTTTCTGTGCACAAGACCACGTCATCTGCAGGGCAGCGTTCCTTCCTTCCCAATCGATGTCTTCTGCTTCATTTTCCCACCTGCCTGCCCACCCCTCTCTTTACAGATGGGGCTCAGAGAAGAAAAGTGACTTGCTAGCTTGCAGAGTTGGGGTGCAGTTGAAACTGAAGGCCTGCCGAGTGGAACCCGGAGCTGCCCCTGGCCCTTCCCACTTCACTGACCTGTGGCCTCTCACTGCCACGCCTCTCCCTAGGGTCCTGCAGGAAACTCCTGGTGTGGCCATGGGGATGGGACAGCCCCAGGAAAGCCTGTAGGGACCCCCTTTCCTGCAGGGGGACCCCTTGGAGCCTTCCCAACCTCAGTGGCTTCCTACAGGGGGAAGTCAGCCCCCCCTCGTCAGCACATGGCAGGTCAGCCCCTAGCGACTGATGGCAAAATCAGAGCCTCCTCAGATAGCAGTCTGCCAGGTGTAGCTCTTGGGGTGCCGGCTGTTTCTGTGCCTGAGCCATGCACTTGTGTCCTAGAAGCCAAGCCAGGGTCAGAAGCTGCCTGGCTCAGCCTGAGCGGGCAGAAACCAGGGCGCATGTGACAGCCGGATGCACACCCCCCTTCAGGGTCGCTGATGGCAGTAGAGGCCAGCCCAGCACCTCTCTGCCTTCCCAGTAAACTCTTCCCTGGGGTCCCTCTGACTCCTCACCCTCTCTCAGAACATTCTGCCCTCTTAGTCCAGGGCAGAAACCCCACTGGCCCCCGAGGAGGTGCCCGGTCAGCAGGATTGAAGTGCATGGTGGTGGGGAGGGTGTAGGGGGGTCAGGAGAGCCCGGGAGTGCGTCTCCCCATGTGCAGCCTGAGCCCCCTTCCTGCACTGAAGCAGTGCCCTTCACCGCACAGGCTTCAGAGGCAGCACACACCCGTCAGCATCAGACTCTACCAGCTGGGGTGCGTGGTGGCACCGTGAGCGTGGGGGCCTCCGGCTCCTCTTCTGCAGCCCTTGCTTCTGCCAGTGATGCCTGCCTGTGGGTGCCAATGCTGTGGCTGCCACCGTGATCCTGTGCCCTGGCGCTGTGAGCTCCTTTCCAGAAATCTGGGTGACGGGGCACAGCCCAGGCCCAGTCTCCAAGGCAGTTTGTCTCCAGTGGGCTGGCTGAGGGCAGATGAGGAAGCCAAGGTGACAGAGGCCACCGTGTGTCCTGCCTGGGGCAGCCCAGGGCCCACAGAGTGACCTGAGCCGCTGCCGCAGCCCCAAGCCTGGCTCCAGGGGGTCAACTCTGTGGCTCTGTGTGGGATGCCCGGTCAGTCAGGGGGGCACTTTCCTGGTGGAGAAGCCCCTTTGACCTCCTGGGCCTGGGCCAGGGGACCCTCCTCCAGGAGCCCAGACAGGAGCCTCTGGCCGTTCTCCACCCCGCCCACTGCCACCTGGGTCACGCCTCCCCGCCAGCCTTCCAGGTCTTCCTGTTCAGTGGGGGTCAGCATGATCTCACTCTCCTGCCCCAAACTGGGGACCCTCGTCTTCCTATGGAGATGACTCTCTGCCTGTCTTATGTCTCCCTCCTTCCTCTTACACCTCATTGCCCCTCACTTCCTTATCCCCCCACACACCACCCCTCAGCCGCTCCCCACTGCTTCTCGGCTGTATTTGTCACCCAACCCCCACCAACCTCTTTCACTCTGCAGGTCTCAGCTCAAATATCACCCCATCAGAGGACCTTCTTTGCCCCATCCCTCACTAGGCTGGTTGTCCTTGGTGTCTGCCCAGGGCTTATGGCCACTACTCCCTCTGGGGGTGCCTGTATCTGTCCTCCCCTTCCCCTGCCCCCAAAAGCTGACTAAGGAAGGCAGAGGGCCAGAAGGTCCTGCTCCTATTTGATGTTTGGTTCAGCAGGTATTTGCTGAGCAGTTACTCTGTGCCAGGCCCTGATGTGGGCTGGGAGGGGAAACCAGGCTGGGGCTGCGCTCCTGACGTATGGAGTATCCAGGGGAGAGAGGGGAGGAGAGGGGAGCCACATGGCACCCAAGTATTTGATGACACTCTGCAAGAGCAGACAGCAGAGGTAGCAAGGAGAGTGTGGGAGGCCAGAGGCTGATGGTGGCAGAGATGAAGGTCACATGTGCCAACACGCAGGCATCTGGTTACCAGGAGTAAGATCACCTGAAGGGAAGATGCAGCCGCCAAGGAGAGGGGAGATGCCGGGAGGGCATCCCGCTGCATGTGGGAGGGAGAGGCCTTCCTGAGGAAGTAACAGGAGTCTTAGGGCTTTTCTGACTTCTTCTCTGGAGACACTGGACCTTGGAAACCAGGCACCTGCTGTGACCAGGCCCAACCAGCCCAAGAAAGAGCAGGGGAGAGGCGCTGAGGCCTCCCAGCCAACAGCCAGCACCAGCCGCCAGGCATGAGTGACCGAGCCTTTGGGTGACTCTGGTCCCAGCTTTTCATGTCTTCTAGCTGAAGCCCCAGACACGGTGGAGCAGAGACAAACTGCTCACCATGCTCTGTGAGTTCCTGATTTAGAACTCAAGACCCTAAAAAACCACTGTGACTTGGGATAATTTATTATGCAGCTATGTGAGGGGCTTGGCAGTTACCTGTGTGTACAGATGACCCTGCACGCCGAGGAATCCTGGGTAGGGTGCAGCAGGCAATCTTTGAGAGGAGGAATCTCATCCCCCTGCCGTGGCCTGTGTGGTCTCCTGGCCTCGGGAGTGTGCAATGGCTTTGCCTCCCAGAACTGAGGGAGGCCCTGGGTCCACCTTAGCTCAGCTCCCACAGGCCAGCTGCAGATGCAAACGCCCCCAGTACACATATACCAACCAGAAGGGCCACTCCCTATCCTCTCCCACTTGGGGCCTTTGCTCAGACCATGGTGCAGCCTGGAAAGCCCCTGCTCTCTCCCTGGCTGATCCTGCCTTCCCTTCCGGGTTGATCCCTTTTTCTCATCTCCCCACCTGTTCCAGGAAGCCCTCCCTGACGGGAGTCCACAGTTACTTGTGTTCCTGAGAGACTGAGAGAACCCACTGGATGAGGAAAGTGATATCTTTCCTCCTCACAGGCACTGCATGACTTCACTGTGTTTACTCTGTCTTTGGTTTTGTTCCAAATTGGTTTGGCTCGGTTAGGTTGCAAAAAAACAGCATCTGAGTGTGTGACTGCATCGCTGCCCAGTTGCTGACTGCGTTTCCCGCCCTCTTCCTCCCCAAATCCCCATGGTGGAGGGGAGAAGAAAGGGCCTGGGTCCTACCCACAGCTGTCCTGATTAGAGACGGGCAGGGGGTGGGGGTGGGATTAGGACAGCATGTTTCCGGGGAAGGGGGCAGCTGTCGCCCCTGACTGTTTTTTTTTTTAATTAAAAATAAATTTTTATTTTACAGACAAATATATAGAGAATCAGAAAAGTTAAGTGTCTTGTCAAGAAGACATGGCTTTAAATGCCCTAGGCAATGCCAGGTCCAGAGCTGCCAGACTCACTGCTTCTGAAGGGGAGATAAAAAATCTGGATTCCATGAAAAATCCCCTGGGTGTACTTTTTGGCAACTCATACGACTGTCCCTGGGTTCTTCCTGGGGCGGGGTCGGCAGGGCGCCGTCTCCCTTCACCACGGCCCCCAGGTCATGGCTCTTGGGTCAGATGTGCATGGCTCTTCTCTTTCTTCCCTGCCGGTGGGCATTCAGGGGACATTTCTTCATGTTTCTAGAAGACTCTCCACCCTCTGGCCCCTACTTCTGCTTCGTGGTCGGAGGGGTGTAGGTTGGCAGGTCCTCTTCAGAAGGAGGTGTGCTGAGGCCTCCCTACACTGCAGACAAATGCAGACATAAGGGGCGACTTCCAGCTCAACCTAATGCAGCGAGCACATGCACCCCTGCCCCTCCTGGGGCCCACGGAAGGACTGAAACGGAACACTGAGCTGGAAGACAGGTGGCTGGGTGGCACTGACAGCCAGGCAGGAGAAGCCAGAGAGGCTCCAAAACTCAGGGGCCAGGCAGCTGTAAAAGCCGCGGCAGAGCGTGGAGAGCAGGGTGCAGGGCCGGGCCTTCGAAGGAGCATGTCGGTCCCAGGTGCACTCCAGGAGCGCGCTTGTCCCAACACCGGCAGAAGCCTGGAGGTCCCAGGTCTGCTCTAGGGGGTCAGGGCCAGGGACCCTGGGTTTGGGGGCCCAGGTGCAGCCAAGAGGTGGGCAGGGAGATGAATTCCCGGGCACATCCTGAAAGGGGGCCTTGGCCCTGACCCTGGTCACTCCCCCACGAGGGAGACCTGAGGGTTCTGCAGAATTGGCTGGCCCCCCAAGACCTCCAGCCGAGTGCCCAGACACCGCGGCTTCACCTTACAGGCCCCACCCTCCCTGCCCACCCACACGGCTTCATGTCGGGATTTTTGTGCCCCTCACAAGGAGCAGTAGGCCTCTGGGACCAGCAGCCCCTTGAGGTAAGAGAGTGGAGCAGGACCGATAGGTTCTATAGCAGCCAGAGGAGAGGAGCCTGGGGCAGACAGAAACAACACGAAGATCAGAGGGTAATATAAAAGCGAAAAAGCCCTCGTAGGGATGACACGGTGTCACACCCACGACCTGAGAACAGGATGCTGTATGACAGGAATAGGCAGAGACTGAAAATGAGCTCTTTTTTATAAAAAAAAAACAACAATAAATCAAAGATAAACTCCCCATAAAGTAGAAAAAAACAAAATAAAAAAAGGAGAGAAAATGTAAAGTCAGACCACTAGCGCAGGCACTCTAACATGCAATTAATGAGGTCCAGAAAGAGAAAATGGCAGGGAGAGCAAATAATGACCAAACAGTTTACCAGGAAATGCCCTAAAGCGGCAGGACGTGAGGCTCCAGGGGGAAGGAAGACCCGACTGGGCTGGGCCTGGTGAAGTTTCCAGAACTGGGGACATGAAGCTGACCCTTAAGGCTTCCCAAGAGCAGGCCGGGCATCACGTGAACGGCCAGGGGCCTGGCTGGCACGCACCGCGGCACAGGCCTCGCCGTTCTCAGGAGGCCGCTCTTCTTCCCAGATCTCAGTGGTGAACATCACGGGCGGGCTGTGTAGAGCCCTGTGCAGCCAGCCAGGGGCTCCAAGCACCTTTCTCAAGAAGCTGCCGGAGGGCCACAGAAGTGAGCAGGGGCAGGGAGCCCGATGCCCCCAGGCGGCAGGCCCTGGAGCCCAGCAGTCTGTGTGCTAGTGGACGGTGCTGGTGGCTGCGAGGGGCAGTATGAGGCCAGGGGAGGGCGGGCCACGCTGTCTAGACAGAAGCAGGTGGTGAGGACGCCTGTCCCAGCCGATGCCCGTACCCCCAGGACACGGAGTCACTGAGGGGGTCACGGAGTCACTGAGTGATCCCCTGACGGCTGATTGATGAAAGCCCGGTCACTGGTGCACTGACCCTGTGGATGCCCTCTGTGTACCTCCCCGTGGGCCCCCCACTAGATGCTGGGGAGGAGCCAGGCAGCTCCCAGACCCTGAGGTTGCTGTGCTGATATGGGGGGTAGATGAGCTGAACACTGGGGTGGCAGCCAGGAGGGGGCCCAGCACAGGGACAGGTGAGAACCCACACCACAGTCAGGGATGGTCCAGTAGCGTCCTTGTTGATGGGACGCTGTCATTCCCCTGACGGGAGGGCTGAGGAGTGGGCACCCAGCCTGTCACTTGTGGGGTGTGGAGCTGGGGCCCAGCAAGGTGCACACTCAGCCTTGGAAGCTCCCACTCTGCACACCAAGGGGACTGTGTGCCCAGAGGCACCTTGTCCTTGGCCCACCATGCTTGACTAGGTCTGCTCCCATGACACTGCCTCCAGGAAGCCCTCCTGGCCCCCTTTCCAAAATGGCACTGCTGTAACCCTGCTGATTGTCCTCGTACTGCTCCAGCACAAGCTGCCCAACCTATGGGCTTGTTTCCTGGCACCCTCCCCTGCTGGAATGTGTCTGCAGAGCCCAGCAGAGGCCTGGGCCACAGTGGCACCCAGCAGGCATCTGCTGAAAGCATCAGGGAGTGTGCCCCCCTTGTGGAGGGCGGGACCCACTGGGGAACTCTGCCCCACAGCCTGTTCCTGGACCCATCTCTCTTTGCCCCGCATCTGCCTGGGAAGAATAAGGGGCCACAGCGGAGGGGTTCGGCAGGGCCTGGCTCCTAAGGCCTGAGGGCGACTGAGGCAGGGGAAGGAGGCAGGTGTATGCACGTGAAGGTACATGGGAGTGCCAAGGAGAGTGGGTGTGAATGTCCTATTGACTGTTCCCCAGAGAAGCACGGAAGTGCCACCAAAAGCCTGGCGAGGAGTGTTCAGGGCATTGTCCTTACGAACAGCCCCTGCCTGGGGTCCCTGGTACCCACCCAGTGAAGAGTGGACACTGAGCTGCACACGGTCTCTGACGGACGCCGGCAGTGAGCATGATTCACCTGTGAGCTCGCAACAACCAGACGAGCCCTACCTACCGCTGAGCCTGACACAAAGGAGAACTTAGTTCCCCTGTAAGTCAAACCCAGTGTCACTGAATCTGACCCATAATTCCACTTGGGGGACATGCCCAAGAGAGATGACAACATCTGTCCACACAAAACCCAGTCCACGAATGTGCGGAATGGCACTATTCCAAAAATGGAAACAACCCAAATGTTCACCAGTGGATGAATGGATAAACACAAGGGGTCCATCCATGCGCTGGGATATTGCTCGGCCATGAAAAGGAATGAAGCACAGGCTTGCACACAACGTGGGTGCACCTCACCAACACACAGCAGAGTGACAGAAGCCAGATGCAGAGGGCAGCTGTCTGCTCCCATTTGCAGATGCCCAGAACTGGTGCCTCCCAGGGACAGAAGACAGACGAGTGCCTTCCAGCGACTTGCCGGACAGTCTCCTCTTGAATGATGGGAGGTTCTTTGGGTGATGAACGTTGCACAACATTCTGAATGTACCAAATGCCACTGAATTGTTCACTGTAATATGGTTAAAACAGTGAGTCCCACGCCTGGCCTCAGGAATCCATGATATTAGAAGTCGGGACAGCCGCCCTTGGGGAAGGTGGCCGGAGTCCCAAGGGCCTCTGGGCACGGGGCATGTTCTGCCCCTTGGCTCCACCCCACATGGCTCACCAGGGGGGCACATTTGTGACTGTGAAAATCCCAAGCCATGTACTTTCCAGTGGGTGTATTTTACTTCAAGATCAAGTTAAAAGATGGGTAATCATGCAATGCTTCTCTTTTATTAATCATGAAAGGATGTCACATACATTGAAGGAAATTTGGACATCACAGAGATAGCATGAAGGACAAGGCATCCATCCATGCTGGCCCCGAGGCCTGTCATCTCCTGGCCTCTGCCTCTTGTCTTCCCCTTGAGAGCCCGGGTCCAGGTCAGTGGCCAGCACTGAGGTCTGAAGCTGCTGAAAACCCGTACTCTACAGTTTCTGGCAGATAAACTCAACTTGGTCCTGGGGATCTGAGTCCAGAGCCCTAGGCGGGCGTCCCCTCGTGGTGTCCAGGACATCTGTGTCATGTTCCAGGCATATGCTTTGGTCCCTTCTCGTGTTCCCTCCAGAGGGCCAGTGGGGTGCTGGGCTCCTAATCAGAGGACTTGGGGTTTATCCACTCCAGAGCTGGGTCACCTTCCTACTTTACAAGCTTTAAAAACACGGCATGTGGGGTCTCAGGGCAGGATGTTAATTTTGTGAACTGCTTCTGAACTACACAGCCCGCTCCCGATAACATATGAATGTCAAAATGCATATTGGCATGAATTTGGGGAGGGTTTTAAAGTGTGAGGAGAAACATTTTTGTCCCCGAAGATGGGTTTCCCGGCTCGCTCCTGGCAGCCTCCCCAGCTCCACCCGCCCCAACTGCACGTGCTGCTCACTTTGCTTCCCAAGCGAGAGCAAATGACCCATTTCAGTTCTTCCCCCTTTAGGAAACCTGAGAGAAAGATTGTGAGCATGGGCCTCTATTGTGTTAGAGTGGCGGGTCTTCACCTCAGTGGGTGGCAGAATCATCAGAAAGAGCTTTCCAGAATGCATGGACTGGGTGCCCCTGAAACCTGCGGACGGAACCCAGAGAGGCCAGGTGCACCTGAGCTCACCTGTGCAGTGCATGCACCGTGTGAGTGTGTGTTTCTGCTTTACTTTTTAAATGCTGGGTGAGTCATGCATATAAAAGAGCGTATATATCACAATGCATCTTTTAACTAATAGTTAGAAGGTGAGTAGCCACATACCCACCACCCAACCTAAGAAGTAGCATACAGCCAGCTGCTCTGAGCCCAGAACCTTCCTCACTGGTCCTTCCATGCAGAGACCCTCACTCATTCCCCCTCGCCTTGCTGGGCTCTTGTCTCTGAGTCTAGGGAATCTTCAGTTTCAGTTTGAAAAGATGAAAAAGTTCTGGGGAATCAGTTGCACAACAATGTGAATATTCTTAATGGTACTGAGTTGCACTTAGAAATGGTCATGGTGGTAAATTTTATGTTCTTCACAACTAGAAAAAAAGGATGCTGGTGGGAGCAGATGCTGTACTGGGGAGGGCCCTGGCTGGGAGTTTGGGAGACTTGGTTTTGGTCCATGTCCTCCCATTTCCTTCCTGGTGGTCTTAGGCAGTCACTGGCTGTCTCTGGTCCCTGGTTCCTTCTCTTACAGAATAAGGGGCTGCATGTGGAGGCTTCAGCACAGAAAGCTGCATTTACACGAATGAGCCTGGCTCATGCCCTCATTGACATTCACTCAAGTGTGACACTGACAAAAAAACACACACATCAACACATTCTCTCAAACCACACACACCCATTTAATGGGTGGCACGAATAGACCACCGCTTACTTATCTAGTTTACTGTCAGTGGACATCGGGTTGTGTCCAGTTTAGGGCGATCACGAGCAGTCCTGCCCTGACCACTGTAGCACCTGCCCTGGTGCACATGGAGGAGCGCCAGCCTGGCCTGAGCAGTTATGCAGCTGTAGCAGAGGCTGCCAGACTGTTCCCAAGGTGGTTGAACCATTGCCGGCTCTCGTGAGCATGCCCCCCTCCTTGCCAACTAGGTAGTGCCCGTCTCTGTCAGCTGGGTCTTTCTGGTGGGTGTGCAGTGGGTTTACATTGCACTTCCCTGGTGATGCATGAGGCTGAGTACCTCCCCTCACCCCAGGTGTCTTCCTAGCCATCGGGAGAGATGTCCTGTTCCAGTCTAACCCATTTTCCTGTGCTGCAGGACTTCCTCCCACTCTCTGGGCTACCTTACCATTCTTTTAATTGTGTGTTTTGATGAGAAGTTCTTAATGTAGTTCTTATCAATTATCAAAAAACTTATCATTTCCTTTTAAGGTTTAAGCACTTTTCATGCTCATTTTAAAAAACTGTTCCCTACTCCAAGATTATCAACATGATTCCTTCTAAAAGTTTTGTTTTACCTCATTTAGATCCAGCTGGCACTGATTTTTCTGCACTGTGTGAGGTTTGGGTCAAGCTCCATTTTCCACCCTCATGGGCAGTCAATTGGCCAAGCACCAGTTTTTTTGGGGGAAAAATCCTTTTCCCACTCAAGGTATTACCTATTGTGCCATAACTAGGTGGACTGTTTATATGTGAATCTTTCTGGACTTTTCTATTCAGTTGACCTATTTATCTGTTCTTGCACCAACACCCCACTATCTTAACCATAATGGTCCTGACACCTGACCATGTAAGTCCTCCAGCTTTGTTTTTCAGATACTCTCTTAGCTATAGCTGACCTTTTGCGTTTCCGAATCTGCATGTCTATTTCTGATATAAGAACTACAGGCTAAAGTCCCCTCAATGCATTCATTGCTTTACCTGCAACCCACTCATTCTGATAGGTTGTATTTTTAGTAACATTCAGTTCAAAACATTTTCAAACTTCCCTTGTGGTATTTTTGACACAAGAGGTTTTTTTGACGTAAGATTTTTCCAAATATTTGGGGTTTACATAGCCATCTTATTTTTTATTTTAATTCCAGTGTAATCAGAGAACATATTCTGTATGATTTTAATCCTTTTAAATGTATTGGGACTGGTGTTATGGCTCACCATTTGGTTTGTTTTGCTGAATGTACTATATACAATAGAAAAGAACGTGGTTAGTGTAGTGTTTGACAAATATTAGGTCAAGATAGCTCGTGGTATTGTTCAGATCATTTGTGTTCTTACTGAGTTTTTTGCTTGTTTCATCCATTTTTGAGAAATGGGTGTTGAAATCTGACAATGATTGCTGCATTATCTACTTGTGTTTCATTCTGTCAATTTTTGCTCCATGTAATTTAAAGCTGTTATAAAGCACAAACTTAATGATTTTTTTCTTCTTGATGAATTAACCATTGTTCATCGCAGTGTCCCTTTATCTGACAGTACTCTGTTGAAGCCCATTTAATCTAATGTTAATATAGCCTCTCCAGCTGTAAGCCTATTGTTTACATGATATATATTTTTAAAGTGCCTCTTTTTTTAATTTTTTAATTTTTGAGAGGGCATCTCTCATATTTATTGATCAAATGGTTGTTTACAACAATAAAATTCTGTATAGGGGACTCAATGCACAATCATTAATCAACCCCAAGCCTAACTCTCAACAGTCTCCAATTAAAGTGCCTCTTTTTAAAAACAAAAGAGCATATGGCAGAGTCTTGCTTTACTATCCTTTTAATTGAAGTGCTTGATACTCAACATTAAATATGACAATTAATTTGGTGGGATTTTTATCTGTTTTATGTTCCTTCTACAATGTCCTCTTTTTTCTTTTGCACTATTTGACTATTATATTTTTTAGCATTCCATTTTAGTTTATGTGTTGGATTTTTAGCTATGCCTCCTCCTCGTTATATTTTTGATGTTTGCTTTAGGGATTACAGTAAATAAGCTTAACTATCACAGTCCTCTTTGAGTTAATAGTGTGCTGATTCACTTAAGATGTAAGACGCTTTCAATTTCACAGGTCCATTTTTTGCTACAGTTGTTTGCATTACATCTATGTACAATAAAACCCCCCACAAGTCAATGTTATAGTTTTCGCTTTAGATAGATACAGGTATTTTTGAGAAAGTAAGACAGGAAAAACAGTCTTTTAGATTTATTCAGTATTCACCATTTCTGATGTTCTTCATTCTTCCGTGATGATCAAGTTTCTACCTGTATTATTTTCCTTTGGCCTGAAGGTTTCCTTCAGCATTTCTGGTAATACATGTCTGCTGGTGATGAATTCTTTTAATTTTCTGTTATATTAAAATATACTTACCCTCATTCTTTTTTTTTATTTTGGTATCATTAATATACAATTACATGAACATTGTGGTTACTAGATTCCGCCCATCATCAAGTCCCCACCATGCCCCCCATTACAGCCACTGTCCATCAGTGTAGTAAGATGCTGTAGAGTCACTACTTGTCCTCTCTGGGCTATACTGCCTTCCCCGTGCCCCCCACTCCATTATGTGTGCTAATTGTAATGCCCCCTTTTCCCCTCATTCCTCCCTTCCGACCCATCCTCCCCAGTCCCTTTCCCTTTGGTAACTGTTAGTCCATTCTTGACTTACCCTCATTTTTGAAAGATAGTTTGCCATTCTACAAATGGGCTGACAGGCTTTCTTCAGATGCTTGAAAGATGTTGTTCCACTCTCTTCTGGCCTCCATAGTTTTGGGTGAAAGTCAGTGGTTAGCAATTCATTGTTTCCTGCCTGAGATGTGTTGTTCCTCTATGGTGAGTTTAAGATTTTTCTCTTTGTATTTGGCTTCCAGTAATCTGACTATGACATACCTATGCATGGTTTCCTTGGAGTTTATCCGAGTTGGGGATCATGGAACTTCAAGTATATGAATTTATGCCTTTCACTAAATATAGACAATTCCAGAAATTATTACTTCAGATACTTTTTCCTGCCCCATTATTTTTCTCCTTTTTGTGATTTCAACTACACATATGTAGACATTTTTATATTGTCCTAGAGATGCTTTGGGCCATTTCATTTGTTCCCTGCTCTTCCTTTTTCACATCGAATGAGTTCTATTGATATATCAAGCTGACCGATTTTCCCCTGTGATTCTACTCTTTTGTTAGGCTCATTCCATTTATTATTTTTTTAATTTTGAAGAATTTATTTGAGCAAGGTCAGGGCTAGGGTACCCCATAAGAGGTCCTTATGGAGAAGATGTGGAAGCAATCGGCTATAGCTTCATTGGTTGCCTTCAGTGAGAAAATCTAGTTATGTGGCTGAAACAATAGTTTTTTGAAATTTACTTCTTGTTGAAGTAGTGAATACTGACATACAATATTAGTTTCAAGCATACAACACAGTGATTGGACAATTGTATACATTATAAAATGCTCACCATGGTAAGTGTAGTTACCATCTGTCACCATACAAACTTACTACAATATTATTGACTATATTCCCCACGCTGTACTTTTCATCCCCGTAACTTATTTTATAATTGGAAGATTCTACCTCTTAATCCCCTTCACTTGCTTCATTCATTGCCCTCCCCCTTCCCCTCTGGCAACCACCAGTTTGTTCTCTGTATTTATGAGTCCATTTCTATTTATTTATTCATTAAAAAAATAGTTTACATATATAGGTGAAACCATATGGTATTTGTCTTTCTCTAAGCAAAATACCCCCTAAGCCCATCTATGTTGTTACAAATGGAAGGATCTTATTCTTTTTTTTTATGGCTGAATAATAGTCCACTGCATGTATCTACCACATCTTCTTTATCCATTCAGCTTCAGTGGACACTTACGCTGCTTCGGTATCTTGGCTATTGTAAATAATGTGACAATAAACATAGGGGTGCATATGTCTTTTCGAATTAGTGTTTTTGTTTTCTTTGGGTACATACTTATAAGTGAAATTACCGGGTTTTATGGTCCTTCTACTCTTTATTTTTTGAGGTATCTCCATACTGCTTTCCACCATGGCTGCACCAATTTGCAGTCCTACCAGCAGTGTTCCATTTTTTCACATCTTTGCCAACATTTGTTCCTTCTCTTTTTGATACTAGCCTTTCTGAGGGATGTGAGGTGTTATCTCGTTGTGGTTTTTATTTGCATTTCCCTGATGATTAGTGATATGGAACATCTTTTCATGTGTCTGTTGGTCACTATATTTCTTTAGAAAAATACCTAGTTTTCTGCCCATTTTTTTTTTTGAGAGGGGATCTCTCATATTTATTGATCAAATGGTTGTTAACAACAATAAAGTTCAGTATGGGGGGGTCAATGCTCAATGTACAATCATTAATCCATCTCAAGCCTAACTCTCATCAGTCTCCAATCTTCTGAAGCATAACAAACAAGTTCTTCCATGGTGAACAAGTTTTTACATAGTGAATAAGTTCTTACATGGTGAACAGTGCAAGGGCAGTCATCACAGAAACTTTGGGTTTTGATCACGCATCATGAACTATAAACAATCAGGTCAAATACGAATATTCATTTGATTTTTATACTTGATTCATATGTTGATCCCACATTTCTTCCTTTATTATTATTATTATTTTTAATAAAATGCTGAAGTGGTAGGTAGATGCAAGATAAAGGTAGAAAACATAGTTTAGTGTTGTAGGAGAGCAATTGTAGATGATCAGGTGTGTGCCTGTAGACTGTGTGCTGATCCAAGCTAGACAAGGGCAATAAAACATCCACGGATGCAGAAGATTTCTCTCAAAGCAGGGGAGATGAGGTTCTGGGCCTCACCTCTGTTGATCCCCAATTTCTCACCTGATGGCCCCCCTGCGACTGTGCCTGTCTTAGGTTGTTCCTCCCTTGAGGAATCTTACCCGTCTCTGGCTAACCAGTCATCTTCCGGGGCCATACAGGGAAATGTAAAGTTGGTAAGTGAGAGAGAAGCCATATTGTTTGAAAAGGTTATCTTTTTACTTCTTTGCAGATTTATGCCCTGTGGCTTCTATGCCCAGCACTTGTCTCGAGGTATCTTTACCACCTGGAGGAATTATGATACTCGGTAAATTCGATATGAGGCACGAATTCTATTTAAGGGTTGTAATTAGGAAGGAAGAAGAAAAGCTATAGAGGTAGCAGATGAAAGAAAACATGGGAGGATTGATTATTTCTTTGACATATCTTCTTGTAGAGTACCTTAAGCATGTATAGGTTTTAAACTACTAACTAACTTGTACACAGATATTAACATAATAGGAATACGGTGACATAAACAAAGCAAATCTATAATTACCAGCCATCTCCAGTGAAGCCAAGAAAACCATTTATCTGCCCATTTTTAAATCAGACTGTTTTTTGTTTTTGGTGTTCAGTTAACTTTATAGTCATATTTTCAGTTATTGAATTTCCATTTTTAAATAGTTTCTAGTTCTTCACTGTGACTTTAAAAAATTCTTCACTTGTTAAAACATATCTTCCTTTATATCAGTGATTATGGTTATAATAGTTACTTTGTTGACTGCTAATTCCATCATCTGGGTCATATCAGGAATCAATCTCTTTTACTTTTTTTTTTGGAGAATGGGCAACAGTCTCCTTTCTTTGTATATTGAGTAATTTTGGATTGTATCCTGGACATTATATTATTTTGTGTTGACTTTGGAGTTTTCTATATTAACTCAAAGAGCACTGATTTTATTATTTTTGCACTTGTGTTGGCCTCGAGTTCAGACTGCAAACACTGCCCCTTGGACAGCAGCTCGGACCTCATCTCAGTCTTTCGTTCATAGCCCTGCTGCTCCGATGTCACCTGAAGATTTAGTCCCAGTTTATAAACTGAATTTGGGTCTCCCCTTCTCTGCTCCTTTTCTAGAATGCTCCTATACTTCCCAGGGGTCATTGCCCCAGATTTGTCTCTGACCTTTTCAGGCCGGGACTGCTGGTGTCATGTTGGTGCTTTATATGCTCGGCATCACACTGGGCCTGCGGCCTGCCCTCAGGCTACATGCTGTGAACACAGGCCGCTTACCAAGGCGCTCTCTTCCCCAAGTGCGGACTCCGCTCCAGCATGTGCCTTCCTCTGCTCACTGGTGACTCTAGGTGCGTGTTATGTGTTTCGTCCAGAGTTCAGTGCTGTCTGTGGGAGGGTTAGTTCAGTAGGAATGTGCTGTCATACTGGAAATGGAAGCCCATCTTGTCAGTGTCTGTAAAAAAACCCTGCTGGGATCTTAAAATCCATTTTGCATTGCATCTGTAAATCATGCTGGGGAGAAATGGTATTTTTGCAATATTGAGTCTCCTGAGCCTTGAACTTAGTATACTCCTTGTATTTATTTTTCCTGTAATTTATCTCAATCATGTTTTACAGTTTTCTGTCTGTAGATCTTGAGCTCTTTTGGTTATTTTATATAGAAGCATTTGGTTTTTTTGATGCTTTAGTAAATAGTGTCGTTTTAAGTTTAGTTTTTATATCCTGACATTTAGTGGTCAGTCTAACGTCTTAACTCCATATATCCTCTCCAAACTATTAGTACTACTAATGAACTAATTAGAACTAATTAGATGAACATTACCTTTGACAAAACCTATGTATGGTTGGTGCATCTCCCAGGGCACCTGCAGTGAAGCTAGTTTTTCAAGAAGGTGGGTTTTCAGAGATCTTGGGCTTTATAAACTGAGCATTGGACCTGAATGAGAGGCAAGTTATATTACGATTTAACCAAAGCAACAAGCAATTCTAAGGAACCACTGGAAGGACATTGTCCTTAGAAAGTGGAGGCTGGCAGCATCACACCTTTCTAGTTAAGGGGGACTCAAGATGCCAGCGGCTCATCTCATTTGATAGTGAGGGTTGCTTGTTTGCATTTTGGGGGGTGAAGGAGATGTCACAGGAAGGTTGAAGTGGTGTCAAGAAAGGGAAGTTCCCACCTGAACTTTGAAATAAGCTCCCTTCTGAGCTAAGCTAGTAAACACCTCTCTGCGACGCTAGTTAGCCATTTGTGGTAGTCAGTCAAGACACTTGTAAATGAGTGACTCGAGAGTTTGCAGACACCCCCATCGAAGAGCTCTGCGTCAGTCTTGGAGAAAAAGCAGGCCTGACTCTGATTCTGATTTAGGAGGAGGTATCTAATCCATGGTGTCCTAGTGTCCAGAGGTGGTGTGGATGGAGGGGTTGGTTAGCTGTGGCAGCACTGGTATATGTGGGCTTTATGGCCCAAGTCTTGGGTTTCTGTCCCCACCAAGCGAGACCTTGAGCTATTATTGACTTAACCTTCACAAGCTCTGCAGCCCAGGCTCAGCCTGGCCTGGCCTGAGGGCTCCATGCATCGGTGTGGTTACCACTGGTGGTCTCCTGACCAGATCTGAGCATCAGCACTTTCTTGGCAAGGCCCAAGAGGGAGGAGACTGCCTCGGCCGGTGGGCTCTACTCCAGACCCACCAAGTCCGCAGGCTGCTGCCTCGCACTCCAGCCTCCCTGAGCTGGTCAGGCCGATGACTGCCCTCTGATTTATCTGAAAGGTCTTCTTTCCTTATGTGGACAAACTGGTCATCTGACGTATTGGGTTGAAGTGTCACCCCCAAAATTCATGTCCACCCACAACCTCAACATGTAACATTATTTGGAAATAGGATCTTTGCATATATAATTAGTTAAGGATCCTGAGATGAAATAATTTTGGATTTAGGGCAGGTCCTAATCCAATGACTGGTGCCTTCCTGAGAGGACACAGAGGGACAGATGGAGGAGGAAGAGACCATGTGACTACAGAGGCAGAGACTGGACAGATGCCAGGGGCAGCCAGAAGCTGGAAGAGGCTGGGATGCTCTCTTAGGGCCTCTAAAGGGAGCACAACTCTGTCCACACTTTGATTTTGGACTTCTGAACTGTGAGACAATAAATCCCTATTGTTTTAAGTCCTTGTTTGTGGTAACATCATGACGGCCCTAAGAAACAAGCATGTCTGTGTTTACAGGTCAGTTGTGTTCTGAGCTTGTTCCTGGGATGTGCGTCCATTCTTCACTACAGGCACATCTTGCAGCAGTCTGCAGGCCTGAGCACTGCCCGCCGGGGTGGGGAAGTCACCCGGGTGAAAAGGACTCTGGGAACTGGTCAGGGCCACAGGCTGCCATCTAGTCACATATCTTTTTTTAAAAAGATTCGTTATGCAGTATTTCAGGCAGGCAAATAAAACATAGGTAATATAACAAACACTGCATATTTTTCACAAAGCCAGAGCAACATTTAAATTACTGACTCTTGGTTATGTTTATTCTGTATCAATGACCGTCTCATACTTCCTCTATTTCATTGAAAAGACAGTATGCTGCTTAATGAACTTAAGTGCCGACTGGCCTGGGAAGCTGCCTTTTGCCCACGGCCTTGCACAGCTAGTGCTGCAGGTGGCCAGGACATACTGTTTTTGGGTTCTGCCATTCTCCCATAAGGCAAACGTTTTTCAGTGTTAAAACATGGTGCTTATTTTCACCCCCCTCTTTTTTCTTTTTATGCTAGGTAGGACTTCTCTTTCAAGCTGTGAAAGTCACAACTACTGGTGGCAATAAGTAAAAGCACACAGAGCTGTTCAAAGAAAATAGCTAGGGTGGCTGCCTCCCCAGTCCCAAAGGGTTAGGAGGGGAGGGCCCCTAGCTTCTCACTCTCCAGGCGGGCAGTGCCCCGGAGAGCACCAGCTGCGGCAGGGCAGCCCAAGCTGCCTGTGGCCCTCACCTTCCCTGGGGGCGTACAAGGACCCTCCGGAAAGGGAGCTGGACAGCGGGGGGTGGGGGCGCAGGCTGTTTCCCTCCCACACTCTGCGCTGGACTGGAGGGGGCCTGGGAGGGCTCTGGGTGCCGGGTGAGCACCGGTGCCGGGAGGAGGCCACTATGCAGGGCTGGAGGGTCCTGGCGGCCCCAGAGAGGAGGTCCCGGGCTCGGCGGGGCAGCGGGACTCGACTGGGATGGCACGCGACCCTGCCCTCCTGAAGACCTCGGATGTGCGTGGGGCCCCACCCGCAGCCCCTCTTCCCTGCGTTTCGCTTTCGTCTGCATCCAGCGCTCTGCCCCGTGGCCGCTCGCTCTTCCGCCCCGACTCCACCAGGGTTTGGAGGGCGTGGGCCGCCGCGCCCACCCGCCTCCCAATAGACATTCCGCGACCCGAATGCGGGCGGTGCTGCCGCGTTTGCGGGGCCTACTTTGAGGTTCCGTGGTGGCTGTCAACGCGTAAGGGCTGCGACGCCGCACACAGCCGCACGTTTCCGCGCCTGCCTGGAGGCCGGAGGGCCGGCCGCGCTCGGCTGCGGCGCCGCGGGAAGGCCCGGGGTCCCGGCCCGGCGCTGCCTTCCTGTCGCCGGGTCGGGTTACCGTGCGCAGGGGCCCCACACCGCGGAGGCGCTGCGCGGGCCCAGCCGGGGGAGGGCGGCCGGGGATCCGCGTTCGCGGCGGCGCCTCGGCCGCGCCGGGGCTCCTCTCGGGGCTTTCCCGAACACGGAGGAGGGAGCCCCGGGAAACGTCCCCAAGCACCATCCTTTGATTGAAAAAAAAAAAAAAAAAGTCGCACAGAGAAGACCTTTACCTGACATGCCTACACGGAGGGTGCTCGGAGCCTTACGTTAGGGAACTGCCTTCGCCGCGAGACGAGGAGCAGACCCGGGCACAAAGGGGCCTCGCGGGGGACGCCCCGCTCGCAGCGCGGCCCGTGCCGCTGCCGCCTCCCAGTGATTTATGGGCCCGCGCGCCGGCCGCCGGGCACTCGGGAGCCGCGGCCCGGCTGCACCGCGAGGCACTACAGGCCTTTCCCGGGCCGGCCGGGGATCCAGGCCTCCCGCCAAGGGCAGGCGGCAGGCCCGCGCCCGCTCAGCGCGCCCAGCTCCCCGCACCTCCCGCCCGGCCCCGGCCTCGCGGGTGGCGGCGACGAGGGGCGAGGGCGCCTCGGGTCCCGGGAGTACAGCGCCCTCCTTTCCTCCCGCCTCGCGGGACCGGCGCTCCGTCAGCTCCAGCCGCAGCCATTTTGGAGCAAGCCGAGACAAAGGGCGAGCCCCGCCACTACCCCCCGGAGCCCCGGTCACGACGCCCGCCTGCCGCCCGCCGCGCTCGCCAGCCCCGGGCCCACCCAACCGCACGCCCGGCCTCATGCACCCCCGCGCCAACGCAAACCCACCGCCCGCTACACCCCAGCTGCCCGCCCGCGCCTCGGCCTCTGCCGCTCGCAGCCATTGGCCGCGCCTTTTAAGCGCACGCCACAGCCAATGGCGGCGCGCTGGGAGACCGGGCGGGGGGCGCGGGAGACCAATGGCGGGGCGCCGAGCGGCGGGCGGGGGCGGGCGCGCTGCCGCGCCTGCGCACCGCGCCGCCGCCGCCCTCCCCCCCCGCCGGCCGCCCGCGCCCCCCGCCCGGCCGCCGCCCCCGCCCGCAGGCGCGCGCCGCCCCCCGCCCGCCCGCCGGCCGCCCGCCCGCCCGCCCGCCCGTCCGCGCGGACCTCCTCCCCGCCCAGCGCCGGCGAGCGGCGGCGGCGGCGGGCTGAGGAGGAAAGATGGCGGGGGGCTCGGTTCTGCTGGACGAGGTCTTCTTCAACAGCGAGGTGGACGAGAAAGTGGTGAGCGACCTGGTGGGCTCGCTCGAGTCGCAGCTGCCGGGGAGCGCGGCCCACCACCACCACCTCGCGCCCCGCGCGCCCGAGGCGCGGGCCGCGTCCGCCGGCGCGCTCGGGAACCATGTCGGAGCCGCAGCCGCGCCGGCCGAGGGCGCGCCCGCAGCGGCGCCGGAGCCGCCCCCCGCAGGTAGAGCGCGGCGCGGCCTGAGCGCGGGCGGGCGCCGGCCGGGCCCGCGTCCTCACCGCGCCGCCCCGCCTGTCCCCGCAGGGCCCGCCGCGAAGCTGAGCGCGCTCGAGGCCGGCGCGGGCGCGGCGGCGGCGGCGGCGGCGGCGCCGGGGCCCGGGCCCTGCGCTCCGGGGGCCGCGGCCGCGCCCGAGCCCGCCGCCAAGCCCGCCCGTCCCGGCCCGCCCGGCGGCCCCGGCGCCGCGCAAACTTTGAATGGGAGCGCCGCGCTGGGGAACTCGCTCCGCGCCGCCGCCGCACCTGCTGTCAGCCTGCTCCACAACGGGCCCGCGCCCGCGCCGCCGCAGCCCAAGCCCGCTGCCGCCACTGTCATCCAGACGCCGCCCTTCCTCGGCGCCCCCGCCGCGCCCGCGCCCCGCGCCCCCTCGCCCCCCGCGCCCGCCGCCGCCGCCGCCCCGCCGCCGCCGCCGCCGCCCGCCGCCGCCAGCCTGGCCCGGCCGCCCGGCCACCCGGCCGGACCCCCGGCGGCCGCGCAGAACGGGGGCAGCGCCGCGCCCGCGCCCGCCCCCGCGCCCGCCCCCGCCCCCGCCCCCGCGCCCGCGTCCGCCCCGGCCCCGGCGCCCGCGCCCGCCGCGGCGCCCGCCGCCAACAGTCAGCCCGGGCCCGCCGCCGCGCCCGCGCAGGGGCCCAAGGCCGACTCGCCCAAGACGGCGGTGCCGCCGGCGCCCCCGCCGCCGCAGACCCTGGCGGCCGGCGCGGGGGCCGGCATGATCCTCGGGCCAACTATGCAAGGGGCGCTGCCCGCAGCCGCCGCCGCCGGACTCCCGCCGCCCGCGCCCGGCACCCCCACCGGGCTGCCCAAGGGCCCGGCGGGCGCCGCGACCCAGAGCCTGCCCCGGGCGCCCTCGGCCGCCGCCGGCGGGATCCGCGCCACGCTGACGCCCACGGTCCTAGCCCCCCGCCTGCCGCAGCCGCCTCCGAACCCGACCAACATCCAGAACTTCCAGCTGCCCCCAGGTGAGTGCCGCGCCGGCGGGGGGGGGGGCAGGGAGCGCGTGCGGGCGAGCCCCGCGTGTGTGTGTGCGTGCGTGTGTGCGGGTCCACGCCCGCTGGCCTGTGGCAGCGGCTCGCTTACCCTGTGCGGAGCTCGGCCTCGGCTCGCGCGCCGGTTTGCAAAGTTTCTCTGCGGGGCTCCCAGTTGAGTGGGTCCCCGGCTCTCCTCGGCTTGTGCGCGCCCGCTCGCGCTGGACGGCCGCCCACTCCGGGGTTATCGGGCCTCGGTCCACCGCTTGCCCACGTTTGGCACCTTCTTCTCCAGGCTCTGGGGTCAGGCGTGTGGCCTGTGTCCTCGCTGAACCCTCCTGCTCATTTACAATGCTGGGCTGGGATGAGTGTCCGCTCCTGGTGGGCTCGGGGCACCGTCTTTTGCCGCGAGGTCGGGCAGAGTGAGGCCCCCTCCTTGAGGCCAGGCAAGTGTGCGTGGAAGCTCCTCCCCCGCCGCTAACTCCAGGGTGGCGGAGATTCCAGGTGCGCCGGGGAGGAGTCCTCCCCACACATCCTTTCCGGCCATCCTTGCTGTCTCAGCACCCACTCAGCAGCCGCAGTGTCCACTTCAGAGGATGCCCAAGTATTGTTGTATCACCTCCTGCCATGTTGGCTGGGCACGTGTGCCCCATCAGTGGGACCCTGAGTGGTACAGAGGGTGCTGGGGTCAGAGTCCAGCGAGTGCCAGCCTCTGCCCTTCCACCTCATCTCCACGGTCATCTCAGCCCTTAGGGCTCTCAGGCTTGACAGTGGGAGAAACCCACAGATGATGCTTCACACTTTGTTTTGGGATTCATTCTTGGGCAGAGGGAAACTTCAGCTCTTGAGGCGTCCTGTCTTCTCCCTCCCCTCCGTCTTCCAGCAGCCTGCCAGCAGGCTTCTGAAGAGCTCCTCCCCCTGTTGGGTAGTGCCCTGCTGGTGGAGCTGCGGGTGGCCGTGTCCCCTGGTGCCTCCTGTGTCCCCTCGTGCTCTCTGCAAAGGGCCCTCCGTCACTTTTAAAGAATCCCCATGTGTTAAGAGGGAAAGGTTTTCCTGTCAAAATGTGTGAGGTTCAGAGCAGTGGTGACCACCAAAGGCTTTTGCATAGGGGTAGGAGGGGGGGTGGTGGCGGGTCGCCGTGCTCTGAGGAGGAGGTGATGCAAGCTAAGCGACTGAAGAGGTACTGAGTTGCCCCCTTACAATACATTCTGTTTGAGTTTGTAGGGGTTTTTTATTAAAGGTTGTTTTGTTCATTGTGTGTATTTTGACTTAGTGGAAAGTCTGGCTGATGTTTGTAACATTCGTAGAAGGGAATTTGTAGTTGTAGCATATTTCATAAGCCATGAGATACATCGTGCCTGTCTGTAAGCGCCCCTTTTAGGAGTCCTTCTTGGTTTGGCATTTGCCTTCCTCCTACAAGGTCGGATCCCCATGCTGCGCTCTTGTCATTCAAAACTAGAGTGAACCAATCAGCAAAGTTTTCCAATGGCGCTTGGCCGGGCTTTCAGGGGCAGAGATGAGCCCCGGGGCGCCTGTGGGATGCCTGCAGGTGCTTGCTGCTCTGGGGTGGCCTGGGTCTCCAGGGTCTGAGCCTCAGCATAGGTGAAGCCCCCTCCTGTGTCTGCTGTGGGGAGGAAGCTGTGGTTAGAAGGGGCATCACTGCCATCCTTGTCATGAGTGACCCTGGACTCACTTTAACCTTCTGTTCTAAAGTCAGTGTTGGGGAAGTCTTCATGTGACAAGCAGACAGCTCCTTGCAAAAAGCTGTCCAAATGCTGACTCCGTGCGGCTTCTCAGGAGTCTATGCTTTCCCATGCGTGTGTGCGAGCAGAGAACAGCTAACGTTGTGACAAATGCCGGGAGCTGTGCTTTAAAGGGGCCAAATGCTTTCTAGAGAATGAAAGATGTACATCCTATTCCCCCCAGTCTACCTGCTGCTTAGGAACTCTGATTAATTACATCACTTCCTTTTAAAAACAGAAGCACAAAAAGTGTTCTTAAAACTACTGCCAAGGCCCCAAAACAAAATACCCTTTTGTAAATAGTATGTTTTAATTCTGTAGATCAAAATGACAGATGATGAGTGTTCCAGTTATGTCATATAACTGATCAGAAAATACCAAATTCTCCTTCTTGATGTTTCCTCTTTGTTGAAATCTTCCATCATAAAAATGTATAAAGTGGAGGTGGAAGTAAGAAAAATAACTGTTGCTTGGCTAATAATTCATTCTTGTTATAACACAGTGATATGAACGCAGGAAGGGATTAGGGGCAGGCAGGGTTTTCCAAGCTGCACACAGGTGTCAAGTGGAGTAACAAGTGTCAGCAGTGGGGGAGTGTGTGAGAGAGGCAGGCCCCTGCCCCTGTCTTCTCTTCCTGTAGGGCAGAGCTGCGGAGACACGGCCAGCCTTAGGCCTGGCGGGTTTCACTCTCCTGCCCACCCAGAGCGCGTGTGGAATGTGGTTTTATCAAACTCCATCTTTGTCAGGGCAGTTTTGTAGAGAAACGTTCTATTATTGTAATTAATTTGCTCATTTGAAGGCACCAGAGTCTAAATTGTACCTTCTGTGGGGTGAGGCGAACACACGTCTTTAGAGGGGTTGCCGTGGCCGAGGCAGTTGTCCTGAAAACAGCGAAAGGCTCTCCTATTACATATGCTTAGACTAGTCATAACACCACAGTAGTGTTATGATGACTGTTGAAAGAAGAAAAAAGTGATGTGACACCAAAATTAGCATGTGTGTAAGTGGTTTTAAAAGATCTTTTCAGATAGGTGTTACGTTAAAGATGCTTGTTTCTAAAGGTTACCTTTTGGCGTGGCAAATTAGCATTTTCCATAGCATTTGTCTTTTTGTTCTGCTTTTACAGAGAATTTGGTCTCCTGTTTGGCCAAAGTGTGGGTTCTCATTCCAGAATAGAATATGATTGGCTCACTTTTGGCCTAGGTACCTTGGCCTGGGGACCATCTGCATGCTACTTACTTAAAATGAATTTGCAAGGTCACCATGCTTGCTGGTAAAGACAGGTGCCGAGGGCACTGGCTCCCATCCACCGGGAGTTGAGCTGCTTGTCCGGAGCTGGCTGTGGTGTTTGGGCCAGTGTGAGTTCGAGTCGGGGTGTAACCCCAACCTGCAAGTTCTGGCACCAAGTACTTTGGCACAAGGGTCATTCTTAGAAGTTTAAATTTTGTTACTTGAGGGCATTCTTGCCGATTGACCTAGGAGAGAATGTGTGGTTCTGGGAGCCTTGGCTGCGCCCGCTGGAAGGTGGGGCAGGCTGTGTGCAGCGCCGTGGCATTCCTGCACAGTGAATGGCACATGCTGTCGAGCAGCGCTTCTTGTTCGTGCGCTGTGTTCCATTCTTCACTGGTTTTCCAGCATTATGTGGCTGTAGAAGTAGAGAAGGCTAAGGACTAAAGCTTTATTCCCACCAAAACCACCTCCAACTGCATGTGTCCTCAGTGACTGGGGAGCCTGGTGAGGAGGCTGGCACTGCTCTGTGGGAAAGGTGCCCAGGTTGTCCCAGGTGGGTCATGAGCAGGGGGTCACTTCCTGCAGACACGGAGGGCAGGGGGCGTGCGGCTTGCTTTAGGCCAAAGGCCTTAACTGAGTTTTCTTCTTGGTATACAGTCACATTGTCAAAGAAAAAAGGAAACAACTTCTGGGGAGCTATACAGAGCCAACATGGACATAGCCAGCACTAGACAGCTCTCCCTAGTGTGCGGAGGGCAGGGGTGGCTTCTGTGAGCACTGCTGCACAGGAAGGCCCCGGGGGCAAGCAGGCAGGCACTCTTCCTTGCCCTGTGTCTGGGCTGTGCCTCTGCCCGGACCGAGACATCTTGGTAACTGGGGTTGGGATGGTGTTTCACAGATATGTGGGTGTCTTTTGGAGCTAGTGGTCCTTACATTTTAGCCACAACCAAGAAAGGTGGTTCCTTAACTCCTGGGGTCTCTGTTCTTACTGCCTTCAAGGGCACTGAGCGCTTGGTGCTTATGGCAGAATTACTGGATTTGAAAAGACAGTGGCTTTCCAAGCCCCTTATGTTTGCTGCAGGAGGGCTAGATCCCTATTTGTTGGGGCCCCACGGGGAAGGGGTTAGGGAAGTGGTATCCTGGCTTCATAGGTGGTCGCTGAACCTCAGGGGGCCTCAGGGCCCCAGCTTCCAGGGCTGAGGGTCTGGGTTCTCAGTTGTGCTGAGGGAGTTGCCCTTAAATTCCTGCCTTGAGTTTCTGACAGGTGGGCACTGGGCCCCCTCTGGCAGTGGTGTTTGATCAGAACGGACTGGCCCAGTTTAGACCTGTCCTAGAAATGAAGCAGCTCAGTGGGACGGAGCAGCAGGCGCCCAAGCATGTCCGCTTCCTTGAAATCATAGTAAAATAAAGGTAGTCCCTATATACTTCCACAGCCCATTCCAGTATACAAATGGGAGCTTTCCTCCTCTTAAGTCATGCATTTGAAGAAAGCTTTTTTATAAATAGCTGATCACATATGAGTTGGTCAAAACATACTTAACAATTGTTTTTGAACATCTTGAAGCAGAGATTTAAAAGGACTCTGGAGAAGCTTGCCTGGGATCTGGGGTAATTTGCACAGTTCTCGGAAGCGCTTCTGCCATTCCCCCTGTTGTTGATAAGCAGTAGTAGGCTCAGATTTGCTTGATCTTCCTGTGTAATGGCTACTCTTTAGGGCCCTCACCTCTGAAACTTGTCTAGGCAGGGGGTCGGCAGATTTTTATTTAATCATATGTTTGATAGCCATAAAACAGTTAATGTTAAATAAGAAAGCCAAAGGAGAGGGGAGTTTTTGGCAGCAGAACTCTGTTGGGGTGCTGTGCACCTGGCAGGCCACCATGGTGATTGTGTCTCCAGCTTGACCTCAGGTTGCCATGGCGTGGTGGTGTTATAAATTTAAAAAATGTGGACTTCAGAACTAACTTAGAATCTTTAACATCCCCGTGAAGTGGATCAAGTGGTATAAAGTTATGTTTGAAAATTGGGAACTTTATATTTCTATGGTAGGGCCATGAATGCTTAGAATTAAAATTTTTTGTATTTACATGTCCTTGAATATCTGCACCAGGGAATTAAAACCTTCAAGAAACAAAGACGTAAAAAAATTGCCCACAATTTGGGACCCTCCCTACCCAAGTTTGAAGAGTGTGCAGATGTTGTCCCCATTTGTCTTTCTCCCCTGGCTGCACATCTGTCCATGCGCTGCTGTGTGTGAGTGGATGGAGCCAGTGGGTGGAGGCGATGGAGCAGGGTGGGCGTTGTGAGCGGGGTGTAAAGCTGGGCACGTGAGCTCAGAGCCCCTATGCAGCTCTGCAGACCTGTGGACCAAGTTGGTCTGCATTCTTCTGCTGGAGAGGCTGGAACGGGACTCTTCTCAACATGGCCCAAGAGGAAAGGAAATGCATGCTTCTCTTCCCCACCAAGCTCGTGAGAAGTGTGACCTGGTGAAGGGCAGGCTGGTGCAGGATTTCCACGCTGACGTTGGGAACTTGTATCCCCGGTGGTCTATTTCTGAAGGTCTTCCTGCTCCAGAGGCTGGGGAAATCCCTAAACAGTTCTTTATGACCACATCAAGTGAGATGTCAGATTCTAGAACCAAGGGGCAAGTGGTCAGGAGGTCTGCAGCTCTGAAGTGATGTGTCGTGGGGTCAGTGGTGTGAGTGGACAGAGCAGGACTGCGAGGCCCTCTTCCCCCGTGCTGAGCGTGGCCCACTCGTGTGCGCCCCAGTCGGCAGAGTGATGGGTGTTGGCCTTGATGCTCTGCAAAGGACGGAGTGAAGCCTTGCGGGGTCAGTGGGGAGACTGAGGGCTTCGGGAAGAGGAGGAGCTGGGTGCCCATATTGTGGAGACAGTCACGCCTCGCCCTCGTGGGTGAGAGGGGGCGGAGGACTGCTTTTTCCATTTTTAAATTTTTTGCTAAAGTATGAGGGACAACTTCTCAAGAGAAGTTTTTAAAGGAATTTTTGTGCCTTTCGCAGGGGAGCACAGACTGCATGGTTTTTTGACATAAACCATGTACAGATTTATGTAGACAGCTGGGTGTCAGTGACAATAACTGGACAGGCCTACTTGTGTCCAGGTGGATCTTGTAAAAGTGCTAAAAGGGCAGCATCTTCAGGTCGAGCCCATTATTGAGGAGTGAGAAAGGACAGTGTCTGATGGGGGATTTCTAGTGGACTCTGAGCAGCAGAGAGATTGGCAGTCACATGAAAATGACTTCTGGTCCCACCTGTTTTTTCTTATTATAAGATTAGTTTTATTCATTATAGGAAGTTTGGAAGGAAAAGGAAACTATGGAGAAGAAAATAAAATCACTTGCAGTCTCCTTGTGCCTGCCCTGTTCACGTCTTGGCATGTGTCATTCCAGCCTCTGATCGGTGCAGACGAATGAGTGAGCTTTACAAAGTGAGGACCCCCATGGGGCTGCCTGCGTGTGGACTGCGCCCTGCCCCTCAGGGGTCTCTGAAGCGTCCTTCCCGTGCCTGGTTTTCCACTGTTGCAGGGTGACATTCGTCACAGGCTCCTGTGACAGGCTGCTGTGGCTGATGTCCCTGTGTCTGTTATAAATGACCCTTAGGTGAGCGTCTTTGTGCATGGCTGTGTGCATCTGATGGGCTGAGCATTTTCAAGTCTTTGATACAAATTGCTTTCCAGAGGCCTTGGCCATTTACACTTTAAAAACTGTGGTGTTTAGAACCAGGCCTTAGAAAGGGTAGCAGATGAAAGGCCTCCTTTGGAAAGCTCATCTAGGTTTAAGTCACCTTTTTTGACTCAGTGAGGGTCAGCCTCTTTGCACCGATGTCGACGGAGACTGACTGGGCTGATCTGTGTGCGTTCATTCTAGGGCACATGTTGAGCCAGTGAGCAAGGCTGTGTGGCTGTCCGGGTCTGGCCTGGATGCCACAGCCGACAGGGCCCCTGCCCAGGGCCCAGGTTGTGGGACCAGGTGTCACAGGTGAGTGAGGCCCCAGTGTGTGCACTTAGCACGAGGAGCTGGTGAAGGAACAGATGGCATGTTGTGACCCAGGGCACTTCCAGGCAGCTTGGCAAGGCCTTTCTGAGCCGGTGGGTGACCTTGGGGCCAATAGCAGATGAGAAGGAAGCCAACTGCTTGTAGCTGTCACGGGGGTCGTAGGCGCAGGAGGGCAAGCGTATGGGCCCCAGAGAAGGCCCCACTGCAGGGAGTCATGGGAGATAGGAGGGCCCGGGCCACAGAGCTGCTGTGCCCAGGTATACCACAAGCTGGTTTATTCCCAGTGCCTGGGGAGCTGCTGGTGGAATCTGAACTCTGTGTTGAGATCACGTCCGTGTGGTCTGCTGTGGAATGCAGGGGTTGGTGGTCCGAGGCGGCATCTGGGCCGGGGCAGGTGGCCAGGCCAGGCACCAGCACGCAGCTGGAAGTTGTGGCCATCCTCACAGGCCTCACAGATAGATCGAGGTGGGGCGAGGATGGGGCGTCCTGGGTAACAGACTGGAGACCGCAGTGACATGGGAGAAAGGGCGCATTCCTGCGTGGGGGTGGGGTGGGGAGGAGGACACACACGCATTTGGACATGCTGAGTTTGAGATGCTGTTTCCGAGAGGAAACACATCAGAGGTCGTGGAATATAAGGCAGGAGCTCCGGGAGAAGTTAGGAGAGGTCAGAGAGTCATGGCGTTTGATGGGATTTTCGGTCATGGGGTTTGAAGGCCGCAGGCGAGTCCCCGAGCCTGGAAGAGCTGGTGAAGGCTGCCCTTCTGCTCCTGCACCCCCTCCCCCGCCCCGGCATGCTGTCCAGTGCTGTAGAGGACAGGTGGAGGGTGGCATCATGGAGCCAGGCAGAGTTGGTGTTTTAAGAAGGTGCCAGCGGGCAGCCCTCTGCTGGAGGCGGGAGGGGGTCTGGGAGTGGGTCAGGAGGAGGGATGACGCTGAATGCTGCCAGCCCTTTGGGGGGGAAGGTCATGGGGCAGTCGTTCTAAGAGCTTTCCATCAGGTAGGAGTGTCTCATTAAGTAGGAGTATCTACGGGCCTCCTTGTGTTTTTACTTATGAAAATGGTCTGGAATGGATGCGGGACTAGTGCTAATAAACTCAGGTGGGCTTGCAGCGTTCTCTGGGCAGGCCAAGACTTGCTACGCTGCACTAACGAATAGAGAGAGTCACGAGGCTGTAGGTTTCTAGGGCCATGTGGTTCTGTGACGGTAATCTCCTTTGGTGAAGATACGAGGCTGGTAGAGACGAGGGGCCTTTCAAAGACCCTTGGCCACTCTGTGGAGGGACTGGGCCCAGAGGGAGGCCAGCCAGGCTGGGACCCCGGGGCCCCCTTGCTCCTTTCTGCTGTGCCTTGCAGGGGGGCCTGCCTGGAGCCACTGATGCCCAGGGACCAGGCTGTTTAAAGAGTGAGGTGTTTGGAGTCCCCGGCAGGGGAGGCTGGCCGTGCCACGAGCTAGCACGAGTTCGCCGTCTGTTAGGGAGACTGATGTGGAGGGTGCGGATGTGTTCCGGTGGCCGCTGGGCCTCTTGGGCTAGCAGGGACTGTGCTTTGTGGCCCCAGCTTTGAAAAGTGCTACATGGCTCCCTGGGCTCTGCTTGCCTGAGTTGAGGTGACCCCACCGGCTGGAAGGGGTGAGTGGTCAGGAGGCTGGGCCCTTTCCCCTGGTGGTAGAGGCCACTGGGTCCTTCAGCCTGTGCCTGGGGGCTGACTTGTTGGGCGACTGTCTGTGCCCTCGCAGCCAGGGCAACGCCTTGTGAGTTCGGTAGCCAGGCAGTCAGCAGACATTAATTGAGCACCAACTTCAGGCCAGATTTTGTGCTGGAGGAGGGCAAATCTGCCCTCAAGGAGGTACTTTCTGGGGTGTGTGTGTTGGTGGGACACAGTAGGGCAGTTTGTAAGGAATGGAGAGGGGGCAGGCATCATGCCATTTTTGAAATGGAGTTGTCAGCCACTCCCTACCCTGGGGTAATTTCTCAAAATAGTCATTGTCTGTTATACTCGGTTCCGGACACCCAGAGTTCTCTTTGCTGCTTTGGACTGATTAGATGACAAGGCAGGTGTGGTGCCGCTTGGTTATGTGTTTAGCAGCCCAGAACCTCCCTTCAGATGCTGCCTCCTAAAGCGTCACTGTGTCACAGCAAACAGCCTGCGGTTGGGTGCAGCCAGCAAGGGAGGCCAGGACAGAGCCCGGACCTGAGCTCGGCAGTGGCACGCGAGTCCAGGCAAGGTCCCTGACCACTCCGGTCCTTGGTGGCCTCGCCTGGGTACTCAGTGGGCTGGCCTGGCTTTCACTGTACCAGAGCAGTTTGGAAACTGTTGACAGGTGCTCTCTGTGATCCTGACGTGGAACGGGGGGTGCAGGCTGCCCTCGCCCAACATGAGGGCTTTGCAGTCCCGACACAGCTCTGCATGGGTCTCAGACTGTGCCTGGGATGACCTCGGGGGGCTGCCGGCAGGGTCTCTGGCATGGGTGGGGCTGCTGACCGGCTGGCCGAGACCTAGTGCTCCCCTCCTGGAGGACATGCTCATGTGTGGACGAAGCTGCTGGACTCTGCTTTTGGTGTCAGCACGGCTGGATGGCAGAAAGCAGGTTGGGGATGGTACGGTGGGGGGCCGTTTCTGTGGCTGAGGGGACACACGCGAATGATTTGGACCTGTTGCCCTATGCCTGTGTGTTGTTCGTGCGTGTGTTTGTGGAGGTGTGGGGACCAGGGGATGTGCCCCAGCTGCAGGAGGTGGCTGCCCTGAGGAGCCTGGGCCCAGGGTGGGGGACCTTTACTGTGTCTGTAACATTGTTTTTCTTAAAGGGGTCTGAAGCCGTTAGGCTAATTCCTAACGGTCATTTGCTCTGGATGGTAGATCCCTAGCATGTCTGTGTGTATCTTAAAGCTTTTTCAAGCCAGCTCCTGGGCATGATCATCAGTGCAGGTTGTGGGAGGTGTGGTCATGGTCACTCGGGTGCCCCGCTGGCCCCGCTGCTCACCTGTCACTCCTCGTTGGTCCCCTCTGTTGGGGGCAGCTCCACCTCAGCACCTCCACGGGTTCCTCCAGCTTCCGGAACAGAGCCCGGACTCCCGACAGTAGCCTGACCACAGGGTTCCCAGTCTCCAGCACACACCTGCCCTGCCTTGTTGGTCAGCACACCAGGTTCCAGCTGCATGTTGCAACGGCTTCTTCCCTTTGCCAAGAACGCCATTTTCTGGACATTTCTGCTCAGTGTCCCTTCTGGACACTGGCCTTTGTGGCCCCTATAGCAGAGCAGGTGCTTCCTCAGGTCTGGTGGTGGATCTGGGGGTTCTAAGTCCACACATGTGGGGCCAGTAGGGGTTAATTGTTGGTCTCCTAGGAGGGCTTGCCAGAAAAGCAGGAGACCTGAGGGCAGAGCGGAGCTTGTGCTGCGCCTGTTCTGAGCTCAGTGTCAGCATGGCACCACATGGCAGGGCGTCTTCCTGGAAGCATTTGTGGTCTGTCCTCCTGGTAGACAGGCCATGACTTTGGAGGTCCATCAAGTAAGAAGGAAGACTGGTAGAGGACGGGGCATATGTTTTTGGACATCAGGTTGTAGACTTGAATTAGTACAGTCTTTAGTCCCTGCGTGGCCTGCTTTACTTATGTGGCCACTTTAACAGTTGAATAAGTACTTGCAAACACCACCCACAGGAGCGCTGGGGCCCTGCCAGCTTCCCAGGTGACCCCCAACCGGCAGCTGCTGTCAGGACCCTGTGGTCACCAGCCTTCGTGTCCCTTTACCTCCGTGCTCCTGGCCTCTTCTTAAATGTTGTTAAACACGTGCTCTCTTTTAGCTTCAATCACGTGGAAAGAGCACCACGCGGCGGGCCACTTTTTGGGACCTTTGCCACTTAAATGTCACAGAGCCAGGATCCTTCCATCCTGCTCGGGTGGTATCTTGTCGTGTGGAGGCGCCACAGCCTCTTCACCCTGTCCCTTGAGGTTTGTGGCACGGGCCCTTGCCCTTGGTCAGCTCTCCTGCGCTGGGGCAGGGAGAACTGTGGGCCTGGCGTGGGAGGGATGGTTGGCTCTGGAGACTCTGCCAGCCTGCTGTCCACAGGGCCATGCGGATTTCCACTTCCCAGCCGTGGGTGAGGAATTCTGAGAACAGACCACTTGTTTATCAGAATTCAAGTGTTTGGTTCTCGACTTGTAGGTTTGGGTTGTCCACCAGACATCCAGGTGGTAGCCAGGGAGAATTGGGGTGAAGGTGTGAAGTTCAGAGGAGGCTCCAGGGCTGGGTGGGGACTCAGGTAGTGGGGGTCCTTGAAAGACTAATGATATTTTAAGCCAGGGAGATGGCGAGCTCCCCTGGTGTCAGGGAGGGACAGTACAGCCAGTGAGAAAAGTGCCCAGAGCCCTGGCCTGGGGCGTTCTGACAGCCAGAGGTGGACAGACAAGCCCGCAGAGGGCTGTGAGAAGCAGAGCAGGTGGGGGGGATGCAGGGAGCCTGTGGGGTGCACAGGTGGGCGCACAGGGTGGGCATGGAGGGGGGGTTACAGGGTAGCACATGGGGAGCCCACAGGGGCCCAGGGGGTACCAGGTCATGGGGTCAGGAGTGTCAGGGAGGCGAGCGTCCTCACCTGCCGTGTACGGGTGGCTGGTTGGGGTGCTGAGGATGCAGCTAATTTTGGGTTTGGTCCTGGAGGCTGGAGGCCAGAGGCTGGAACGGGCCAGTCCCGAGTGGAAGGCAAGGAAGCGGCCTCAGGGTGTTAAGTGTTTTGTCGACATGTGTTTCAGAAGGGACTGGAGGCATGGGAATGGGGTCTGAGGACAGTTTCTTGTGTTGTTTCTGGGCTTGTTTCCTGAAGATTGGAGATTTAATTTTGGAGCGGTGCTCTGCAGTAGAGATGCAGTGCGGCCACACAAGTGGTTTGAAGTTTCTAGTAGTATGTTAAAAAGCACAAAAAATGTGAAGGTACAAAAAGGTGGAATTAATTTTAATATGCTTTATTTGACACACTGTGTCCAGGGCATTACCTTGTCAACATGCCCCACATCCAGGCGCTCCTGAGCTGGGCCACCCTGGTCTCTTCATGCGCACCTGCAGAATTCCGCGTGTTTGTGCTTTCTGCGCAGCTGCACAGGTGCTTGGTTCCATTTGTGCCTGAGGGGTGAGCCAGGGATTGCTGCGGGGGCCTGAGAGTGGGAGAAGGTGGGGAACAGGGCCCAGGCTTCTCCAAGATCACAGAACAGGTCAGCCAGCAGGCCTCAGGGAGGAGGGGTGGTCCCAGCTGCTGTGGGACAGTCAGGCCCCTCGGAGGAGGGTTGTCTGGGGGAAGGGCAGGGGCTGCAGCAGAAGGGATGCCAAGCCAGGGGAGGGTGGTGCCACCAGGCGGAGGCCAGTCGGCTTTCCTGGAGCTGCCTCTTGGACAAGGGAGGCCGAGGGTCAACAGCAGGTGCACTGCCCCACGGTGCTGGCAGGTGGCTCTGCAGCAGGAGCTTCCTGGGAGTGAGGCAGGGTGCTGCCGGTAGTGGGTTCCTGGTAGAGTGGGCACTGCTGCCCCTGCAGGCTTGCAGCTTCCTCTGCAGCCCCTCACCTTGCCTCAGTGCTGATGTCTCCTGGAGCCGTTCTTGAGTGCCCAGTGCCTGGGACACCTGCATCTACCCTGCACTGGCTGGAGAGGGCCGCCTGAGGAGCTGGCCTTGAGCTCTGTGTGGCTGGTGTTAGCCCCTTTTGGGGTCCTAGCCACTGTCCCCGCTCGTGGGCTCTAGGAATGCATGCCCTTGCTGGCTTTGCCGGGGCCCCTGGATGCTCCAGTTCTCGGGGTTGACGACTGTGGGTGCCATTATTTCTGTGGGAATTCCCTCCCTTCTAAATAATCCACTGCCTGTTCTCTCTCAAACTCCTTTTAGTTTGTCAAGAACATCATCTCGCGGCACCCTGTCTTCCCAGCTCTCTCAAGCTGCTTGGTGAGAGAAAGAGCTCACCAGTCCCCAGCACCCGGGACAGCACCTGGCAGGTTGCTGATGAGGCTGGGGAGCTATGCTGTGCCCTGGCACCCCTCACCTCACCTCTGGGTGGTCAGCAGGGACTAGACGGGGGGGCCACTTGTCAGAATGTCCTCAGTTTCTTAAGAAAGGGTCTTCCAGCTGTTCGTTTTTCAGTCTAGAGCCTGGACACGCAGCTGCTGTGTGTTGACATCCCGTTTCTGTCCATGGTCACTGTGTGTGGCAGGCACACCCCCTCCCCGAGCCCCTGGGAGCGCAGGGCGAACCCCCTCCTGCTCTTCCTGGCACCAGCTTTCCCTCTTCTGTTCGTTTGTTGGAATCTCTTGTCTGTCTCTTCTCTCCTGTTGTGAGCTGGGCACCATTTAGGTCCTTTTGTCCTGGTTTAGTGATGGGAAGACAGGAGATCATTCCACTGGTCAGCCAGATACCCGGGGGCTGCTGCCTGGGTGGGTTTGGGGCATCTCCTCAGAGTCTCCCAAGTAGTAGGTAAAGCAGATGTCATGGTTCGTTGATTGTATTTTAATAAAGACTTGATTTTTTAAGAGTAGTTTTAGGTTCATGGCAACATTGAGAGGGAGCTCCAGAGAGTCCTGTAGAGCCCCTCCCCCCCGCATACACGGCCTCCCTCATTATCAGCATCCCCGCCAGGTGGTGTGTTTGTTACCACTGATGAATCTACATGGATGTGGCTTCTCGTCCAGAGCCACAGTTCTCATTAGGGTCACTCTTGTCGGTGTGCATTCCAGGGCGTGGACAGACGTATAATGACAGTGTCCACCACCACAGAGCCGTGCAGAGTGCTCTTACTGTCCTCACAGTCCTCTGTGCTCTGCCTTCTCACCCATCCCAGGCCTTCACTGCTGGTGCGTCTGGGCCGTTCCCGGGTGTCGTGGGGTTGGCATCGCACAGCGCGTGGCTTCCCAGGTGGGCTTCCTTCACTCAGTGATGTGTGCGTAAGCTTCCTCCACGCCTCTTCCCGGCCTGACGGCTCATTTCTTTTCAGCCCCGAGTAATGCCCCACCGTCTGGGCGGAGCAGTCCGTTTATCCGTCACCTGCTGGGGACATCTAGGTTGTTTCCAAGTTTGGTCGATTATGAGTAAAGCCGCTGTAAATGTCCGTGTGTGGGTACAAGTTTGCAGCTCCTTTGGGTAAAAACCAAGGGGTGTGATTGCTGGATCGTACGGTGAGAGGCTGTCAGTTTTGTAAGAAACCGCCGACCTGCCTTCCAGCGTGGCCGCGCCTCTTGCACTGGCCCAGCCCGGGTGAGAGCTCCTGCCACCTCACGTCCTCGCCCGCATGTGGTGTCGTCAGGGTCCCGGATTTTGGCCAGGCTGATAGCGTGCAGTGTGTTCCTGCTGTTTGCTTTGCATTTCCCTAGTGACAGGACGTGGAGCGTGTTTTCACCTGCTCATTTGTCACCTGTATGTCTTCTCTGGTGAGGCGTCTGTTAAAATCTTTGGCCCATTTTAAATCAGGTTGTTTACTTTCTTGTGGTTGGGTTTTAGGAACTCTGTATTTTGGATAATGGTCCTTTATGAGATGTGTGTTTGCAAATATTTTCTTGCAGTCTGAGTGAGGCCTGTCTTCTACTAATTGTCTTGACAGTCTTTTGTAGAGCAGACATCTTTAATTGTAATGAAATTCAGTTTATTAGTTTTCTCTCTTACACGCCTTTAATGTTGTGTCTAAGTGTCGTCTCCTGTGCGCTGCCCTCTGCTGAGTGGGAACTGAGGCTCGGTGGGCGAGGTGCTCTGGGCAGGTCCTCTTGCTGTAAGAGACCCCAGGTCCGCCTCCTGGCCCCTCCCCGGCCTCTGGGCTGTTGTGATGGTGGCCTGGCTGGCCAGGCATGCGCCCTGCTGTGTCTGGAGAAGCAGCAGCTGTGACAGGGCAGCTGGGTGGCACAGGTGAGGCAGGCACGCGAGCTGAAATTGCTGCACCTGTTGCTGGGAGCAGGTGGGCTCTGCCAGTGCAGGGGGTGCTGGCCGCTTGGGTGGGGGTGACTGGCAGGCAGGAGGGGGCGAGTGCTGGGAGGTCGGAGGTGGGGAAAGTCCACTCAGGGTTCTGTCTGTCACTGGCTCAGGAGGAGGCCCAGGGGGTGCCCCTTGCTGGTGGGGCTCCTCCTGCGAGAGCCAGGTACCATGCCTGACCAGGTGGGTAGGTCCTTTCAGCCCTCGGAGTCCCAGCTGTCCCAGCCAGCATGGGCAGGTAGCAGGACTGGCAGGTGTGTGCTAGGGGTGCAGTGCTGGGGTAGACTTGCTGTTCCCAGTCCCTGAGCGGGAGTCCAGTGTTTGTAGAAAGTCATTTTTGGTACACCAGACTCTCCAAGGCAAACCCCCCTCTTTGGTCTGGGGTTCAGGTGACCAAGCGCCGATGGGTTCAGGTGCCGGGTGGGAGCAGCCATGTCACTGCCAGAGGGAACTAGCTGAGCCCCAGTCCTGGGGGCTCAGGGGACCTCAGGGTGATTTTTGGTAGTTGTGTTAGAAAGCCACCCTCCCTGATGCGAGGTGTCCTGGTGATGGGACAGTAGGCGGGTGTGGTAGCCAAACACGGTTGGTGGTGAGGAGGGAAGCGCATGCTGGGTGGCTTATGGGGGGCATTTGTGGGAGGAGAAGGGTCTGGGGCCGCTGCCGACATGGGCCCCCAGGGAACAGGGTCCTGGAGGTGCTTGTTACTCAGGCAGCCCCCGTGTTTGAGGGCTCGGTGAGGGTCTGGTGCTGGTGCTGGTGGCGCCTCTGGCTCCCTTGACCATCTCCCATGTGACTGGACTTTGGCAAAGCACTTTATATCTCAGCATGCTTGTAGCGAGCTCCAGAGCCACGTTTCTCATGGCACAGCCTGCGTGGCTCCAGAGCAGGCCGTGCTTTGTTGCCGGATGGGTTTCCAGCAGAGGATGGGGGCTGAGTATTTAAGAGTCTTGGGCCCGTGTCCCTGTGACAAGATTTTCTGCCCTGCCTTTAAGCCAGGGTCTCTGCGGTGAGGCTGTGCCCACCCGTCTCTGAGCATACTCTCCTGCTTGGGGTCGGGTAGGGTCTTCGCTGCCTCACACGTGAACCTAGTTTCTCTTTGACATGCGTTTTAGGGGGTGCACAGGAAGGCCAGCAGAATGGGCCTGTTCCTGTCATCTCGTAGGCTTGGGTGAGAGCAGCTTAGTCCTCCTGGGAGGGAGCTGGTGGGTGTCCATCAGCTCCGAGAGAAGGCTGTGTTCTCTGTGCCTTGTAATCAGACTGGTGTGTGTCTCCAGAGGAAAGGCTGCTTCCAGAGGGTGCATTTCAGGGCCGTCGCACAGGCTGCTGGGGGGCCTCCCACGGAAATGAGAGCCCCTGTCCCCTTTGGGACTGCAGACACTGGCTGCAGAGCCCCCAGAAGTGAAAGTGTGTCCCACTTGCAGTGGCATTGAGGTCACCATTCTAAATAGAAAGAGCAGTGGTGATGGTGGTCTTTGACCGCAGGTTAGAAAAAGATTTCCTAGGATACAAGTAGCACGAACCATGGAGGAAAAGGTGGACGAGTTGGCCTTTAGAATTCAGAGAACTTTTGCTAGTTGGCGGACGTTGTCGAGAAGATGAAAGGCCAGCCTTGGAGTGGAGTGGACAGCCAGCAGAGCCGTTGGAGCACAGGAAGAGCCCCGCAGCTCCGTGGGCTGGCTCTGCCGAGAATGGGCACAAGATTTGAGTGGACATGAAGGAAGGCAAAACAGCGGCAGCCAGCCCTGTAAGACATGCTTATGCCTTTAGTCATCGGAGAGCCGGTGCTACCCCAGCCCCTCCACCTCCATTAGCACGGCCAGAATGGGAAGGACCGGCTGTCGTCCTGTCACCGCTGGGCGAGTGCCAACGGGGATAGCCAGGTGGGGGGCGAGTGCATCACATGCTAGCTGTGCCCAACAGGTCCACACTCAGCAGCTGACTCGTGGTAGCCCACGTCGGAACTGACCTAACTGCCTGCCGGGGGGAGTGGTACACGCCACGTCCTCCGTCCACCCAGTGGTGTGTGCACAGCTACAGAGGCGTGGACTGATACCTGCGCCAGTGCAAGGAGCCTCCTGCACGGCTCCGGCTGTGTGGGACTCCGGCCAGAGCCAAGCGCCAGCAGCAGGAGGGGCCTGCTCCTGGGGGGACCGTGCCTGGCGCCAGGGTCTTTTAATTGGTAGAAATGTTTTACATCTCGATTGGGGGAGTGATTCCACAACTATGTACATTTGCCCAAACTCATCGGATTGTACACCTAAAATGGATGGATTTTATTCTTTGTAAACTGTATTCAGTAAGGCTATACAAAAAAAGTTCAGGGTACCTCTTTTTCTCCCTGCCTTCCTGTTGTGTAATGTTTCGGGAGCAGCAACGGTAGTTGACTGTAGTTAGAGTCGTCGTTTGTGTTCAGTGTTGTCAACTCCCAGGGCAAGGGCGCGGTAGGCGGAGACTGGCTTTTAGGGGCTTACCTGAGATGACTGGATTAATTGCTTCTCACATACTGGCTACTTAATCTTATTTTTAAAATAGAGCACTTGGAGGTTTTGGTGGGGGATAAATTGAGTAGTTGTGTGGGTGAGCAGGGTCACTGCTGTGGCCCCAGGGCTTTGTGAGCAGTACGTGTCAGGGACACTAGATGCCACCTGAATCCGTTCCACCCTGGTTTTCTTCAAGTGGAGGCGTGTGTCTGGTCTTTTTTGGAGAAAGTTGGGTGCCCTTCAGAGGCTGCTGTGGCCTTAACCCTGCTGATCTGTTGAGTTTCTGCTGGGCCTGTGGCTCAGTTCAGTGGCGGCCCTTACAAGGTATGGCTTATGTAGTCTGCTTACCAACAAATAAAATAATGCCTAATTTTAAAATAATTACTTTCCTTCCAAGTGAGTACAATCGTCCCCCCTTATCTGTGGGGGCTGCTTTCCAAGACCCTTAGTGGGTGCCTGAAACTGTGGATAGTAGCGAACCCTGTACATACTATGTTTATTCCTATATACACACCTGTGATAAGGGTTAATTAAAAGTCAGGCACAGTGAGGGATTCACAACAGTGACTCATGATGAAGTAGGACCATTACAATGACGTGCTGTCGTAACAGTTCCGTGAACGTGGTCTCTCCCTGCATACCTCACTGCCCTGCCCTCACCTTGTGATGCGAGGTGATAAAGGGCCTGGTGCGGGGGTGACCCGAGGTGAGAGACGCAGGCGCTGACGCAGCGCCAGCTGCTGTGGCCCTTCTGACGATTCGGCAGGCGGAGGAGCACCTGCTTTTGGATGTAGGTGCCACAGGTAACCAGAGCCGTGGACAGAGACCCTGTGGCTGAGTGGGGACCACTATCATACATGTTCATCATAGAAAACTTAATAAAGACAGAAAAATACAGGGAAGGAAGGAATAATCATCTGTATTCTCATCACCAAGAGGTCCTTCTAATGATCTCCGACACATGGTGCCCTGGTCGCTCGCAGTTCCGGGTCCTTAGCGGTCCTTCGGTGGAGGTGGTGCTTGTGGAGGGCGACTGAGTCGTGTTCGCTCATTCGTCCTGCAGTGCCTCTGCGTCTGTGCACTGTGGTGTGATGTGGTGCCATCGGGCAGACGATCCCGTTGTGCAGAGCTCACACCACACGCAGCACGGACTGGATGCCCAACCTGACCTGTCCCACAGAGTAAGACAGGGCGACGCGTGGAGTGGAATGAAGTGCTTTGTAAATGGGATGTCAGGGAGGCCTCCAAAGAGGAGCCGGACAGTGAGCCCAGGAGGGCTGACGGGACGTCCCAGACAGTGGGCCAGGCCTGTGTTCTGGGAGCAGCCAGCGGGGAGAGAGGTGGGGGTCTGAGCGTGATGAATGGGCATGACGGTGGAGGGTCGCGGTGGCCCCCTGTCTCCTGCCTGGGGTGTCTGCACTTGCCCAAGTGTGCCCTGTCTTGGTCTGCATGTGCCTTACGTCCTCTTCCTCTTCACCTTCGCTGCACCTGGGTCAGTTTTGTGCATCATGATGCGAGTCAACAATTCGGGTTTCTGGTGGTGACCTCCTTCCTCCCTGCCAACCTTGGTGTGCTGGAGGCCATGGGGGCCCGGCACTGGGGGCATGCCCCCCACACTCCCCCACTGGGCTTGTCCTGACCCATGCCTGCAGGGAGCCTGGGAATGGGCTTCAGAGGAAGCCGGGCTCTGGAGAAACCCAGGGCTGGGCCAGGGGTGGGGGTGTGGGCAGTGTGGTGAGGAACAGACACCTCAGTCAGTAAGCCCAGTGGTATTTGATTCCAATTGCTAACATAGCTGGTTTCCCTTACATTCTTTGAAATTACATTGTAGCTCTTGCACAAAAAATCTTGGATCCTGATAACATAAACATAATTTATTTACTTGGCTTGTCCTATCATACACTTAAAAATAGTTGCAAAATTACCACAATAAAACTAAAGCCTAAGGTGATTTTTTACTCCGTCTGTGCTCAGGGCCCTCTCCAGCCACTCTCCTCTCTGTGCATCATGTCGCTGATTTGACATACAGGCCGGTTCTGTTTTACTTTGTCTTCAGCTCTAGTCTCTATTTCTTCTTTTAATTTTTGTCTTGCATGCTTCGTGAAGCCTTTCCCTGGTGCACAAGCCTACTGTCCTGGGCACTGTCATCTCTAGCCCCTTTCTCCTCCCCTCCTCTAGAGATCATCTAAAAATTTTTAATTTATATTAGTTTCCAGGCCATTCGTTCAGTGTTTCTTTTTGTAGAAGTAAGCACGTACATACAGGTAGGCCCACCCCCTCTTACACCAAAGGTGGTGTGCACGCTGATTCGTATGTTCACTTTTTTCTTGATGATAGAACCAGGAGATCATCTTCTGGTGGCATTTTATTTGAATTGAAAACTTCAAATTTTATATCTAGTACACTCAGAGAAGAAATTACTTTTAATGGTGACACCTTCCCGCATAATTCAAGCACTAAAACTTAAAAAATACTTCTGGAAGAGAATGGTTCAAAACGACGTGGTGAAAAGCACGTAGTCCCTTGTATAAGCCCACTGGGCCAGAGGCCGTTGGGCTGGGGACGCCGTGGCCTGTCTTTGAAAGGAGGGGCCTGGGCATTTGCCGTGCAGGCCGCCGTGCGCTGGGGACTGGGAGCTGGGGACTCAGCTTCCAGGGCTGATGTGAAAACCAAGTACATGGTGCCTCAGGGTTTGAGGGGCTCACCTTTAAATTCAGTCCAGTACACGTAAAACATTTTTTGGGGGAGGCACATGCTTTACATACAAACAAAACATACTCATTTTGATTGACTTTTGAGAAGTGTATTCACCTGTCTACCCATCGCGATTAAGGCAGGAACATTCTGTGCTTCCGTGAACCCCCAGAGGCCTCTCTGCCCCTTGCCAGTGGCTCCCTCCCTGTGCTCCCACAGGCAGACATCACTGTGCCTATTGCCACTGCGTGTTGTTTTGCCCTTCTAGCATTTCATACCAGTTATGACTCTCAGGCTTGCTGTCTTCACTGTGTTGCTTGAATTCATCCATGTTGCTGCATGTATCAGTGAAGGGCTTTTTCTATGCTGAGCAGCATTGCACGTTTGGATGCACAGTATAGTGATCCAGTCACCAGTGGACGGGCAGTAGGGTGGTGTCCCGTCTTTGGCTGTGATGAATGATGCTTCTGTGAACATGTGTGCACATACTTTCTGACGTTGTTTCTCTGGGTAAATATTAGGAGTGGAATTGCTGAGTCATATGGAAAGTGTATATTCAGGCTCATCAGAAACTGCCAGGCTGTTTTCCTCAGTGCTTGTGTGCATTTAGTGCTCGTCCAGCAGTGCAGGAGAGCTCCTGCTGCCTTGTGGCGGTGCCAGCCAGCACGTGGCTTCTTAGAAGCTGGGCTTTTCCAAACCCACCTAGTGCATGTGCAGTGGCAGCCATTGTGATTATTTCTTAAAGTCCTGTTTATTGAGGCATAGATCACATATTGTAAAATTTTACCCTTTTTAGTGTATATAGTCTTGTGAGTTTTAACAAACACATAAATCATGGTAAGTGAATAACTTTTTAAACTGCTGAGCTCTTGTCCAAAGTGACTGTACTATTTGGCATTCCTTCCAGCAGTATGTGATGATTGTTTCAGGTCCTTGCATAAAGTTAACATGGTCATTCTTTTTAATTTTAGCCATTTTCCTGGTTGTGTAATGCTGTCACATTGTGTTTTTCATTTGCATTTCCCTAATGACTAAAGATGACTATCTTTTCATGTGTTTATTTTTAATTTGCATGTTTTTTGTGAAGTGTCTATTCAAATCTGTGCCTGTGCTTTTTAATTGGGTTGTTCATTTTCTTATTGATTTGGTAAACAGTTTTAAAAAAGTATTCTAGATGCAAGTCCTTTATTAGGTGGAATTGTTCCATAAGCATTTTTTCGTGGTCTGTTTGCCTTTTCATATACCTAAGAGTCTGTTTCAAAGAGAAAGTTTTCAATTTTCATGTGTCCAGTTCATCCTTTTCTTCCAGAATTCATGTGTCTCATCAAATAAATGTTTTCCTAACCCAGAGCACAAGAATTTTCTCCTGTGTTTCCTTCTAGAAATTTTATGGTTTTAGCTTTTATTCATCCAATTGAGTTAATTTTGGGATAGTTGTAAGGTAGGGGTTTAAAATTTGCTTTTTTCCCCATAGGATATCAGAGTGTTCCAGCCCCATCTGTTGAAAAGATCTTCCTTTCTTTATTGAATTATTCTGCCACTTTTATTGAAAGTCAGTTGACCACGTATGTGTGGACTTTGTTCTGGACTGTATTCTGTCCATCAGTGTACACGTCATACTTACGCAGCAGAGCATCGCTTGATCACTGCGCTCCCTTGTAAGTCTTGAACTTAGGTCGTGTGAATCCTCTAACTGCTGTATTTTTTTCTTTTTTCAAAAAATGTTTGGTGCTATTGTCCTTTGCATTTCCATAAAGGTTTTAGAATCAGTTTGTCCAGTTATGCAAAAAGAGTCTTCTGATACTTCGCCTGGGATTGTGTTGAATCTGTAAATCAGATTTATGGTAATTGACATTTTAACAATACTGACTGTTCTCATCCATGAACGTGGTACAACTTTCAATTTATTTAGGTCTTTCAAAATTTTTGTCAGCATTGCTTTATAGTTTTCAGAGTTTATATCCTTAAAATATTTTGTTAAAAATATTCCTAAATATTCATATTTTTATGTCATGTAAATGGTATTTTAAAAAATGATGATTTTTCAATTATTTGTTGATAGTGTTTGGAAATAGTCACTTTTTAAGTATTGACCTTATATCCTGTGACCTAGCTTAACTCATCTATTAGTTCTTGCAGTGATTTTGTAGATTCTTAGGAATTTTACAAAGACACCCTATTGTCTACAATAAAGAGAGGTTTAACTTTCTCCTTTCTGATGTGTATAGTTTTTGCTTCTTGTTTTTGACATACTGCACAGGCTAGAACCTCCAGTGTAATGTTGAATAGAAGCAATGAGAAGGGACATTTTTTGCCTTGTTTCTGAACTTGGGGAGATTGCATTCAGTCTTTTTCCACTACAGGTATGATACTAGCTATAGGATTTTTATAGATGCCTTTTATTAAGTTGAGGAATTTCCTTCTATTCCTAGTTCAGTGAGAATTTTTGTGAATGGATGTTTAATTTTGTCAGCGTCTTTCTTCATGTATTGAGATGCTCATGTGGTTTTTCTTTTCCAGTCTGTGAATATTGTGAGCTACATTGATTTAGTTTTGAATGTTAAATTGGTTTCCTAGGATTAACCCCACTTGTGTATGGTGTAGTTCATGGTATAGTCTTTTTGTGTAGTGTTGCATTTGATTTGCTAAAATTTGTGGGAGTTTAGGAGGGCTATGGTATGTGAGTAATAGTGCTTACAGCAGTTTACCTGCCTACTAGAAGACTTTCTGTTGTTGTTTTACATCCCTAACAGGACTTGGTATTGTCAGGTTTTCAATTCTTTAAAACTAGTGGGTGTGAAATGCTATCACAGTATTGTTTTAGTTTTCATTTCCTTTTCCTTTTCCTTTAATATTGAGGATGTTGCGTCATTTTGTAAGCTTACTGCTGTTTATGGGTGTCCTTTCGTGAAATGTCTGTGTCTTTTTGCCCAGTTTTTTTTTAATTGTCTCATCAATTTGTAGGGATTCTCTCTGTATTCTGATTATGATTCTTTAAGAGTCATGTATGTGACCATTCTCCTCTTCCAGTTTATGACTAGTCTTTTCATTTTCTTAATGATATCTTGTGATAAATGGGAGTTCTTGATTTTAGTTGGACTTGTCTTTTCCTTTATGGCAGACACCTTTTTTGAGTCATGTTTAAGTTCTTTCTAACCCCAAGGTCATTGGGATATTCTCCATATTTTCTTCTAAAATTTCAGTGTTTGCTTCCATTTTTATGTCTTTAATTTTCTTGGAGTTGGACTTTGTGTATGACACGTTAGCATTCTGTTTTCATTTTCTGCCATTTGGACAGAGGTGTCCCGACACTGTTTACTCGAATATTTTATCCTTACCTCACGCATCGGTATGTCCTGTCTTTAATATTTCAGGTTTGATGTTGTGTAGGAATCTGTTTCTGAGCTCTCAGTAGTTTGACCTTGGTTTGTCTTTTCATCAGTACCATCTTGTTCTTTGAACAGTATAGCTTTCTGCTGGCTCCTGGTATCTGCTGGGGCCAGCATCCCACCTGGTTCTTTGTGAGAATTGTCTGTGCTGCTCTGGGAATTCTGATCTTGCTTATAAATTTTAGAATCAATTCTTTTTGAGGCCCATGAATGTCCCTGTAGGTTATTTTAATTGGAACTCTATTGTCCGTCCTGTCAAGTCATTTGGGGACAACTGCTGTTTATACTGTAGTCAGTTTATCCCACGAGTATGTATGTCACTCGTTGGATCTTCTGGGGTATCTTTCAGTCAAGTCCCATATATATTTTTTCCATACATGTCTTGCACATATTTTGTTAGAGTCATTCTGGGACACTGAGTTCATTGCTGTTGTTGTAAATAGTAGTTTTTTTAAAATTGCATTTTCTAATTCTTTGTTGATACTGTGTTGAACTGCAGTTGAGTTTTGGCTGTTGATCTCATGTCTAGCACTCTTATCAAACTTTCATTTAAAAATGTGCAGAATTTTTGGTGTGTCATAAGTAGAGAATCCTACTCTGTGCATCAAGACAGACAGTGTTACTCATTCAGTCCTTACGCTCCCCTCTCTTACCTCTCCTGTGGTTTATGCGCTTGCTGGGATCTTTGGATGGTGTGCGTAGAGGGGGGATGACTGGCATCCTTGACTTGTTCCTGGTATCAAAGGAGGTACTTCTAGGACTTACCATTGGAGAGAACAGCTGTGGATTCATCAAGTTAAGGAAGTTCCTTCCCACTCCCAAATTTCTGAAGTGGTTTGCTTTATTTGGTGGGGACTGGTTATTTTTTAGTCATGAGTGGATGTTGAGTTTATCAAAAGCTTTTTCCTGCCAGCTGTGGGGTTCACCTTCACATTATCTAAAACCTAGCTCACCTCCCCTTTCCCTGTTGTTCCCTGGTTCTTCCTGCCATACGCCTGTCCTTCCCGGAGAGCTGGGAGCCCTCTGCCTCTGACTGGGTGCTGATTGCTAGCCAGCTGAACATATGAGAGAGGGCGAGGTGCTGGTCTGCCTGGGCAGAGCGGGTTTCAGGTCGGAGGGGACACTGCCGGCCACCTGAGGAAGCGGGAGCTGCCAAGCAGTTGGCCACTGCGGGTGGCTTGGGGCAGGGCGGGGGGGTGCTTTTCTCTTTGCTTGTTGGCCTTGAAAAGGCCCAGGATGTTCTCCAGGCCACCCTGTGCCTCGGTGCTCGTGCAGAGCCTCCCGTCCCGTTTCCAGCGGCTCGCGAGGCTCGTGAGCCCAGCTCTCTGGGGAGAGGCTGCTGCTGAGCTCTTGTCTACGGCACCTCCCCGAGCTTTTGGGGGAGTGTTGGCTTGTTTACTCTTCTGTTTGTTTACACATAATCTTATTATAGAAAGAAATATGGTGAATGACAGAAATGCCCAGTGCAAGAAGAGAAAGACAGGCAGGCAAAGGGGGGAGTAAAGGTGGAACTGGGGCCGTGTGGGGAAGTGCCCACCCGGGCTCCGTTCACCTCCTGTGGGGCTCAGACTGGGGAAGAGCTTGGCTCCTGCCGGTCAGGGCGAAGGGAGCACCAGAGCACCGCCTGAGCGGAGTGCAGGGTCTGTAAATGAAGGGCAGGCACAGACACTGTGCGCGGAGAAAGGTTCTCTGGTCGTGCAGAGGCTGTTTGTTAGGATTTCAGGCTTAAGCACAAGAGCTCGATCCTGAGAGCTCAGGAAGGCTGCAGGGAGCTCCCCCCAGGCCCAGCCCGAGGGCGCTCTGTCATCCTGGGAAGGCCGCCCTGCCTGATTTGAAGACCCTGGGCCCCGACTCTGGTGCTGGGAGGGTGTGGGTTCGGATGCTCCAAACCTCATGCTGGGCCACCTTGGTCAGGGGGAAGAGGACACAGGAAGCCTCCAAAGCCCGTGGATTTCAGGGGTTTTGAAGATGTGAGAAAATGAGAAACGGTGTTGGCAGATTAAAGCTGAAGACATCAGTGGAGGCAGAAGTGGTAGCAGGCCCTGAGGCACGTTCAGCAGAGGTGCTCCGCCGAGGGCTGCTGGAGGGCACAGAGGTCACTTCCTCGTGCTGTACGCTTGCAGACAGGGACAGGGCGTGAGGCGAAGTGCGCAGGGCCGAAACCGTGGGCACTGCTAAGTGATGCTGCTGACGCCGTGTGCGAGAGACAGTGTCCCCCGTCACGCCCTCCCTCGTGGCCTCCGTCGCGCCCTCTTACCGGGGAGCCAGCTGCTGCTTTTCCAGGCACTGTGTTTTCCCTGACCTTCAGAAAAGCAGTGAGAAGTATGCCGGCACTTAGTGCCACGGAGCCCTGCACTTAAGAGCAGGGCCACCTAGACCTGACTCGTGGCGTCTGTTGTGTCTGTTAAGTGCCAGGCCCTGGCTGCCACCAGACATTTGAGGCAGAACAGAGTGTCCAGGGCTGGGGGCGGGCAGGTGTCCATACGAGAGCACCTCTGCTCAAGGGTCTGGGCGAGATAGCCACAGGATGGGGGTGGCCTGGGCACGGGGGCCTGCAGCCTCAGGCCAGGAGACGGCGCCCCTGGTGGAGGGCCTTGGGGAGGAGGCAGAGGTGGCTGCCTCACGAGGGTTGAGGGGACCACGGGGTCTGTGGACCATGACCTTCCTGGCATCCTGTCATCCCAGCACTTGTTAAAGCTGTTTTTCTTTTTGTGGCTTCATTTAAGTGACAGAGTGACTCTAATGCTGATTTAAAGGACTGTAATTGCACTGCTTCTCCTGAGACACAGACGCCCTGACAGGCACCCTGAACCATGTGCTGAGCTGAACACATGCATGTGGCTTCCATGTGTGGGTCATGTGTGTTCTTCTGTAGTGGTCCTTTCACACTGACATTGAGGACATTGGCCCTGCTGGCACACAAGTAGCCCGTGCTATTTCTGATGGTGTGTGGTGTCCGTGGTACGATGTGGTCGGTTGGCCCCACTTGCCCCGCTGGCCAGTGTCCACCCCGCAGGTGGCAGTCGCTGGGGCAGGGAGCATGCATAGTGATCCCCCCGAGGTGGGTGCTGGCACCTTGGCTGTCCCACTGCTGGGTGGTAGGAGCTAAGCTGAATTTCTGCTTGTCTGGGAGGTGAGGGTTGCCATCTTTTAATCTTCGCTGGTTACCAAGGCCGAGCGTCCTTGCTGTTCAGTCCTCTGGGTTGCTTTTGAGAAAGGCTTGACACATTTTTTTTTGCCAATTTTTAAAGTGATGAAACAGCTGCGGTTACTGACAACTTAGTCAAGTTTTTGGGCAAAACTTGGTTTTCAGAAATTGCACTCTAAACATGTTCATTACAAAATTTCAACCTGTTTGGAAGTGGGGGTGTTCGATGCGCGGAAAGACCTCCTCTTCCCGCTGACCCCCATCTCGGTCGCCAGCCCGCCCTGTGGGTGGCAGCTTTGCTGGGTGTGTGCCTGCACGCGTGCGTGTACACATCAGTGAGACCCTTAAACACAGCACTTAGCGAGTTCTAGGGGACACCATACTTTGAACCATTACCATCCTAAGTTTCAGAAGACTTGGAAAGTTGCTACATGAAGTGAGGAGATCTAAAAGTAATGTGTAGGGTCTTCATTGAGTCAGGCCATTCTCTGCTTTGACCCCTGACCTGGTGTTTGTGTGGGGGACAGTTGGCCAGGTACTGGCTGGGTGACCTGACCTGAAGGCCCGAGGAAGACGGGAGGGATCTGTCTGCCATAGGGCTTTTTAGTTTTTGTTTTTATCAAACATTTCAGATGTTTTTTCTAATCTTTAGCATTTGCAAGTATTGACAGCACGGAAAAACAAATCTTTATATTTGCATCAGCCACGTTAACACTGGTCACTTACTATTTTCCTTGGCAATTTGCCCTCACCCCACTTGGTCTTGTTTGTAGCTGGCCTGAGCCGTGTGGTTTGCAATTATTTTCTCTTCTTTGAACATCAGATAAAAAGACAGCTATGCCATTGATTAATTTGGGTGCTTTTCCATTAAGAAGGCTGTGCTGACGCCTACTGAGGTGCTAGCAGAGCGTCGGGGGTGGCCCCCAGTGTCCCAGGGGGAGAGGACTCCAGGCCGCCCCCACGGAGCTGGGGCACAAGTGAGCCACAGAACGGTGGTGTCACAGAAGAGTCCCTTGAACCAGGCTCGTTTCAGCGAGGTTTTTGCCGCTAGATAGCAAAGCAATTCCACCTCCCGTTCTTACTTTGAAAAATCCCAAACTTACAGAACAGACAGTTGTAGTGAGCACCCATGTACTCCCCTCAGGCTCACACCTGTCCTGATAGCTTTGTCAGAGCAGTTCTGCTCTGCAGCTCACATGGCATTGGTGTTTACAGTGACCAGCCTATGCCTTTGTCACATACCGGTGGAGCCATTAGGCAAAGCTGGGTCACCTGGATGGCCTGGTGGCTCGTGGCCTGGATGCCATGGGGAAGGATGTCTGTGGGTGGACATCCAGAACTCTGCTTCCAGCATAAGCTGGCCTTATAGAAATACACACATGTAAGCACAAGTAAATTGTATCTTATATGTAAATACATTCACATATTAATAATTTCTTAATTTTACTGGGGCATATTAATTATTTGAAGTTAACTGGTACTCAAAGAGAATTTAAGGAGAAAGTCCTTGGGGGGTGTACTGGGCCGCAAGCAGCTCTGGCAGTGCAGGGGCCAGCAGTCAGGACCCCAGGGCTCTGCCCAGTGCCTCAGGGAGCCCCTGCCCAGGAGCAGAGCACAGGGCACTGCACGCTGTGGGGAGGGGTCTGCACTTCGTGAGGAGCAGCGGCAGTGACGAAGGCTCCGAGGCCTGCCCACCGGCTCCCAGCATGCTGCGTGCGGGGCTCTTGCCTGATCTCCCAGAGCGCCGTGTGCAGGAGCTCCCGCCTGAGCGTGTGGTGGACGCTGGCTGTGTTGGGAGCACATGGCCATCCCAGTGGGAGGTGTGGGCAGGGGGCGGCAAGAGGTGCTCAGTGGAGCTGTGATGCGATGCTGGCAAAGACAAAGCCAGTGCTTTCTCAGTGAGCCTGAGCGTGACGTTTATTGGCCAAACATCTTATCCTGCTCTGAAGACACAGACACAAATGAGATGCCGTCCGGTAGTAAGGGTTCTGGGGTCTGAAGGGAGAAATGGAGTACCCGCAGGGAGTGCCCGCCTGGGCGGGCACAGGGCACACCCCCTGGCACTTCGCAGGCTCTCCAAACGGTTCTCAGATTCCTTCCTCAGGCAATGTGTGAGTCCTCCTGGGAGGTGTAGTGCTGCCCCCAGCAAGCTTGTCCTGAGAGGGGAGCCCTAGAACGGTTGTGAGGTTGCAGCTGGCAAACACCAGAGGTCTGGAGGTGTCTTCTGAGGGTGTGGGGCTTGAGCTGTGGGGGACAAGGGCCTGGCAGGGAGCAGGATGCTGTAGGCCCGGGCTGGTGGCAGACAAGGGTCCACGGCTAGCCTGCCAGCTGAGACTGCAGAGAGAGCTGGCAGCTGCCCTGCTGGGCGCAGGGGTGAGAGGGGGCATCACCTTGTCCCAAGAACTGGGAAGCCCGCCAAAGCTTTTGGGCAGCAGGGTTCCTGGAAGACTGGCCCACCAGGATGGGGACTCATCTGTGCTGCAGCTCTGCGGCGCGTCCCTGGCTGTCCGTGAGGGCCGCTCTGGTGTGCAGCCACCTCGGGAGCTGTCCATCACCTCTGCCGTGCTCGTGGGCTGTTGCCCATTCTGGGCTTGGACACAGGAAGCCACCCGAATCACTGGCCTACCAGTTGTGAGGGCACATCCCTCCTCTTGCCCCGGGTAAGTGCCCAGGCACGGGTGGGCTGGGTCTTAGGAGCATGTTGGGCTTTTTAAGAAACCGCGGGAATGTTTCCAGCCGCAGTGCAGGGAGGTCGGGCCCCTGCTCGCCCTCCCGGCTCCTGGGCCGGTCAGCTTTTTCCTTTCGGCCGCTGAGTGGGTGCGTAGTGAGATGGCCTCGTGGCCGTCGTCCGCACTGCCCTGGTGACTGAAGATGACGAGCATCTTTCCATGTGTTTAGTTGCCATCTGTGTGTCTGGTGAAGTGTCAGTTCATATCTGTTGCCCATTTTTTTTTGTTTTAGGTTATTTTCTTGTTACTGAGTTTTGGGAATTCTGTGTGTGTTCTGATGCAAGCTCTTTAGTAGACACAGCCTACAGAGACCTTATCTCATCCTGTGGCTTGTTTTTTCATTCTTTTAGTGTTTTTGAAGAGCAGAAGTTTTTAATTTTGATGAAGTTCTGTTTGTCAGTTTGTTATTTTATGATTGTGTTTCCGTTATAATTAGAATATTTTTGCCCAACCCATGGTCACAAAGATTTTTTTCCTGCGGTTTCTTCTGGGAGTTTCAGGGTTTCAGACCCAGGACCCGGTTTGAGCTGACAGTGCGCACAGCGTGCGGCGTGGATCCAAGTCAGGGTGGCTGCCGCCCGTCCCTGTGCGTTGCTCAGTCTTCCTTTGTCTGCTGAACCGCCTGTGCCCCGGATCAGTAGCCCGGGGGCACACAGGTTTGTTTCCGGGCTCTGCTCTGTCCCGTGGATTGGTGTGCTGCTGTATGCCGGGGATGCACTGCCTGGTGGCCACTTCCTAGTGTGTTTGGGGATGGGCAGTGCCAGTCCCCCAGCTTTGTTGTCCTTCATAGTTTCTCTAGGACCTTTGCAAATTTTAGAATCAGCTTGTCCATCTCTGCACAAAACGCCTCTGGGATTTTGGTGGATCGCATTACATCTGGACTTCAGTGTGGGGGGGTCAACATCTTGATGGTACTGAGCTCCCATCCGTCCGCTGAGATGTGAGACCTCTTCACTCACTCATGTGCTCCGGGTCTCAGCGGCACACTGCAGTTCTCCAGGTGCTAGGGTGAGTGAAAGTTCTCGGTGCTGGGTGCTGCACATGCAGGGCCCTGAATTGGGTGGGAAGCTTCATTTGCACTGCATTTCAGAAGTGCAGTCATGTCCATGCTCCCAGAGCTAGGGCGACAGCATTTCCACCACTGATGGCACTGAAGGGGTCAGGAGGGAGAACTTCCCAGAAACGACAGAATTGTATGGTTCCTGGTCAGGAGTCGAGAGGAGTGTTCCCAAAGCAGGCTGTGACCCGGACCAACTTCTCTGAAAGGAGGGCATCTGTAGGGCCAGTCGGGCTGGGGCCCACCTGTGAGTCGTGCGCAAGTCCATATGGGCAGCACCCCAGTGGGGGCACACTTGCTTCGGGTGTGCACTGTCCCCTCTGTGCTCAGATCTTGTGAGGTTAAGTGTGGTGCCCAGAGCCCTCCCTCGATTGACCCTGCCCCCCCAGCTTTTCTGGGGTCCCAGCTCTGCACGTTTAAGTACTTTTTTGTATTTTGTTTTTTTGGCAACTTTAAAGACAGAGTCATAAAAGGAACACTTAAGCCGTAGTTGAAGTCGGCTTTATCAGGGTGTGCACGTGCACCTTGGCATCTTGCAGAGTCTGTCGCCTTTGGAGTAGCTGGGGGGCCCCCTCCGGTGGGAAACTGCTGGAGGGGAGCCTTGGTGTGCAGGGGGGCTGCTGTGGCCATTCCTGTGGATCTCGGATCTCGGGCATGCGCCTCCGTCCAGGCTGTCCCTCCTTTCACAGCTGCGGCTTGGGGTGGGCAACAGGTCCCTGCCTGTGCACCGGGGGCAGTCCTCCTTGAAGCCTGCCAATCTCTTCGTGCAGTTAGGAAACAATGTGCAGTATATGGTGCTCAGAAATGAAGTCCCCAGCTGTGCCTCGGACTGTGCGTCTGCATGTGTCTCTGCTCCTACCCTGAATCTGGCTTCTTAGCGTCCACATCGGGGTTTTGCACATGTTTAATTGTTGAGGGCTTTGCCTTTTGTGCCACTGTCTTTGTGGACTTGCAACACGGTCTGATGGGTGGCAGCCCTGGGGACCCCCAAGGAGGTGAGGGCAGAGGTCTGGTCCCTGTGACCCGAGCTGCCATTCCCCGCTGTCATCCCCAGGCGCAGGCGGGGCCTCTGAGCTGAGCGGCCAGGGAGGCGTGTGTGGGGGGCTGCCGCTGGCCAGGGCTCCCAAAGCAGTGTCTGTTGGGGGGAGGTTCCCAGGCGAGTCCAGAAATGCCTGTTCAGTTTGTAGTGCAGCTTTGGCTGACCTACATTTTGGTTGAAAATACAGTAAAAAATGTTGACATAAAAGGGACCAAGAAAACTGACACTGGGTGAGAATATTTGAGTCTGTCTTGGACTCTTGCTTGGGGCAGGATGGGGTTCATCGCCTTAGAGAAGTGCTGGGGTGCTGGTGCCAGTTGCAGGCTGTAGGGGCGGCAGGCTGGGGTGGCTCGATCAGGAGGCATGGAGGCCCAGTCTGTGCCTTTGAACTTACTGCTTAGTGCCTGTGGGAGTTGACCTTTTTGGCTGGACAATGAGTCTGAAGGGGTTTTTGAAATGGAAGTGTCCTTATTGAGTCAACTCTGACATCGCCTCCCTGATTTAAGCGTCAGGTGAGGATGACTCACTGTGTGCAGCCCTCCTTCAGTCAGCACTGAAACCAGCCTGCCACGGGTCCCAGGCACGTTGCTGAGGTGCACCAGGTGGCTGCTTCTGGCGCGATAGCCTCTCGGTCCCCGCTGTTGGGTGGCGAGGGGGCAGTGCCTGGGGGGCCCCGCCCTGAGCCCTGTGAGCACAGGAGGGATGGTGAGCAGCAGCGAGGGAGGGAGCGGACGTGTCCGCAGACCGGATGCTGCCTGTGGATGCAGGGGTACTTCTCAGGACCTGTCATCTAAAATAAATTTGAGTTACATTTTGAGACAGAGTTGTGTTTCTTGGCATGAACAGGTACTGCACAGCCATTTTTCTGTCCGACCAGAGTTCATGAGATCCAGAGCTGCAGTAACTGTGGAAATGTGGTGTGTGGCTCGATTCCTCCTGGGCCCTCACGTGTGTCTCACTCTCGTTGGTGACGTAGTCCCTGTAACCCGGGAAACTGACAGGCAGGGGTCCCAGCACCTCCCGCCCCGCGTGCCTGCGGGGTGCTGCTGCGGCTGCCCCGTCAGCGTGTAGGGCTCTGTGGCTGAGCAGTCGGTTTTCAAGCCACGTGCGGCCTTCAGACCCAGGCGCCTGCTGCGCCTCGCTTATCCGTTGTATAAGACACTTTAGTGCCTCAAAGAGGTTTGGTCACCTGCGTAGGCCACGTGGTCACTTCCTGGCAGGGCTTTGCTTCCTTCTGCAACTTCTGTTCCGACCGTGGGCACATTGCCCAGTGGACAGTGTCCAAAATACCACTTTTCTTCATCACTATATTAAACGTATTGCTGTTGTGTGAATATTTAATATTTAAATATTCCTTTAAATTTCTGTAGATACAAGTTTTTAAGTAAAGAAGCATCTGATAATTGAGGTATGTTTGTCAGCTGCCATATTAACAAAAGAATGGACTTGGGTGTTGAGCCCTAGGACCTTGTTGCCTGGCCATCATGGGCTCTTCAGCCAGCACTGATACTGGCTTCCTAGGGTTCTCAGGAGGAAGGAGCAGGGGTTGTGGATGGGTGGGTGGGCGGGCCCGTGTGATGAGGGGATGGGTCAGGGTAAGAGGATGACCCCAGTGTTGATCAAGTTCTTCTTTTGGGGTCCCCAGCACCTGCGTGGGCCTGGGGGTGGCTGTGCAGTCTCCCTGCTAGTCCACACCCAACTCTGGAGGCGTGTGGCCCACTGACCAGAGCTGGCCTCTGGTCTGCCAAGCCTTTCCTGAGCCTCGTGCACCTGTTAGATGGGACAGTAGCCTCAGCTTCAGTGGGGAACCTTCTAGGCCTTTCCCTGCAGTGTGTTAACAAGTTCCCGGGTCTTGGAGATTTTAGCAGAGTGCTCCAGCTAGGTTTTTGATACTGTCTTTTTTTAAAAATTTCAGTATGGTTTACTTTCAAAGGGATGTTTTGGAGGGACACTCTCTTAATGGGCATAAATGTGGTTCTTTTGGATCAAGAATTGTGGCTGTGAACCCAGGGAGAGGTCTGGTATTTGCTGGTGTCATGGTGAGTGTTGAGGACCCGCCGCTCCAAAGGCTCCTCTGGGACGAAGGCCGCGCAGCCCCTGACTTGGGTGGGCAGGGAGCTGGCGCCGCCTTTTCCCTCTGGGGAACTTCACCAGTGCACGAGGGAGCGGCTGTGGGGCGGTGGGCAGGGAGGCTCTGGGCGGCCCCAGCCTCCCCTCTGTCCGCTTGGCTTTTCCAAGGCGCTGGGTCCCTGGGCCTTGACTAGGAGTGGGGAGCCCGTGTCGGGTCTTCCCCTGCAGCCAGGAGGGGAAGTGAGTTGTAAGGCAGACAGGTGTGTTGCTGTTTCTAACGGAATCTATGGCACCTAATTGGTTGTTGGTTTTTGAGGCCTAAAAGTAATGCTGAGCCCTATGAAAGAGTGCCTTCCAGTGACCCAGCTCAAGCGCTGTGAAGTGTGCAAGGTCCCATCTCTATGTCTCTGCTGTGGGTGTCCCAGTCCCCGTGGATGTAGCACTGCCCCCGCCCCAAGCCGGGCCTTGGGGCATGGCGGCAGTCATGTGCAGGAGGCTGGCTTGGCCTGGCCTTCACGGAGCCAGGCGTGCAGGCTGCACGGTGCTGTGTCTTACGCCCCCCTGCCAGCCCATGTGGACACGAGAGGTGGGATGCAGAGGCCCTGCTGCCCACCCCCAGAGACAAGACCTGGGGCAGGGGTGGAGTGATGTGCTCCAGGTCAGTGCTCGGGTCTGAGGCTCTAGCCGTGGCACCTGCCGCCTTGTGAATGAGGCCAGGCCCAGGGAGAGTACGTGGCTTGGGGTCTCAACTGGAAAGTGCGTGCATGGCCCTCCCTGTGGGCCAGCGTGGGTAGCTGTGGGGCAGACAGTGTGGCAGAAGCTTTGCTTTTGGCTTGTTTATAAAAACAAGACTCAATTTCTAGTTGAATTCCATGAAGAAACCATACAGGTTTTCACCCTGTGTACCATCTTTACAGCAGGTGTGTTTAGAGGTCAGTGGCGCTGTGTGTTTACACTCTCCTTTCTTCTCAGGGCTCCCAGGCCCCTCTGATGGGGTCCCGCCTCCTTGGCTCCCTGCGGGGGGGGGGGTGCATGCCTGATGCCAGCTCTCTTCTCCCCCCAGGGATGGTCCTTGTGCGGAGTGAGAATGGGCAGCTGCTGATGATCCCTCAGCAGGCCTTGGCCCAGATGCAGGCCCAGGCCCACGTCCAGACCCAGCCTCAGACCACCATGGCCCCCCGCCCTGCCACCCCCACAAGTGCCCCTCCTGTCCAGATCTCCACCGTGCAGGTGAGTAGCCTGTGAGGGCTGAGGGGTGGCGCTGTGCCCTCCGCCTGCTGTGGTGCCAAGGACTGCCGTGCTGTGAGCATGCAGTGAAAACTCTGGGTCGGTTGCCTGGACCCCGTCCTGGCCCCTTCCCTCCTCTCCCGTGACTTCAGCGTCCAGTGCCTCAAGTTCCCTTTTCTGCACAGGGGTGATTCTCCCTGCATGTACCTCTAGGGCTCATAGGCCGACTGAGGACATGTGGAGAGCTAAGGACAGGCGACTAGAGGAAACCCCGAGCGTTAGCTGTGATACCCTGGGAGACACATAAGAATTTTATCAGGATTTGTGAAATAGTGCCCCTGCCGGCTCCCCGCCCTGTCACAAATCCTTAAACCTTAAGTGGTTACCGCCCTGCCTTGAGATTGTGGCAGGAGGATGGGTTCTGATGCTAAAGCCAAATGCCAGGATGTGCCCCTCCCGCTGCCTCTGGTGTTTCTGGTCCTACCGTGGCTTCACTTGGGCACAGCCGCACATTATCTGTCTCACCGTCTCTGAGGCGTCTGCCCAGGGCTGGACTGCTGTTCGGAGCTGGCTGGGTGGGCAATAACTAGAGTGGAGACTAGAAGGATCTTGGAAACTCCTCTTTCTCCTGTGATGTCAGCCACGTTCCCTCGGAAGGTGGTGGTGCCCTTGCTGTGAACAGAGGGCATGGGTGTGCTGGGAGACTCAGCAAGGGCCCCTTTACTGAGTGTGTGAAACAGACGGAAAGGTGTGTTCAGGGTCTGCACGCCCTGTGGGGTAAGGTGCCCTGTGAGGCACTGCGGCCCCCGGCCTTTCCCTGGCTGTCGGCTCCTGTGCCGGCTGCTGCTGCTCAGCCCGGAGCCCTCTTTCCGTCTGGGCTTAACCCAGATGTGCCAGGGGCCACCTGGGCCCCTTCTCCTTTACCTTCTCTTCTGGAGCGTTGCGACCAGTCTTTACACTGAAGGGACATGTGTGTCCTCTTGCTTTGTCACTTTTTTAGTGCTTGTGGGCAAGATCCCAAGAACTCCACACAAGGGCTGGGTCCCAGATGCATGCGTTCTCTTAAGGCCGTGCTTGGTGGACTTTGTCAGGGAAGCCTAGTGACACTGTGTCACTATGTTGAAGATTGAGTCATATGCCTTGACTTGTGTAAGAAAAGTTAGGGTGGCTTCCCTGAAAATTGTGAATGAACCTGTAGACGGACACGCTTGATGGTACCAGTTCTGGGCTGAAGGGCTGGTATTTGAGTGAGATGTGTGGTGGGGAGTTAGTTCACTTGCTGCTCCTTTTAGATGACTCTTACTTATGTTTCAGGCCCCTGGGACCCCTATTATTGCACGGCAGGTGACCCCAACGACCATAATTAAGCAAGTGTCTCAGGCCCAGACGACGGTGCAGCCTGCCACGGCAGCACAGCGCTCGCCCGGCATACAGGTGAGGCCGTGTGGCACCCCCGGTGCAGGGGGCGGGCCTTGCCAGTCTGGATGTGGGATGCTGAGTTGCATTTTGGGAGGAAGGCCCTCCAGAAGAAAGTGTTTTTCCTCTGATCACCAGCACAGGATAGGTGAGGGTTCCTTTTCTTTAAAGCCACACAGTTCAACACCAGCAGCACCTTAAAGGCTTCCCACTGTGCCCAGAAGGGTAATTAAAAATATACCTTGTAAGTGTTTGATTGTAAGATATTCCTGAAGCACAGAACACCTGTGTGCTCACAGTGTGTGTGGTCCCATCTGACCGTTAACATACTGGCACTGAGAGTAGCTCTTGTTTGGGAACCAGGCCCTGGACGCCATGCTTCCTGTGCATGTGCATTAATTTCCGCATTGCTGCTGACACCTGCTCCTGATGAGGCATTGGCAAGTGAGGGGGGGAGGTCCTGGAACTTGCTCCTGGTCTCAGCCGGCGTGGCCTCCGACCTGTGCTCTGGCCATGAGGCTGCACTGTCTCCCTGCAGCCTGTGTCCTTTGCAGTAACGAAGCAGAGTTCCAGAAACATCCCCCATCTGCCCTGCTGGGTGTGTGTGTGTTTGTCAGTAGTGTTCCAAGCTGGGGGAGGGAGTACAGTGTGTTCTGGGCAGGTGCTGACCCTGCTTGGGGGGTTTCAGTTCTGAGAGCTCAGCCTCCCTGGTCTATAAAGCCAAGGAGAGGCCATGCACCAGGTAGGTGAGCCCCTTTATGGGGGAGGAGATGCACCTCATCAGGGAAGCAGCCTGCTTGGGGCAGCCAGCTGGTGCCCCTGAAAGCAAGTGGTTCAAAGCTGTTCTGTCCTTAAGGGGTTTGAGTGTCCCTCATAAATGCAGGCTTTATAGCATTGGCCACTTTTTATTAGGCATCTGCTGTGTGCCAGAACTGTGCTTCAACGTGTTGCTAATTTATGGGTGATTTCCCACTGTAGTGGCGTGGGTGGTATGTGCTGTTTCCATTTTTTGAACGCGGAAACCCAGGCTGAGAGGTGGATGTGATGGTTGGTGGGTGGAGTACCTGGGCTCTTGCCTGTCTTCCTCATCTTCACCCACCTTTAGGCGTCTGCAGTGGGTGATGCTGTGTAGAACAGCTGGAGGATCAGTTCAGCCCCGAGCAAGTGGGGATGGCAGCAGCCTGTCCCTGGCAGGGGCGGCACTAGGCATGGGCGTGTCCTTAGATTCAGTGTGGTTGGTGCGGCCGAACTTCAGTTATAGTGAAAGGTGATTTCCTGGGAGGGCAGTAAAGCTCATAGTCAGTTTTTGCATCAAATTTAGTGTAAGGTAAACTTATCCAAATAGGTGGCACTCTGAGTACCATCAAGGTGGAATCTGCATTCACTGGGCCAGTGAAGTAAAGGTAAGGAGCAAATTTTGGTGTAAAGGAAGCTCCCAGAGGAGGAGGATCTTGAGCGACCGAGGGCCCAGAAGCAGCCCCCTGCCCCTCGCTGCCTGAGCGGCTGCCTAGTTCTGTTTCTGTCCTTTGAAGTGTCCTCGCTAATATTTTCTAGTTACAGAGGGAAATGTGCTAATGTTATAAGAGAAAGAACACACGGGATACAGGGAAAAGCCAGCAGCCCCTGCAGCTCCTGTGCCCACAGCCTGGGGCTGCTTTGGGACCCCAAGGCTCTGGGAGCGTGGTGCCCATGGTGGCTATATGCCCGCACGCCCGGTGCCATGCTGCACCTGATCTGGCAGCTCCACACCAGCATGATTGTGCTCAGACTGCCCTTTGCTTTCAGAAGTTGAAAGAAACTAATGTCTAAAAAATTGGAGAAAAGATGTTGAAGGCTAGGTCTAGAAATTGGAAAAGTTCTCATTAAAAAAGCCAGATTTGTGCCGTGATTATAGGTGCAGATAAGAAATCTCAGGACCTTCCCAAGGCCGGAGGTGCCTGAGGTGTTGTTTGAGTCCTGGCTGTTATGTTTTTAAATATGCTTGTTTAGCAAAGTAGCCACCCAACACTGACCACCCGTGGATTTCCCAAATCTGCTCTGAACTCCCCTTTTATGATAAGACTCACTTTTGGAGAGCAAAGAGACTGGTCTGGCTGGAGCGGGGGGCCAGGGAAGCTGCCCCGACGGGAGGCCTGACCAGGAAGCCCGGCCTCCCATGTCACTGGCCTCCCGTGCTAATCAGACGACAAGGCCTTTAGTTGTCGTTCCTCTGTCCTGTTTCATTTCTGAGAATGACCAGCTCTGGGCTGGTCACTAAAAGGTAGTATACTGGCCACCATGCCACCATGTGACCTTTAAGATCGACTCTGACAACCAGGTTTTTTCCCAGCGACTGGCTTCATTATTCTCAGTTTATGCCGCAGGAGCAAAATACCGCGTCCTCAGGTGCCTGGGCCATCAGCTTGCACTTGTCCATTGGGCACCCTGCTGCAGGGAGCCTCATCTCCTTTGGCGGGGCACGAAGGCGTCCTCACACAGCCTCTCTTTACCTGGTGTTTTGGATTCTCATAGCCTCAGCTTGTTTTGGGTGGTGCTGCCCAGACCTCCCTCGGGACGGCGACGGCTGTTCAGACGGGGGCACCTCAGCGAACAGTCCCAGGGGCCACCACCTCCACAGCGGCCACGGTGAGTGCTGCCCTGCTTTGCCCCCAGGACCTTTCTGGGCAGCCCAGGCTACCACACCGTGGTCAGAAAGCATGCCCTGAGGCGCCCTGGCCAGCATCTGCCTGCAGGCCGTTGCCTCCCTTTCCTCCCGGGCCCCTGGGAGCCGTTTGCGTCTGGTGTGTCCTTCCTGGCCCCAGAGCGCTGGCCGGCTTGGGCAGCTCTGGCTGCAGACATGCCATTGCATTGGGGTCTGCTGTGGCCTCTGTGGGGGGGGTCTGAGGGTGGCGGCCTGTATGGGGTGGCAGGCAGGGGCCCATTGGGAACCGGCGGTGCTGCAAGTCCAGCCTTTGCCCCAGAAGAAGCGCAGTGTGAGCCGGACAGATGCCGCCATGTGCGGAGCAGCAGTGCTGTCCACCGTGCGTCCTGCTCGAAGCTTTATCACACGTGCGAATCTTTAAGCCAATGGGGTCATGCTTCATGTGTGACTTAACTTTTTTCATGTTTCTTTGCTAAGTATTTTCCCTCATCTTCATAATTTAATTCCTTTTATTGTACATTTATGTAGATACCAATTTATGATAAGAAACATTCTGGTGAACATGGTAAAGATTTGTTCCTTTTACATTTATGGTCACTTTTAGTCACATTCCTGAAAGTAGAGTTGCTGGGCTGAGTGGGTGCACTCCAGGGCACCTCCCGCTTTGCATTCAGACGGTCCTTCTGATCACATGTCCCAGTGACACTCCTGTCAGTGAGCCGTAAGGGACTCTGCATTTTCTTAAAAGAGGGTTGGAGAAGAAATACACACACACCTCAGTTAACCCAAAAGTCGGGATGAAAACCTGCCTTCTAAGACCTTTTTATTTACCTCTTTTTAATTTGAATCCAGGAAACTATGGAAAACGTGAAGAAATGTAAAAATTTTCTCTCTACGTTAATAAAACTGGCTTCATCTGGAAAACAGTCTACAGAGACAGCTGCTAATGTGAAAGAGCTAGTGCAGAATCTGCTGGTAAGAGACGTCCCAGGGCCCCAGCCCTGAAGTGTGCGTGGCGGATACTGGGCCCCAAGTCCAGGTGCTCTGGGGACTGTGCAGTCCCGGGGTGGAGGCTGGGGCCCGGGCCTCTCTTCATCCTGTGTGCTGACCAGTCATGCTCCCCAGAGCCGGTGCAGGAAGGGGGTGTCCCAGTGTGCCAAGGTGTTTTGAAATCTCCTCTTTCATGCCGTCTGTTCACCCCTGGAAAATGGCACACTGGCCTCACAGGAGCCATTGCTAAGTACACCTGATAGAGGGTAATTTAAAGGCTTTTCCTCTCTTCTATCTGTCTTGGCTTTTTTTATGGAGACTTTAAACCCGTGTACAAGTGGGAAGCATGTGTGGTGAGCTCCTGTGTGCCCATCTCCAGGCTCCGGTGACCAGTCCATGCCCGTTTTGTGTCTGTGCACCCCACCCTTGCCACGCATACCCCAGGCCCCAATCCTGTCATCACAGCAGCACAGATTGCGAAACGGTGGGGGCGCTCTTAGGAACATGACTGCCACACCACGGTCAGCCTCAAGGCGCGGGCAGTGCTCGAGTCCCTGGCTGCCCCCCGTGTGGTTCTCAGCGTGTTCCCGTTGGGACGCAGACGGCCTGTCCAGTGTGCAGTTGACTCCGTTTCTTACCCCGGGGTTCCTTTCCTTCTTGCTCTTTCTCGTTTCCTTTCGATTTCTTTGTTGAGGAAACCTGGTGGTTTAATATTGGGGCTTTTGGACATTGCTGTCTTTGTACTGGTGGGGTTCGTGGGGTCAGGCTCTCTGCTTCCGAGCACAGCCTGCCCAGAGTGGGGGGCAGAGGAGGGAGGCTTCCACGTGCTGAGTGGCAGGCGAGGGAGAGCCATGCTCCAAGATGACAGCTTCTCCACCGAGCGCTGGCTCTGTGCCACATGTGCGGACATGGTGGTTTTAGTCCAGAAGCCAAACTCTGGCAAGCAGATGATTGCAGCAGACCGTGCTCTTTAATGTCTTCAGGAAACTTAGAAACTGAGAAATTGTCTCACCCCTCAAGCCAGACTATCCCATGGTGACCCCCATCCCACCCTTCTGACTGAGCCCTGAGAGCCCTGGCCTCTGCTGGCTGCCCCTTCCCTGCATGGGCATTAGCACTGGGCTTAGCTGCTGGTGATAGGTGATCCCGATGAGAGGGCACGGTGGGGACAGAGGCTTGTTCTTCTTCGGTAGGATTCCTGGGTGTCAGCAGGTGAGGCTGGAAGGGTGCTGTCCCCTCCCAGATGCCCATCTCAAGGCTGCCCTGTTCCTGCCCACCTCTCTTACCTCACTGCCCTCACCCCAAACTGGATTTGGTTTCCAGAACAAACTTGTGCCCCAGTTGTCTGGACTCGCTTCCCTCTGCATGGGACACGACACTTCCCTGCCCTGGGCCACCTGGGGGCTTGGAGGTTTCAGTAGAGCGTCAGCTCTTTGTGGTCCGCCCTACCTGTGGCACCTGTGTTTGCAGCTCTGAGTTTGATAATGAGTTTCTTTTAGGCTGGTTTGTCTTGTTGCAAAATGCCTGACACATGGTAGGTGCTTGATCAAAGTTGAGTGGGAGCTGGAATCAAGAAGGAAACTCGTGAAGGAGATAGGAGATGAGATGTAGACCATAAGCCACCCAGCCAGAGACGGAGCCCCAGCCTCACTCCACAGGGCTGTGCGAGTGGGAGCCGCAGGGCCAGGGGGAGCAGGTAGTGCCCTGGGGCTGCCACGGTCCACCACGGGCCTGGCAGCAGGGACAGCTGCTCTAAGACACGAGACCAGAGCTGGGTGTTAACTCTACATGCGCAGGGATTTCAATGTGAATTCTCTTTTTAAGGATGGAAAAATCGAGGCAGAGGATTTCACCAGTAGATTATACCGAGAACTTAATTCTTCACCTCAACCTTACCTTGTGCCTTTCCTGAAGGTAACGTTAAAGACCCCTACCCAGCACTGGGCACCTGCAGGTGGCAGTAGGCGGCGGGTATGTTCCAGGGGAGGGAGCTTCACAGGGGCCACTGCATTCGCAGGCTTACAGTGCCTGTGACAATGTGAAGTCTTCCCTTAGAGGCTTTTCTGTAAGTTACGGGACCACTGACACTGTAGATCTGTTTTGTTGTGCTGTGTGGCACCAGAGGGGCTGCAGAGGGCCTGCACCGTCTAAACAGAGGGTGAGGGTAAAGGCTGGCAGGGCGCCCACCCAGTTAGGATCCAGGGTTCAGCAGTGTCACATCACCTGTTTGGTAGCTTCTGCTGCCATGACGTTCTGAAGAGCACGTCAGGAAGGCTGCTCTTCTGTTATGTGTTTTTAGGCAAGTTTGGCTAGTTCTTACTGGGAATGATTCTGCTCAGTGACAGTGGAGGCTCAGTGGGTGTGGGGTGTTGACCCCGGCATCCAGCCGTGTCTCCTCAGGGCTCCAACACGTGTGCTGGTTAGCTGGGAACTTCTTAGAGATGGGTGTTTCTGAGCTCGTAAGAAAGCAGCCTGGTGCTGGTGCCACCTGCCGACCCCGTGTCTGTCTTTCTGCCCAGAGGAGCTTGCCCGCCTTGAGACAGCTGACCCCTGACTCGGCAGCCTTCATCCACCAGAGCCAGCAGCAGCCACCACCCGCCTCCCAGGCCACCACTGCGCTCACAGCCGTGGTGCTGAGCAGCTCGGTCCAGCGCGCCGCGGGGAAGACGGCAGCCACCGTGACCAGTGCTCTGCAGCCCCCTGTCATTAGCCTGGCACAGCCTGCACAGGTTGGCGTTGGCAAGCAGGGGCAGCCCACGCCGCTGGTACGGAGGCCAGGGTCCGCCGTCACTCCATTGCCCGCCTGCCCGCCTCTTCAGTAAACTGCTGCGGCCCGGAGACTCGTGCAGGCAGGCAGGGAAGCTCCGCAGGAGGCGGCGTGGGTGTCCCCTCCAGGCCTAGAGTGCCCGCCGCGGCCTGGGCTCACTTCCGGGTGCAGCAAGCGCGTGTGCTCCTGCCCAGCAGCGCATCAGCTGCCCGTGTGGTTTGGGGATATTCCTGGCTTGCTGAGCGTGCTGTGCTTGTAGTGGATCTTTCAGCTGGTGTCATGCTTGACAGGAGCAACACAGCAGATACGGCTCAGGCATGTACTTGGTGTTGGCGCGCTAGGCCAGGGGTCAGGTGCAGACGCAGCTCTGCAGCCGCGGTGGGGCCGTGGCGACTTCTCGGAGAGCGCTGCAGGCTGCTGAGTGTTCGCTCCTATGCGACTGGGCACACTTGTCCGAGCCCCACAGCTGGAAGAGCACATCTCGGATGTGCTCCTGTAGGCAGGTTGGGTTTGCAAAGTGCAGAGGTAGGTGGCCTTTTTCTAGTTTCAAAGGGATTTTGTTGCCTTAAAGGCAGTTGAAACGTAAGTGAAACAGTGCAGTTTCCCTTGTCGCGCAGTAGTTGTGGAGTGTATTTTATGTGGGCTCTCAGACATTAACCGGGGCAGATCAGAGCCTGTTGGAGCGTGCCCTCCACGGTCAAGGTCTGCTCAGCGTTTGCCTGGATGGTGGTGAGTGAAGCAGGCTGGCGGCCGGGAGAGTGTCCGCGTGCCTGCGTTCGCGGGGCTGGGGTCAGTGCCGAGCCCTGCTGTGACACGCACGATGTGAGTTCAGAAGCGGCCCGTACCATGGTCACTGGACTGATACCCACAGAAGGAGAGCTCTTGAGGAACTTGATGGGTAGTCAGTTTTTCTGGAAGCTGGGGCCTGGGAGCATGGCCGTTTCATCATAAGTGTCCTTTGGTTTATGGACAAGGCTGTCTCGACTGGCAGGGCCATGTCGGCGTCCTGCTTCCTGGCTCCTCTCGGGCTTGCTGTGCGCACAAGTGTAGGCAGCGGCATGAGTCCCATCGTAGTCCGAGCCTCTCCCTGCCTTCCGGAACCCTGTGGAGACACAGACAGAGGCTTCTCCCCAGGGAGCCGCCTGGGGCCAGTCCGGCCCTCACGCCTCCAGGGCAGTGCGGGTCCCACTGGTTTTGTTGCAGAGAGAGTTGGCGCACTGGGCACTACCCACCCCCTTGAGCGTCCCATGATGTCAGCTGTGCCCACCAGGTCTCCTTCGCAAAAGTCAGAAGCATCTGGCCTCAGAGGCTCTCGGGGAGGCAGTGTGACGGTAGCTGTGTGGCTTCAGAGGGATCTTGGTGTCTCTGGGCCCCTAGCACAGGGAGCCCCACTGTCAGCTGTCGTCCCAGGTGGGAGAGCTGGGCTGGACTCCAGGAGGAGGCCGGCAGTGAAGGAAGGCCGGTAGCGCTGTGAGCAGAGGCGGGGGGGTGAGTGTGGTCCAGCTGGCAGGAGCCAAAGAGCAGGCCACCGGCAGGAACATGGGGGGCAGACTCCGCCCCAGGGGCGCTCCCCAGAGCTCGGCCTCAGGGCTCAGGCTGGGGGTGGAGAGTGCAGGTGGGCTATGCCTGGGGACAGGAGTGGCCCTTCTTAGAGGGCCAAGTTCAGGGCAGAACTCAAGAAGTCAATCCCTCTTCCCCCTAGCTTCTTAGAGACAGTTTGGAGGAAGAAAAAAATGACCTGTAGCTCCAGGCCACCGTTGTCAGCACTGTTCACATTCTGCTCTGGACCCGGAGCTCAGCACCGGACCTCAGACCCTGTCGGCCCTCCGTACTGGCTGGGCTGTGACCCCGCCCTGGCCAGTGGCCTCGCGGGGCCGACACGTCTGTGTGCTCTGCCTCAGGTGATCCAGCAGCCGCCCAAGCCAGGGGCGCTGATCCGCCCCCCGCAGGTGACGTTGACGCAGACGCCCATGGTCGCCCTGCGGCAGCCTCACAGCCGCATCGTGCTCACCGCGCCGCAGCAGATTCAGCTGAACCAGCTGCAGCCAGGTGAGGGCTGCACGCCTGTGGGTCCCAGGGCCGCTCTCCGCACTGTCCTGTCTCCCATTTTCTTTTTATGTGGAGAAATGCACATCACGAAGCTGACCATTTTAACCACTTTAAGTGTAGGGTCAGCGGCACTGATCGCGTTCACGGTGCTGTGGGGCCTGGGCCCCATCAGTGTGATTTCCGGGTGTCTTTCTGTGTGACTTAGGGTTAGCAGTCCAGCTTGTATGGCCTCCACCAGAGCGGGTGAGGGGGGACAGTCCTTCCGCGGCCATCAAACCGCAGAGCAGGTGGCCCCTCTAGCATGGCCTGGGGCCTCAGCACGGCCCCGTTCAAGGCGCGTATGTCCCTCTCTCGTCCTGCAGTCCCCGTGGTGAAGCCCGCTGCACTACCTGGAACCAAAGCCCTTTCTGCCATCTCGGCCCAAGCAGCTGCTGTGCAGAAGAACAAGCTCAAGGAGCAGGGGGGAGGCTCTTTTCGGTAAGGCCCATGTGGAGCGGTGGGGCTGCGGAGGGGGCAGCAGTGCTAGGCTCTGTCCCCTGGCCAGGCCTGCCTGTGTTCACCCCACGCTTAGCTTTGACCGTCTTGTGCGCGTCTTCCCCCAGAGGTAGGCCAGCGTGGTTTGCCACAGCTGCAGGATGGTGGGCCTCCGACGCTGTGTGTGGACTAACGGGGTCGGTGGGCAGCATCACGGTGGTGTAGGTGCAGCACGGCCTGACGGAGGCAGTGTGGCTCACCCTTGTTTCTGCCTCAGATGTTGAGAAATGCCGCACTTTGGGCTCCTGGTGGGCGGCCAGGCTGAGTGCCGTGTGGGTGAGGGGTTGTGTGTGGGGGTGTGTGTCACTGATCGCGACTGCCATCAGGCAGTGGGTGGGGCGCAAGCTCAGGAGGCTGTCATGGGACCTTCCCTCTGGCACACTCGGTCCCTAAAGCCGTCCCTTTGGGTGGAGCAGGGCTGTCGTCACCAAGCCAGGGTCAGTGCCCAAGCAGGGTGGGGAGGGTGGTGTGCCTGGATCACCTGGTACGGAGAGAGAGCCAGCACCTGGTGGGGTGGGAAGGGCGTCTACATGGGAGAGGGGCAGGAGAGGGCTGGACGTAGGAGATAAGTCCTCTGTAGATGAGAAAAGTGGAGGAAGGCTGCTGGGGGCCCAGGGTCCTCCTGTCGGGGAAGGAGTGAGAAATACACAGAGGGAACTGGCATGGACCCTGTGGGCTGCTTAGGGCTAGACACGGTCATGCAGGCTGGTGGCCTCTGTGTGGGAGATGATTTCAATGACCACAGGTGGGAAACCCTTGCTGTGTCCACTGAAGGTGCCCTGATGGTGGGGAAGCCAGGCAGGGATCTGAGGCCAGGCTTGGGGTGCACGTCACTCAGGGACCAACGAGACCCAGGCCCTGTGGGTGGCAGCGAGCAAGGCTGCAGGACTTGGGTGAAGTTCCTGCTGAGACATGTGTCACAACTTCTCATGAGGGACGTCAGCCGGATGGACACGAGGACGCACTGCAAACCAGTGGGCCTGTGGCCTCTCAGTGTCAGGGAGAGGCCGGGGAGACAGGGTCGCAGCGGGGGGGGGTGCTGAGCTGGACACTGTTGGGATGGGCAGCCAGACTCGGGGGGGCCTGGGCACGGCTGTGACCCCTGGTGCTGCCCAGGATGCATGTCTGCAGGGCGCATGGTGAGGGGTGGGGTGGGCAGGGAGACGGAGGTTCTTTATACTGCACTCTAGCTTTTCTGAGAGTTTGCGATTGTTTTAAAAATGAATCATGCTCTGATTTTTTAGAAAAGGTTTCACTTGGAATGCCTCCTTGGAGCAGCAAGTAGAGTGTGGTTGGGTTTTGCTCCCTCTGAACTTAGCGTTGACCTCCGTGTGCAGAGACTCACGCTGGGCTTAGCTCCGCACATTCTTCCTTTGAAAGAGCAGTCGCTTGGAGAGGAGACCGCTGGCTTCCTCGCTGAGTGCGGAGCCTGTGCAGAGGGGGCTGGTGGGGCACATGCCCGCTGCAGACCTCAGCTGTGCTTTCCGCCCCCAAGGCAGGACCCTGAACGCCTCCTGTACGTTCCTCTTGCAGTCAGAGGTTCTGTTCTTTCACAAAGGGACGACGATGACATTAATGATGTCGCCTCGATGGCGGGGGTAAACCTGTCAGAAGAAAGTGCGAGAATATTAGCCACAAACTCTGAGTTGGTGGGCACCCTGACACGGTCCTGTAAAGATGAAACCTTCCTCCTCCCAGCGCCTTTGCAGAGAAGAATACTAGAAATAGGTAGGTTGTGTTCCCTGCTGTTCCTGGGCCATCAGGGGCTGCTGGCAGGCTTGGGGTGCCCTGCAGTGTTGCCCCGAGCGCGTGGCTCCCGGCGAATGTGGCTTGTGCCCTGTCATGGCATATGCCGTGTCGTCCTCCCACAGGATTACGGCGCTGGTTCTCAGGTGCTTGAGGGGTATCGGCCACCTTCTGCCAGCCCATGGGCCTCTGTGGGCTGCCCTTAGGTTGCATAAAGCAATAATTGGTGGCAAAGAGAAAAATGGTGATGTGATGAGGAAAGAAAGAGGTTAAGTGATTGTCAAATATTGTCTCTCCTGCAGGTAAAAAACACGGCATAACGGAGCTCCATCCGGATGTAGTGAGTTATGTGTCCCATGCCACGCAACAGAGGCTACAGAACCTTGTAGAGAAAATATCAGAAACAGCTCAGCAGAAGAACTTCTCTTACAAGGTAATGCGCTGCTCTCCTGAGCAGGCCTCCTGCTGCGGGTTCCCGGCCTGGCGCTGCCTGGAAGCCTCCTTCCCACACCACGCACAGGGCAGCGACTGTTGGGTGAACTTGTTCTGAATTTTCTGCAGAAGTAAATTTGTGAAGACCCACATTTTTTTTTAACTGTATATAGTTAAGTTCATTTAAAATTTTGTCATTTCCATTTTATAAATGAGAAAGCAGTCAAGGGAATTGCTCAAAGTAACAGCTTTTCGAATGGCAGAGCTGGGATAAGAACTCAATACCTTTTACCTTCATGCCGGAAACTTTTTTTTTTTAAAGTATCATTAATATACAATCTTATGTTGGTTCCAAATGTACATCACAGTGGTTCAACAGTCCCTGTCATCAACTTCTATTGCGATTCCAAGTTTTTGTGTTCTTTATCCGTCCCTGCTCGGTGACCACCAGTCACTTCTCAGTGTCTGTGAGTCTACTCGCTGTTTTGCTTGGTTGTTATACTCCACAAATAAGTGGAATCTTATGGTATTTGTCTTTCTCTGCCTGGCTTATTTCACTGGACATAACATCCTCTAGATCCATCCATGTGCTGCACATGGCAGGATTTATTTTCTTTTAACGGCTGAATAATATTCCATTGTGTAAATGTACCACATCTTTATCTGTTCATCTATTGACAGACACTTTGGTTGCTTCTGTATCTTGGCTATTGTAAATAATGCAGCAATAAACAGGGGTGCACATATCTTTTCGGATCAGGGATTTGTTTTCTTTAGATAACTTCTTAGGAGTGGAATTACTTGATTGAATGATATCTTTACTTTTAGTTTTTTGAGAAACCTCCATACTGCTTTCCACAGTGGTCACACCGATGTGCATTCCCACCAGCAGTGTAGGAGGGCTCCCTTTTCTCCGAATCCTTGCCAGCACTTGTTGTTTCTTACCTTTTGGACAGTGGCCATTCTAAGTGGTGTGAGGTGACATCCCATCGAAGACCCACCTCTTTCTGCCTCACGGTGTTGGGTGCTCTGCCCCGGGGCCCGTGTGGGGTGCACTGGGGGGTCAGCTTGGCTGGTCTGAGGCGAAGGCCTTGCTCCAGCTCAGGGGCCACGGAGTTTTCTGCTGCATTGCACCCTCCGGTCCCCAACACTGTGGCCCTCGCTGAGCCTGCAGGCCCAGGGGACCCCGGCCACTCATGCTCCTGTGACTCAGAGCGCTGCCCTGTTTTGCTCTGTGGAGAGTCACCCAAACCAGAGTGCAGGCCGCCTGCAGCAGAACCTGCCTTCGGAGCAGGACCTGTCTCCGCCGCGAGTCGTGAGGGCTGCGCAGCAGCTGGTAGTGGGCCCTGCTTGCCAGGCGATGGCTTCAGAGCAGCGGTTAAGATAAAAGCATGTGGCCATTTTGCTTTGAAAATAGCTATGTTGCTATAAAAAAAAATTAGATGTTACTTAAAAAGTCAAGCAATACCAGAGTGTGTAAAATGTAAACTCCCCCGTGAGCCCCAAGGTAACTCACCTGAGACTTCTTTCTCTGTGTGTTAATGTGCGAGCACTTCAGATACAGAATGGTCTGCAGGTGAGAGGGCTTGGCTCTGCGTGGCAGGACGAGGAGCCGGCCGAGGGCAAGGGGGGTGCTATGCGGGCTGTCGAGCTGGGTTCCCAAGTTTATGACAGATGCTAATTCTACCTTTTCTGTAGGATGACGACAGATACGAGCAGGCAAGTGATGTCCGGGCTCAGCTCAAATTTTTTGAACAGCTTGATCAAATAGAAAAGCAGAGGAAAGATGAGCAGGAAAGAGAAATCTTAATGCGAGCAGCAAAGGCAAGTGCTTGCGGTTCCCATCTGTCTGTCCCGGGACTCACGGCGCGCTTGGGGTTTCTGAGAGGCCAGGGCGGTGTGCGTGGCCAGCCTCGAGGGGGACGGGATGCACATGGTTAGGAGCTGAGCGGCTGGGGAGCCCTCGGGCAGCCCCTGGACTGAGCCTGGAGCCCTGCAGCCTTGTCCTGGGACCAGAGCAGATGCTTGCGCTGGTAGACGTGTCAAAGACCACATCTTATTAGTTTTTTTATCCAGATAGGATGGATGTTTCTTAAGAATAATGTTTGTTTTTTTCCATGAGGTGCAAGCTAAATTTTAATCTTTTGGCTGTAAATACGAATTTTTAAAATTTAACACGCATTGTGTCATATGACCTTGATGTTATTATATCATATCATGGATCTAACATTTGTTTAGATGATAGAAATTTAGGTGATAACTTATTTTTATCTTTTACTTCTTTGAAAAATAGTCTCGATCCAGACAAGAAGATCCAGAACAATTAAGGTTGAAACAAAAGGCAAAAGAGGTGAGCTGTTCAGTCATAGTGTCTTTACTCTGCACTTGAAAATAAGTCCATATTCAACTCAAACGTCCAACAAAAGAGAGAAAACTTAAGGTGACGGTTTTTCTATACAACACGCATTTATGTAGCTATTTAAAATGTTTGCAGAGATGTTTTCTAGGGCAACCAGTTTGCATCCTACGTTTAAATGTAATGGTGATTTCTCATTGGATGAATTTAGTCTCTATACTTTAAAATTTTGTTCATATTTTCTGAGCTTTTTGCAATGAACATCTATTGCTTTATTATTTTTCTGATTGTAGAATATGCTTACTATTTAAGAAAAAAGTCAAAACTGAAGAAATTTTAATTTAGAAAATATCAGAAAACTCTTTGGGGTCTCTGTTACTGTTACACAAGCAGAAAGCATGTGCGTGAAATTACAGTCCTTGTTTCCTTTTCAAAACAAAGATGCAGCAACAAGAACTGGCACAAATGAGGCAACGTGATGCCAACCTCACAGCCCTCGCCGCGATCGGGCCCAGAAAGAAGAGGAAGGTGGACTCTCCGGGGCCGGGATCAGGAGCAGAGGTGCAGTAGTGTGATGGGGGACCGAGGCCAGAAGGGACTTGGGGGGCCTCTCTCAGCCCTGGCACAGGGGTCAGACCCATGTAGGAGAACTGGCTTTCCCACGGACTCTACCCATGCCCTTGGGGGTATCTGCTTGACGCTTGATCCTTCAGATTCAAAGCAGCTTTGTGGTATCACATGAACTAAAAGTTCTCTCCGTAAGGAAGACTTTGGAAAGAATCTGAGATTCTAACTGTTGGAGAATGGCTGTCGAAGTAGCTGTTCCTCCTGAGCAGTGGACGTGAGGCCCGCCCAAAGGGCAGTGGAAAATTCCTAGCATGAAGAAGGGGAGTTATAACTGTTTATGTTTGTCTAGATTTTGTTAGTTTCTTGTTTTGTTTGTTGTCTTATCTTTCCGTAGAGCTATAAACAAACCCAACCTTAAAGTATTGGTATTTTTGCTTTAAACTGTCAGTTTTTTTAATGAAAATTACAGGAAGAAAGAGGAGCCGGTCATTTCTGTTTACCTGTTTGCCTTTCTTGAGGCCCCGGCCTCCGTCAGCAGCACGGTCCTGGGGCCTGTGGCTCAGAGGACAGCGTTCAGCACTTTCTGTGGTGCAGTCTGCTGGGAATGGATTCTCAGCTTTTGTTTACTTGAAAATAGTTGTATTTCTGCTTCAGTTTTGAATGATATTTTCCCTGAATATAAAATTCCGGGTTGACAGTTTATTTCTTTCAATTTTTTTTTAAATTTAAGGTTTAATTTCTCTTACACTCTTGAATAAGCCAGGAAATCCAGATATATATATCATTTCATTTTCAGGATGACAGACTAAAAGGGATCAGTGAACCAAATTAGCCAGCCTTAACACTTTTTCCTCTATTCCTTGAAACCTCTGATTGTCGGACTCTTTCATATTTCCAACGAAATTCCTTTTCTGATCACAAAAAAAAGACAGGTGGTTTCCCAATGTGTTTTTCAGAATTATGAAACACTTACTCTTTTAACTTGGTAAACAGCTGTGAGTGTGACCCTTTTTCTCCTTACAGCTGTGGTTCCATTGTTTTCTGGGGTCCCACCTAGGTAATTTTTATCCTTGTTTCCTCCATGTAAAATGTCTTCCTTTTCTGGCTTTCTGGGATGATCATCTTAATTTTTAAAAGTAGGTCTCTGTTCTGTTTAGACTTGGCTGTCCTGATATTTAGCCTCTTTGGGATCCTAGATCAGTAGGTCAGTGTTTTTCCTCAAATCTGGGATATTTTGGCCTTTATTACATCAAAAATTCTTTTCCTTTCCGGTCTTAACTTTTTTCAGCTGAGACTCCCAATTTGCCGTTTGTTAGACCTTTTTGTGCTGCCCTGTGGGTGTCTGAGACTGTGTTTATTTCCTGAGATCTTCTTCTCTCTGTCCTCAGACTGCTGGCCCGTCTCCAGGCTCCCTGACACCATGGGCTCTGTCCCCTGTGGTCAGCTGTTACACCTGCCCAGGAGGGTACTTTGTTGGTGTATTTTGCAGTCTTAGGGTTTTCATTTCCGTCCTCTTTATGGTTCCCAGTTCTTCACCGCGATTCCTTGTCTGCCCACTTGCTGAGACCAAGGTTTGCTCTCACCTGCTGAACCCGTTTATAAAAGCTGCGTCTGTGTCTTTGTCAAGACCGGCACCTGGGCCATCTCCAGTTCTGTCTATGGACTGCTTTTTCTCCTGAACCGAGGGGTCACGTTGTCCTGTTCCTTTTCATGCCTGGCCGTCATTGCTCCACTGCTGGATGTCGCGGTGCCATGTTGAGAGACTGGGCTTCTCCCTCTGGAGAGTGATCCTTGTGGCAGGTGGTTCAGCTGTTGGTCGCTTGCTTTCAACCCGTGCGCTTTGTTTCTCACTTTGCTGTCAGTAGGCGACTGTGGAAAGCCCACCATGTTCCAGAAGCCCAGTGGCCGCAGGACTCCCCCAGCCCAGGCTGGTGTTAGGCCTGTTAGGGTGTGGTCCTTGCCCTTCGGGGAAGACCCTGTGGCATCTCAGCTGGATGCCGGGAGTGTGAGCAGGGTCTCGCTGCCAGGCAGGCTGGCCTCCCGTGAGTTCTGTCATGTCATGCACGCATGTTGTGCTTGGCTCAGAAGTAGTGCATTAGATAGCTGTTATGTATTCTTAACCTTCCCTCAGGGGGGCCTCTTTTAATCTTAGTTCCGGAGTAACTGTGTACCTAGTACTAATGACTGGTCGTTGAGTTGATGTCTGCTTAGTTGTTTTGGTTTTCTGAATCTCATTCTCTACCAGATTCTTTTGGAAAGGTTCATGGGACAACCTTTTCCAAGTTCTTGCATGTTGACAGCACTCTGTGCCCTTTATATGTGAAGGTCAGTTTTGACAGCTATAAAATCCTTGACTTGCATTTTCTTTCCTTGAGGGTCGTAAATGTGTCACTACGTGTATTTCTTTGTGGCTTGAAGTATGACTATGAAAGTATGATGATAAGCTGATTTTATTTCTCTTGTGTATCATGTTCTTTTTGCCTAGAGATGCCCAAAGAGTTCTTTTCTTTATAGCCTTTACTTTTCCTTGGTTTTTTGGTTAAATATAAACCAACCAGGACTTGGTTATTCTGGGTGGCTCCCAGGTATATGCTGTGCTCTCTCAACATGCAGTTTCAAATATTGTCTTATTCAGGAACATTTTCTTTAGTGAGATTTTAAAGTCTGTTTTCCTCCTCAGTGATTCCTGTCATCACGTGCTGTCTTCTCGACCTGCTGCCAGTGTTTCTCACTTCCTCCTGAACCCTTCTTTCTAGAAGCTGTTGCTCTTCACCCAGTCTTACCTTTTCCAGGCATCACCAGCTGTGTGTATTCACTTTCAGTTTAGTATTTGTTTCCCCAGTGAGCTTTTCTTTTATTACTAATTTTTCTTGACTTTGTCAAGAAAAGGTTTTATTTGATTTGTGATTTTTCTTCACTTTGTCACCCCGTTTCTTAGTTGGCTAATCCTGGCTTACATTGTTCCTTGATGTCATCAGTCGTTTTCGTAATGTCCCCCTTGTCTTGAAAAGGAACAGGGTGGCGGTGCCCCGCTTTGCCTCCGCCCTTTGGTGTTTCTCGCTGTCTGGGAACGCGGCCGCTCCTCCTGCTCTCGCGCGCGTGGGATTTGGCCTTGATGCTCTTCTGTCGCTCACTTTTATGTGGATTCAGTTTCTTCAGCGGTCGAGAGAGGTGCGGTGTGAGGCACTTGCTGGCTGCACTGACTCCTCTTGCGTGGTTTCTGTGTGGTGATAAAAACGTGCCGATACGCTTTTTGAGATTTCGCGGCTCTTCGGTCCCCCTCTCCTTTGCCTGCGTCGCCCCTCTCCTGCCGCACCTGATTCCAGCCCTCGCAGGCCCTCCTCAGGAGCCCCCGTGCCAATGGGGAGCCCTCGCGGGGCTGGGGAGAGTTCCCAGGGGCTAGGCTGTGGCTGAGCGGCGAGCACCCTCACCCCCCCAGGCCCAGCTGCTGCCCGCAGAGGAAGTGGCCTCTCTGCATCAGGCGCCTGGCTCCTGGGGGGTTTTTGGGCCCGGCAGCCTTTCCCTGATGTGACTCGCACCGCTCCGCGACGCCCTTCTGGCCCATGTTGTTCTGAGTGTCGTCCTCCAGCTCTTGGTTCTGCTGTCCTGGTGCTGTGCGTGTGTTTTAGACGGGCCTTTGGGAAGATGAAAAGACTGCTCTCCCCATTGCTGTCTGCCCAGAGTATGCCAATTAGCTTTTTTCAAAATGCTTTTCTTCTAATTGAAAGTAGTTTCAAGCCTATGGAAAACTTGCAGGAATAATACCAAGAACTAGTTTCAGTTTCTCAGTTCTGAACATTTTAGTGCATTTGATTCATCCCTCTGTACACACATGTGCTCACGCCTGTGTAGGTGTGTTTGTGTACTCTATACCATCTCTTTCTGATGTGGTATCCTGTGACTCGGTGCTCACACAGCCTGCACACCGCTCCCGGTCAGGCAGTTTGGTGCCAACACTGCCACTAGGCTGTCCTCAGGCCCGGTCACCTTTCAGCAAGTGTCCTGGCAGCATGTGTTTCTCTTCGTCCAGGCATCTGTGACATCCAGAGAGCCTGCCACGTTAGCTCCTTCGAAATCTCCCTTTCTGGAGGCATTGAGGTTGTGGATGATCCCCCCTCGGCCTGCCTGATTTGGGCAGAAGTGCCTCAGTCTCCATGGGGGCTGCTGCACAGCTCGCCATGGCGGGGCTTGCGGTGTTGGCCTTCTCACAGCCCAGGCTCAGCCTTGATCAGCTGGTTAAGTTGTCCACTGCACAGTCACCGTCCCTCCCTTGGCATTGTGGGTACTTAGTAGGAGTGCCCAGGAGTGTGCAGGTCCTCAGTCCCTCACCAGACCCCGCCTCTGGCCATTCACGACGCCCACGGGACAGGTGTAGTGATGGTCGTCTGTTTCTGCTGCACCTTCCGTGCTGATTAGTTGCCTTCTGCTGTGAAGAGGAGCCCTTCCTTCTCCCTCACCCGCCCTTCCGTCCTTCCTCACAGTGGTCTGGACTCGTGGGTCCCCGTTATGTTCAGTGGTTTGTAGTCAGCACTCCTGTTGTTTCCAGATCGGGTCGGTGGAAGCTCCCTTGAGCTGGCTTCTATATCCTTTTGAAACGTTGCCCTTATTCCTTTCATGTTGCATTCGTGCTGGCACAGGAGGTGTCCTGGTGCCCTACACACCCTGCCTGCCCCAGGAGCCCTGGTTCCTTTCGGGGGAGGATGGTGCTTAGAGATCAGGATCTGAGAATGGTGTTTGCTGATGTCTCCTCGGCAGGCAGAGCACAGGGAGTGTGTGTGCGTGGTTTCGCGTGGCCCTGTGGTGCAAACACGCAGGTTCTAGCCTGGCACACCCCTGTGTTCTTCCCGGCCTCCCTTTCCTCTCTCCTGAGTCCTGTCTCAGTGGGAAACCTGGTTCCCTTTCTTCTCAGTGGATTTGCTTCTTCTGCTCAACAATAAGCGCTTTTCTGGCCACTTTGGCTGCTGGGGTCCCTGAGCTATGAGGGGAGGATAGATCGGAAACGCAGTATCGATGAACGTCTGACTTAGGTGTTAGAACATGCAGTCATGTCCAAAGAACAGAAAACGAGTGCATGCTTCCCACGGGGGTGGTGGTGGGGGCAGCAGCACAGAGAGAGAACTGGTGAAACTGGGGGAAGAGTGTATCACCAAAGATGAGTTTGGGGAGAGCTTCCATATGTTGTTGGTTTTTGCCTAATTTTGAACTTTAGCAGGATATTTGAGCGTTATTTATGTAATGATTAACACAAAGTCCATGGCTTTTAAAGTTCTTCATATGTCTTCCTTCATCAGAGATAATGCTCAATTTGTTTATTTTTTCTACTTTTAATTAAGGATTACTTCCTTGGTATATGTCTTTTTTAGAAACACTTTTTATTTTTAACCAATTTTAGACACACAGAAAAGTTACAAAGAGTAGACAGTTTCTATAAATTCCTTACCAGCCTTACCAGTGTCAGTCATTGGTGTGGTGCTATTAACTGAAAGCCTTATTTGATTTTGTTTTTCAGTATTTTTTTAAATAATAAAATTTATTTTTTAGAGCAGTTTTAGGTTCACAGCAAAATTGTGGGGGTGGGGGCATAGTCTCCCATGCACCCGCCCCACACATGCACACTGGCCCGCTGTCCACACTCCTACCAATGAGCCTGCACTGGCACATCACCACTCAGAATGTGCCGTGTGTGTGCACATTTGTGGGGCAGGTGTGCCCGTGGAAACATTTGTGGGTGCATGTATACCCCAAGTGTGCATGCATGTGGAGGCACATGTACCCTGAGTGTGAATGTGGAGGCACGTGTACCTTGCGTGTGTGCACATTGGGCACGTTTACCCTGAGCATTTGCGTGCACATGGAGGCATGTGTACCCTGTGTGTGTGTGCATGTTTGCGGGGCATGTGTGACCCTCTTGCACTCAGTACACAGGTGGGTATTTTCTCTCATCTCTGTCTTCCTCGGAGGGTGCTGTAAGCCGGCACAGAACATTACGCAATATGCTGTTCTCACTGAATATATTCTGGAACGCACTTTACATCATTTCAGAGCAACCGCCTCATTCTTTTCCGTGGCGGCGTGGGGCTTCATTCAGTCATGTGCTACATCTTACTTGGACTTTCTTCCTGTGCGCAAGCCGTGCTGTAGCGGGTGGCCCTGTGCACCAGCGTCTTTGTGTTGTCAGGGGTGACGGAGGTGCGGAGGTGGCTTTGTTAGGCATCGCCTTCCCTTCCCGACCCTGGAAGATTGTGCTCATTTGTATTCCAAATCCTGGCTGTGAGGGGAGAGGGTCTGACCAGCAGAACGTGTTGTCATAGCTTTTAACTTTGCCAATGTGATGGGTGATATGGGTGATCAGTTGGGTGAGTATGCTTGAGAACAAGGCATATTGACTTCCACAAGACGTACCTTGTCGGTCATGCCCATCAGTCTTCCCCGTGCTTTGTCCTCTTGGTGTGTTTTGTGCTGGGTGCGTGTCCTAAGGCCTTCTGTGCCATCCTGAATCGACCTGTGTGCATCTCCTGCAGTTTGTGCCTTGTAGTGAGGGTTCCCATGTTATTTGGCACATAAATATCCATGAGTGTTATGCTTTCACTGTGGATTGGAACATTTAGCATTAAATATATCCATCTTTGCCTCATGGGCTTGTTTTGCTCTGTCCTAAATCAGGATCACTTCCCCTGCGCTCTGCTCCCATCATCCTGGAGCACCTCTGTTCCCCCCTTCATTTTAGCCTGTGGATTCACTGTGTTTCAGGCGTGTCTCTCATATATAGCACTTCTTGTTTTCTGAGCTGAGCTGAAAACCTTTTTCTTTTAATACGTAAGTTAAGCCTTTCACATTTATTATTACCAACATACTTGGTCTTTTCTCTACCATAATATTTTAGAATTAAGTGTATTTTTTATATTTGGTGTGTGTTCCTTCCTATATGAGTATTCTCTGTTCTTTTTAATTAAAATTTTGTTTTCATTTAGGAAGGTTTATAAATTATATTCTAGTGGTTACTTTTTTGCTTAAACCTTTTAAAATGTCTTTCATCCCTGGTTTTACCGAATGGTTCCTGTCCAGCTTATTAGTTTGTGTTGGTCTTGTTCAGCCCCATCTCCTGACCACACACTTTCCTGTGAGCCTGGCCTGCGTTCTCCTTTCCTGGGCCCTTGTCTCCTTTCATCATGTCACTTCTTTGTTAGAATATATGGGCTCTGTTCTTAGTCGTCGCCCTCTTCCTCCTCGCCTGCGTTAGGATCGGGTGCCCATTTATGTATCACAGGCGCTCATGTCCACCTGCCTTTATTTCGTTGTGTGGATGACCCCGCCCTGTGGCAGAGCCTGCTGGAAGGCCTTCGGGGTACAGAATCCCCTGACGTTTTGTGTGTTGTAAATAGTTTTTCTTTGGCTTTGATACGGAGGACAGTTTGGGTGTAAAATCCTTGTTTCATGTTTTATGTGACTTTAAATTCTGTCCTATGGTTGCTGTGCTTCATGTGTTGGTTTTGAAAAGGCTGATGCCAGGTTAATTCTCATGCCTTTATAATATGTTCTCTCTTTTCACCTGTAAGCTTTGTCTTTATCTTTGAAAACTAATAGTTTTATGAGGATACATCAGAACAGATTTTTATGGGTCAATTTCCCCAGGTACCCAGTGGGCCCTTCAGCATGTAGATCGTGGTCTTTTCTATTTCTCGTAAGTTTTCCTGGATTATAGCGTGTTAGTCCTGCTTTTCTTCTTCAGGGGCTGTGGTAACACAGTCTGAGCCCCTCTTTGCTTGTCCCCCATGTCCCCTGGCTTTTCCTGACCCTTTCTCTTTTTTCCGGTCTTGTTTTCTTGTTACCCTGCCTTTATCCAGCTTACTACATTTTCATTTGAGTTTTCTCCCCGAGACACCTGGAAATTCATTCATTCATTCCTGAGATGATTTTGTCTTCTCATTTTTTTTTTGCATATTCAGTCAACTTTCATTTCTTTCTGTTATTTAATCTGTTTCTTTCCTTCTTTTGGGGGTTTTGATTTACGGTGATTTTCATATCGTCAAATGCTTGTAACTTCTTGTTGCTGGAAGTGGTGTACAGTTTCCAGACTGAATTTGTCTTTGATTGTGGAATTTCACTTTCTGATTCTTTTGCAGTGGTTGTTTATGACCTTGCTGATCTCTAGTTGCTCTTAGTGGTGTTTGGTGTTTTACAAGACGTGTGGTCCGAAGCGCCCTCTTCTGACAGCACTGCTGGGTGTAGGCGGCCCGGCAGGTCGCGTCTGGCTTGGTTGGGGCGGGGCGGGGGGCGCGTGTGTCCTCTGGGGGTGGGGACCTTCCTCTTCACTCGCTGCCCCTCTCCACCCAATTTTTGGAGAGCTTCTCTTGGAGGCTGTGCGTTTCAAGGCTCCCCTTCCCAGCTGTCTCTCCCCAGGTCTGTGCTCTGGCTCTGGGTGCCTGGTGCTGGTGTAGGGTGCTCACTGCTGGGCCAGCCTCGAGGCAGTGTCCTTCTGTAGTGCTAGCCCCGGCTTTCTTGGGGAACAGGGACCCCTGCTCAGGGCGCTTGCTCTCCTCTCCCTGGTCCTTCTGAAGTCTGGGCACTCCTGTCTCCACCTTACGCAGGTGGAGAGACCTCATTTGGGTTTGTGTTTCCCTTCTGGGTTGTTTTGGGGGAGAAAGTGGGGTCGTTGGGAGACTAGGCTAGGCAGCCATGTTGTCTCCATTCTCCTGAGCCGACCTCCTGAGCGTCTTTGTCACTGCTGCCGTTCTTGAGGATGGCTTCTGATCGCCTGTGCCCCTGGGTGGCAAGGACGCGAGCTGGGGTGTAAACAGGTCTGGGAGTGATGCCGTCTGAAGGGGCTCAGAGCTGGCCGGTCAGAGCCTGTGCTGTCCAATGCTGCTGGAACTGCCGGCTCCTGTCATTGCCCAGCTGGACACTGGGACACTGGAGAAGATTGGGGCGCCCCTCACCCAAGAGCCACTGCACTGCGCTCCCAGGTGCTTGTGGGCAGGAACAGAGTGGCGTGGATGAGGCCTGGACCTTGAGTCCCTGAGGTGCTGATGGCTCCAGGTGAGCTTCTCAGCCATTCGTGGTACTCACGGAAGCGTGGAGGCCCACGGGAGCTTCTGCTCCGCGAACATTGCAGGGGCCTCCTGCTGGGGGTGCCAGCCGTGGACTACGCACGGAGCGACCCTATGAGCCAGGAGGGATTTGGGCAGAAAATGATTTTCTCCATTTGGTTTTTATGTGAGTGTTTGCTGCCTGTCAGATTGACGGTGGTATTTTTGACAATGGAAAGATTGCCTTCAAAAGAAATAGCCTCCTTCTACTAATCCTTCAGCAGCTTGTCTCTGGACAGGGCAGATGGGCCTTCCCATCACCATTTCAGAGTAGGAATCTTGTGCTCGGCAGATGCCAGTGCAAAGTCCGAGGTCCCTCTGTGTCCGTCCCCAGTGCGTGTGAGTAGGAAGTGGAACACAGCAGCCCCTTGGATGGAGTGTGTGCGCCGGTGAGGCCGTTGGTGGTGCTCACTGCCTCCCAGGCCGATACTGCACTTGCCCTCGGGGGTTTTCTGTTACCCCAGGTCACTGCTGGGGACGGTGGGCTGCAGTGTGCAGAGCTTCCCTGCTCGGGTCTGGGGCCTCTTCCTCGGTGTCCCACACGGGCTCCAAAAGCAGACGGGCTGCCCCCTGCAGGCGGGGCACTGGATTCCTCGGACCCCCTTCGGTAGCCAGGATGCCCACAGAGAACCCGAGGGAAGACAGTGAATGCTCACCCCCCGACTGGGAGGGAATGGAAAAGCCAGCATGTAATTACAAGTAATTTGAGTACTGAGTTGACCAATTTTGAGCTGGGAGGCCTCATGGCCTCTGGTTAACGTGTGGCAGTGTGGCCCTGCAGAGCCTGATGGATGGAGCTGGGGCTGTGCTGCCCACCCCGGGCACCCCATCTGCCCATCAGGAAGGTTTGGCATTAGTTCTGATTTCTAAAAAGATAGTGAATTAAAACATTATCTTGACTTTTGACCTTCAGCACCCTTTGCATTCTGCACCTGAAGAGACTGCCTCCCCCTTGTCCCACTGGTTTTGGCTGGAACTGTTCACAGGTGGCCCAGTGGAGGTGGTGGTGGGGGCCCTGTCTGTTACTCAGGTGGTGCCTTTGGGTCTCTGAGTGACACGCTCCTGTCCCCTCCTGTCTCATGGGCTCCAAGGTCGGGTGTGGCCAGGTGGGAGCGGGTAGGAGAGGCCCCACTCCCTCCCCAGCTTTCTTTCCAGTAACTGGCCTCTTCCTTTGATGCCGGGGTTCTTGTTTGCTGAGTCGAAGGATGGACTTAGCAAACAGTCAAGGTGGGAGAGGCAGGGAGACTTATTGAGAGAGACAGTGAGAGGACAGACGGAGCTTCTGGCGCGAGCCCGGAGGGGACAGGAGAGCCCAGGCGGTGCGCTGTCTGAGGGGGTTTATGGGGGATTGAGAGACAAAGAGCTAGGGGTGCAGACCCACCAGATGTGGTCTCTAAATGTTTATCTTTAAAGAGACACTAAGTTTCTTATCAGTTTTCCAGACTATTTTGCAGAGTTAACATAAGAAATTTACTGCTCTGATCCTTTCTCAGAGTAGCAGCTTCTTGGTTTGGGAGCGAATCAGTCAGGGCTGCTTGCCTTGCCTTCACGGTGAGCTGAGTTACTGACTTGATTAGGGCTGGAGGAGGAAAACAGCATCTGAGTAAAGTTAAAGATAAACTGGGCCTTTTAGCGGCTAAAGTAAATCCTACAATAGCCTCATTTAATTGACACAATGAAGACACGGGCTGTGCTGCTGTCTTTTCTTATGTGGGGGATGTTCAAACATTCCAGGCTAGGTCACTCCTGGCTTTTTAGTTTTAACTAATCTTTACTAAAGAATGCTTATACTCCTACTTTGATATTTTACTTTAGAGAATTAATGTGACTTTGATTTTGCTGAATTGTTTAATATGGAGTTTTTGCAGGGGTCTTTTTCCAGAGGCCCCCACCCTGCTCTGACCACACCCACGGTCCCGTCCCACCTTGGCCTGCCAGGCTCCAGTGGTGTTGGGGTGGTACCAGCAGGCCCCCAGGCAGACCGCAGTGCCCCCGCTGCGCCGGGTGGCGGAGGCTGACTTCCCTTTTCCTCCTTGGCCCTCCGAACCGCTTATTTTCATCACACTGTTGTCGTCTCTTACATGAGACACTCCTTTAGGGCTGTTACAGAGACTCAGAACAGCTCCAGGGAAACCTAAGCAGTTCTTTAAAACAAGGAAAAGGGGCCACCGGAGGGACAGGTCTGCAGGGGGGACCCTGGAGGTCAAGGGTGTGGGAAGGGGTGGGAAAGGGAAGGAAAGGGAAGGAAAGGCTGAAGACACGCCTGCAGCCTGAGGTGCCCGAGGGGCTCCACGGGGGAGGGACCGGGCGCCCGAGGGTCCTCACCTGCTCCCTGCTGGCTGCTCTGCAGCACTGTGGCCTGGGGGCGGCTGGGCTCTTCCCAAGGTCATAGAGTCCATTTCTCCCACCGTCTTAAAGTTTGAGGAAATGTTGTAAAAATACCATTAAGTTTTGCGCTTGAAATATACTGAGCAACTTTAACCGTCAGAAAACAGACACTTGGTGATCATTCCTAATGGAAAAACGCGAGCCGTGCAGTGGGAGGTGTGTGGTTTGCACCTCCGAGTGTCGATGGAGCCGGTGATGTGCTTGAAACCACAGGATACTGCTGCTAAGTGGCCACGTGGCGCTTCCAGCATCTCCGCCTCAGCATCTCCGTCTCTGTGAGCAGGTGTCAGAGACTCAGAAACAGCAGCGGTCCGGCAGCCCTGGGCCGAATCACTGCTGTCAGTCCAAGGACAGCAGCATCTCGCTCAGACTGGCCTGGGAGCAGGGAGTCCCCTCTTGGCCACAGATAATCCTGGTCACTGTGGAGTTGGCACCCAACCAGCTGCCCGCCCACCCTGTCTAGGAACTGAGATCTTGCGGCCTTGGGAATGTGCATTTGTCAGCGAAGTGGGGATGACACAGCTGTCCCCAGTGTGGCATCAGCCCCCAACCTGAGCTCCCTGGACACTTGGTGGTTGGGGACACCAGCTACCAGCCCTGGAACCTTTCTGCCATCCTCCTGGGGCAGGAGCTGCCACCTCCTCCTTCCTTATATCCCAGGGGCCAGAGTCTGAGCTCCGTGGGGAGTTGTGGGCCTAGTGTTCTCGGGCGTGTGCCCGATAGCGCCAGTCCTGGAGCATGGGTCTGTGTCCCCTTCTCTCACCTCCGCCCCGTGAGGGAGCAGCTCATGGCGTAGGCCTGTGGGGGAGGCCCTGTCCCAAGCCTGGCTTCCTCCATCGTCACGGTTCCCTGGGACACCTGTAGGGGAGACTTGAGCTGCCCCCAGCATGCCGTCCCAGGGCAGCACCTGGCCCCACTCCCTCCTTGCAGGTGCAGCGGGTCCTCTGCGCACCACTAACCCAGCTGTCTTCTTTCATCACAGGGGTTAGGCCCCGGCTCAGCGGTCCCAGGCAGCTCCGGCGTCGGAACCCCCCGACAGTTCACGCGACAAAGGATCACGCGGGTCAACCTCAGGGACCTCATATTTTGCTTAGAAAATGAGCGTGAGACAAGCCATTCACTGTTGCTCTACAAAGCATTCCTTAAGTAGCACAGGGCGTGGCATCTTTGATGGAGACGCCTGGGGACGTTTTTATATATTTGCAGATTACGCCTTTTTGTAACAAGCAAATGGGATATTGTTTAAAAAACAGCCACCTCTTTACAATGGAGCAGTTTTATATTCCTGTTTCTAAGTCAACTCTTCAGTGCGGAAGAAAACGCGTTTCTGTAACAGAGAACACAGGGGCCTGTGGGCACTCTTAAAGGACAATTAAATCTTAACTCATCTTTGATTGAGTGGCCTTCTTGCCAAACAAGCCATATATAAAAACTGATGGAATCGTTTAGCAAATAATTAGCTGCCCTCTGTCGCCTCCTAGCGGTTTCTACATTATTTGCGCATTTGGTTTAAGTTCAACCCAACTTACTTGCATAGGTGTGTCTCTCCAGCAGTGACCTCATTTCATTTATTTTATTTTTGTATTAGTCAGTTGGCAAAGCAAACTGATTTTTTAGACTATTTATCTTCTTCCCTGTCCCCTGCCCTCCGTTCAGAGTTCTCGAGGGGCACACAGCTGGCCTCGGAGTTAAATCACTTTTCTGCGTGGGAGGGCCCCGCCGCGGGGCTCCTCCTGAATGTCTGTCTCCATCTGTACACGTGCATTTTATTTGCTGTAGTTTGTAAAGCTGTAAAGTTACAAGAAATGAAAACCTTTTCAGCATAAATCTATTTTACTTGCACTGTGTTTTTTAGCTAAAAGTGAAAACTTAGATGAAATAAAATCAAAGTTGAGAAGAATCATCAAAAGACTGTTTCTCAGTGTGAATCAAGTGTTGAAAAATGGTTGGTGTATTTTGTCAGTAATTGTACATAATTTTTGGCACATAACATAAAAATGGCTATGTAAACTATAATTATTTTGCTAAGAGACTGTATGCAAGCTGTGGGCCAACTTTACAGATGTCCAGAGCAAAGCCCCTTCTTTGTACCTATTTTTTTATTACAAATATACTAATTGGTTCTTTATATTTTCAGAGGTTATTGTATTAAATTGTCTATTGATAGTACTTTTACGACTGTAAATATCTGGCTCTCCCCGTGTGAGTTGCTCTCGTTAGACTCGAATTCGGGTGAGTCAACTGAATGCTGAGCAGTATTTTTTATCAACACCTGAAAACTGTTACACCTTTTATTTTGTCTTTTAGGAAATCCCTGTCTTTCCATTTTTTCATGTAAATTTTGCACAGTTACTTGTTCATATGTAAATATTTTACTTTCAGAAATGAAGTTTTTAATTGCTATTGTTTTATATAGGATTGAAAGAAAATTAACTCCTTTATTAAAAACAAATTTATCTGTATTTGTTTTGCCTGTTTTTCCCAGTTTTCTAGTTGTAGTTTCTGCTGCCAGGGGCTCAGCTCTGGCTCTGCGCAGGTGTTTGGTTATGAGCCACTTGTTAGAGTCAGTGTCCAGGTCCAGCGGGTCCGGTAGAAATGGCTTCCCCTCCACGGACAGACTCCACGCCACGAATGAGACCAGGTGCACGTCCTGTCTGAGCGCCAGAGCCGAGCTGTTGCCTTGTGTGCTCTCATGACCAGGGCCACCGCCTGCCCTGTGCTACTGGGGCTGCCCGCCTGGGGCACAGACAGACTGGTGCTCTGTGGAGGCCCGGGCTCCTGTGTGTGCAGATGAGCTGGGTCACAGCAGGGTGAGGCCAGGTAAGGCCCCAGGTTGGCCCTGGGGGTCCACACACACAAACACAGGCACCCTGGCAGGTGTGGCATGGAAGCTGGCACAGCCCTGGCCCTGATGTGGACCCACAGTGAAGGAGAAGAAGGAGAAACGTGGGGCTTCTGGGGGCCTTGCCTCATCCATGTCCCTAGTGTGGCAGGCTGACTTCCATGAGCTGCCCCTCCCGAGAGCCACGTCAGCCGCTCAGAGCCTGAATTCACCCCCGCACGCCGCCTACCTTTCGAGCTCTGTAGCTGGCTGGCCCGTTCTCGGCCAGTTGAACTTGAGTTTGACTGGTTGGATGGGTCTCCAGCTGTCTATGGGTCACTGACAAGTCAGCCTGGAAAGCATTGCTCTCAGTGTGGCTTCTGGGCCCCCGAGCCAGGCACTGCAGACAGGGCCGCTTAACAGGCTTCTTGTCTTGGTCCTGGCGGCCAGGGTCTGAGGTGAGGGCTGGCAGGGTCGGTTCCCTTTGAGCTTCGCTAGGGAGAATGTGCTCTAGCTGCACCCCCTCCCCACCGACCTTAGGGTTTGCGATTTTGGATGTTTGCTCACCTTTATGTGGCATTTTCTCTGTGTGCATGTCTGCTTTTGTGTCTAAATTTCACCTTTTTGTAGGATACCAGTCCTATTGGATTAGGGCCCAACCAGTGACCTCATTTTGACGTCTCGACTCTGAAGACCCAAGTGGAAAAATACGCCCTTTTTGTGGGGTGGACTCAATGCTGTGAAGATGGCAGTTCTGCCCGAACTGACTCTGTGCTGTCCCACCCCATGGCCCTGTGGGATCGCCATAGAGGCTGACGGTCTGATTGCAGACGTTTATATGAAACTGCAGAGGACTTAGAATAGCCAAAACAATCTAGAATGAAATTGGAGTATTTACACCCCCAGATTTCAAGACTTACTGTAAATCCACAGTGATCAGGACCTCATGGCATCGGCCTGAGGATGGACATGGCCAGGGAACAGGATAGAGTCCAGAAATCATCTGTTTGTCGTGGCCACCAGATTTTTGGACAAGGACATTAGTACAGTGAAGAAAGGAAGGTTCTGGTGTATCTGGGTGCCCTATGTGAGGAAGTGAACCGTGACCCTTTCTTCACATTACACACAGGTTAACTTGAGATAGATTCTAGGCCTGAAAATGGGCGCTAAAAATAAAAAGCTTCTACAAGAAAAATTAGAGATCTTCATGGCCTCGGAATGGGCAGTAATTTCTCTAAGGACATAGAAGGCACAAACCATAAAGAAAAAATCAGCGAATTGGACTTCAAAGTAAGAACGTATGTGCATCAAAAGACATCCTTCTGGGAGCAGAAGGAGCAGCACAGACTTGGAGAAATACTTGCAGAGTGTACACCAGACAGGACGCCCAAACACGTGAAGAATTCTCCCTAACACGTGCAAGACACTTCACAGGTGTTTTATAAGTAATTTCAAAGTGGCCGGCCAATAAGGAAATGAAAAGGTGCCCGTCCTTACTGGTCATCAGAAAAATGCAGCCTGAGCCGTGGTGGGCTCGCACTGACACCTCCACGTGGGCTCGTGCTGACTGGCAGCATTGAGTGGTGGGGGCCGTGCGGTGTCTGGAGCTCTCACATACCGCTGGCCAATGTGTGACATGGTGCAACAGTTTCACCCTTTGTAATAAACATACATGTACCCTCTGACCCAACAGGCCCTCCCTCCTGTGGATCCACTCAAGGGAAGTGGGTGCCCTTGCCACCCAAGAGGTGGCACAGAAATGTTCCCTGGGGCCATATTCATTGATGAAACAGAATGGAAATGACCCACGTGTCCATCGGGAGGTGATGGATACAAACTGCAGTTTGTGTTTTAACGGAATACCACCCGGTACAGAGGAACGAACTGCCCATGCCCTCGTGACGTGGAGAATCTTGGAGAGCTATGCTGACAGAAGGCGGGCACGTAGCTCTATGCCCTCTTGCCCCCCTGGCCCAAAAAGCAGGCAGAACCCGGGGTGACAGGAGTCCCAGTGGGGTCACCGGCCGGAGGGGCGCCAGGCCCCTCTGGGCTGATGGAGATGATCTGTCTTGATGGGGTAGTGGCCACACAGGCGTGTTCAAATGTAAAATGTTAGGCTGATGGGTAAGATCGTGCATTTTGCCATATGTAAAGTGTACCTTGACAAAGCTTGAGGGCAAGGCCGAAGCAACCCTGGGCCTAGTGACCTGGTGCCAAATGAGGGCAGGCATGTGGATGTCTCAGGTAGGTGACAGCTTGTGACCTTTCGTTGGAATTTTACTACTACAAATCTTGTGATTACCCACAGTCACTGCTTAACTAGTTAATTGTTAACTAGTTTCTATCAGACTGTGGTCTCTAAATGTACATTTTATTTAAAAAGAGAAAAAAAGAAACAAGAGTCCACCCAGCCTCCCCCAGCCCTGCCCTCCAGACACTGGCCTACTCCCTGCCCAGCCCTGCCCAGCCGTGGAGGCTGCAGGGCACCTGCGCACAGAGCCAGCACGTGTTCTCGCAATGCAGCTTACGCAGTCAGACCCCAATCCATAGGCAGCCTCTCTAGATCCTCCTGTCCTAGCGGCAGGCTGGCAGCCTCTCTTCTGGACTCTCTGGGCTGCACCCAGCGCATGCTCGCCCAGAAAGACCAGCCCAGGGGAACTTACCTAGTTTTCTTGAGAGACTTGCCAGGGAGACAGGTCACACTCCTAGTTTCAAACAAATCTAGTTGCCTGTTCAGGCTGCTTCATCAGGCTTCAAGTCCAAATTGTCAGAACTTCTGTATTTTTGAGAAAAATTGGCATGCAAGTATTTTTTTCCCCCTCTAAAATGTATTTATTTATTCAGCAAGGGCCAACGAGCACCTGTCACATGCAGGGTGCCTTTTCAGGGGCGGGAGGATGTGGGCAAGGCGCAGTCCCCAGAGGAGGTCAGACAGGGCTCAGGCTGGGAGAAATGGCCAGGAGCCCACCCCCAGGCCAGGCAGGGGGGGCGGGAGGCGGGAGCGGAGGGGGTCGAGTGGGGCTTTCTCCTGCTGGCGTGTCTGAGGAGGCGGGTATCAACCGCACGTGCTTGTCTGGAAGTGAAGGCGGAGCACCGTTAGCACGGCTCCGTGTGTGGGACCCTTGGCCTTGCGCATGCTGGGAGGAGGGGCGCGGGCCCTGGCGGCAAGGGGCGACCCGTGGGTCGTTCCTCCAGAAGTGGCATGTGCCTGCACCCTGCCAGTGCGCTCCTAGGTCCTAACCCAGGAACTGAGATTTGTCCGTGCAGAACATGTGCAGAAACATTCAGAGCCTCTTACAAAAGCTAAGAACTAGAAAATCCTGATTGTCTGGCTGCAGGTGAGTGGGGAGCCTGGCCTGTTCACACTGCAAACCACTGGGTGGTGGGCTGGGGTGGACCTTTGGGCCGCCCAGCCCCTCGGAGTCTGGGTGGTGAGGGGTGGAGGGGCCTGAGAACAGCCCTCACTTAGGGCAGGATGGGGAGGAGCCAGGTGGTCCAAGAACTGAAGTGGCCTTCCCGGGGCACTGGGAAGCTTCCTGGTGCTGGGAAGTCTGTGATTTTGGTGCTGGCAATGGTTTCATAGGTACATACAAGTGCCAAGACTTTTCAAATTGCACACTATGAATATGCACACAGTTTTACTGCACTGAAAAAAATCTCAGTAAAAATGCAAACATAAGTGAACAGGAATAAATAAAGCTATGTTCCGAGGTGGGGACTGGTTTGAGTGCAGGCACAGTCCTGGCGTTGACTGGATGTGAGGGGAGGGGAGGTGGAGCGGGACCCCAGTTCCAGCATTAGTGCAGGGCTGCCCAAGGGCTGTGGTGGGGAGTCCCACTGTGCTCTGCGAGTGGCGCCTATGGCTGGGGAGTGTGGCTGCAGAATCTCCTGGGGGTGCCATGGGGTGGGGTGGTAGGTGTGGCCAGGATACCAGAGAGGATGAGGAAAGCTGGGGGAGCGGCTGCCGGGAAGCCAAGGTCACGCAGCCAGCTAGGGGCATGGACAGGGCTGCCAGGGCCCCGCAGTTACTGGCTGGAGTGTCATGACCTTGGAGAAGGCTGGGTGGGAAGGGGCCGTGGGTGGGTTATGGGTGGGCTTCTTAATGGTGGGGTAGTGGAGCATGTTTGTGTCCCTGGGGATGGGTCTTGGAGATGGGGAGGTAGTCAGAGGTGGGTGGGGGTACAGGAGGGAATGGGAGGGGTGCGGCACTCCACAAGGGGAGCTCTACATGCTTGGGGGCAGGTGGGCAGTAGCTCACCCACCCAGGGCCAACTTGGCTCCCGCTCCTCAGGAACCTGGTTGAAATGGGCCACACAGAGGCCAAGAGCCCAGAGAGTCTAGATGGTGTTCTAGGAGCACCTAGATCCTGCTATGCCTGAAGACTCCGCACTGTGCCCTTTTTGGAGGTTTTGGGGCAGGGTGGTGACAGGAATTTCACCTGTTGATTCAACGAGGCCTGCAGACCCAGCCCAGCCCTGAGAACTGGCTCCCAGCATCTGGGGAAGGGCAGAAGCCCCCTGACACTGCAAACCGTGCCCTGGAAAGAGAGTCTGTCCGGGGACTCACAGCCATCCCCGGAAGTCCCTCTTTCCCTTCTCAGGGCAGGTTCCGCAGGGAAGGCAGGCAGAGCCCCCAGCCCTCCCTGGGCTAGGGACCCCCACTGTGGGGGAGGGAGGGGCTGCCCCCTGAGAGAGACGAGAGGATGTCAGGATCGGTGGTGAACGACCCGTGAGGAAGGAGATGTGGGTGGTACCAACAGCTGAGGTTGGGTCTTTGGGGCCCTGGGGGGACGGGATTGGGAGAGGACATGGCCAGACTGAGGTCCCTCATCAGGCACCAGCAGGATGGGTGGGGTCCCAGGCCTGAGCCCCACGCCTGTCCCTACACGCATCTCCACACCCTTTCCCAGGGTACCCACTTGCTGGTTTCCGGGTCCAGGGCACCCTGTGTCCCCAGAGCTCAGCAGCAGTCCCACTAGCTCCGTGGTGGTCAAGCGGTTAGTGGAACAGTCCTAAATGCAGCCCCCTGGGCCGACCCCCTGGTACACAACTCAGGGGTCCAGGCGAGACTATGCTGGAGGCCACGACCATGGGGGCGCTGGAAGGAGAGTGTTGGGGGGCCGAGGAAACAGGCTGCGGAGGGGACGGGCTCACCCAGGGCCGCCGCCTGGCGGAGCACTGCGGGAGGCAAGAGCCCGGTGCGTCCCTTCGGGTAACACGCGGGGGCACATTCCGTGCGCGTCGCCGGCGGGCCGCCAGGTGGCAGCGTGGGACCGCGGGGACGCGAGAGCCCGGTCAGTACCCGCGCCTGGGTGCCGGCGAAGGGCGGGGCTCCTGGCGGAGCGGGGCCGGCGTGAGGGGAGGAGCCTCTGGCGGGGCGGGGCCCTTGGTCGATGAGGGGCGGGGCCAGGAAGTGGGGCGGGGCCGTGGGCTTAGGAACGGGGCGGAGCCTCGGGCGCTGGGTTGTAGGGAGAGGGCGGAGCAAGCGGTCGCGGCGCGGAGGGACACACGGGGTCGCGCGGGAGAAGGTGTCGCGGGGTGGGCGTGCACGGGCGGGAGCGCCGGGAGCGCGGCGGGGCCCGGGCGCGCTATCCAGTCGTTGGCAGGTGGGGCGCCTCAGGCTTCCCCGCGGCCCGCGCCTCGCGCAGTCCACCTGCCACGATTGCGGGGCCCTCCCGCGTCTCCCGAGGGGCGGAAGCTGGCCCGGCTTGGAGCCGGAGCCGTCCGATTGCCGGGGCTGCTTCCCGGCGGGGCGCCTGTGCCCCGGGCAGGCCCGGCGGGGGTGGGGGACGTGTCCTTGTCCCCGGAGCACCGGAGCGAAGCGGCCGAGGTGTCAGCAGCGTGCGCTGTGCTGATGTTTTCCGGACAGCAACAACGTTGGGCAGAAAGTATGAAGGGAAGACCCCAGAACCTCACAAAGCTGTTCCCACCGCGGCAGGAAAGAAAGGGCCCCAGACGCCCCGGCTCCCGTCTGGAGAGCCCTGCGCGGGCCCTAGCTGAGCAGGCAGGGCAAACACACCGCCAGCAGAGGGGCGGCCGGCCTGACCAGTCCCTGTCCCCGGGGTCACGCCCACCACTGGGAGCTGACCCGCTGAGCTAGGCCACCGGGACCCCTTTCCGTTACGGAAGAATCTTGTGGCGTAAGAGATGGCACCCTGCTTCCCGGGAGACGGCCTGGGCCTGCCCGCCTGCCAGGCCGCCGAGGCCCTCCCCTCGTGATTCCTCTGCGAGGGCCCCGGTGGCTGCTGAGGGAGTCAGCCTCCTACCCGCAGGGCTCATCAGTCTTGTGTGCTGGATGGGGGAGACCAGGTCACTCTCTGTAAGGGGTGTTGGGGGCGCACTGGGTGCCTTGGTGACCAAATGAAGAGAGACAGTGTGGGTGGGTGTGGAGCCAGAAGTAACCACCACCCTGGACTCTCCTGAGCCAACAAATGCCTTTTCCATTCAAGCCCGTGGATGTGGGTGCTCTGAAAATGCCAGGACACTGTCCTGTTGGAGCCAGTTTCTGCATCTCGAGAGTGGGGATGAGCTGGAGGTCCCAGCCCCTTCGCAGATGCCTTCCATGGCCCCATGAGTCAAGTGCTCACGGGCTGCCTGGGTGAACGGTGGAGGAAGACAGTGTACGTCCTGTGCACACACACCCTATGCCCTGTGTGCACACACACACCCTGTGCACACACACACCCCTGTGCATATACACACTATGCTCTGTGCACACCCCCATGCCCTATGCATACACCCCATGCCCTGTGCCCACACACCCCATGCCCTGTGCACACACACCCTACGCACACACACACCCCTGTGCATTTACATACTATGCTCTGTGCACACCCCCATGCCCTATGCACATACTACATGCCCTGTGCACACACACACATCCTGTGCACACACTACATGCCATGCATACACCCCCCCCCTGTGCATATACACTCTATGCTCTGTGCACACCCCCATGCCCTATGCACATACTACATGCCCTGTGCACACACTCTATGCCCTGTGCACACACATCACATGCCCTGTGCACACACACATCCTATGCACACACACACTATGCCCTGTCACACATACCCCATACCCTGTGCCCACACTTCACACCTTCTGCACACACACACATACCCTGTGCATACACACACTATACCCTGTGCACACACACACACTACACCCTGTGCACACACACCCATGCTTTGGGTATATACACCCATGCTCTGTGCATACACATGCACCCTTGGGGTACACACCCCATGCCTTGTGTACACACAGACACTGCATGCTTGATAACAATAGCACAAGGCCCTGGAGGGCTGGCCATGCAGCCCAGGCTCCTGGGTGCCTGCACACTCTCTGGGGCATCAGGAAGTGCTCTGGGGCAGTTAGCCTTTGTCTCCTCTCAGTTTATGTTCCCAGTTGTCTCCTGGGAAGGTAGTGATGGTCCTGACACCTTGAGGGGACTTGCCCAAGGTCATGAGCTTTGAGAGGAGTTGGACTCCACCCCAAGATTTGATTATGGCCATGTAAACATTAAATAATTAAGTTGTTTAAGGAATCAAATAAAGATGATGAGGACACACCATGAGGACCACAGGAGGGCGCTGGGCAGGAATGCTTTTCCCTCAGAGAAATGTGTCAGGATTCAGGGCTACGAGGGCCTTCTGGCCTTGATGGAAGGCTGCTCAAGTGCCCGACCTTCCCCACTGCCAGCTGGCAGCAAAGGGTGGGAGCAGTGATGCCCAGTGGCTAGAGGTCGGGGGGACCAGTTGTGTACCCCCCCATGGGCCTCGTGCCATCGCTCATCTTTGAGGTAAATTTTCAAGCGGCCGGTTATTCCTAAGCAGGCTCATATCCCTGTGGGCATTTCCTGAAGCTGCACAGGAGCAGGGCCAGGCCGCTGGGAGGCCAGCACTGTGGACAGCACCCTATTAGTCTCTGAGCTGCACGGCAGTGTAAGCACGTGTGCATGTGCGTGTTCCTGAGTGTGAGCACGTGGGGGAGGGTTGGAGTGATCTATGAGGGGGCTGGTGGGCATTTGGGCGTGTGGGATGCAGCCTGTGGGTAGGAGAGAGGATGAAGGGGGAGCCAGCCTGAAGGGTGGGGTCTGCCAGACTCAGGTCTTGTGTGTGTGTGTGTGTGTGTGTGTGTGCGCGCGTGTGCATGTGCGTGCAACATCTTTATAGGATATTTTTTCCTGCTTTGGATAAAGTACACTAGAAAATCTGTAATCCAATTCAGAATTTTAAAGGAGGACCAGAAATATGTGACCGTGCGTGTTACCCTTCCTCTCCTTATGCTGTGCCTCAGCCTCTTCAGGTAATGCTTTAGGTATTGTAATGTCTGACCCCAAATGTGATTCCCACTCTTTCAGCACCAAAGGCAGTGGTGTATTTCTTCCGTGCATAGGTGTATGACTTTAACAATATCATACACAGCAGTAATAGTAGTGTAAATTCATTCGGGTGCCGGGACCCAATTCCAATGTGTGTAAGTGTGTGGGAGGGGGTCTTCACACACATAACACCAAGCAATTCTTGAACACCAGTAGGGTGTCGGAGAACTCAACTCTCATGTTATCTGCCTGGAGGCACCAGATTCCCCAGGTTAAGGTCTCAGTCCTACAAGATTGCCCTCCACCCACCACTCCAGATGCCAGCGGCAAGCTCCAGGCAGTTACCTGTGCTTCTGATCTACCGGCTACAGGTCGGAGGTTCCCACGATCTCCCCCTTAGGTTCGATTAATTTGCTGCAGCAGCTCACAGAACTCAGGGAAACGCTTAGGTTTTCCAGTTTAGTAGAGGGTGTCATGAGGGATACAGGTTAACAGCCAGATGAAGAGAGACACGGGGCAGGGTCCCAGATGAAGGAGCGTCTGTCCTGGTGGAGCCTGGGGCCCGGCTCGGTGGCGCGTGAAGGTGTTGTGGTTCCCCAGGCACAGAAGCCCTCCCCAACCAGGAAGCAGGCTCCAGCTGAGCAGAGCAGGCGGGGCAGAGGGAGACCCAGCGAGCTTCTCTGGGGCTTTGTGAGGGTGTCATTGCAGAGTCATGACCGACTGAATCGTTGGCCATTGGCTGTTCAGCCTCCAGCCCCTGCCCTTGGGTGGGGGTCCAAAAGTCTCTCCTTAACATGGCAGAACACCTGTTTCGCCTTTAAGACTCTGCAGTGTTTTCAGGAACTGGGGATGAAGACCAAATATACCTGGGAAATATACACCCGCTCATAAGAACGACAAAGTATATATATTTCTTATAACTCATTATATCACAGTGTGTGTGTGCGTCTGTAGGTGCACACATGTCTGTGCGTGTGTGCATTTGTGTATATGTGTGTGTGCATCTTTGTGTCTATGTGTATACATGTCTGCACCTGTCCATGTGTGTGTGCATGCGCATGTCTTTGTGTGTGTGTGCATGCATGTCTATGTGTGTGCATGTCTGTGTGTGTGTGCATCTCTGTGTGTGCATGTCTCTGCGTGTGTGCACATGCCTCTGTGTGTGTGCACACGTCTCTGTGCACACATGTCTGCATGTCGTGCTTGTCTCTGTGTGTGTGCACATGTCTCTGTGTGTTGTATTGTGCATCTGTGTGTTTATGCATCTCTGTATCTGTACATGTGTCTGGTGCTTGTGCATTTGTGTATGTGTGTGTGCATGAGTGTATGTGTGTGTCTGTGTGTCAGCACATCTCTGCCTGTGTGTGTGTGTGTGAGGCCCCAGGCCACATGCCACTCGCGCCTTCAAGGTGACTCAGTGATATGAGGCCATTGGTCCCCTAAGTTCCCTCCCGTTCCCACAGCTCCTGAGGGTCAGGGGTTCATGGCCAGGGCAGCAAGTGCAAGGGAGTGTGGGAGTGGTTTCAGGCATTTCAGGATGGGCCCTGTCTGGGAGCCTGTGGGCCTGGGTCCCGCTCACGGAAGTGGCTGGCAGGACCACTCACTCTGCCCCACTCACAGACCAGCGGCCGTCCCAGCCCCTTCCCTCTACTATGAGGTCCCTTTAAACTGCAGGCTGGAGGATTAAGGCTTGGTGCCTGTGCACCACCCATGGGGCTGAGGTCCTGAGGGCTGGGCAGACACCAGCCTAGGTGCTGGGGGGCCAGGTTAGCAGCCAGCCTCCTGCTCTGGGGGATGGGCCTGCCAAGGCAGGTGATGGAGCCCAGTCTCGTGTGTGGGAATGGGGCTCACACATATGCCCCCTCAGGGTGGCTGTGAGGGCCCAGTGAGCTCAACCAATGCCCAGCTTGTTCCTGGGGCAGCAATGAGATCAAAACAGCCCTGACAGTTGGCACTGTGGCACCCCATGCTGCGGGGGTCGGCGTGTCCCATAGCGCCAGTGCCACAGGGGTCATGTGTCCCGCAACTGCGTCATGAGGTGTGCAAAGGCACCAGTGTGCTGTGGGTTCTCTGTAGCTGGATGTGCCCCTCGCCCCCACCATTGGTAGCTCTGCCCAGGGACATTTCCCACAGCGGGGTCCTGCCTCCTGCACCATCTCCCCAGCCTGGCCACGGGCTGCCAAGGGACGGGGAAACTCCTGGGGACATGTGAGCAGCATGCTGGTGGGTAGGGGGACTTGTGGGAGGGGCACTGAGGGTCTGGGCACGATGGGAGCAGTGCCCAGGCTGTGCCTGTCCATTATAGGGTCAGAGTGGACGTTCTTTCCTCTCTTTAGTGAGAACAACTCTGCGTGGACATTCCAGAGCCAGTGTGACAGTGCCACATCCTGCTGGCCCACCCGTCAGCAGCAGCCACCAGCCTGTCCTGAAGGGGCATTCGTGGTGCCTGGCCTGAAACAGGAGTTTCTCACTTGGCCCCTCTTATGCTCGCCCTTGTAACACCTCCCAGGACAGCACAGCTGCCCCTCCCTTCACGCCCACTCCGACCACGCCCTGGTCACACCCATAACTGTCCCCATCCAGCCTCTCCCTGAGCTCCAGACCCTTCTGTGGCCGTCCCGGGCATCTGCACCTGCATGTGTCATGGGTATGACTGACAAGTGCCCAGAGCCAAGTGCAGATGCCCCCCCACGCCAGGGTTGGGTGCCACAGGGGCCTCTGTGAACCCGCGCCCCCCCCCCGGGCCCACCCCAGCTGCCTCCACCCCAGCCCTGCTGCCCGAGCCTGCCCTCACCCCACACGTGTCTCATCTTCCCTGTGCCCCAGCTCTCCGCGCCGCCGGAGCCCTGGCCCCTTCTGATTTGCTCAGTTCTCCTGGGCCAGAATTCCTCAGGCTGCTGCCCTCCCCCGGGTCCTGGGCAGGGCTGGCCTTGACCTCCTGCCAGGACAAGTCTCATTCTCAGGGCTGGGGGCTGCCCCTGGAGCCGTGGCACTGTGGCCCACAGGTCTGTGTTACTGGGTCCTGGGGGCCTTGCACACGCATCTGCATGGCTGCCTACCCTCCAAGGGGCTGGACCAGGCCTTGCTTGGCAGGGTGGCTGTCACACCTGGAGGAGAGGCCAAGGCTCTGGGGGCGCTGCCAGTGCCCACTGTGAACTGACCACTCTGAACGCCCTCCCAGGCCTGCTGTCCCACATGGAGGGAAGGGTTGGTGACCTCCATCTACAGAAAGCCCCTGTCCCCAGGAAGGGGCTGCCCAACCTCCCAGAGGCCCTGTGCTGGACACTGTGGCTATTCTGGCCAGGCCTCAGCCTCTGGGGCAGAGAGGCCCCTGCTGTGGAGTGGAGGTGGGGGACTGGGGGGCATCGCCTTAGGCAGACTCCTGCCTCTCCCCTAATGCCTGGCCACCCCAGGGGTCTGACTACAAAGAGTTTGTGCCCCTCCCCCTCAATGGATGGCCTGTCCCAGGCCCACTGCTGTTGCTTAATTGTGAATGCAATTAGCTGCTCTGCACCCTCAAAATTAGCAAGTGGCTAATTGTGTCTGTAATCATCAGCTGCACCCGTAGTTAATGTGTGAGCAACTTCCTGTTACTGCAAGGCATTGTGGGTGTAAATCTGTGCCCAGAGAAAGGCCTGGAACGGGCAGGCCAGGAGAGAAGCGGGAAGAACCAGTCGGTCCCGGGCTGGGGGTAGGGAGCCAGAAGCCTGGACCGGGCTGGTGGCCTGGGGCTCAGGTCCAGCTGTGCTGCTTACAAGTGGGGTGAGCTGGGCTCAGCCTCTCTGAACTCAGGCTCCCTGAGAAGCTCAGGGCATCCGTGGGAGCAGCCCGTCGGGCTTGGGTGTGTGGCCTCTGCCAGTGGGGAGGCTATGAGCTCCTTTGTGGTGGGGAAGCTGTGAGCCCCTGCTGGGGCCTCTCCAGCTCCGTTCAGGTGGGCGGTCAAGGGCAGGCTGGGGCTCGGGGCCAGCTGGGCCTGTCCGAGAGCTCCCGAGGACGGCTGGGCTTGGTGGGGTGGGCCTGTCAGTCTTTGGGCTCATGCCTGGGGCTGTGACTCTGCTGGGGCTGCCTCCCCATCAGAGGGAGGAGCCCGCTTGGGGGGAGGCGCGGCAGGGGTGTGAGGATGCCAGCTGGGGGCCCAGGCCTCTGGTGGACTATTGGAGGTGCTCTTGCCAAGGCGGGAGGAGAACACCCCGTGTTTAACTCCTCAATGGCGTGATTCATGACTTGGGAGAACACTGAAATGTTTGCACGTTTAGTGCATGGGCCTCCATTGTGCACGGTCCCTGGGCCTCACAGGCATGAGGGGCAGGCCTGGTTTTCTTCTCGTCTGGGTCCCCGGAACCTAAACCGGTGCCTGTGCTCAAGAAAGGTTGCTGCACAAATGAATCCCTCTGGACAGCACCCTGCCCACCCTCCGCCTCCAGGCACCGCGGGCTTCGGGCTCGCGCGGACAAGAACCAGGCAGGTTGAGTCCACCTACTGAAAGGGGGACTTTATTCGCTGCTCTGGGGCACGGCAGCCCCTCAAAGCCGCTACTCCGTTTGGAGCCAAGACCACCTGGCACTAAAAACACACGGAAAACGTCGACGTTCTTCCCTTTTTTTCTTTCTTTTTTTTTTTTTTGGTACAAAATGATACAAACAACAATACAAAATAGTTGTGCTGTTGACGATTACAAAACCAGTTGGAACGTCTGTCTAACCGCACAATGCTCCGAGTCGCAGTGTGAATACATCATACTCCTGTTATCTTTCCCCAAAACAACCACGGTCATGCGGGCTGCTGCACATTGTGTCCATCTTCAAAAAGAAACATGCAAAAAAAAAAAAAAAAACCAGAATGGAAAAAGGAGAAAAAGCAAAAGCAAAACGCGTTCCGATTGTACACAGACGTGGGTCCCCTGCCGGGCCGGACCACCGAGCGGCGCCCATACCATGTGCGCCGGGTTGCCATGAGCTCCTGCGCGTGACACCGTCTGTGGGAGGCTCTGACGACAACTGAGCCTCCCCCCCCGCAGCTTTTTACCCTGGGGAGGGCAAAGCTGTCGTCTCAAAGGACCGTGTGTGTCGGCCGGTGTGTTGGGGAAACCGAGGCGTCTCTGCAGGCCTGACACTGGTGGTAGTGGGGGCCTAGCACTTTGGACATGCTGTGAATCACGGAGAACAGAAGACCAGCTTGGCCGAGGCCTGGGGGGCTGGGCCCTGGCGGACACAGTGGCCCTCGGTGGGGGTGCCTGTTGGGCCAAGGCTGGGTGCTCTTGCCACTCCCCCTACAGGGCAGGTTCTCCTGTTTGCAGGACAAAAATTCCCTAAAGAAACTAAACCGCGCCCACATGCTCTGCCAGCACGGGGTCCAGGCCTCCACAGGCCGCTGCCCGGCCCTGGACGCATATCTATGGGCTACAGGGAGATGTTTGACACTGTAAGCTTAGCTAATGCTAACGCGCTGGCTTCGGAAGGGTGCACCGAGGTGATCTGGGAGGGTGTGGGAACCCCATCTTTCTCTGGCCCCCAGGAACACCCCCGGCAGGAGTGAGATCTGGGAGCAGGGACCGCAGAAACCCCGCTGCGTCCCCAGGCTACACACTGATAGGCAGGGGAGGGTGAGGAGCCAGAGGCAGGTGGTTGGGACCCTGTGGCCAGAGGCCACCTGGTCACCCGAGGAGCCGGCGTCATCGGTGTTCAGGAGGCTGAGTCCTTGAGTCCTGGGCGGCCTGGCGCACCTGTCCCTGAGGAGAGCGCAGGGCCAGGGACCCAAGGAGGCCTTGGGATTTCAGACAGGAGTCCATAGCCACCTCAGCTCCTGGACTGCAGCACACTTAGGAGCTTGGCTGCAGGGTGAACTTCCGCAAAATGGACCAAACCAAAGGCCACAACCCACCAGCCCAACCCCCCGGGGAAGTCTGGAGTGGAGGCGCCCCCAGACACTGGGGCAGTCCTCACTGGCTCCTGGTGCTGGGCGGTTTGCATAGCAAGGCTCTGCAGGGAGGTCCTGGCCCCTCTGCCTGGCAGCCCCCAGTCCGTGAGATGGTCCTCTGGATGGGGTCAGAACGGACAGAGCCCAAGGGGCCACGCGGAGCTGTAACACCATCTCAGCTCCGGGAGAATGCAGGGGGCGGGGATGCGTCTCTCTGGGGGAAGAGCCCTGACGTCCAGCGGGGACGCACCCACACACTGCACACGCACGTGCACACCCAAGTTCACCCTGGAGTCCAGAGCCCTCAGGAGAGGGTGAGCACAGCCCAGGGACAGGCCACTGGTGGGATGTGTCACAGCTCCCTGTGGAGTCGGGGGCCGTGCTGCTCCCTGGGCCCTCTGGAAGCCTCCCCAGCTGCAGGCGTGGGGAGGGGAGTGGGCAGGGCTCCGAAGCAGGGGTGCTGCCTCGTCCTTCCCTGGCCCTGGGCTCCTCTCCCCCAAGGGGGCTCCAACGCCAAGTCCCACACCCTTGCCCTCTTCCTGCGGGAGCCTGAGAGCCAACAAGGACTCCCCAGGAGGTGCCTCTCCTGCTGGGGTCAGGATGCCTTCATGCACCGAAACAGCTGTCCTGGGAGCAGCGGGGAGAGAAGCGTTCACAGTGTCTTTCCCTCAGACAGACGCTGCTGGGGTCCTGGGGGCACAGTCCCTTCGCTGTCCTGTGGCACCGACTGGCTGGAGGCCGGCTTGAGAGTCCAACTGCCTATCAGAGCGGCGATTGTGGCTCGGAGTTTGAGCAGCTCTCCAGCCTGGTGGCCTTTGGCACTCACGAGGGTCCAGGGGAGTGGAAATGGGCCCCCGTTTCTGCCAGGTACAGTCCAGACATGTCTGCACAGAAGCGGCGGCTCCCTCCCTGGGGGGCAGTGAGCCCACATCAGGCATCCGGCTTCCCTTGGGGCTGGGCAGAGAAAGGAGGCTGCAGAGTCGTCCCTGGCTGCAGCCTCCACGCCTGGAAACGCGAGTGAGGCCCCTGCGTAGCCATCTGCACACCCCCGGTGGGGGCCAGAGGTCTCGAGCGCCGCGGGGTTTGGACTGGTGCGCACTCACCAGGCCTCTGATGGGGCCCGCGGGTCCCACCGCAAAGGTGGTGGGCTCATGCCAGGACTTCTAGGATGCTGGCTGGGTCGCGCTGCAGCTTCTTGGGACACCACGCTCTCCTGGACCGAAGGCTGTGGGACCTGGGGGGTGTTTGGGTGACGGGCAGACCTCAGAGAGGCCCAGTAGTTGGCAGGGAGGAGCAGGGGGACGGTCAAGGCAGAGACGGGGCATCGGTAAGGCCCTGGGAAGCTTGCCCGCCCCAGCGATTTACAGCATCTGGGACCAGGGCCAGCAGAAAACTCGTTGAATGCCACATCCAGCTGCTGCACCTCTGGATGGCTGGGGGCCCAGGGGAGCTTCCTGCTGCCGGTGCTGGAGGCCGGCCTTCCTGCCTCCACAGGCTGGGGGAGCCCTGGGGGCCAGGAGACCCTGACTGCGTGCAGCAAAGCGAAAGCTCAGAAGGGCTGTTGGGATGTGGCCCAGATTATATTTTCTTTATAAAATTTGCCAAGTGAGTTACCCACTTTTTTTCTTAATGAAGGACTGAAAAAAAGAAAAAAGACGCACTCTCCCTCGTTCCTTAATGGGTGCCTTCAGAGCTGGGCCAGCGGGGTTGGGACGCTCAGGACTGGGTTGGGGGCTTGGTCTCTCTGCCTGTGTTTAGTCACTCCTGAGTTTGAGGGAATCTGATACATGTACCAAAAGGCACTTTCATTTTTTTTTTTTTTAAAAACAGTGCTTCTGTTCTAAGAAATTCAAGTTAAGACAGCGTGCCTCTCGCTCGCCTTCAACACCACCTCGGCTGCTGCAGCGGGCGGGGCGGCCGGACAGCTGGGTGCTGGGGGGCAGGGGGTGGAGAGGCCCCTAACACCCCTAACACCCAGGGGACGCCTAGTCCTCGCCCCCTCCGTACATGTCGGCCAGCTTCTTGAAGCGGGGCCCCCAGTCGTTCAGGTAGTCGTAGTCCTGGTCCCCCGAGCTGGACGAGTCGAGGGAGCTGACGGAGCCCGCGGTGGAGCCGCTCCCCTCGTAGTCAAAGACCAGCAGGGAGTCGTAGGGGGGCGCGGTGGGGTCGTTGTCAGCTGCCCGGAGTCCCTGCGGGTCACGAAGGCCTGGGGTCAGGGGGAGCACAGAGGGGGGCCCCGGGGAGGAGGCGGGAGGCAGGGCGGGAAGGGGACGTGAGCGGCCTTGCACAGCACAGACGGCATTTCAGGGGGCCGCGGGGGGCAGAGTGTATGGAAATGGGCTGTGGGCCAGCCGGAGGGAGCCGACTGGAATGCAGGCCGCCAGGCGGAGACCCTGAGGCCCACGGGCTGGGCGGGGCCTGCGGCTAATCACCGCCCCAGGGAATGGGCCCCACGCAGCTCCAAGTCCAGACTGAGGTGGTTCATTGTCTACATCCCTGAGAAAAAGTGGTCGAGTCACAAGGCTGCTGGAGCCCTGCGCCCGTGCCTGGCCTCTCTCCTCCAGGCGCCTCCCGGTGGCCGCGGGACGGGGGGAACGGGACGCGCTCTCTGCTCCCTGCCCGGGGGCGGGACAGCTCTTAGGTGCAGGCTTCGCGCTGGGTGTGGAGGGTGCCCATGGGATGCCCTGCTGCCCCGTGGTCACCAGCTGGATGGCCTGCCTCACTGCCCACCCTGCCCTGGGAGGGGCCCTATTCAGCCCTCAATCGTTTGGAGCTTCCATCTTTAGTTTCCTCTAAATGTTGTTTAAAAGTGGGCTTTTAATTATAGGTCGGTGAGGAGTACTTTTTGGGGTTCTAACATTTTATTACACTGTAGATGGTAAATGTCTGAGCTGAATCAGCTTTGGGGCTGTTGTGGATGATTTGGGGCACAGGACATGATCTGTTTAGATGAAGGTTCTGAGAAGACTCAGTGTCTCTGCTGAACCGTTCCCTGGTTCTAATTCTGTTTAAAGAAGTTCTTTTCAAGTCAGATTCTGACAGGTGCAGGAGTCCGTGTTGCCAAGCCTCTTAAACACAGCTGGGGTTAGAGGCCAGGTGGTAAAACCACAGGGTCCTGTGCCAGGTAAGAGGCACCACGGACGTGGCCGTCTCTGGGGGCTGAGCAGGAGCTGAGCACCGGGGACACGGCCCCAGAAGGATGCCCCCCTCTCCCGGCCGTTCCCTGGGCGTCAGAAGGCCACCGCCAGCGGCCCAGGGCGCTGCCTGCGACGGCTCTGCTGCCCTGGCTCCTGCAGGGGCCAAGCTCCCGGTTCCTCTGGAGCACCTGCTGTGAGCCACGCCCTGGCCTGGTGCTGGGGGCCGGACCTTCCACAGAGCAGGATGCTTATGGGGTGTGCTTGGCCGGCGCCTCACTGCCTGCAGGGTCTGCATCTGCCTCCTTGCCCCGCATGCCGCCCAGGTGCAGCATGTCAGCAGGGTCCCCTGTGCCCACAGTGCCCACCTCGTTGATGAAGTCACCGATGTCTCCTGGGTGGGGCACCACAGGCCTGACTGGGTACTGGGGCTCGGCACCCACAGGCCTCTCGTCTACCCGCCGCACCCCAGGGGCCTTGCTCAGCACATGCTCCATGGCCTCTGGCTGCTGCAGTTGGCTGAGGTCGTAGTCCTGGGGAGGGGCCAAGGGGTCAGAGGGTACTGGTTGGGGCACCAGGCAAGGGCACCAGAAAAACCCACTGGCGCACCCACGTCCTGTCCTGTGACCCCAGCTCCGAGTGCTCCCGCCATCCTACTTGGTTGCCTGGACCCCAGAGTGTCCACTGCTCCTCCACCTGTCCAAACCCTGCCTGGATCCTCAAGGCACGTGTGGGGTCTGTGCCCCAGGCGGCCTCCGCTGGCCTGACGTTCCCCCAGGAGCTGCGCCGCTGCTCCCAGGCATGCGGATGGCTCATCTGTTCCCAGAAGCAACCTGGAGTTGGGGCTGTTGGCACCCCTGTTGTGCGGGGGTCACAAGCTTTACTGGGGTAAGAACTCGCTCCAAGTTCCCCTGTGGTCAATGGCGGACTCAAGTCCAACCGGGCAGCCCTGGAGTCCCTCCCAGGTGCCCCACACTCTCCCCTGCTTGGCTGATATCCCCTGGCATGTGGCAGTGCTGTGTCCACCCGCCCCCCACTGGGGGTGGGCAGGCACTGGGCCCGGGTCTCTGGCTGAGGGGAGGAAGCAGGGAGAGGGGGACACAGCCGAGGATGTGGACAGTTCACTTGGGTCCAGCTGGAAACGCAAATGCCAGCCAGTGTTCCCGTTCCCCAGGTCTGGCCTTCACGATATGACAAAGGACAAAGTGGCTTCCTGGCAGCAGGGCCCTCAGGAGCCCCAGCTGGGGGAGCCCGTGGGGCCCAGGGGCAGCTGCCGTCTCACCTGGTCCTCCTCGCCGCCCCCTTCCTCGTCGTACTTGAGGATGTTGTCGCGGACGTCATCCTCGGGGTCAATGAGCAGCTGCTTCGTGTGGCGTTCTTTCTCCCTCCGCTTCATCCACATGACGAACAGCAGGACCATGGCTGCGGGGGCAGGCGGGGCCGTGAGCAGGCGTGTGCATGCATGCACCTGTGTGTGCCGTGTGAGCACGTGTACGTGCGCATCCATGCATGTATATGCACATGTGCACGTCTGTGTGTAGGAACGTACACCTCTGCACATGGATAGCTCGTGAGTGCACAAGTGCATGTATGTACGTGCCGGGGGCCCATGTCTGTACTGAATGGACCGGTGCAGTTGGGTTTCTGAAAGGTTCTATTGGGTGAGGCCTGGGGACACAGGCTGTGGAGCAGACCTGGGCTCACCTCCCCGCCATCCGGGAGGCAGCGCTCTCGCCGGCCCTGGGCCCTTGGCCATACTCACTGAGCAGGATGACTATGCAGATGAGGATGGCCACGATGGCACTGGTGCCCAGGCCAGCCGCTGCCACTGCCCCGATGGTGGTGCAGTCACCATTCTCGTCGCATGGGCACACCTTGACTTTGATGATGGACGTGTTGGACAGAGGGGGGTTCCCAGAGTCTGTGACGATGATGGGGACATCGTACACTCCGGCTTCCAGGTACAGGATGCGCAAGCTGAGCTGCGCATGGTCCCCTGGCACAGAGTAGGAGAACAGGCCCCATTCAGTGAACGGCTGGCCCCCAAGCAGGACCCCCAAAGGCAGAGACTGATGAAATGAGAACCTAAGATACCTGTTTGGTTAACACACACACACTACATCATCCGTAAAGTTAGAAGATGCTGGCAATTCAAGAAAAGGACAATTGCAACACGTAGGATGAAGAAATGGCATCCTCAGTATATAAAGAGTTTTACCAAATCAATTAGAAAAAAACCTTCTCAAAGAAAAATAGGCAAGGGTGTACAGCAGGTGATTCACAGGAGACACAGACATGGCCAGTGAAATAGCACAAAAGGCCACTGAGTAGATGGGAGCAATGGTTTTGGCTAAAAAATGGGAAAAAGGCTTTTTAATACAGTAATACTGAGTGTGGGTGCAGGCTCGGGGGACAGGTGCCTGTGATTCTGCTGAAACTGGACTTGGCACGGCCTTTCTAGGAGTGTCTGCTAGTGAACCTTCAGAGCCTAGTGCCCTTGACACAAGTCAGCGTCTGGGAAGGTAGGAATTCAGTTCCCAGGAAGCACATGTCTGGGGGCCCATTGGTCAGTTAATGGGCCAGGAAGGAGTTGTGGGCACAGTTCAGCTGTAGGGATGTTTTTGGCTGTGTGTGTTGATGGCGAGAGACTGGGACTGCGTTGGTGGCCTCCTTGGGGATGGACTGGCTGAGGCTGGGCACCGGAGCACAGCCGGGGTCCTGGCCCCAGAGGAGATCCGGGGGGAGCGGGCGGCACTGGCCCCTTGGGCCTGGCTCTCCTATCCACTGCTCACTCTTCCAGGGCAGCGGGGCCCCAGGGGGGCTGCACCCCAGACTCGGCCCGGTTCCCTCAGGGGCTGTGCCTCCACCAGGCTCGTGCGTGAAATGGGCTCACCGTTTAAGCGTGTGATGGTCCAGTTCTTCCGCACGGTGGCTGGGAGCAGCGGCAGCTCGAAAACGTAGGGGCCGACATTGGGGTCCACGTCGGCGTCGGCTGCTGTGATGTTGATGGCGTTCAGGCTGGGCTTCTCACAGACCTGCGCCTCCTTGGGCAGCAGCTCCGGGGTGTTGTCATTGATGTCGATGAGATAGATCTGGAGGGTCCCGGTGCCACTGGCCGGGGGGATCCCTGTGGGGCAGACACAGGGTGCCCACACGGGGTCACTCCTGACACTCCAGGCCCAGGCACATGACATCGTGCGTGGCAGCAGCCCTCAGCCCCACAGCCTTGAACCTGCTGATGCTCTGCTGTCCAACACATGCAGTCAGTCGGCGGCACACGACTTCCAGAGACCCCACCAGAGTGCACAGCTGCACGGATGGGCGGCCACACCTGGGACCAGCTGTGCACACACACGCATACGGCACTCACACAGAGCTTGCTGATGCACAGCGGCAGGAGATGGTGCCCGTGAAGCTCAGAGCCACACTCAGGGCCCCATACCCACCTGGGACCCTGGGGAGGGGCTTAGAGGCTGCTGGGCCCATGGGGCTGGCACCTGCTTCTCACATCGTCCCTCAGCACCTTGAGGCAAAGCCTCCCCTGCCCTCCGTGTTTCCTGGCCCCACCCAGGCCCTGTGGCCGGCCACTTTCAGTCAAGACAGACATGGCAGCTTTTGGGACTGTCTGCGGGGAAGACAGGGTGGCTCCGAGGTGCGCTTGGATCGAGGGCCTCCCAACCCCAGCAAGCCAGCTCGGTGGCAGGCTCTGCTTCTGCCAGTGTCACTGTGGGGACAGGTGCACTGCTGAGCCCCAGAGCTCCTCAGGGGCCGCCCCACCCCCCGAGCCCCCACTGCACCCCGTCCCTGCTTCAGCCCAAGCTGACAGTGCAGGCAGACATGTGCCGGTTGGCCAGAGAGAGAGACACTAGGTGGTTCTGGGACTCATCTGCATGCCAGGCTTGGCGGGGGCAGCATCAACAGCCTCGTGTCCGGCTGAGGCAGACAGAGCAGGTAAAGGACGCCCCACAGCATGTCTCTTTAATCTTCCAGAAGATGCTTCACAGCACAGTCAAGGTGCTGCCGCTCGGTGCCTGCCTTTGGTAAGTAGATGATGGCACAGCACCGTCTGGAGAAGCAGGGACGGGCCCTGGTGGCCGGGAGGGCTCGCACCCTGTCTGGGCTGTCTTCCCCGGCTCCAGTGCTCTGACCACCTTCTAATCAAGTCTCAGCGCTTGAGTTGCTGGAGAAGGGCATGTCCAGCACAGAAGCTTCCCCGGGCCTTTCCGGAGGAACGTGGGAGGCCAGCAGGCTGGTCCCCAGGCCGCAGCTTCACCTGCTGCGGAACAAGCCTCCGTGCAGTGGCTACTCTTGCTCCTGAAGCTTTAGCTGCACTGCTGCTCCTGGAACCCACCAGGCACAGGCCTGCCTCAGGGCCTTTGCACGTGCTCTTTCCTAACCCTGGGACTCCCCCTCCTGTGCCTCCTTTCCCTGGTTTGTTCCTTCCAGCTCATAGCCAGAAGCCCTGCCGGCAACTCCCGTGCTATTTTGTTTTCTTCCAGTGCCTCTCATTCCCCAGAATCATCTGTTGATTTGTTTCTCATCTGTCTCCTGGGGCAGAGACTACTGAGTTGTCCCTCAATATCCATTTCCCTTTCTCCCTTAATTAAAGAACGGGAGTCCCAGGTTTTATCTGGGATCGCCACTGCCCAATGAGGAGACTGTATTTCTCAGCATCCCTTTCAGTGATTTGTGGCTTCATGAGTGAGTTCTGGCTTTCATGAGCCGGAGGTGGAAGTCCTTAGATGGGCAGAGTGGGCCTTGCCTTCCACACTCCTTTATTTGCCAGAATGTGGTTGTGATGGTTGGAGCATCAGCAGCCATTCTGGACCATGCTGCAGCTCACCAAGGACACCAGAGTGGCCAGAGTAAGCCTAGCTTCTCAAACCTGATTCAGGGCTGCCTGCTTCAAGTCTTCGTTTATTTGGGAAAAAGGAAACCTCAATGTTCTTGAAATTACTATAATTACTTAATTACTATGCAGCCATACCTTGTTGTAGCTCACACACTGGCCTCTGGAATGTCAGCCATGCATGGGGGATTTGCTGTTGTGTTCACTGATGGGGGATGCCTGGCACATGGCAGGAGCTCAGTGAGTAAGAGTAGCAGCAGTAATGGCGCTCACTTGGGCAGGTCCGCCACAGTGCTTAGGTGGAACTAACGCACTGAACTCTGGCAGACCCGAGTGGAGGTGGGAGGGTTCTCCCCACTTTGCAGAGGGGGAAACTGAGGCACTGAGAGGTCAAGTCTCTTCCCATCACTAAGTGGAAGTGCTGCGCTGATCTCTGGTTCCAGAACCTTCACTCTTGCCACTCTTACCACTGCTTTGCACAGGGGGCCGGGTGCCCTGAGGACTGTGGGCTGTGTTGCTCCTGGGGACCCTGGGTCCAGGGAGGGGTCGTCTCCAGCATGAGTTCCAGGACCACCTCCTGCATTCACAGGCCACGTCCCTCAGAAGGCCCAGCGCTCCTGAGCCTTCCTCCAGCCACCCGCCCAGCCCACCCTCAGCTCTGCACCCCAGACTTCTCAGGGCTCCTCGTTCCGGCTCAGGGCCCCACTGTCACCCTCTCCAAGCTCCCAGCGCTCACACCATCAGCCTGTGGCTTCTCTCATGGATGCCCGCTCTGCCTCTGGGGTCCCTCCTGGGGACCCGTGGCCCTCCTCTGAAGGCCACAAGGATCTGAGCCATGTGTGGTCAGAGCTTCGAGCGGCACCGTCCCGGGGCTGCTGAATGGTGGTGCGGGCCCCCCACCCTCTTGTCGGCACGATGCAGCCCTCTGAAGGGCTGCTCAGCTAAAAACAGGTGTGGTTCAGAGACCTCAAGGTGACAGGAGAGGAATCCAAGAAGCTGCTGAGGTCCTGAAGTTAAGCAGGGCTGCACAAGCCTCGGCCGCCTGCTGCTGCCCCTGGTAGGAGGGCAGCGGCTGAGTCAGTGAGTGTGTGGGTGAGTGTCTGGCAGATGTGTGAGCCAGTGGTCAGGCAGAGTGACCAATACTTTGAATGAATGTAGGGATGGGGATGCTGCCGCCGAGGCCCCAGCTCATGGCCTACCCAGGGCACCTGGCACCCTGACGCCACCACCCTTCCCTCCTCCAGCCCCTCTGGGTGCCAGGCAGGACCCCTCAGTCTCCCTGCCACGGAGACCAAAGCATGGCTGAGCACCCCACAGCACCCCCCCACTGCCCGGAGCGAGGCGCACCATTGTCTGCTGCCAGAAAGGTGGCCTCATAGACATTGTTTTTGATGTAGAGGGACTCGCGGTCGAGGACGGCGGCCGTGGTGATCTGACCATTGGTGGCGTTAATGTGCAGCCAGTTCGCTGGGTCTGACAGCTTTGAGTATCTGCGCAGGGAGAGGAGGGGAAGGTGAGCCAGGGACATGGAGGAGGACCCCAGGGCCCGGCCTCCCGGCCTCCCGGCCTCCCACCTGCACTTCCAGGGCTCAGCCTGGGAGCTGCACTCACTGGAGCCTTCCCTGCGGCCTGCACAGCGTCCTCTGACCACAGTGGCTCAGAGGTGGAGGGGCTACCAACCCTCACAAGGGGTCCAGGGGACAGACCCTCACCGTCCGTTTTACAGACAGGGAAAGTGATCTTGGCAGTCACTCAGCTGGTGAGCGCAAAGCCGGCGGCAGGGCCCACCTGCCCCTGGGCGCTGCTGGGGTCCAGGGCCTTTCCTCCTCCTGTGGAGACCCTGGCAGTGCTCACGGCTTGTTGAGCACTTGTGGCACCGCACCCGTGGCCTGTAGCAGGAAGGGTCGCTGAGCCTGGCTGTCCCCCGCCTGGGGACCCTGTTGCTCTCTGCCTGTGGAGACACCACGCCTCTGGGGTGTCCCTAGGTACCCACCAGGGACTTTCTGCATTGCAGGTTTCACTGGGCATATTGGGATCTTCTGTATGGAAATGGAGAGCCTGAGGGTGGAGGGTCCTTTCTGAGGGCCTGGGGTTAGGGGGGAGGCGCCCTGCTCTGGGGACCCACCTCACGGCCTGCTGCATGAACCGGTCAGGGTCCACTGCTGAAAATGTGGTCAGCACGGTGCCGGTGGGCACGCCCTCCTCCAGGCGGATCAGCTTGCGGTTGGAGGGGAAGTAGGGGGCCTCGTTGACGTCCACGACCGAGATGGTCACCCCTGCTGTGGACTGGAAGGACATCTGGATCCCACTGGCCAGGGGCGCCTGGTTGGACACCATCACAGTCAGCATGAATGCTCTGTTCAGCTCATAGTCGACCGCCTGGAATGAGAGAGGCCCGTGGGGCTCAGTTGGCACCAGCATCCATGGAGGTGGTGCCCGGGGGCCCGTCTGTCCGCCCCGCCGCCTGGTCTGTTCCTACTCTGCTGTGTGCTCAGGTGTCCCCTGGGCTCTCTTCTCTGGCTTCCCCCCAGCCTTGGCCAATGGGAGGAACGAGGACTTGGGGTGAAGCACCCCACACCCTGCCCTCCTGTCCCCCACCCCATGGTGTGCAAGCATCTGGGCTCCTTGGGGGCTGCAGCTCCTGCCAGGTGCCCCCCGCCCACAGCTCCAGCTCTCATCAGGTGCTGGGAAAGCTGTGTCCTGGCCTGTGCCCTCCAGTCAGGCACGGTTAAGGCCCCCACTGTTTGTCCAGGTGCCTCACAGTGGGTAGGAGGGGGGCTCCCAAAGATGTTCCACCAGGAACCTGTGAGTGGGACCTTATCTGGAAATGGGGTCTTTGCAGATGTAATGAAGCTAAACATCTCGAGATGAAGGTGGTCCTTTACCTGAGTCATCCTGGATTGGGGGCTGACCCCAGATCCAAGGACAGGTGCCCTCATGAGAGTGCGGAGAGGGACAGCTGAGACCGGGGGAAGGCCACGGGAAGACAGGCAGGGACAAGCACGCAGCCCGAGCCAAGGGACGCCAAAGACTGCTGGCTGCCACCGGAATCTAAGAGAGGCAGGGCGGCCCCTCCCCAGAGCCTCCGAGGGGAGCGCCGCCCTGCTGACCCCTTGTTTGGGCCACAGGCCTCCAGAAACCACGAGAGACATACTTGTGTTGTTTTGACCCACCCAGTTTGTGGTCACACAGGACACTCACACATCAGGTCTCACGGAGTCCCTTCACCCTTTGAGCATGGGCCTTAAATTAACATTATTTCCGGTTACACCCTTTTGGGGGTTCCAGTATATTTCAAGTTTAATATACTAAAGTATACAGATTCCAAATACTAAAATGGTCCCATAGTCTACAGTTCTAGGTCTGTGGGGTATTGCCAGTCCATAGGGGTATTCCTTGCATTTTGGGGAGGGAGGAAGGGATGTTGCACAGAAGCACCTGGGGCCCTGAGACTTGTCAATTTTCAGTGGCAAAGCTTGTCACAGTCACAGGAAGAAACACAACGCAACACACTGCAATCGCATTTAAAACATTCTGCTTAGACCCATGCCGGTCACATAAGCACAAGATTATTTATGGCAGAACCGCTCTCACTGGTAGAGGATGTGAACTGGAGACCACCCTGGGCGTCCCCAGCACTGGCCTGTGCGTGTGCCGCCTCGACCCGGCAGAGCTCTTTGCAACTCTAAGAAAGACTGAGATCTGCCTGGAGGGAAAGCACCAGGGAAAGCAGGACACCACTTACGCTGCCTTTTGTGTGAAAGGGGCAGGGATCTGAATCCGAGTATGGATTTGCAACTATTTGCAGGAAGGAACTCTGCAAGGATAAACCAAAAAACTTGAGAAATGGTCACCCATAAGCAGAGAGGAGGTGTGGGGTGGAGGGATATAGCTCTGATTTTGGAGCCATGCAATACCTTACATTCTCACAGTTTAGGCATTACAAATAAAATTATATAGATAAAGAGATCTCTAAAAATTGCAAACAAACTGAATTAAAAGAAACTAAGTATATATCAACTGGTAACATAACTCCCAAGAAAACAGTGATTTTGGGCAACCAGGACAGTATTTAGATGGTAGCCCTTAATGGGATTTGTTCTAAGGACAACCATCGTGAAAAAATCTTAAACTCATTGATCTTGTTGGCAGTGATTTTGGATTTGTTATTTTTTCAGCTTTTTATGTATATTGTAGGATAAAGTAAATAAGCAATTATAATAGTATTGTTAGGAACTGAGATTTCCAGTGAAAGAGAAGTAAGATATAAGAATCAAATCAATGAAGTTAAGTTAGAACTTCCGATGTTAAACTTGAATAAAATGACCGTTTGACTCAGTGAATTACATGGAGATAGTCAGTATGAGCATGTGCTTTGAAGTGTGGCATCCTCCTCTGCCCCATGAAAGCACTGCAGTTGGCAGCGATGAGCACCCCTTTTGTCCTGATGTTGGTTCCCGAATACCACTCCCTAGAGGAAGGGTTGGTCCTGGCAAGGCAGGGGATCGACAAGGTGAGCCTGGGGTGTCTGGCTGGGCCACAGTGCCAGGAAGCGCCAGGCACAGCCGGGCTGTGGTGGAAGGACCGGGGGCCAGCTGTAAGATGTCTCCACTAGCCAGGGGTCAAGACCAGCAACGACTGCAGCTGGCCAAAGCACACTACATGTGGGAGAATCCACACATTCTTCATAGTAACGAGAACGTGAACACACACACGCACATGCACACACATACACACTCTCATTTGTCACTCTAGTCGCCTGGTTAATGGCCCCCAAAGATACGCAGGTCCTGTCTCTGGAACCTGTGAATACGTCACCTTCCATGGCAGAAGGGACTTTGCAGACTTGGTGTTAAGGATCCTGAGATGGGGATGGCCCTGGATTATCTAGGTGGCCCTAAATGCAACCTCAAGGGTCTTCAGAACAGGGAGCCAGAGGGACATTTGATGCAGCAGATGGCATGTGGGGACTGAGGCGAAGATGGCTCTGGGTCTGAAGGTGGAGCAAAGCGCCACAAGCCTTGGAGTGCAAATCTCTAAGTGGGAAAAGCAAGCTGGGGGAGTCCCTGAGAGCCTCCGGAGGGGGCGCAGCCTTGCTGACACCTGACTCGGGCTCAGGGAAGCTCATTTTGGACTTCTGACTTCCACAAGTGTGAGGGAATCAACGTTCTGTGTTGAGCCTGCCCTCCTGACGCAGTTCCTTACAGCGGCCTCGGAAACAGAGACAGCGGCCACTGGCAGCTGCCCGCGCACCAGCTCTGCTCTGAGGATGGGTGGTTAAAGGTAGAGAACGTAGCTGCCGTCGCACGCTCCCTGTAGGACTCTGTATTAGCTTTGTGCTCCTATTTAGGGGCTTAAAACAAAGCCAACTTGTTAGGTCACAGCTCCAGAGGCCAGAGTCCAAAATCAGTTATGCTGGGCCAAGGTCAAGGCGTGGGTGGGGCTTGTCCCCCCCCACCCCCTGCCCAGGCCCCCAGCGCATCTCCTGGCCTTCCCCAGCCCCTGGGGGCGCAGTGCTCAGCCCCTCCCCGTCCTCTGGAGCAGCAAGCAGCCTCTCCCGGGCCTCGGGCCTCCCGCCTTCCCCCGGGGCCCTGTATTCCACTCAGGCCCGGCACCACCCATGGTCGAGGTCCTCGGCCCCATCACGTCTGCCAAGACCTTTCTGCATTGTATTCATGCGTTCCAGAGGCCAGGACGGGGCGTCTTTGGGGGCTGCTGTCCGAATCACTCTAGACCAGCATTTCAGCGTAATTGCAGGACCCTTGCTGACGGAAGAAAGCACTTCTGTACAGAAGCCTGCCAGCCAGGGAGCAGGAGCATTTTAAAAGCACCGTTTTGTGTCCCTGAAGGAGAAATTGACCATCCACAGATGACAAGACCAGCAGACCAAGGTTGGCGGGGACATGTGATCTGCGGGGGCACAGCACCACACCGCAGGCTGCTTGCTGGTCGCAGGGGCACAGGCTGTCACCACCCGAGCCCGCTGGTCAGGCTTCCATGTCATAAGCGGGACAGCCAGGCACCGGGGCCTTCCTGATGTGACTCAGCCCCGAGGCTCCCCCCAGCTCCCCTTCGGGTCTACATCCCAGGTTACAGGAAACTCAGAGAGCGAGGAACAGACCCACTGAGGCAGCGACTTGACAGACGCAGCACTCGGGGCCCCAAGCCCAACTGACCCTGTGTCCAGGGCAGATCAGAGGCGGGTGGAACGTCCTATTGTGGGAGATGCAAGAGACGTTACAACCAAATGCAATGCGGTGACCCTGTTCAGATCCAGATTTGAAAACCTGCTGCAAAGAATTTTAGAAACATTAAGGGAAATCAAATGTAGCCTTGTACCGGAGGCTGTGCAGGAAACAGGGCTGGTTGGTTTCGTCAGGTGTGGTAACAGTATGTGGCTGTGTAAGCAAAATGTATTTTTGAGGGTGATTTATGTAGACACACTCAGGGATGGAAATCATGAGGTGTAAGAGTTAAAACATATTTCAGCAAAAAATACAGACGATGCAACATGGCAACATGCTAATCACTGTGACATTTAAGCGGCAGGTGAGGCCGTGGCTGCCTCTCTTACTCCCAGGCACGCTTGGAGATTTTCGTGATAAATAGTGCGCCACTTCTGCTTAGAGGATCTTATTTGCCTGTGCCGCCAGTTTCTGCCATGAAACCAGGGTTGCTGGGCCCACCTGCAGAGCCCGCCAGCGCCCTGACCCGGCCTCCTCCGCAGCTGACTTCATCGGAACCCAAACCTGTGTGTGGGCTCCTGCAGCTGCTTGTACACCTGGTGCACCAAACCCACGACTCCTCAGTTACTGCTACTCGATAAGGTGTCACATACAAGGAGGAACATAAAACTGAGTGAGCGGTAGTGCCAGGTGGGCACCGGAGCCAGTGGGAGGTGGTTCATGAAAGCCGGATGCCTGCCCTACAGGGGCTGGGGGCAGTGGCAGAGATCAGGGTTCTGGGCTGATGCCCCATTATCTTCCCCATTGTTCCCCCACTGTCCCGGGTGACTGTGAGGAGGTCATCCATGTCTCCAGGCATGGTCTCCTAGTCCACTGAGAAAGGGGTGGTCCCTGCAGGCCCCCTGGAGCCCCCAGTGAGATGCCACATCCCTCCATGTGCACCTTGTCACAGCTGATGTCTCCTCTGCCACTGCCGGCCCTTGGGGTGGGGGCTGCAGGCTGTATTTCTGCCTCCTCAGTGCCCAGCACGGGGCCTGGTGCTTAGCCTGGTGTCAGGGGGGTGTGGGGACAGCCCGCCATTCCCCTTGTCTACCACCACTGCTCAGGTGGGTGCTGCATGCACTGTTGTCACGCCGGCAGGACTCTCCGTGGCCCAGCTGGTGGCCATGGTGGCCAGTCTGACAAAGCAGCCAGTTCAGGACAACCTGGCGCCTGGGCTGAAGACCCTGCCTGGGACCTCAGGCCGGAAACAGAGAACTTCCCCTGGGTGCAGGCTCGGCTCCTCCACCCCGGACGCTGGGTGCCTCTGAGCACACAGCACGCACCACACCCACACTGGGTCCGGGTGCCCCCGAGCCTAGCAGGGCCAACGCCTCCAGCCCCTCCCCGGGGCCGGGGGGCTACTGTGAGGCTTTGTCTGGGAACAAACCACCTGAGGAAGCCATCCTTCCCACATTTACTGGCTCGAGCCCCTGGTGGATATGGAATAATGGTGCGTGTCATGCATTAAAAACTGTGTCACAGTCTGAGGGGGATGCCTTCCAGAAAGACTATTATGACCATTAAAATCCAAAGGAGGGTAAGATAAAACATATCTGTAATGGAGAAATCAATAGGTAATTTGCTCCAACAATTTCAATCACAATGGCTGGATACGTTCACCGTTGCGGCCTGGCCGCGGCCCCCAGATGTGGTGACGACCCTTTGCTCCAAGGTCCGGGTCTGCACCCTGAAAGGCACCCTGAGGCACGGGGCGGGGTAGGGCTGGAGGGCCTCAGGGTGCATCCCTGCACCCGTGGGACAGGAGAATCAGAGGGAAAAGCTGCCATTCACGACCTTGCCCTGGGAGCCATTACTTGAACTGCGGGGCTGCAGGGAAGAAGGGGCTGGGGGGCACCAAGGGATTCCCACCACCCGGCACAGGTGTCCTGCAGAGCCCTGGAGGCCCCCCTCCTCACCCAGCACCAGCCCTGAATGCGTGCACAGTGGTGGGACGAGGCGCCGAGGCAGTCCTCTCCAGGGGTCCCCACCACGGGGGACCTGGGTCTAGACACGGAAGCTGTGCTGCTTCAGGGTAGGAAAGGCACTCCCCGTGTGCGGCCTCTGGCACGGGCCTGTCAGGAGAACACCTTGAAATCCCTGCTCCATATGCCCTCTGCAGACAGGTTTTCCTGCAGGGCTGAGCCAGGGCTGGGGGCGGGTCTGCGGTGTATGCATGCGGCCTGGCACCCGATGCTTCTAAGGACTCGGGGGCACTGTGGAATTGAAGTGACCTTCCTCATGCCCTGGGGAATGAGCCGGCGAGAAGAGCAGTCCATGATGAGGTGATCAGGATGTCAGCGGCTGAGTCTGACTATTGGCTGAGTCCCTGTTACATGCCAGGCGACATACCAAGTCTTTTATATCCAGGATCTACTCTGATGTTAGCAGTAAACCTGCATGCAGTTCCCCAGTTAGGCTTATTTTATGTATGAAGAACAGGCACAGAGAGAGTGACTGGCCCATGCCAAGGGTAAGTGAGCAAAGAGCCAGCATGGGAATCCAAGAACGTATGCCCTCCAGGCACCAGACACCCCCCGTGGGCTGGGCTGCTGGGTCCCCTACCTGCCCCTCTATGTCCCAGGCCCCCCGCCACTTCCCAGCCGTCTCCTGGAAAGGATGTCTGAAAGGGTGGTCTCTCTACCAAGGAATTTAAAACCAGTTTGAACATACTTTCTAGGTTGAAACATTTAAACAGTTTAAATTGAAATACAGAGAAAAGCACCGTATGGAATACAAACAAAAATGAAAGAAAAACAGGTGAAGTGTGGTGCCAGCTGCTGGGTTCTGTCCAGGACATGTGGTCCTTGGCTCTGGGACGGCACAACTGTGCTTGCTGTCAGCTTGGAGAGCATCGACACTCATTTTTAAATTTACATACAGTAGGATTCACTTGTGAATTGTGACAAGTGTGTAGAGTCATATACCCACCCACCAAGATCAAGATGTAGAAACCCCCCCAATTCCCTCCTGCTGCCCCTTCATGTGAAACTCTTCCCATCCCCAACGCATTTCTTGACATTAGTCTATTATCTTGACACAAGTCCTAGATAAAGAAAGCATGGGAAAGGGAAAGTGTAGGTTTAAACTGCTCAGAAAAATATACGAAAAGTCTCCAGATATTAGCAGCAAAACAAGTCCTGCAATGATTCAAAAAGAAATACTTCACAACTAAGCTGGATTTAATCTCAAGAATGCAAGGATGGTTTAATATTAGAAAATCTCTTAATGGCATTTACCTGTTAATAGGGGAAAAGTGACCTTCAGGGAGGGGATGGGACTGTAATCTTTTTTTGGGGGGTGGTGGCCCAGGCCTGCCAAGCCCTGGGAGGTCATGTGACCAGGTCCCTATGAAGGCTGCCCTGCCCTTTGCCCTGGATGTTAGGGTACACACCTAATCCAGGTGTCATTTCTGTTAAGTGTGTCCCAGTGTATGTAGTGGGGGTAGAACTTGGGATGCCTGGCAGGAGGTCAGGAGAGCACTCACCTTCACCACGGTGACCATGCCCTCATTGGTGACAGGGTCGGTGCGGATGCTGAAATGCCCTGAGGGATCCCCGCTGATGATGCGGTAAAACGCATTCCAGTTTGGTGAATGGGGCTGATCTCGGTCCATCACGGTGAGGTTTGCAACCACCACCTCCACCTGGTTTTCAGGGACTTCCCCTGCATACTGCAAAACGTAAGAAAAGACGATGTTACGGACCCGTGGGGAAGCCCGGAGAGGGCGGAAGAGATTCTCCGCCGAGCTCCGGGAGGCGCCTCTGCCTCCAGCTGCTTCCGGACGTGGTGATTCCCGTGGGTGGGCACACCCACACGTCGAGTGGCAAGGAAGCACCCCGAGAGAAAGCCCGAGGCTCATATCTGCACATGTCCCCCCCAGCCACACCTTGCCTGCACACGCATGCACACGCATGCACATGCCAGGCCTCTCTCCGAAATTCCCTTCAAACCTCTCAAGGCGACAGAAGACCCTTGCCAGGGGCTGGGCACACGAGAGACTGTAAGGATGTGGCTGTAGGGTTGGGGTGGGCAGGAGTGCAGGGGCAGAGCAGGGAGCTGCCCGTGGAATCACTTCTGGGTGCCTGCCATCCTGGCAGTCCCTGCCACAGGCTTGAGGCTCGAGGCCATTAGCTGAGGATAACCAAACACGGTGCCTCAACCCTTTGTTCCTGTCACAGAATGAGGGCTGCAAGCCACTCAATGGTAAGCCTGGTTTATGTGGCAGTGTTGGTTATGTGCAGGGGCAGACACTGTGTGTGCATGTGCATGCATGCTGTACATGCGCGCGTGCACGGCTGTTGGTGTCAGGGTGGTGGTGGACACCTGAGCACCTCCTGCCAGGTGAGAACCACAGCTCGGGGTTGGTTTCCCGGACCCGAGGCCTGTGTAGGTGTGGCGTGGCTCAGCAGGGCCCTGGGCTTGGTTTAATGCTCTGCTGTTCCTGTCTTGAAGTTCATAGTCATTTGTGAACAAGAGGCCCACATCTGACTCTGCAAGTTGCATGGCCATTCCATTCCTGTCACTGTGGAATATGCTTTTGAGCCACAAAACCCAGAGACAAAAAGTTTGGACAAATGTCCAGGGATTTCTGGTCGGATTCACAGCAGTGTGGTCCCAGCAGCGATCGCCAGGTGCCTGTATGTGCCAGCGCTGTGCCGAAGGCTCCCTGGGCTGTATTTCCCCACTTCTCAGGATGACTGTGTTCTTCACCCCGTTTTACAGATGAAGAAACCAAAGCAAGATTGCTTAAGAGACTCTGGGCCTCCAAGGGAGGCCTGGAGTGTCAGTCCTAAGGGTCAGGCCCATGCTGGTGCTGTGCCGGGCCTGGCCTCTCCCAGAAGGGTGACCCCCAGGCCCAGGCACTGTGGGGGTGCTCACGGGTGGGGCAGGAAGGAATCCAGAGGCGGGTGTGGCTGCAGCCCCTCCTCCTCCTGCATCTCCTTGCATCCTTCTGATTTCAGTCAAGCAGTGCTCAAGTCCCACAAGGCTGCCATAGACACCTGCCGTGGCACAGTGCCTCGTGGTTACAGCTGAGAAGACAGCACTACTTTTTGCCCACATGGGGCGGGGCCGCACCCAAATACACCCTTTTCCCCCCTAGAACAGGCACGTCAGTGTATGCCAAAGGGAAGGCTTCCATTTGCTCGAGGCACAGCCCTGGGCCCCTGCCCATCCAGACCCAGCTCACCATCCTGAGTGAGCCTCAAAGACCCAGGGTGCCTGGCAGTGTGTTGGGCAGCCAGCCGCTCGTCCTCTGTGTCTAAGCGCTCTTGTGGCTCTGAGTTGGCAGCCACCACCTGGCATTCTTCCCACTCTGCAACTGGCATCGACTCCGGCTCATGGGCCCGCCGCTGGGCCAGCTTCCTGCCCGGTCCAGTCTGCAGGGACCTGTGCCTTGTGGGTGAGATGGGCAGTGGGGCTGCCTTGGATGCCAGCTGATGGGCAATGTGTCCTGGCTTCTGGAGCTTTCCATTGGGAGCTTCATAGCCCCTTGCAGATCCCTGGCCCTTCAAGCCTGGCTCTGGGTCCTAGATCACTGCAGCAGTCTTCTGCCCTGTGCGTTTTAAAATGTGAGCCTCAGCTGGTGGTTGGGGTGGGGCTCTGGGGTGCAAGGAACAGAAAACTGGGTGACAGGTGCTTGACTGTCCTGGAACACAGGGAGATTGAGGGCCACGACGGCTGTGGGTGATTCCGTGTCCCAGTGACGTCAGGACTGGTGGCTCCACCCTTCTCTGGCCTCCTTAAGGTCTGAATGCTGCAGCTCAGCCCGCCGTGTCCATATCACATGGCCATGCCGGCACGTCTTCCAATTGGTAGTATCTGCCTTAGGCAGAATGTTCATGGACAAGGATGCCGAGACCCAGAAGGTTCTGTTCCCAGGCACGCTGCTGAGGAGGAGGAGACAATGTGGTTTGCTGACCAAGCTGTGCTGAGTGAGAGTACAGCCAGGGGGATGCAGGGGGTGTGGGGGGGCGTGGGGGGGACATAGGGAGATGTGAAGGCCCCAGCTGTGGGGAGCGGCATTCGGGTACACGTGGTGCTGGCCATGCAGACGGTGGCCAGCGAATGAACAAACACACAGGCGAGTGAGCCATCAGCCGTCGTGCGAATGCGCAACAGGGCCGTGCCTGTGTTCCACTAAAGGCAGAAATGCCATATGCCAGAACCCAAGGCCGGGCCAGTGGCCCCATCCAGGCCAACCCCAGACAAGTGCATGGTCTTCGCCGGGTTCAGAGGCCCAGAAGTCCTTTAATCGGCCACCTGGATTCTGGGACACCCACACTTGGCCGAGAACCCAGCAGCCGGCACACGGGCCTCCAAATCCTGATGCTGTCACCCTGTTAGCAAGACAGGCTGTGGACTTATCCCGAGTGGGATGGACGCCCGGCAGCCGGCGGCCGTCTGTGGCAGCACGAGAGCCTTTCACGGGACCTGGAGGCACAGGCGTGGGAGCAGCAGGGGCGGTTGCTGTGGCGGCTTCCACGCCCTGTGCTGCTGGTCCTCGCAGCAGCCAGGCGCCCAGGCCGGGCTTTTCGGAGGCGCCTTGGGCAGCAACTTCTTTCCCTTCGTCAAATGCTTGTTGCATGTTCCCCGCCAGGCGCTGGGGACTCGTGGGGAGTGAGGTGGACAGGGCCCTGCCCTGGGAGCTGATTGCTCATGGGACTTCAGGGTGCCACGTTGGCCAGTATCATGGTGCCCACCGGAGGGCCACTAGGGCTCTTCAGCTTAATGACCAGAGACCCAGAGTGGGAGTCTCAGGGAGGGGTCATGCTGGCAGTGGGGGGAAAGGGGGACCCTGCCTGACGGTCCTGCAGGACTCAGCATGGGAGAGAGAGCAGCCCTGCAAGGCTGCAGCCAGGCCTCTGGCAGATGACCGTGGGCGGGGGGCATTCAGAGGGGACTTTGCTGAGGCCTGGCCGTGGGATCAGGGGCTGAGGGAAGGGTTGGGGCCAGGGAGTGGGTCGTGCTGGGGAGGCACAGGGCTGCACCAGGCTGCAGCTTGTGCGGGTGACCTGGCCCCTGGGAGCTCTCAGAGGACCAGAGCTGTGGGGTGGCTGGTAGTCTTTCCGTGGTCCTCAGAGAGAGGGGAGCTGGGCAGATGTGGTGGTAGGAGGGCCTTGGGGGGGGTGCTCTGCAGGCCTCCACAGTCGTCCCTCAAGTGGTCTGGAGGCAGGAAGGTGCTTGCACAGCACCCCCTCACCATCACTGTGAGTGAGGCCAGCAGAGGACTCAAGGCCAATGACCCCTCTTTCCCCAGGGCCATTCCCTCTGCCAGGACATCACCATGTCCCCAGAGCAGCCTGCCTGGGGTTGCCTGTGACCCTGGCAGGGTCCCTTCACTCAGAGGTGGGGCATTATTGCTGGCTCTGGTTTAGCTCTGTTGCCACCCACCAGCTGTGTGCCCATAGCTGAAGGGCTGGTCTTGTCATCAAAATGGGTGGGGAGGGATGGCAGAGAATGCACCCTAGGCGCCTGGCATGCTCAGGGTTTCAGGGAGGGGGTGCACCACGCCCGGCCAGGCTCTGGCCCGGAGCCCAGCCTCCTCACTGCAAGGGAGGGACACGCCTGCCCAGGGCCCAGCTCACCGCGGGCGAGAGGTGGCGGTGCCCAGGGGCCCCTCCCATGCTGGGCCAAGCTGCCTGCCTGGGAGCCCATCAAGGTGAGCTCAGCGTTGGCTTGGCTCTGAGTGGCTGTGTGGCCTCCGCGCAGTTCCTCGGCCCTCTGGGCCTGTTTCTCAAGGGAGGACCTGGGCCTGGTGCTTGCTGCCCACTTCCCAGGAAGGCAGGAGGAGCCTGTGAGCAGGGTCAGAGCTCCTCACACCTTCTGAAGGAGGGACAACCAGGATCCCCCCCGTCCTGGGCACGGCACCCTGACTTTCCTTAAGGGCTTGGTGGGCAAGGAGGACTACCACAGGGGCTGGCAAACAGGGCTGAGTTCAGCCCACAGTCTGTTTGGTCAATAAAGTTTTATTGGCACACATCTATTCATTTATGTGTTGTGGCTGGGCTGAGTAGTTGTGACGAAGAATGTATGTTCTCCAAGTAAAAAATATTTAGGTTTTTGTGAGATGAGTTTTCTTGGCTTAAGTTGCCAGGGTCAGTGCAGTGGCCACCTGGGAAGCCGCCTGGCTCCCTAGCGCCTTTCGAATTCCCTTATTTTCCAGAAACTTGCTTCTCAGCCTCCTCTACAGCCACACCTTGATCAGGGGACCAAGGACTGGCCTGCCGACAGATTCACAAGCGAGGCAGAGGCCTGTGCCTCAGTGCCTGAAGTGGCAGGAGGCGGGCGGTCACACCATGGACCCTGTGCCTGGTGGGTGACAGGTGTGGGGGGCCCTCCTGGAGAAGCCTCCATGCGTGACACATGTGGCCCTCAGGTTTCATGCCCACTCACATCCCCTGGCAGCTTCCCTCTGTTTGAATGACGGGTGGATTCTGGTGTTATCTCCTGAGATCCCCCCAGCCCTGGCCCCTCCCTGGCACCGTCTAAGGGGCACTGCACCTGGCAAGGGTCCCACTGGGCCCCTCTGCCTGCTCTGTTGAGGTCCCCTGGAGGGGGGTTTCCATCCCTGAGAATCATGAGCCTCTGGTTTCATGGCACGGGGGACAGCCATGTGTCTCTGAGTGTGATTCCTTCCAGACTTCTGGGTGAAGTTTATTCGAAAAGTCTATTTTAATTCATGCAAGTTTAATAAAGGTTCACAAAGAAGGGCCTTAAGCTAATAAATCTGGTTTAGGATTTTCTTATTAACCTTGCCCTAGCCATAATGACTTTTTAATTTAATTTTTCAGGTTCTCAGGCACAGGGAAAGCCTCCCCGGGCCCCATGGGATGCCAAGGAGATATTTAGCAAAGGAGGAATTTTAAGAGCATTGGAACTGAATTTCTCGCCTAGACGGCAAGCCAGAACTCAAATGTGGCCCTGTCCCAAGGCAGGACGGGCTCCATTGTTGCTCACTAGCCTTCTAGCACCGTCCCAGCTCGGTGGCACCAATGTGCCTGCTCCGGGGAGAAGTCAGGTCAGCATAGAGGGGGATTCGGGTGAGGACTGACGCCCGGCCAGCCATCAGGGGAGACCCTCAGCTGGGCCGAGGGGACATGGTGGAAGAGCCTGTCTGCATGCCAGACCCTTGGACCCTCAAGGCACCTGTGCCATGTGGGACACTGAGACCCACGTAGTGCTTTTGTTCCTAATGAGGACTTGACCCTCCCCCAGCCACCCCTTGGGGTGCCGGACAGCGCCTTCTCCCCCGCCCTGGGCCCTGGTATTGATGAGCGCATCTAACTGGGAGGGGGTGCTTTGAAAGGTTTTTGTGTTTGACCTCATTTTATTGGTGCTCACCACCTCCTGCCCCTGTGATGGAAGTCGGAGGACCCACCAGCCGCGGCATTTTCAGAGCAGAGCATGTCATCGTTCAAGGTGTGACCGTTTGTGGAGACCAGCAGACAATGCCTCCAGGGGGTGTTACCCCTCAGGGTGAACTGGTGACGCGGTTCTGGTGTGCACAGCCCAAGGCCACACATCTGGGGCCACATGGAGCGGGACTTCCTGAGCAGGAGGGCCTCCTGTGGGCATGTGTGCGGAACTCAGGGTCTTCAGGCCTCCCTCCAGGACCCTGGGGCTTGGGGCGCGCTCTGCAGATGGTGCCCTGGGGGCCGCCAGCCCCCACCCCGGCAGATGCGGTTCCCACCCTCCAGGGGGTGCTGAGTGTCACGTGGGCCGGCTGAGTGACCCAACGGCCTGCAGTGGGCAGCAAGCACCCCTTGTGCGCAGTGGAGGCGGGAGGAAAATGACTTTTAATTAACATTTAAGAATAGGAATCAGATCATGCAAATCCCCTGATGCCTCTTCAGCTCTGCTGATTGTTCTTGATTAAGCTCCATAAAAATAGCTAAATAGCTGGGCTGTGTGTGTGTGTGTGTGTGTGAGTGTGTGTGTGTGCTGGGGGTGGGGTGGTGGCCAGCCCTCGGCCCCACCCACCCCACTATGCCAAGCACAGTGTCCCGGGGCCCTGCTGGCACTGTCTCAAGGGGCACATGTCACGGTCCGCCCCGATGCTGGGTATTTACAGGTGCCTCGTGTTTGCCATGTGACCCAGGCACGGGGATATTAGCACTTGGATGGGGATGCAGCGCCCCCGGCTGGCCTGTGCTGGCAGGTGCAGAGGACCCAGGCTAGGCTCCGTTACAGAGGGGGTGGAAGACACCCCTGTCTTGGAAGCAAGGTGTGGTACAGAGGTGCGGCCCAAGATTCCAAGAGACCCGGGTTCGCCTCCATCTCACCTGTGACCTTGGGCAGCCCGGGCCTAACCCCCTGGGTGGCCTCTGAGGGAGAAAGAGGCGATCGGTGTTCCTCGATGACCCCACAGCCCTGTCAGAGACACGCCCTAGAAAACACTGCGAAGCTGTGAGATGTGATGGCCGGGACGCATGTGATGTATGTGCACACTGCTCAGAGGGAATTACGTGGCCAGGGCGTGAGCAGGCACGTGGAGACAGAGCCAGCAGGGTGGTGTGCCCAGATGCCCCTTCTCCTATTCCTATTCTTACCACTTTTCTGGGAGCTTGAAATTATTTCTAAATAAGCCCTGAAAAATATTCCAAGGTGTTCAGAATCTACAGATGTGGGAAGGTCTCCCAAGACATGTCGTGAGTGAGAAAAACACCACAGCACATGGCGTAGAGGGAAAGCCCCAGGTCTGGGGTGGGAAGGTCTCTTTCTTCACGGTGAGTCACTGTATTTCTTTCATGTGGCTGTACCGTGTCCGTGTGTGCGAACTACCCGAGAACTCTGTGATTAGATGAAGTGTGTGGTGTGGTGGGTTTTGCTCACAGAAGGTCCCGAGCTCAAAGCTGAAGAGCCTCTCAGGAAGGGCGGGAGTGCCCACGACAGCCCAGACATGAACTTGGGTCCCAGAGGCATCGTGCCGGAGGAAAGAGGCCAGCTTCCGGGACACGGGTGCTGCATGACTCTACGTTGGTGGTGTTCCAGGATAGGCGAGCGAGCTCAGCGACGGTCCTGGGCTGGGGCACGGGGCTGCTGCTGGCCGGTGGGAACTTTCCCTCCAGGTGTGCACGTCACTCTGTGGGCACATCACACCTCCACCCAAAAACTCCCTCTGACTCGGAGCACGAGGCCAGCAGGTTCTATCTGGGAGCCTGCGTCATGGAGTTGGTGGGACGTGCCTGCGTTGCTCCTGGTAAATTAGATGGAATAGGCCCTTTTGGGGTGGGAGGGTGCCTGAGGGTCCTGATGGTCCCATGTGGAGGTCTGTGCTTCTCCTTCCATTACGGTGGCCCCTAGCGTCTGTTGGGTTACCCGCCCTCCTGGGTGGGCTGCAAACTTCTCCAGAGCACCTTGCTGCAAGCATGGAGGCACGAACCCCATTTGGAGATGGGGGTGCTGAGGCTTGGGCAGGATGGGGAGGTGGGCGGGGCTCCAAGCCCCCTTTCTAGTCTCTAGGGCGCTTGCAGGTCCCGGCTCCCTGCGATGTATCAAACCTCGTGTGACCAGAGGTGACCAGGAGGGATGGGCTGAGCCCTCCCCTTCTCAGGTCACCACAGCGCCCCATACCCTGAAGCACATTTGCTCCCGTCAGGGACAGTCGGCTTGGCCTCCTTCTGCCCTGGTTTCCATGGTGACCATGCCACTCCTGAGGCTGATTCCTGGGGGCACTTGGCGACTGACCCTGCTGCCCACTGCAGGCTGGCACCAGAACAAGACTGTGTTCCTGGGAACGTTGTCCTCACACCTGGGCACCTGCCCTGGACCATCTGAGACCCCTGCCTCAGCAGATGGGTCCTGAGCACCGTGGTGCCCACCCACAGCCCCACGATGGCACAGATACCTGGCTTGGTGCCAGCTCCCCTCTTCACTGGAAGGTTTACCTTGGGCAAGGCTGCCCTGCATAAAGGGGGCTAAATGGTGCCCACCTGGGATGAGCTGGCCTAGGCCATACACCAGCGTGGCCTGGATGTCCTACAGATGGCGTATGTTCCTGTCATTGTCACAGAAGGTGGCACATGACGGAAGGAGGAAGGACAGCCTGTCTGCCTATCCAGGTGTGCACGAGGTCCCGCTGGGTCTTGGGGCCTGGGCACCGGTGTTCTCCCAGGACTCCTAGTGAGCTGCCTCCCCCACGTCTAAACTCCCGGGACGCTTTCCCACCATCGCCCACAGGGGCACATAGAGACGGAGTCCACTGCCCCGAATGTGCTGCCAGGTGCTTGAGCAGCTCCGTCCGCGCGGCGATCTGCCATGTGCCCACCAGATGGCGCTGTGTCCCCACGGCCGCCGCCGCCGCACTGCCTCCCCGGGACGCCCTCTGCGGCCGGTCCAGATGCGGGATGTAGGGGAAGCAGGGGTGCAGGAGGGGGGCTCGGACCCCGCAGTGGGAGGGATGCCGGCCTGTGAGATGCCCTCGAGGCCCGCTGATCAGCCCACTGGGAGGAGAGGGGCGGCTCCTCTGCTCCCCAACCTCCCTTTCCCTCCCACCCCGGCTTCTGCACAATGACAGCATGGCTGCTGGGGGCCAGTCCCAGCGGCTCCCGCTTCCCGGCTGTGTGGGTTTGGGCAAGTGACAGCCTCTCTGAGCCTTGGTGACCTTTCCACAACTGGGTCCCGACCCTCACAGCTGGGGGATTCCGACCGGGCCGCCCTGGCCAGTGCTTGCGGGCGGCGGGGGTGGCGGGGACATCTTATTACTGGTCCTATCGCTGCTGTTCTGCCCTCATCCACTGCGCCCTCGGGTGGCCTGGCCCCCGGGAGGGGTGGCTCCCAGAAGGCGACCTGACGTCCTCGGGGCACCCTCAACCTCCGTGCACCGCTCTGGGAGCCCGTGCCGCCCCTGCCGCCCGCCTGTCCTGGCCCAAGCCTGCGGCCGTGCTGACGGGCAGCTGCGGGGACGGCGCCTGTGCTCGCTGCCCAGGTGCCTCTAGACGCGCCGACCACGGCTGGGCACCGGGCCGTCCCCTCGGCGGGGCCTCTGCTCCCGTTACCGCCAAGCGCCGCCATCTGCAGCAAGGAGAGAGGCACTGCGGCCACACCGAGCTGCGGCCACGGCCACCGTCGCGGGCGGTGAAGGCACTCACCGTGCTCGCGGCGAACTCTGGCGGGTTGTCGTTCACATCTGTCACCGTCACGATGGCCGTGGCTGTGTTCGAGAGGCCGTAGTTAAGGTTCCCTTCCATGTCTGTGGCCTGAACGATGACCGTGTACTGCTGGACTTTCTAGGAGGGAGTTGGAAAAAACGGGGCATCAGTTTGGGGGGCAGTTTCAGGCTGTTTATATCTTTATCAAGGAGATCGGCTCCAAGGATGGGGCTCCTGCCGCCGGCCCCCCTCCTGCGGGCGGTGCATGGGTGCAGGGCCCTCTGGGAGCCGCCGGCTGACCGCCCGATGGGAGGGCCTCCTCGCCGCCTGCTGTGGGCGTGGCGCGGTGTGACTGGGTCCGCCTGTTCCACCCTGGCAGCCAGGCTTCCGTGGGCACAGATCACATGTGGTGCCGGCCAGAAAGGGGAGGACGGGGCCCCGCGGAGCACGCGCTGCATTCGGTCTGGAAAGCAGGGATGGACCGTCGGCCAAGAGAGGGACAAGCCCACAGACGTGTCCGCAAGCACCTCAGTTCTTCAGCACGTTCAGGGGCCAGCTCACCCGTCTGCCTCCATCACTGGCCTTCTGTGCCTTCACAGCCCAGCCACTGACCCTGAACCACTCAGTTTTTTGTGCTCTGTGGGTGCTGCCACTGTGCCCTGGCCCTGCCCTCGTGTTGTCGGGAGCCTGCTCTGGCGGTGCCTCTGAGGGGGAGTCTCAGGCCCCTGTCCTCGGGAGCTGCCTCGGGGCATTCACTCCACAAGTGGGACCCACCTCTCCGGGGAGCCCCGGAGCACCTGAGGACAGCGTCTCACTCAGCTGTGTGCCGGGGACCCAGCCCAGGACCTGCGACAGTGTCTGCTAAGGGAATCAAGCACATGTCTAAAACAGTGGACATCTGTGAAAATGGGTACAACTTGCAACCACAGAGACATGAGAAAAACAGAAATGGCTCGTTTATGCGGGCACTCCCTCATACTGCAGTTCTTCACAGGGATGAACACTTCCTTCCCTCTTCCTCTGCCCCCTCCAAGCCCCCCACATGCCCATCCATCATCCCACCTGTCATCTATGGAGACCCCTTCTTGTGTCAGGTGGGTCACAGCCACCCCGTCAGGTGGCTGACGTCCCCTCGTCTGTTTAGGCGATAAGGGAACCTGGGGGCAGGGAAAGAGGCTTCCCTTGGGAGGTGCCTTCGGGGCGGTTCCTGACCCAAGAGCGTGGGGCTCACCACACAGGCTGTGGGAACACCGAGCATGTGGCCCTGCCCGTCACACAGATGGGACACGGTCACACGATCTGCCAGCACCCACAGCAAATCCCGGCCAGCGGTGGGGGGTTGCCTCGTGGCTTCCAGCTTCTGCACGGGGAGGGCCTACCTGAAGACACCACCAGTGGGGGAAATGGAGCTGAGATGAGGGCCAGGTGGTGAATCCCCACAGAGTGCCTGGATCTAGCCGGGCCTGAAGCTGCACTTTGTGTGTTCAGTCACACAAGCCAGTGATTCCCCTTTTGTCTGAACCAGCTGAAGGTGGCTTCTGTCTTTTGCCACAGAAGGGAGCTCCACCTCCTGCCTGTTTCTGTCACCCCGTTTATGTGGGGCCTTATTAGGGGAAGAACAGCAGGATGACGGGGCGCCTGGTGCAGGAAAATACAAGATTCTGCTGATACCCTCAGCGCACCCCAGAGCACCACGTCCCCTGAGCCCCTCAGGCCCTGCCTCTGCAGACCTCCTGACCCAGGCCCCCTGGAGTCACCCTCCTCAGCGGCCAACTCCAGGCCCTCTGCGGGTTCTTACCCTGTGAGGAGGACTTGCTTGTGCTTCAATAAATACATTTCAGAGCAAAGTTTTCAGTCCTAACTTATACGCATGCTTTTAAAGGTCCGTCTGTGAATGTCCGAGCGCTGCCACAACGCGCCTTCGGGCCCAGCTGCCGGGGCCGAGACCCCGCTCCCTGCAGGGGCCTCCACGGCGCCTCGCCGAATGCAGCGGAGCCTGCGGCCCAGAGACACACAGCGAGCCGCGCTGAGCGCCTGCCCCGGCCGCCTGGCTGGCACCGCTGAAACCACCAGTCAGCGGCTCCCGTGCTAGAACCTGGCTCTGCTCCTGGGGCGGAAGCAGGGGCCTGGGGGCCACTAGCCCCCGCGGAGGACGGCGCCTCACTGGCCCTCCTCCTCCTCCTCGCCCACTGGGCTGCAGCCTCAGGGCCTCCTTGCTGCCCCTCAAGGGCGCTGACCGTCCCCACCCAGGGCCCGCGAGGGCTGCGCCCAGGCCGACACTGCGGAGCACCGTCCCGCCACCTCGGGTGAACCAGCAGCTCCACGCACGCCGGCTCGCCCCTCCCACCCCAGCCCCGCCCACCCTGCTCGCTATGCCACGCCTCCCCTCGCCTGCTCACCCCGCCCACCCTGCTCACTATGCCCACCCCTAGCCCCGCCCCCGTCAGCTCGCCCCGCCCACCCCGCTCCCCGCGGCCCAGCGTTTCTGGAGCCGCGCCGCCTGCCCTCAGCCTGCTGACACCCGCCTTGCGGGGCCTCCAGCGCCCAGGACTCGTGTTCACCGCCCCCTCCCGGGTCTAGGGCGCACCCGCACAGCGCCGGGGTTCTGTGGGAATTCTGTCTGGCCCCCTCCAGCGCTAACGGCCGGGCACAGCCTTGCGCTGTCCGTGCGTGTAGCTCGTTTCCAGCTGCCTGGGTTGAGGACAGTGGTGAGGACGGGGAAGCAGCTTGGACAGGCCGGTCCTGGAGGGGCAGGGCACGGGAGGGCTGGGCACTGGGGGCGCCCCTCCGGCGGACCCACACCTCGGGTCTGGCCACAGACGTGTTTGCAGAGCTCCGGGAGGACCAACCACAGCGGGCAGAATGGGCAGAGGGCCCTGCCAACTCCTTGATCTTGAACCTCTGGCCTCCCGAACGTGAGAGAATCCGTTTCTGGGGTTTGAGGGCACCCGGCTCGTGGCACTTGGCTAGGGCCGTTCCAGGAACCTAGTGTCGGCCTTAGGGTGGGTCCCTTCCTGGAGCTGCAGGAGGGAACGAAAGCGTCTGTCGTGGCCCCTCTCCCCAGCTCGGTGAGGCTTCCTGTGTGACCCCGGGGGCCCTGCCCGCGGGGCTCTGCTCCTCTGACCACCTGGTGGGAAGGACCTCCCGGAGCACATGTGGACAGGAGCCATCAAACCTCACTCCCAGCCTGGCTTTTCAGGCCCAGCGGCCGCTCCAAGGGCCCAGAGCAGAAAACACAGGACACAGGCGCACAGCGGAGGGAGGGCTTTAGCCAGAGAGGAAGGTCAGCCCTGGGAACAGCTGTCGAGTGACGGCGGCAGGAAGTCCCTTCTCCAAACTTCGCCATCTCCCTATTCATTGAATCAGTCTCTCGTTGGGACCACCATGGACTAGGGCCCTCAGAAGGCACTGAAGAGACCTCATCTCAGAGACACAGGGACCTGTGTGTGAATGTGCATGCATATGCGTGTGTGACACCGAGCGCATGCATACGTATGCGTGTGCGTATATGTTCATATGCGTGTGTGCAGGTGTATAAATTACACGTGTGTATGCCTGTGTGTGCTTGCAGTCGGCTGCCACTAGAGGGCGAGCCGGCCCTGCTTTTGGGAGCAGGTTGGGAGCGGGGTGTGGGGGGGTCTTTCTCCCTTCCCCATCGGTTGGGTGGGGGCAGGAAGAAAATCCCGCAAGGACGAGAAAGCGAGGGCAGGAACCAGCAGGCCCCGGTCGTCCCGTGGCAGGGCCCGAGACCCAGCCCAGCTCGCCTGCTTGTGGGATGGGTGGGGTTGCAGGAGCCCTTGGTGGGGCGGCTGGTCAGACTCCCCAGCTGTGGTTTTTGTTTGAAAAAGTACACTTTTCAGACCCAATAATGGCCACCATTTTCTTTTTCACTAAATGCCCTCTGGAATGGTATTCAGAGGCGACGGGTGGGTGGCAGGCCCTGCACGGTCCTCAGAGAGTGGGCGGTTCCCCCTTGCAAGGTTGTCCAGTCTTAGCGCGACTGGGCTGGCGTGGGTTTGATGTATCTATTAAAAAGCTGTCCCCAGGGCCTTGTTCTGGGCCTACAGTGCATGTCACCATCTGTGTGAGGCCCGGGGAGGGAGCCCTGAGTGAGCGGGCGGTGGGGGCTGCTTTCCGTGCTGTCCCAGGTGGCCTCGCAGACCGTGCTGGCAGCGGGTGCACCTGCCCCCCCTCAGCATCCCCACCCCTTCTCTGACCAGCCCTGGGGATCAGGGCTGCAACATCACCCTCCCTACATTGCAGCACACCAAACTGAGGAGGCTGATGACTCCCCAAGGCCAGGGCTTGTGATCAGGGTGCCTGGGCCTGGCCTTTGGGGTCTGGGGTCCCAGCAACTGCTTCCTGGGCCCTCCTGGGATAGATGCCTCTGGACCCAGCTCTGGCCCGGTGTTCCTTCCACAGGCTGAGTTAGGCTGCCTCTGTTATCCGTGTCAACCCGATGGAGCTGGGAGGAGGCGGCTGGGTGGGGGTGGGTGGCCCTGCATCTCTGGAATCTCCCCTGCTGGAGGTCAGTTGGTGACAGTGGCTTGCCACCAGCGAGCTGACTGAGCAAGTGACCCCCACTGGCCAGCCTCGGGCTGCTGCCCAGTGGTTCCTCAGCTCCTGCCGCGTGCTGAGAAGCGTGCCAGGCCAGGTGCCCCTGAAGCTGGTCAGTAGTGGTGCGGCAGTGAATTCATTAAAACGTGATTTGACCATTTTCAAGTTAAAGAAGAGGAAGAAAACCGCAAGCCGGCCATCCCTGGGGTTTTCGTCTACTTCCCCATAGCTCAGCATTTAAATTTTGCAGAACATCCATCAATAATGCAGCCGGCCGGCCTGCCCTAGAAAAGCATCAAAGCTTCCTGAGTTGCCTCCCCATTACCAGCCCTCCCCACGCCGGCACCCTAGCTGCTGACCCCCAAGTTCCTGGGGAGGCCAGGCTGCCACCTGTTTGGAGAGGACCCTGCTTCCAGGCCTGTCTCACCCACTAGGTGCGAACACACCTTCCCCAGCCCCAGTGGGACTCAGCAGTGGCTGGTGGGTGTGTGGATGTGAACAGGCTGAAGGCCGGTGGTCCATGCTCAGACTCACGGACCCTCCTGCATGAGACTGGGCCATGCCCCCCTACTTGCTGGCTTGGTGCTGGCTTCCCCATGCCCCCACCCGGGACCACGTGCCCCTCTGGCTTTCCGTGGCTGTCCCTGCTGGAGTGGTCCCTCGGATGCAGGCAGAGAGGGCAGATGGAGTCTGGCTTGCACGTGGCTCAGCGCTCGGGTGTCTGCGGGTGCCTGAGACTGACAGATGGATGCAGGGCACAGGGTCACTCACGGGCTTCCAGACGCGTCCCAGGGGGCATGAGGAGCAAGGCCTCATGGCAGACAGGCTGAAGGTGCTCACGGGCTGTGGTCCCTGGGTGACTGCGATCTCATGCCGCAGCGCATGCCCGAGAGGATGGGACAGGTGTCCACACAGGAAGCTACGTTCACAGCCTCACCAGTCATGGTGGCCACGGGCGGAAATGACCAAATGCCCACCCGCTGACGGACGAACAAGCAAAATGCGGTCCAGCCACCCAGTGACCGCCACTCAGCCGTGTGAAGGGATGAACTTTGACACACAATGACGTGGGCGGATACCGAAGACTTCCACACGCTGAGTGAAAGAAGCCACACAGAAAAGGCCACAGGTTCTACGAAAAGCCTAGAGCAGGCCAGTCCACGCAGACAGAACGATGCTAGCACTGCCGGGGACTGGCAGGGTGGCGGCCGGGGAGTGACTGCTTATGTGGAAGGGGTTCCTCTGGGGGGATGGAAACATCCTGGAACTGCACAGAGGTGGTGGGCGCACCATGATGCCCGTGTGATAAAGGCCCCTGAACTGAGCGCACTCAGAGGGCGACCTCGATGGCACGAGCACTACAGCTCAGAGGGCTGGCCCTAAAGCACACGTATCCCCCTGAGTCCACTGCCTCCTGGGGCCCCTGGAGACCCAGCACCCCCGGCGCGCCCAGGGCAGCTCATCAAGCTGGTGGGGGCTGGGTCTGGCTGCCGTTGGCCCAGCACAGGCTCCACACTCATCTGTGGGCAGGCCCCTGGCTGAGCAGGCCCACAGGAGCTCTCCTCCACACCCACCCCTATGCCCAGGGCCTGAGCCGTGTGTCTCCACCCCCAACCTTTCCACCCACAGGCTGGCACCCTCCTCTGAGCAGCCCCTTCCTCCAAGCCCTGCAGTCCCGGGGGTTGCATGCTGCTGCTCTGCAGGGAAGGTGCTCCCCGGGCAGCATGGTCCCCAGGCACCCCTTGAGCCCAGCGGCCACCCCGTGGTGCGGCCCTCAGCCCTTCCTGCCGCTGGTCACCCAGAGATCCCATCTGTGTCCAGGGCCACATGGCTCTGAGTCACAGCACAGGTGTGATGCCTCCTGGGAAGGACAGGGGCTATCCGAGGGCCCCGAACTTTGCCAGGGCACAGCACCGGGGCCAGAGGGCCTGGGTGAGGATGGAGCCTAGAGGCCATGTTAGAGGTTCTGGATCCAAGATCAAGGGGAAGCTGAGTTTTATTGGGTCATTTTGGGGGTGGGTGGTGACAGGATGTTATCCCCACATGCAGCTGGCCAGCGGTACGCTGTCCTGCACTGGCCTTAGAGGTCCCCAGGCCAGAAAACCCTTTAATTGTCACACAGAGGGGATGCTCTCGACCTGACCAGGCCGGCACTTGGAAATGACTGAGGCCTGGGGGCTGGTCTAGAACTGCTAAGTGGGTGCAGGCAGCCCGAGGAGATCCTTCCAGACCCTGAGCCCAGGGCCTGTGTGCTTAACTTTGCTGTGTCCCTCGAGGTTCCCCCGGCACTGGAACTCTGAAGACCCTCTGAGCCCTCAGTTCGCACGGAGGGGACCCTCTTTTCAGACTGCCTCAGTCTTGTCCACGCTGTGTGCTCAGGCATGGAAGCCCAAGTGGGGAAGCGAGGCAGGCACTGCTGGGGGTGCTCCCCGCTCCGCCCAGCTGAGGGTGGACGGTCCTCCGTGCTCCCTGCCCCCAGAGGTGAGAGGAGCTGCCAGCCTCTGGGGAACGTGTGCACACACATGTGCAATATGCACATGTACACACAAACACATCCCTGGGTGCACATGTGCACCATCAGCTCCGGCCCAGGGAGGGAGCCGCTGCAGACGCAGTGGCTCCATGCTGCACATGGCAGCCTCTGTCTCATCTGTCTCCGGGGCGCTTTTGGTACCACAGAAATTCCAGGTAAGAAAGCATCAAGTCAGGGTTAATTGGCAGCTTTTCTTTTAGCCGCATGTGAAATAAATGTTTCCCGCAGAACTTGGCATTGTAGGTGCAGTGAACACAGTCAAGAGTTAAAATACTGCTTCCAGGACCAGCCCCTTACTCCCTATGGTGCTGCAGGCCTCCCCTGGGCCAGAAACCCCGTCCCCTATCCCCGGCCTGAACCACCCCTTCCTAACCTGCTCTCCCTGTCAGGGGGGTACCGGGTGCCCACGGAGAGTGGAGAGAGGGGTGAGCAGATGCCTGGTGTCAGCTGCTTATCTTCCAGATTTAGGGCATGAGGGCCGTTTTTTCTTCTTTGTGCTTATTTGTGTTTCCTACCACAAATGTGTTGCTTTTGTGATAAGAAAAACAACCAATAGCATTATTGTACAAAAAAGGTTGTGCTCCAACTCGGGCACAGAGGGGCCTAACGTCTGGGGTGGACTCTCTGCGGCCAGAAACGTGGCTCTGGGGATTCCCGAAGAGGCGCCTGCATAGCGTGGATGGACTGCCCCCGGGTCCCGGGTCCCAGGGTGGGCACGCTGCCCATAGCGGGGCCCGAGCCGGTGTGACTGCCTTGTGGCTCGGGGCTCCTGCAGATGGCAGAGCCGAGGCCCCCAGACAGGCGCGTCTGGTCGGTTTCCACCTCTTCTCCCTTTGGGGAGAGTGATAAGGCCTCAGGGGTGCTATGCATCTGGGGTGCTCAGTGACATATTTGCCTGAATTGCTCATTTTTTTTCTCTGAGACCACAAAGCAGCATTTGGTGTCTTTAAGACAGGTTTCTGCAAAATGACTCAAATGTCAGCCAGTGAGGTGGGCAGAACCCTGCCCCCCCCCAGACCACCACCGCGGTGGCGGCATCCCGGGGGGCTTACAGGGAGCCCGTTTTCTAGCGAGACACATGTTCAGAATTTCCATGTGGCCTATCATGCCACTTTTCATAAAGCAAAGGGGAGATGCGGGTCTTGTCACCACAGGACAGCTTCTGAGTTTGAGTAATGTGGCCATAGTAATAAAGTCTATCATGGATAATGGTCATTTATCACCCTCCGTGAAATATTCTCATCTGGGACAACCAGGGTAGAGAATCTTGAAAGAAAAAAGGAAGCTGTTGGCTTCGCCTTCCTAAAATTCCTGTAAGACCAGGAGAGAATTAACTGGCCCCTGCTTGTGAGCGAGGAAATTTCTGGTTGGTGAAGGTGACCTGCCGACGGTACCGCCCATGAAGACGGAGGCAGGAGGGATGGGGCTCCTGATGACCGAAGGGACTCCCGTCAGGAGTCAGCGGGAGCGTCTGAGAACAACGGTGGGAGCCCCACCCAGCAGTCAGAGCCCAGGCCTGCTGTCACCTGCAGGATGGACCCCAGTGTCATGCTCATCATCTTATCAGGCCATAAACATTCTAACTGGGAAGCAGGCCGATGAATAGGATTGGCAAGAGGGGCGTCTCCAGCTGGTGGAGGAGACACGCCTGAGCCGCTCCTGTGGTGCAGAAGCCTCCTGACATTTAATCATGGAGAAATGCTCAATTTACATAGTGCCACCTAATTAGACATAGTGGCAATTACGTGAGTGGATTTCCCCACCTTCCTGAAGATGACTTAGTCTGCCAAACAGGAAGCGGTTCTGGAAAGAAGTATCTGCAGTGTTTCCCCACAGACGGTGCTGTTCACAGGGCAGGACATAAACGTTCCTTCCAGATTTGGTGGTACAGGTGTGCAGCCAGCCAGGCAGGCGAGGCTCCCGGAGAAACCGCCCCAATGTGTGACCTTCCTGACAGGCTGAAGCTCTGGCCCGGGGCAGCGAGTGGGCACCCGGCTGGGCAGGAGGCAGCCACCCCCAACCCCCGCCCACGGCCACCTGCTGGTTTTACAAATGCCTGGAAACAGAGGCGGGTGTCGTTTTGTTTGCCGCTGACTGGTCCAGACCAGGGTGTCCGTCTGAGATGACACTTGGCTCCAAAAGCGGTAAACTTTGGGCCGTTATTCAGACTTTCCCTGGGGGGTGGCGGAGGAGGAGCACAGACCCCTCCCGGAGGCAGTGGCACCAGCTGGAGGTGCTCCCTCACCCCCAGCAACCTCCCGGCGACTTCTGGCATCTTCCAGTCTGAAGGCAAAGGCAGGGGCTGCGGAGAGCGCCCGCGCGTCAAGGGGATGAGGCCCCAGCCCAAACCGTGGGGAGCAGAGGTGGGCCACCCGCCGCTAGTCCTCAGAAGCCCGAAGTCCCCTGCCACCTGCCAGGGCGCACAGTCACAAATTCAGAGGTCACATGACCCCCAGAATGGTCGCCATCTAGGGCCCCGGTGAACACCAAGGGCAGCAGGAATCTCGTGCCTGGGGCGAGAGCTCTCTGCCTGTGCGGCGTAAGTGCCACAAGGGAGGAGACGGCACCTCAAATCCTGACAGCGAGCTGGTGTCTCACAGTCATTCTGGGGCGTCTATCTTCAGGATCTACTCTCTGATAAAGTGCAAACGCCACCTTATCCAGCCTCTAACAGTCATGCTTCAGTATAAAATTTTGGATATGATCTTTCCTGGGTGATGGCAGTCCAGTAAAAAAGTCACTGAAGAGTCAGGAGGCCTGGTTGGCACCCTTCCTGGCTGTGAAATGAAGAAACGAGGCCAAACGCCTGGCCTCACTAGGCTTCCGTTTGGGGTGCCAGCACCTCTCCTCGACAGGACCCCGTGGGATCGACAGCCTCCAGGTCTGGGGGCCGGCAGAGGGCTGGGCTGGTCGCGGTTCTGAGGGGGTGAGGGGCATGGCGCAGGGCTCGGGCAGGACGGCACCCCTTCGCTGCATTTCCCACCCCACCACGGGCCTGTCCCTTTACTTCCTCACGCCCACCCACCTGACCTCTCAACACATTTCTTGAGCAGCTATGATGCACCAGGAACGAGTGGATTGCTGGGCAGTCAGTGATGCCAGAATAGGCCCCACCTGCCCTTGTGTGGGGATGGGGGGCTGGCAGCGGTGCAGCCAAGTGGGCACGCAGGCTCTCCTGCACTGAGCCCAGCAGGAATGGGCTAGCTCAGCAAGACGAAGAGAGAGGGTGCAGGCCCTGCTCTGAGTGGCCTGGGAGGCCTCCCCAAGGAGGCCGTGTCTGGGGAGAGGCCAGGAAGCCCCGGGGCTCCAAGGACCTGGGGACAGGAGGGCCCTGCGTGTCAGAGGCTGGGAAGAGGACGCAGAAGTCCCTGTGGGTGGGGGAGGCCGGAGAAGGTGGTGGGAGGGGCAGGTCGTCTCAGCGCATAGAGCAGGATGCGGGATGCGGCAGGGACCTGGGTGGTGGGCGCATCACCTCTTCCTGCCACTCACCCTGGTCTCTAGACCCCCCACACCCTGAGGGCGTGAGTCTCTCCAGTGACCCTCCCTTTTCTGAGACAGGCCCATCACAAAACACAGGGCCTCGCCACGCAACAGCAGCCGCAGCAGGGAGTGTCACCAGCTGTCGCTGGGTACTCGCGGCCCATGGTCTGCAGACGCACTAATCAGCGCAGACAGCTCGTGCTTAATTATTTCACTTGACCTCCTTAAGACTGAAAACCACCTGCTCAGGGGGTGGCTGGGGTGGGGTAGCTGGCGAGGGACCTGGCCTGACTCAGCAGCAAGCTGGTCTCCCTGGATGGGCGGAGTCGAGAGGCAGAGGGGGCCCAGCACATGCAGAGGCCGGGCCGAGGTCAGGGTGGGCTCTCGGGGAATGCTCTGGGCTTTGGGTCAAGGAGGGCCTGGAGGGCATTACCAGGGACTGGGGGTCGGGGCAGGTTCATTGGCGGCAAGAGGTTGGTGGGCTTCAGGAGGAGGGTCGTCGGTTGCACTGTCACCAGCCCAGGACAATCAAGCCCCCGGTGCAGAGGGCGGGCAGGGCTGGGCAGGCAGGGCCTGTGGGCCTGGCGGGGGCCCAGGCACCATGTTTCAAGATGCTTCAGCTGGTGCCCCCTTCCAGAAGGGCACATGGACAGCCACTAGCCTGGCAGGACATTACCGGTCCTCCAGGCGGCCAAGGAACCGAGGTGCCAGAGGACTCCTCAGGGCAGGTGCTCCATGACACGCTGTGGAGGTCCGAACCGTGGCCAAGGTTGGACCCCAGCCCTTCTAAGATGGTGCTCACATCCGGCAGTGGAACATCCCACGCATCCGCCCTGCCGAGTAGGAAAATCCCCCTCCCAGACCATATAACTAGTTCTGCGCTCGTGCTAAGCTCGTGCTCTCCGTCAGTATAGCACATGTTACCTATCAGCTTAAAGGTCACGCGTGATCGCTCACCCAATAGGCTTAGCTACCCTATATAAGTGACGTACTGAAGAATAAAGAGAGAGCTCTCCCCCACCATTAGCTTGGCCTGTACTGAAGACTCAAGAATAAAGATTGGAGAACGAACCCGGTCCGTGTCTTTATCGCTGTCGCCACCGACCAGAGCCCTGGGTGGGACGTGACCCGATAACACACAGCCGGCAGAGCCACGCCCCGTTCACTGCCAGGATGGCCAGCGCATCCTGAGGCAGGTGACAGCCAGCAGCTCAGGGCCAGTCGCACTGATCTGGCCTGATGGCTGCTGGCAGGGTGGGGCCCTCGGATGTCACATCCTGCCCGGCCTGCCTCCCTTCACCTGCAAAGCTCGGCTGCCGGGGACCTTGTTCCCTGTCAGTGCCATTCTGGTGCCACGCGGGCAGGTGTCACGGTGGCACCCATGGAGGAGGCACATGCAGGGGCAGGCTTCTCAGAGAGGTGTAAATGATCACCCACCCCAGCCTGCTCTGCACCCGTTGGCCCAGAACAGGAGTTCTGGGTGGGTGGCTGCCCTCAGGGCAGGGGTGCCAGACAGAGCAAGTGAAAACCAGTATCACTGTTAACTCAGAACTTCAGACAAAAGACACATGGTTTTCCATACAGCAGGCCCCATGCAATGTTTGGGACAGACCTACACTAAAATGTGTTTTTTGTCTGGAGCTCCAATCCAGATGAGTGTCCTGTGCTTCACCTGTTGGGGTGCAGCACGGCTGCCCCATGTGGCTGGGGCGCCCCAGAAAGGGCTGGGTGGGCAGGCATGGCACTGATCCATGCACCTCAGTGTCACCTTCCTCCAGCCTCAGGGAACACACGTCCCACCCCAGTCAACCCCCCTGTTTCCATTTCCGGAATGAGAACCACTCCCTCAGGACTAAAGTCTCTGGCCACCGTGGAAGGAGCTGGGGCGCCCACGGTCACCTAGGAGGGACGTGGCCCACAGGGTGGTCATCTGCCGTCCAGGGATTTTTAAGCATTGAACCAGAGACCTTAGCCACTCTGGGCTCCTGCAAGGCCTGTGGTGGGGAGACCCTCCCCTCATCCCCTGCATGGCTTTTGTGGTGCCCTGACGTTCACCTGGCTCTGCAGCCCTGGGACCCTGCAGCCCCGGGCAGTTATGAGCCCCTGCAGTGCCCCCTTCCACTGGGGGTAAACGCCTTCCCACGGGCTCCCTGCCGCGCCCTGAGTGGGGACAGCAGGACATGCTCCCGTTCCCTCCCCTGCTCTTTGCGGGTGCTGGCCCGTCTGCCCTGTCCTTCCCTCCTGCCAACACCTGCCTGTTTGCTCATGAATAGATCAAACCAGGAATAGCCCCCAGCTCCCGACACAGCAAGGCTAGCTTGGGGAAACTGGGGCACAGAACCTAGAGGTGGCCAGTGTTCTTAAGAACAGCAGCTTCTCTGAGCTTTCGAGGTTTGGGAGGCCTTTCCCTTCTCTGCAGCCTCCCCCAGCGCCCTCTGGACCCCTTCTCCCTCCAGACAGAGGCTCTGGAAAGGCCACTTCCCTTCTAGAGGGCCGGTTCTTGGTGGCGGGGCTCCCAGCACAGTGGAGCGGCCGAGCTGTGTGTCATCTCAAGTAGAGCAGATGATGGCCAGTGGTGTGGACCCCTGCTTGCCACAGGGCACCCCCCTCTGCGCCTCCCTGCCTCCTGCACTGAGGCTCACGCTCCTCAGGTAGTGAAGAGAGGCTCTCTTCAGAGTTGGCCACGGGGCTTTGCTGCCCTGCCAGTCGGGGAGACCAAAGCGCTGGAATAGGAGGCCTTGTCCTTCTGCTCTGCTGGGTTGGGGCGCAGGGCTGCCAGGTGGTGGTGGGGGTGAGGGGAAACGGGGGCGGCAGGTGAACCCCGGACAAGCTCACGGCAGCCCGGCTGGGAGGATGCAGCCAAGGGGCTGAGAAGCAGGGCTAGTGGGCAGAACCTCCCCGCCCTTCAAGGGCTGAGGATGGAGGTGTCCCCGAGAACCCCAAGGCGAGGAGTGGGCCTCCCCTGGCCTCATGCCATGGTTTTGGGTCACCTGCTGACCACCTGTGTCTCACGGGGCAGGATGGGATGGGGAGCCCCCTTCATACATGCAGCAGACGGGCCGCGCCTCCTGCCCACAGACACAGCACTCAAGGGCGGCTTGAGGCTGGCTAGGGAGCTGGGCCTCTGCCTGCAGCCTGCTCGCTGGTCAGTGTCCAGCAGGCCAGGTGCTGCCCCTGCCATGACGTGACCTGTGGCTCTTGGGCCACGCTCCGCACCTGCCCCCGTCATGGCACTGGGTGGGCTTCTGAGCTTGTTGCTCTGTCCTGCGCCAGCAGCTTCGGGCATTGAGGCTGCAGCTTCGGAGTTTCCGCCTCTCCTTGGCACTCCCACCCCTGGGGATGCGGGCTGCGCTCCCAGGCGAGCCTCGGCCCTGTCTGCAGAGCTCGGAGTCAGGCTGCCCTACGCTGGTCCTTCCCTGGCGCCCTGTTGCAGGGCAGAACCCTGATCTTCCCCCTGGAGGAGCTGCCCGCCCAGCGGAGGCGTGCGGAGCCGTGCGCCAGCCGTTGCACGCGAACCCGTCTGGATCAGCAGCTCCACCCTGCACGTCAGAGCCGCCAGGCCGGTGATCCGCTCCGCTCACCACGCGCCGTCCCAGAACCAGACCCCGTCCCTAGCCGTAGAAGGAAGGGCCATCCCAGTGCCTGGGCTCACCTCCCACTGCACAGCCCTGAGCAGTGGGCCCCCTCTCTGGGCTTTGGGGGTGAAGATAAGCAACAGTGTCCCTGGGTGTGTGAGGACTCAGGGACCCCGTCGCGGGAAGCTCTGGGAAGCCACGCAGCCCATCAGCCGTGCAGCAGGCCCCAAACCCCAGAAACGCCTCTGCCACGTGACTGTTGGAGGGCCCGACCAGCATCACACGGTGGGGAGCAGGCCTGCAGGCCGGCCCAGCAGCCCCTCCCTTGCTGCCCCCCATCAGGTCCCTGAATGAGCTGCAGAGCCCCCAGGCGCTGGCCCACCTCCCCCATTTCACAACCACCAACATCAGTCTAAGAAAACACATCTGACTGGTATAATAAAGCCCCCCAGTGCACCCCCTCTGCCCATCTGCACCCCACCATCCCACCCTGATCCCCCATCCCTGCATGAGCCCAGGAGGCTGACATCACCAGGCCTATTTCGGATAGAAAGCACTGTGGCTGGCGCTCAGAGAGGTCCTCCAAGGTGCATGACCACACAGCTAGTGACGGCCCTGCTCAGCTCACTGACCCCAGGGTCACCTGGCCTCCTGCCGAGCCACATGGCTGCATGAATTACCTTTCACATGGCCCCTCCATCCTCACCCCAATACCCTGGTGCACCGCCCGGGTACAATTTAGGAATTCCAAGAAAAGCACCTCATCCCCTTCCTTCCCAGAGACAGGGTGGGATGGCATTTGCTGTGCAACAACTTGGCACTCACTGATTTGGAAGGCAAAGGAGGTGCCAACATGTTAAGACAAGTCCTGGCAGGTTTGCTGAACTGAGGTGTAGACTTGAAACATTTGGCGTCCCCACCTTCTCCAAATCTTCCCAGATCACCGGATGCGGAGACAGTCTAGGAAGGGAGCAATGTCGTATCCTTGCCAGCCTTGGCCCTGAAAATCAACACCTAGCAACACCCCAGCTACCTCTCAGTGGCCCCTGCTCAAGGTGGGGTCTCCAGACCTGGAGGGCGAGGCTGTGGCGCTCAGGGGGGTCGGAGGCTGCCAGGGGCAGCTGGTGAGGGCTCAGCAAACCAGGCCCCCCAGCTCCCCAGAAGGAGCAGCAGCCGGCTTGCTCTGAGCTCAGTGAGGGCTCCTCATAGGTCCTGGGAGCTGAACGCTGTAGCGGGTGAACTGCCCGGGTATGCTGGCCTCTGGGCACAGAGCAAATGGGAGCCAGTCAGCAAGACCCAGAGGCGGAAGCCCGAGACAAGACTTTTCTGGGGGCTGCCCGCGGGGACTATCAGCCAGGAGCTGGTGATGAATCTTCTGGGGTCCCTGAGTCAGGTGGTCCCTGTCCAGGTGGGAGCATGTGGCCCAGTGCCTGGAGGTGCCCCTGCCCTTGGTGGGAACACACCTGCCTATCCCATCCCCAACCAAGGTGGCCCCCTTCTGGGGTCTGGCTCTGGGCAGGGCGGGCACTCGGGGCCATGTGATGGGGAGAAGGAAGGTAGTATAACAGGTGCCGGCCTCATGGGGTCACAGCAGGGGCTGGTGGGGGAGTCCCAGAACCGGCACTGAATAAGTCAGTGCGGCTCCGATTATTCCTGGCCTGACTGAGCGGGGGCTGCCCTTCTGGGCACCCCACTTCATCATGGAGGGGTCCTCCATGTGGTGCCTGGGTCAGATGCAGGACAGGTGTTCCAGCCAGGTGTGCGCGTTCAGGTGCCCAGACAGCTGTCAAGTGCCCCCAGACCCAGAGCCCTGCTGTGGCTGCGCCCCGAGAAGCACAGAGGTCCAGCCCTGCTTTCTGAGCCCTCCAGCCCTGGCCACTGCACACGCCTTTAGGGTCTGTTCTGGAACCCTCACGCACGACCATCTCTGTGATTTGCCCTGAGGGCTGGTGGGGAAGGCTGCGGAATCTGCAGAGCTGAGACTTCCTCCCTCCAGACCCAACAGTGGACGGACACCCTGGGGCTGGCTTCCGGCTGCCTCTGTAACTGCCCCATCCGAGAGGCCCACCCGGGTCTCTGATACCTTTCAGGGACCAGGGCCTTCGGGGGGACCCAGTCTGGGCCAGGGTCAGCCTCTCCCACACCTGCTGCAGAGGCGAGGCCACGGTCCCCACCCCACGGCGCCCACCTCACCTCTCGGTCCAGGCCGGCCGCCACTGTCACAATGTCCCCTGTCTCACTGTTGATGGTGAACATGTTCTGGGATGGGCTTTGTGGGGTCTGGGTCACGATCCGGTACCGCACCATTCCATTGGCTGTAGTGCTGTCGTCAGCGTCGTTGGCTGTGACTGTCATCACGTAGGTGCCTGTAGCAGAGAAAGCAGCGTAGATGGACATTTCCGCACATCTGCTGCCGTGCCCGCTCACACACCCGGGCAGGCATCACCAGCTGACTGCAGGTCTCTGCACACTGGCTGGAGGTGCACATCCTCCCCTGCAGGTGGACGCCTGCCGGTGGTAGGAGCTGGCACTGGAAAGCCGCCTGGCTTCCCCCTGTGGAACCGCTGGTGGATTCCTTCTAGAGCTCAAATTCCTTTGAGGTCACCTGCTCTCACTTCCTTCCTTTTCAGCTGGGGAGGCAGGCCCAGAGAGCACGGGGCGGCAGACCCAGGCCTGGAGCCAGCAATCCAGCCCCAAACACAGAGCCACATGGCCGGAGGCATCGACTGTTAGCATTTGCCAAGACTTAACTGATCCTGCGTGGAGGGTGGGGACTCGAGGCCACACAGTAGAGAAGCAGGGCCTGGCCTGGGGCTGGGTGTGCAGGTGTATAATAAGTCCTTGAGAAGGACGCACAGAGGCTACCATAGCATTTAGGGGGAGGCTGTGCATATGGGGTGCAGCGTCAGACAGGGTGAATTTGCATGTGTGTGTGTGTGTGTATGTGGTGCACGACCAGGAACATTTTGGAGCCCAGGGGTTAGGTGAGCTACCCACACTACCCCTCAGCCCTGGGCCTCCATTCCCCATCTGTGCACCAGGGCTGTGGTCTGCAGTGTACACCCGCATGTTCCCCCGCCTCCTGAGAGCAACTGTAGTTCCTTCTGACATCCATCCTTCTCTGCCTTGGGAGTCCCTGGTTGGATCTATACGTCCCTCTCCTGGGTCACAGTGATGAGCTGAGTGACGGGCAGCTTGCCCAGCCAGAGCTGGTGGTAAAGGAGGAGGGTTTCTGGGAAAGCACCGTGCTTCCCTGCCGCTGGATGTGGCTGGGTCGGGGAGCGAGGTTGGGGCTGCGGTCACTTTGCAGCCACAAAGGGACGAAAGGACAGAGGCATCTTAGAGGAAACAGAACCAAGAGGGGCTCAGGTGACATCGTTGCACTGGGCAGCTCCTGGATCAAGCTGCACCTGAAGCTGCTGCCTATAGACTTTTTAAAAAATTGAAACTTTCTCTTTTTTTAGAGCAGTTTTAGGGTCATAGCAGAATTAAGGGGAGGTGTCCTATAGACCTGCTGTGTACCTGAGCTCACACACTTCCCTTCCTGACTTCTGTCATTTTAGCTTGTTTCTGTCACTGCTACGCAGAGTTCTGACCAGCATGAGCTCCCAGCCCCGGCCTGCCACTCAAGTGGCAGGCATGGGGGCCCCAGTCCCTGGCTGCACGTTCTTAGCTGAGCTCCATGTTCACAGCTTGGGAGCAACGTGCTGTCCTAGGCCCCAAGGGGTGGAGGGGCTCTGAGCCCCTGTGAGGTCCCTTCAGCTGGGCCTCAATTCTGTCATGAGCTTCTTGACAGGAAGCTACTGCTTCCAGCACAGCTGGAAAACCAGGAAATCAGAGCTTCAGGGGGGACGTGCCCTCAGAACTTTACAGTCCCGGGCTCCGAGTCAAACCCCGTGCTCTGGGAGAGAGCTCCGGGATGTGTTTGGGCGTCCGGCGCAGCCTCTGCCTGTCTGCCCCAGGGGCTCCTCCTCATGGGGGTGCTGCTACGGCTCTTGCTGCCCAGAGCCCACCCCTCCCCGAGCACCTCGGGCCCGAGCGTGGACCCGACTTGCTGACAGCGAGAACCCAGCCTCCGTGTTCGGCTTTTCACAAGATGGCGTCAGATGCAGGCGTCTGCCTCCTCTGCCAGGCTCAGGGGTCTGCTTCCCAAAACCAAAGGATGCGCTTCTGATAACTCTTTTCTGATTGCGAAAATAGAGCATGTTCATAGCGACCAGTGTGTGCTCACTGGAAAACACGAGACGGTGCACGGTGGGCGAGCCCGCCGGCCACCCCGCCACCCGGACACGCTCCGGGGAATCAGCCTCCAGTCAAGGAGCCTGAGCCGCACACCTTCACCACCGAGGGGCTTTTTTTTTGTTCTTTTTAAAAACCAACTTTATTACTGAGCAAGAAAGATGAAAGGAAGGGGCCAACATGATTTTAAAATCATGATCAGGTCCATAATGGTGGTGACATATAGGGGAGCTGGCACCTGCCCCCAGGCCCCCGGGGATGCAGGTGGCTTCAGCTTCTGGAGGCAGTTTGCATATCTGCTGGGCAAACTCTCTTCCAGGAATTTATCCTAAGGAAGAAAATCACAGATGTGCAATAGAATGATTGATGGGCGCAGCCTGCTGCTCACGCTGACATGGTTCCTGAGAGCCAAGAGTGAAATCCACAGCAAGTATTCACTGAACATCCAGGGTGTGCCAAGCCCTGCTTTAGGCATGGCATGCCAGTGAAAAAGACAGATAAAACCCTGACAGACAGGTGGGTGTGGCTATTACAGCCCCGGACAAGGACCCTCCTGTGCTGGCGTGGGCAGTGTCTCGGCCGAATCACCCCTAGTACCCTGTGGGATGCCATACTGGGGTTCTGCCAACACCTGACTGAGGCTGAACGCACAGATGGACAAGGGCGAGGCCAGAGGGGAGGATGGAATGATGGCCCACAACCTGCAGGGACCAGCCCAGGAAGCCGCCTGCTCTCTGTGCGCCGGGCTTGGAGGAAGGCAGACCTCCGCCTCTACTAACAGCCCTGTAACAATAGGCCCTTGGCCAACAGCTGCCAGCTTCCCTAAGTTTTTGTCCCTGCTTCTGAGTGGGGCCTGCCAGAGAAAGCCAAAACGCACCCCCCACCAATCAAGGGGGCGCCCCGCCTCTGGCTCCCCCGGGCTCTGCCCCCACCAGGCCCTCCAGGGAGCTCTCCGCTCCTCTGCTTGATGCAGGCTGCCCCCCTTGCGACCGTCTGCCCTGAGCACAGCCCCTGCTCCCCTCGTTCGGGTTGCCTTCGCTTATTTCCACATCACCAGCAGGGGAACTGGGGGAAGGGTACGTGGCATCTTTCTGTTGCGCGACTGAATGCACAATGATCTCAAATGAAACTGGCCTGAGGAACCCCTGACCCACGACGCTCACCCCTAGTGGTGCAGACAAGGGGCCCGATCAGTGAGTAAGGGACGTTAAATGTCTCACTGCAGGCGCTGGTTACGTGAATCGTGGTGTCATGAGCCATTCCTATGACAGGACAGGTAAAGCTGTCACAGTGTCGTAGACGAGTATCTGGTGGCATTTGAGATTTCATGGCACATGGCAAAATAGAAAATAAACAGGTTTCTAAACTTACAACCCCCATTTTTAAGGTAACTGCATGGTGATGCCGAGGGGAAAAGAACGGGGGACGTGCGCCCAGAGCTCAGTGGCGTCTCTGAGTGGCTGTCCCTGAGCGGCACGTGACAGGGAGGTTGTGATTTTCTCTGTATTGTCCAAGTTTCCTTCAAAGAGCACTATTCGATTATCAGAAAGTAAAATGTTACTTTAAAAAAAAAAAAAGAAGGCAACTAGGGAAACAGAAGATGGGACTTTGTCTTTAAGCCTAAATCACAATTTGGTTTCTTTCAAAAAGAGAGATTCTAAACACCTGGCTGGGCCCAGGGTCACTCCGCCATCAGGTGACTGACACATGTCACCTGAGTACTCTGGGCCAAAGGTCAGACCACGGCAGGGTCGCTGTGGAAACAACCAGACAAAAAAGGAGCCGCCAGGGCCCTGGAGCACAGCCAGGTTGGGGGAGGCAGAAAAAGAATCCTTTTGAGAGCCTGGATTGCTGCCCGGCAGAGGCGGCCTCCACTCGGTGCTGGGTCAAGATCTGGCTCCCACCTGCCCTTGCCCACTGAGTGGGCACTTGAGGGCATCTGGTGACTGGGGACAGGCTCCAGCCTGGGTGGCCTCTCCTGAGCCGAGCCCTGGGTCCCCCTGCCCGCTAGCATGTGTCCTCTGCCTCTGTCTCCCCCTGTTCCTGCCTTGACCTTTCTTTTCCCTGATGCCCGGCGGCCCCTCACGCCAAAGCCTCGGCGTCCTGCTGCCCTGGGCTTTGGTGGGGAAAGGACTGGTGGATGTGTGCCCAGACTGGTTATGCTCAGTCCCATCAGATCCTGGCTCTGCCACTCCCAGAGCCTGGCTGTTTGCCATCACTGAGCCTCTCCAAGCCTGGGGATACTCTTCTGGAAGGTGGGTCTTTCCCGGGGTCACCATCAGGCACAAAGGTCCCCTCCTGGCCCTCTCGCCTTCTCGGGTAGAGCCAACTCCCAGCTACTCTGATGCCACAGCGTGGCATCCTTGGAAATGGGCTGGCCAGGGTTCTGTGCTTGTGTCCTCTGCTGCGGAAACACTCACATGGGTGCACTTGCAGGGAGGGGGGCGTCCAGTCGCGCCCCCTCTCCTGGGCCTAGGGAATGAGGAGACCTGCCTCCCAGGGCCATCTTCCTCAGGCCTCTGTCCCTGGGAAAAAGGCTTGAATTTTTCTTAGCAAATTACACAGAACGTCGGGATTGTGTTTTCACCTAAGAGGGGATGCTGTCTGCTGCCTGAGAGTCCAGCACGTTTTTGTTAATTGCACCAACAGGAAACAGGGAGAGTGTAGAGGGTCGGTTTTCCGAGAAATTCATGTACAAATGCTGCCATGCGCCTTAAAGGATTAATTTCACAAGCCTTAAATTGCAGTTTAATTTGAAAACTAATTCAGCCCCATAATTGGCTTTCTGCTCAAATCACTGAGGCTAAAGATTTAAATTCTTAATATTCATATGACTTTCGAGTATCTGGTAGCATCTGTGCATTAGTCCATGGCATTAATCTCAGGGAGGCTCTGCCGGCATAGAAATAAAATAAATAAATAAATGGGCCCACTAACAAAATAATCTATTTAAGCACAAACTCTGCGCTGTGTAGATTAAGGTTTCTTTGACTTCATTCACAGCATATAGATTTCTCTGCTATTTAATCTTTTAAAGTGACATTAATTTGAAGATTTATAATGTAAGTCCTCACATAGTTACAAGGGGTCAGAGAAAGCAGGGCTTCCAATCAGAGCCTTTTTTTAAAGATAATCACTGTGGAAGCATCTTTTCTTGGGAGGTTTGGGAAATGCCATGTGACTGCTCTGGTCCTGGGCTCGGGGACGGGGCAGTGATTCTGAGTTCTTGCTGGAAAATGCCATCAGAGGGAGACGGCCGGCAGGGGCGAGGGTGGTCCAGCTCTGAGGACATTGCCCCGTGGTGACTTCTGGGCCCTGGAAGCTCGTTTTCTGAAAAGCAGGGTGCTGGGCCTGTGTGTGGCAGGGAGTGTGTGACTCCTTTGCTAGGACAGACATGTGGCCAGCTGTCCCCTGCATTCCTGCCCTGGGCAGAGGCCCCGGCTTAGACGCTGCCGGACGGCATGCCTCGCTGCAGGTCTGGCCCCCTCTGCGCAGGTCAGACCTCCGGGAGGCCCTCGCAGATTCCCACCTGCCTTACAGAGCAAAGGACCGAGCCCCCTGGGAACTCTGAGCAGCAGGACCTGGTCATGTTCTAAGGTGTCCTGTGCTGCAGAGCTCCCCACTGGGCTGGGCTGAGGCTGGGGCTCCCACGGACCCCACCCTTGCTGGGGGTGCACAGTGGGGAGGACAGATGGGTCTCTGTGCTGCAGGGTGGTGGGGTAGCATGGAGACTGGTGACAAACTGAGAAATGGACAGTGAGACCCGAGTGATGAGGTATGGAGGGGCCGTGCAGGCAGGGAGGGCGGTCAGGGACGATGCCTCTCGGAGGTGACCAGGGGCCCCTCGGGGAGGACACCCAGGCGGGGGACACAGCAACGCAGTGGCCCCCTTTCCAGCCCGATGGCCTGGGACTGTGCCTCTGCCGCTGTCCAGACGCAGCGTACGTAGCGCACAGATTTCCTAGTTCTTCAAGCTGGACGATGGCTTCCTGCGCTGGGGTTTTCCCCTCCTGGGGAAAGTCCTCACACACGTGGGCTTCTCCTGTAGGAACTACCCTGGCTACACACTTTCTTCTCCCCTTGCCCCCTCCTTCCTCCTCCTGGTGGTGGAGGCGATGTCTGGCAGCGCAGCAGCCACCTGTGACTACGTGGTGAGAACAAGAGGGGGAGGCGAATGCCACAGGGATGCCCCCCCCAACAGCTCCGAGCGCTCACTCAAGCGCCCGCTTGTACACGCTGGGTTTTCTGTGACCTGTGCTCAAATACATTCCAGACAGACTGGGGAGCAGGGGCAATTTGTACCATGGTTAGAAGCCAGATTGCCTGGGTTTAAATCTTGCCTCCATCTGCTACTAGCTGCGTATTCTATGCCTTTGTTCCCTCGTTCCCAAAGCGGGGAAAATAAAAGTACCCGTCCCATAGTGTTGTGGGACTTCGTTAATGGATGCGTAGGGAGGTCTTGGAACATCCTGGCACCTGGCTGCCAGCAGTTGTATCGTTATGATGACTGCATCATCGAATCTTCATCTGCACGCACCCCCTTTGCAGGGCTAGCTGTGGGCCTTGCCTGCAGGCCTGGTCCTCTGTGCAGAAGGGGGACCCCAGGAGGGAGCAGAGCCCCCTCCCAGCCAGGGTTGTAGCTCAGGGGGAGCAGGTGGTTCTGCACGCTGTGGCGGCTCACGTGCTTCAGGTCAGGCGTGCAGCAGTCACTATTCTGAAGCTCTTGCTTGCTCTTCTCAAGGATTCAAAGGTCAAAGGAACAGGACATGACCGTTTTAAGATATACTTGCACACTGGAGGGCCACATGCCCAGCCGCGGGCAGATAGGCCTGAAGGGGCATTTGCTCCTGGTGCAAACAGCTGGCTCTGGGGTTGGGGGGCCTCTGCCCCTCGGACGGGCCTCCTAGGGCCTCAGCTCTGGGAATGTGGCTCCAGAGGGGAGCAGGGGCACAGCGGGCCTGAGGGGAGGAGCCCCTCAGATCCCTTTGATGGCTCTGTGATTCTTTCCAGCTCTGGCGGCTGTTGCTTCCACCTGCCCCTCAGGTAGCCAGTGGCTACTGCACTGGGGGACACGGAGACGTTTCCTGTCACAGAGGTCCCGGTGGACGGCACTGCTCTGGGGCCACTGCCGCCCAGGGTGGCCATCATCTCAGTACATGGCTGCTGCTGGGTCTCCCTGGTAGCCAGTCCCCTTTTCTGGGGCAATGATCTGGTTTTCCTTTGGGGGTCCATGCCTGCCACGCGTTCAGGCCATATGATTTGAGGAGGGGTCTACAGCTGTACTCTGTTCATCCCTGAAAAATGCTCAGGGTCCATGTGGGCCATGGGGACTGGCTGGGACGGGAATCTGCCCTGGGGCCTTTCTGGGACTGCTGGCTCCTCGGGACATGCCTATAGCTCCCCAGGCATCACGGCCACTTTGAAGAGAGAGCACCCTTGAGACCGAGGATGGCAGTGTCTGTGGGCGGCAAGCAAGAGCCTGCCATTTCTATTTCGGCCACGGGCATGACCACGCCTCTGGACTCAGGCTTTGCAGACACAGGAGCCGCACATTCGCTTTTCCCAGAGGTGTTCAAGGAGGGTTTTGGCTGCCTGCTTCCTAAAGAGACCTCACAGCAGCAGAGTGGGGTGCACTCATGACCCCAAACCACAGTGAACCCTTCTAATCCAGCCAAGCGGATCTCATAAACTGAGAGGCACTCGGGCTGGGAAAGAAGGACTTGGGGTGCACGTGGGATCAGCCTGGGACCTTGGCCCCATGTCAGCCTGCTAATGTCCCCAGATGAACTACCCAGACCTTAACTTATCTGGCTGAGTCAATACTTAATACATCTTTCCATTTGTTTTCCATTAGGACAGATATCTGAAACCCTTCATTAGACTATCATTCCAGAGAATAATGACTAATTTCTGGCGGTAGTTTTTCTGTAAGCCACGAAGGCACTGTGTGAGGACCCTTCTATTACTGTGATTTGCTGATGTACAAGGAGGCAGTGCGGACACGGTTCCGGGTCCTGGGAAGTCTCCCGCCTGGAGGACACTGCTGCGTGCTTGGTTGGGACGTCGTCTCGCCCTGACTAGGGTGCGTGAGGGCGTCGAGCTGGGGCCCACAGCCCGTCGGGGCTTTGCACAAAGCTGTGGCATCCCCGCTCTCCTCCCAGGGCCGTTCAGGGCGGGAGACAGACTCTGGGGCCTCCCAGGGACTCTGAAAGGCGGTCGGCGTTTAGCGCAAACACAGTCCTTGAAGAGCAGAGGAGAAGAAGGGCAAAGAGCGTCCTCCTTGGGATGGACGCCAGCCTTCCGGCCGTCCAGGCCATGCCCACATTCCGTGCGGCCCTGTGAGCCGAGGGGATCGGGATCCGTCCAGTCTCCAGGAGCTTATCAGGGTTTCAAGGAGGAGACACAGCAACTTGCTGCTTTTGTTACATTCTTATGAGCAAAGCCAGTTACACACTTGGGAAGACTTTCCCTATCAATTTATTTTAAAATACAACATGGAAGCTTTGATTTGTGATACCTGGGCATCTGTGCAGCGAGCTGGGTGTTGGGGAGAGAGGCCCCGCTGCCCCTGTGTCAGCAAGGAAGCCCCTGAGCACACACCCCGGCGCCCCGTCCCGGGCCCTTAAAGAGCTGGCGGTTGGCAGTCCTCATCCGTGCTCTTTGACTGCTTGTAGCTGATTGGCCCACCCACCGCCTGCGCCTGCTCCTCAAGGGACTGCGGGGACGGGCTGCCCAAGGTTCCCGCTGAAATGGTGTCATGCTCATTCCTTCGCTGACGCTGGGCTGGCCTGAGTCTCACAATTCTGAGAGACTATCAACTGAAAACGCAGTTCACCTTGTTGAAACCGCAACCCCTGGAGATGGCACTGTGACAACCGCCTCCGTCGGGGAAGGGTGATGAGGGTTGGCCTTTGCCGCCCTCCTTGGGGGCCTGCTCGGACCCGGTACTTCCAGGAAGCTGGCCTCGGCTCTGGGCTCTGTGTGCTTGGGCCTCAGTTTACCCAGCACTACAGGCCTTCCTAAGGGCCCGGAAGCCCTGCCAGGACTGGGTGGGATGCCCACTAAAATACAGGACACCCAGTGACATTTGAAGTTCAGATCAACAAGGAACACTTTGCTACTAAAGGTATGCTGCAAACGTTGCATGGGGCACACTTATGTGTAAAAATGACTCATTTTTTTCTGGTTTTCAAATGCGGTAGGGTATCCTGTATTTCACTGGCTGCTTCTGGCAGATCCCAGCAGGGGGGCCTCCTTAGTAGTGTTCGGCTCAGCTTCCCGTCCAACCCAGCTTTGCCATCTTCGGCAGACATGCAAATCAGCTGGGGGGCTTGTCCACACAGACCCCCGCCCCACCTGCAGAGTCTGAGTGAGCAGGTGTAGTTGCTAGACCTGCGTTTCTAATGTGTTCCCAGGTGACGCTGCTAATACCCCAGCCAAGGTCCCAGCACCAGCTGGGGATTCCGACCCACATATGTGTGGAAGGGATCGGGCCACTTGCTTCACCTCCTTGGACCTTGAGCCTCATCTTTGCCAAAGGGGACAGGGAGAGTGCCCACTCCTTGGTAGCTATGGGATCCAGAGACTAGACACATCACATGCTTGGTGAGGGCCCTTGGGCATGACAATGTGGTTGTCATTCATGCTGGACTGAAGTCCATGGGAAGACAGACTCATGGGTCACCTTGGCCTCAGGGCTTGCCTTTTGGTGCCAGGGAGGCTGGCCTTCTCTCTGGCCTCATCTCCTGCCCTAGCACCTTTGCACGGGCCTTTCCTCCCCAAGGCTTCCAGCATATGTGTGGGTCCCAGCCCTTCTTTGCACACTGCTTGTCTCAGGCTACAAGCTGCTTCTGCAGACGGCCTTCCCTGCCCCACAGCTGCCCCACGACTCTCAGTGCCCCGCAGGTTTCATCCAAGCCTCGTCATTGCAATGGCCTCACTTATTCGTGTCGGCTTGTTTCTGGCTGCATCCCCGCCTGCCCCCACTGATTATGCGTCAGTGGGTGGGTTCCACAGGCCATCATGGTGGTGGGGGCCGAGTGGCCCTCCCCAGAAGATGGGGCCCCCTCCTCACAGCCCGGCCCACCCTGGGGCAGGGATGCAGGCTCACCTGGCTTGGAGCCTTCATCCACTGAGCCGTTGTAGACCTGGTTGATGAACTCGGGGCGGTTGTCGTTCATGTCGATGACGTAGATGTACAGGTCGATGGGGTTCTCCACCTTGTTGCCGTTCATGTCCACGGCGTGGGCTCGGAGCTGGAAGGCAGCACAGACCCTGTGAGCCTCGGGGAACAGCCCAGGGCAAACCTGGGCAGCGGGGCAGGGGTGCTGTAACGGACACCTGGGTGGGAGTCAGGGGGCTGGGGACAGCCACGGAACTTCTCTGGGCCTCGCCTCTCCCCTCCGGAAATGGGGCAACGCTGGCTGAGGAAACTCCCTGCTTGGGGATTTTTTCATTCATTCATTCACTTAGTCAATATCTATTAGGGGTCTGCCTGGACCCCAGATTGTCGCCCAGTGAAGTGGACGTGGGGCTTCTTGTCCAGGAGGGAGAAGGCCGCTAAGGCACAAGGTCGTACACAACTAGGCGGCATTAGCAGCTGGCTGGGGCTGGGAGGGCGGGCAGGCTCTCCGAGGGGACTTCTGGGCTGAGAGCTGACAAAGGGGACAGGAGCACAGGGCCTCCCATGGGGGACCCCCTGGGAGACATTGTGGGTGAGCCCCATGGGCAGCAGGGGGCATGGAGTGGGGCCACTGGGGGGAGTGGGAGGGGTCCACCTGAGGTCTCCACACCAAGGCTGTGACTGTCACACAGCCTTGTCCCAGCCCACACCTCTGTCAAAACCATGTCATCCCCACACTGGACACATCGGACCTCAAGGGCTTTGTGAGACGACTGCCCCAAGTCAAGGGTGCAGAGGAGGGCCTGTGCTGGAGGCCCCCAGCGGGCAGAGTTTGCAGGCGGGGGCTCTATGCAGTCCCCACACTGCCCCTTGGCGAACCTCAGCACCCCGCTATGCCAGCCTCGGGCGGTAGGGGACAAGTGGCATTCCAGGCCTTTGGATGGGAGACTCAGGCTGTCTCCGCCTGCCTCGGTGCTGTGGCGCAGTCCCAGCAGCCCTGACGGAATTTCATCCTGGAAATGGTGAGTTTGGGGAAAAGCTTGAGGCAGGCTTTGCCCGAGGAGGTGATGTGCGGTGTTGCAGGAAGAAAAACTAGGGCTGATTCCTGGGAAACCACAGCCCGCCATGTAAGATGCGACCGCACACACGCCCAGGTCAGTTTGAGGTTATCATGTTTAATAATCTCGAGATGCCCGTTGTTTGTTGTTTTAGCCAGTCCCGCCAGGTGCCGTCAGGGCCCCTGTTCCTGGGGACCCCGTCCTGCTGCCCAAGATCTTCTAGGAGGCGGCTGGATGATCCTTTGTCTTGTCAAATGCAGCCGTGCAATAATACACTGAGTCAAAGGTCGAGAAGCCTTTGAAAAAGGAATTCTGACGTAAAGTTAAGGTCATTATATTCTACCTAAAGGGATGCGGCTGGTTTGGGCGCTGTCCCAGCAGCGGGAGCAGGCCGCATGGAGATGCTCCGAGAGGGAGGGGAAGCAGGTGCAGCCTGGCTGTGGGGTCCTCCTGCTCCCCACCCCCAGGTCTTCATTGCTTGATGGCTTCTGCTGGAGTGGCTGCGACCCCCTCCCCCAAGGCTGGGCACTCCGCTGCGGCCGCACAGCCCTCTGGGTGGGGGAGACGGGTCGTAGACGGGCTGCCCAGGCTTGCTGAGGCTCGCAGGTCTGAGCATCTGTGCAGAGCGAGTTTCCTGCGATGCTTTGAATGGGATGCTGCTCTGTTCCCATCATGGGAGGAAGGATGTGGAAATTCTGGCGTGAGGCCTTGGTCTGCAGCCGAGTGGGAATGAGCGTGGGGAGGACACTGCTGGCCGCCAGCGGTCCCACCGTGCACGCATGCAGTGTGCTCCTCTCGCCTTTCGGTTGCTGCTCTTCTCTGTCTCTTCCCTGTGGGTCATCGGGTGCCTCGTGGGGCCAGGCCCCGGGAGCACTCCCAGGGTCCTGAAGGTTGCCTGCAGTGGCTCGGGAGATGGTCCACCCTGGACACCAGCACCGACACTCGGTGTGCGCTCGCCTGGGCAGCGTGTGTGTGCTGGCGCACCTCAGTTTTCACGGGACCCCATGAGACAAGCCTTGCCCGGTCCGTAATTTATGGGGGAGATTTGCAGGCTTAGGATTAGGAAACTTGCCTTGTGGCGGGACGCCATAGCATGTCTTACTTACGGAACCCTTAGAATCTTCTAGAGAATCACCTTGCCAATAGTGACCCTTGTTATTTCACACATATTGGCTGTCACAGCTTGTTGTCAACTCAGCAGCCACGTGTCGCCACGCTCGCCAGCCGGCGGTGCTGGGCGGACCGCGGAGCACAGGCATCGCCACCTGGGGCAGGGAGAACCCCACAGGTGAGGGCGTTTGTGCCCAGATGTGAGTGCAATGGGGGTTGCTGCCATGACCAGGCTGTGTTTGGTGGCAGGGTGACCCTTAGACAGGGAGGACCTGGGCGGGGCTGGGTAGCCTCACAGCCCTAGAACCAGAGCGCTTCCTGTGGGTGGCAGCTAGTGAGGGAGGCAGAGGTCTCAAGCATGAGGGGATCCAGTGCACGGCTGCAGCTTGAAAGTGGAGGGGTCCACGTGCCAAGGAATGCAGGTGCCCTTTAGGGGGCAAGCTGCTGGGGACCCGGATCTGTCACAGCCCGAAGGCGCAGGAAGCAGATTCTCCCACAGCGTCTGGGGAGGCGTGCAGGCCGACAGGCACCTTGAGTTCTGCCTTCTGAGACCCAGAGCAGAGCCTGCCTGGATTCTGACCTACGAGTGGGAGCTGACAAGTGGCTGTGTAAGCCCCTGAGTTTGTGCTGGTATGTCAGGCAGCAGGGATGGCTCACATGCCTCGCTGGCTGGCACAGCTGCCCCCAAAGGCCCTGACGGGTGCCCTGTAAGCTGGAAATCCTGCAAGGGGGCATGCTGGGGCCTTGTGAGCAGCATGGTGACCGCTGGGAGGGGTTCCCAACTCTGGAGAGGGAGGCCGGGTTCTCGGGGTCTTTGTGGCGGCGGCATAATTTAAAATCAGAATATGATGTTTCAATGGAGAATCCTGCAAATGGGCCTGTCGGCCCCCACTGGGGTGTGGCTGCTGGAGGCATTGCCAGGCGAGGCCCTGGGTGGCCCAGGAAGGGGGCTCATGCCAGTTGCCTCCGCGGTGGGGTTGGAGGAGGTGAAGCGCCAGGCCCCTTGGTGTGCCCTCTTGGCTCCTGACAGTGGCGTTGCATATCCAGTCTCCCAGGTGGGCAGAGTGGTGAAACCCCAGAGCAGGATGGCTGAGCCAGGGGCCCTTTCTGGGGGTGGGAAATACCAGTGCTGAGTTTGGGGTGACTTGCAGGGGGAAACAGTTAACCAGAACCTGCCAGAGAGGGTCTAGTTTTGAGCTCTGGTTTCCACAAAGTAATTAAAATAAAAAGAAAGGAAGAGGCCATTGCCCTTTGTCCCTCCCAAACCTGGCTCCTGCCTTCCCAGAAGCGGTCTGGGGGTGGGGCAGATGGTGGGTGTGGGGGTGCGGTGCCCCTGGATCAAGCAGCTGTGTTGGGTGCCCTTGCATAGGGGTGGGGGCTCCTCCAGGGATGGAAATTAACAGCTGGTGGCTCTGGGGCAGTTTGCACGAGGGCCTGGACAGGGCACGAGGGTCCAGACAGTGGCGAGGAGTCAGACCTGCAGGCCCTCAGGCCTCAGCCTCCGGGAAATGACCTCGTCATCAACCCCGCCTCAAGAGAGCCTATGTGCGATCTGATACGTTTGGACGAGAGGCCCCCCTTTTCACTTTGTGCCGGGACCTGGAATTCTGTCACCATCAGGAACTGAGCTGGGGCCTGGCCCAGAGCCGCCCCTCCCACCCGGCTCTCCCCGGCGGCTGTGAGTGCTCAGGGCAGCAAGCAGGGCAGCGGCCAATTCATGGAAAAGGCTTCTTTTGGCACAGAGAGTCTTGCAGATCCAGGAGAAAGGAGCCTGGGCTGTGCCTCGACCCTGCACGGGGGGTGCCTGGGGCCGCCGGAGGCCGCGGGGAGGCAGAGGCACGCCCCGCTGAGGGCTGCGCCTCCCCACAGCGACTCAAGCAACTTTGGACGGAGATGCCTGGATGCAGGACCGAGCCGGGCTACCTTCCTGCAGGAAACCTCAGCTCCGGTGGGACCAGCCCTGCAGTAGAGGCCACGGGAGAAGCAGGGTTGGGGGCTCCCCAGGCCAGGGACAGAAAGCTTTCTGTGTGTGACCATGATAACTAAACATGTATCTTTCTGATCATGAACAATGTGAGCTTGATCAGCAAGCGGCTTCCTTGTGGGCTGTTTGGAGACAAAGAGCTGTGATGCCCAAAGAGGCTCCAGAGGCCATCAGCCAACCAGGGGTGGGAACTGCAGGGCAGGGGCGCTGACCGGGGGGCGAGGGAGGGGCTGCGGGGGCGCTGCTCACCCCCTTCTCATGTATCCTGATGCTCACCAGGCCCCACCGCTGGCTGAGCGTCCTCAAGGGCACGGGCACCGTGGACAGTGCATCCTGGGGGCCTGTGCCTCTGGGAGGTGGATGGGCTGCGGACGGCGCACCCCGGGTGTCTGGCCCCCGCGTTCCATGTGGGAATGGCCGAAGGAGCTATGCTTGCCTTATTTCACAGGTGCCCTGGAGGAGATCTCCGGAGTGCCACTCCCAGGGGGAGAGGCCCCGAAATCGCCACCTGGAAGCCAGCTGCCACCTGCGTGAGGGCATCCACGTCTGCGCTCTGCTCGGGGCCTTGGCCTAACGTGACCTGGCAAGCCTGACGGTGGGGTCTGTGCCCCGAGAACACCTGCTTCCCGATCGTTTTCCTCCACAGCCCTCAGCCCTGTGGGCAGAATCACACGGCTTCCTCTGCAGATGCAGGTGTCCAAGGGAAGCTCTTTTCCCAACCACGGACAGGACGATCTGCTCTCCTCATCTTCCTCCTTCTCCCCGACTCCAGCCCCCACCGAGGGGCAGTCAGGAGGGACACCCAGATGGTCCTCAGACGGCGTCCCCAGGGCAGGATGCAGAGGCACCATGCTGGGGCCCACACCTGCTCTTCTCGGGGCCTGTGGTCTGGCTGCCGAGGACCCCAGGACACAGCCTCTCTCAGGGGCTTCAGGCTGAGGATATGGTGCCTCTTTACCCCACTACATGCAAGCTCCCCTACAGTGGGGCCATGCGAGCTGCATTTATCACTGCAGGCCCGGGGCTAGCACAGGGTCTGACACGTACTAGACGCCTGGGACACATTCCCGGGATGGACAGACAGGTGTGGAAGGGTGGAAGGATTGATGGGTGGACAGAGGAGTGGATGGCTGGGTGGACGGATGGCTGGCTGGGTGCAAGCACTGATGGACAAGTGGGGGACAAAGTGGAGCACACAAGCAGGGAGACTGGAAGTATGGGCCAAGGTTTCTATCGGAAGCTGCTCTGAAGAGGGATATCTGAGTCCAGTGACCTGGGGAGCTGGCTTCTGGAGCTGCGCCCCCGCCCACTGGAGGAAACCACAGGGCGTGCAGACCTCTCTGTCCACTTCAACTAGTTCCTGTGGGGCTGCAGCTGCTCGGCACTCGGACAGCTAGTCTGAGAGAGGAAACCGTTGTGGCTCAGAGGGGCCGACCAGCCCCCTAACCTGGGCTCCCCAGGTCCAATGAGCCCAACACCCTGCATCTGATGGGGCACCAGGGCTCCCATGGGGGGCTGCCTTTGCCAACGACAGGATCAACCTCCCCACCCTGTTCTTGTGCCTGGGATACGGTGCGGACCAGCCTGATGACTCTCTGCCAGCATGGAGCCTTCCTTCTGGTGCCAGGACGTGGGCAACAAACCCCAGGTGAATAACCAGCAGACGTGAGCAGTCACATTCAGCTCCGTGGGCTAAGCCACGTGAAGTTAGAGCAGATTCATCTGTCCACGTCAGGGAAGAAAGCTGAGGTTTCAGTCGCCTCGTGAGGGTCCAGGCGGAGCCGACGTGCCGGCACTGAGATGACACAGCCCACCTTTCCGAGCGAGGCGCTGGATTCTGTTCTCCGCTGTGCAGTCAGCTCCTGGGCCTTCAGAGCTCCTGACAGGGCAGCTGCGGCCCTTCCCCGCTTGGCGGGAGAGAGAACAGGCCTGGGAGGATACTGCCCGAGGCCTCACCTGGTGAGGGGTGGAGCCTGGGCCTCTGGCTCCAGACCCTTGGGCCTCTGCTGGAGCAGAGACGGAAGGGGGGCTGCTGGTGACATCACTGCAGCTTTTGGGTGGAGGGCGTGGGGCCCACTGCCTCCTCCAGCTTCGGGCTGTTCACCCAGGCACCCTGTCAGTGCGGCCAAGCAGCCCGCAGCCCCAGCCCTCCCGGCCAGCTGGCACCTGTCCTCTCTGCACACAGCTCTGACCTGGAGCGGGGGCAGCTTCCCCGCAGGGGCAGGAGGAACGGGAGGCTTCAGGGCACATAGTCCAGGGCTGGGGAGGATGGGGTGACACAGGCCCCAGTGCCCAGCAGCCTCAGGAACCCCCGCCACCCATCAGGACTGGCAGGCATCTGCAGACCGTGTGGATGGAGACCCAGACCCGTCGTTCTCCCAAGGTGGTCCCAGACTTCCTGGCATTGCAGGGAATGTGTTAGAAGTACGAATGCACCTGGGCCCAGCCCATGGGTTTTAGGCGCCCTCCAGCCGCCCAGCACAGCCTGAGGCCTTAGCGCTGCCTAGGCGGTCAGGAGCCCCGGATACTCACGTGGTAGGAGGCCCGCTCCTCCCGGTCCATGGGCCGTGTGACGTACATCCGGCCAGACATGGAGTCGATGCTGAAAACCTCCATGGGGGGCTGGTCGGCGCCCACGCCCGTGATGCTGTACCGAATGGGAATGTCGTTGTCCTTGTCGGACCTGATCTGGGATGAGGAGCAGAGACAGCTGGTCAGCCTGTGGCCGAGTGGGGCCTTGCTTCTCCCCTCACGCTCTCCCTGCCCCGGGTCGCTTTGTAGTTGCCGCCCCGAGGGGCACCGGGGACCACAGCTAATCTCCATCACTGTGGGAACCTGCCTGGCAGCCAGTGGCCAGGGACTTGCTGAGCCACCAACTAAGTGTCCAGTGGCCCCCGGCAACAGGGAGGGACAGGACACAGTGCTGCAGGTTAAAAGGCTCTATGGGGAGTGTGGGACATGCAGCAGAGCCCGCGACACCCTGAGAAAGGCACTGCTGGAGACGGTGGCCTAGAACAGTGGGGGCTGATGCAAGCTCTAACGTGGGCCCTGACACCGAGGAAGAGGTGAGGCTGGAGACATGGGCAGCCACCCCAGGGCTCCCCACACACTTACGCCCCTAAGTTCTCATCCGTGCACGAGGCCAGCAGATGGATGCACAAAGGCTGAGAAAGCGTCCCACCTTCCTGCTCCCCTGACAGAGGCCCTGGCAGTCCTGGGTGGGGGCTCGAAGTAACAAACGGCCCACAGCCAGTACTGAGGCAGGAATTTAACACTGAAGATTGTCAACGTGGGCACAGAGTAAACACAACCATTGAAGTATTTTCTGCAGGGAGGCTGTATGTTGGAGAACAGTACAGGTAGTTATGGCTACCTGCGTCCCAAATCCAAAGTTAATTTAGCAAAGACTGAGAATCATGGGAAGAAATGGAAAGGGGGGAGACCAATGTGCGATTCTGGGTTTTACATGGGGTGGTGTTGGGTTTTGCAAAGGCATCGTTTTATTTTTGACCAGATAATTAGATAAATATAAGTCCTTGGGAAACAAAAAGGACACCAGTAGAATGAAAAATAAGATGTACATATTTCATTTAGATGAAGCCAGGGCTCTTGTGATGAGAAGGGGTGGCTGATGGGCACATGGGCACTGACCCGGGAAGACAGCTAGCTGGCTTTCTGAGCTGTGGGGTGAGAGTGAGCCACAGAGACTGGAAAGGCAGAGATGATGAAATCAAATGAACAAATTGGAATTCAACTTTGAATATACCTTAAAAAATGCAACTTTTTTGTAAATCCAGGTTCAAAGGACTGTGATAACATTTTATAAGCAATGGGCCACAATGAAAACATCAAAAAAAAATTCCACAAAGCAAAATTGACTAAGACCTTATTAGACCAATGCAATTAAAATTTAGTGAAACAACAACTACCAAGTTCATAGATGAAATAGATTGATGGTTTCCAGAGGCGGGGGTTGGAGAAAGGGGTGCAGGGGGTCAAAAGGTGCAAATTTCCAGTTACAAAGTAGACAAGTCCTGGGGATGCCATGCATGGCGACTGTTATCAGTGATATTGTATCGAGTATTTGGAAGTTGCTAAGAGAGTAGACCTTGAAAGTTCTCTTAATTAGAAAAAAATACTGTAACGATTTGTGGTGACAGATGTTTACTAGACTCACTGTGATCATTTCACAATAATAAAAACATCAAATCATTTTGCTGTACAACTGAACCTAATACAGTGTTATATGTCAATCACACCTCAATTAAAAACTAAATTAAGAAAAAAACAATGATAAAACAACAACAAAAAATAAACTTTTAGAGACTTAAAAAACATTCTGAAATAACCATGGGATCAACTGGGAATCAAAACAGAATTTGGAGGTTATTTTAAAATAATAAAGACAATGAGACTCTTGAATAGTGAGCCCCAAGGAATTTGGGAAGAGATTGAATCAAAGCAAACCCTTAGCTTTACATGTTTTCGCCATTAAAATGGAATTTCAGCCAATGAACTGAGCATTCAGCTCCAGAAAGAAAGGGGTGGTACAGCCAGTATGTACCAAACACCAGCGTAATCAATAGAGACAAGCAGAAATTTCTGAATCTGCAAACGGAATACAGGAAGATTGATAAACAGGTTCAAGAGCTGTGCTCAGAAAAATCCTCAAGAAAATAGATGCACCTTTGGCAAATTTAAGGGAAGAAAATAAGACTTTCAGATCTTACTCTTTTTATTTTATGCTAGCACAGTTGAAAATCTGGATGAACTGTTTTTTGGGAACATATGAGATTTCAAACTCTACTAGAGAGAGCAAACCGGAAGAGGCCACTATTTCTGCAGGAAATTCCTCAGAAAAGCCAGGTGCGCTTACCTAGAGGCTGTTTCAAAGGTTCAGAGCAGAGGCTGAGAGCAAGTAAGCAACCTGCTGCTCCTACAAATCCTCCTCAGACGGTGTCGTCCTGAGCACCCCAGGCAGGGTAAATGTCTGTAGGTGTGAAGCTAAGACTGAAATGCCAGCACATGGGATTCAACAGTGACTGATTCCCTGAAGGGGAGAGGCTGAGGGGACCAACCGGAGACCCTTCTTTAGCAGTGCAAGCAGAGCTGACTCACAAAGAGCCTACACAGTCATCACTATTTTTGCTGCAGTTATGTAAATAATAAGGCAAGTTTGAGACCAGACCTATTTTGCAAATTAATCTTACTGTGATTATCTTTGTGGAAATGAGGGTGGTTGTAGAGACAAAACTTATGTTTCAGCAGAAAGCTGTAACACACCTGTGTAGACATCGGATTCTAGGGCTGTTCATTGTCTCTGAGGTTTTGTGATCTACCTGCAAACTGGACAGCATCCTAATTTGTCTAGTCTCCTCGTTTGTCTGGCTGCAGTTGTCCAAACTAATGCTTGCAATTTTATCCCACTTTTCTGACTGGGAATCCCTAAGAACAAGAACTGCCCATTTCCATAGCCCTGCACACTAATGCTGGGCAACTTGGTATGAGCTGCAGGGAAATCCCCCCAGTGGCTCATGTATGGAAACCTTCATGCCTGTTGCTGTGTGGACCACTTGGAAAGTTCATTGGAACACTCGATGTCATCACAGAAGCATTCAACTTGCAAAAGATGGTGTGAGCTGAACATCTAGAAGTCTTTTCAGTTGGCTGCCCTCTGGACTCCGAAACCGGTTTATAGTCTTCAGCATTTCATCTTTGTTTTTGTTTCTATAGAAATGCTTCTTCTTAAATACCTGACCGCCTGGATCATTTAGATCCCACCTGCAGCGCTGCCCAGCCCCATCTGCCCTTATCCGTTCCCACTGAAATAACCACAGGGTAGGCCCAGCCTCTCTGTGTCACCATGACAACCACCCTAATTTCTTTCCATCCCAGTGGTCCTTCCTAAAGGGACTTCCCCCAGGCCTGCAACATGTTTTAACTGAAATGAGACAATGTTCTTCTGAAATGACCTTTTCTCAGGATTGAGACTGATTCAAGCTGCTGGAGCAGTTTCCCAGTTTGGCTTATAGACTGACGCTGCTGGGGAAATGTCAAAGTGAGGAGTCGGGGGAGCAGGATCTGCCACCCCCAAACATGCCACTCTGGTGCATGGAATAGTTTGGGCTGTAGCAGATGCAGGGAAAGGCTTTTTCTGAAATTCCTTATCTGCCTAAAGGCAGGTCCTCCAGAGGGAATGGTTGTCACAGATCCCCTTCAGGGGCGTCATCCAAGGAGGATTGATTCTTGTCCCAGGAGGGGAGGGTCAACACCACACACCAATGAACTTCTTTGCAAGCTGATACACCTCTCATTACCTTCCCTAGAAGTCATGTCCCCTCCACTACGAGGCCCATATGCCCCTTTCCCTATTGTGAACGTATCTAAGCCTGAAGTCCAAACCCCCTTGGGAACTTCCTCATTCTTCCCTGGGTCTCTCCCTTGTGCACATGAGGCATACATGTTAACCAATTTCTGTTTGTTTTTCTCTTGTTAATCTTTCCTTCCAGTCTTATTGAGAAATGATTGACATAAATCACGGTATAAGTTGAAGGTGTACCGTATGACGGTTTGATTTGCATATAATGTGAGATGGTCACCACAGATTTAGATAACATCTGTCTTTTCATTTTTTTGTGTTATTAATTAGCATTCTTCCACTTCTACTTGAAGAACTCCCTTTTGCAACTCTTGTAAGGCAGGTCTGGTGAGCCTTAGCTTCTGTTTGTTCAGGAAAAGCTTTATCCCCCCTTTGTTTCTGAGGGACGGCTTTGCTGGGGATAGGACTCTTGGTTGGCAGTTGTTTTCTTCCAATATTCTGAATGTGTCACCCCATTTTCTCCTGGACTGAAAAGTCTTTGTTGAGGAATCGGCTGATAGTCACATGGGGGATTCCCTTGTAGGTAACTTCTCTCTTCTCTCTTGCTGCACTTTTCTTCTATCTTTGTCTTCGACTTTTGACAATTTAATTGTAATATTTCGTGGTGTAGCTCTCTTTAGGTTCAACCTAACTGGGACCTTTTGGGTCTCATGAATGTGCACATCCATTTCTCTCCCCATGTTTGAGAAGTTTTCAGTCATTAGTGTTTTAAATATACTTTCTGGCCCCTTCTCTGCCTCTTCTCCTTCTGGAATTCCCATAAAGTGGATATTGTTTCTTTCTGTGGTGTGCTCTAGTTCCCAGAGGTCCTCTTCTTTCTTCTTGCTCCTCTGATGGGGTAATTTCCAATGTCGTGTCCACCAGCTGCTGGTCCTTTCTTCTGCGTGGTTGAGTTTGCTTTTGAAACTATCGAATTCTTCAGTTCAGTCATTGCATTTCTCAGCTCTAGAATTTGTCTTTTTTCATGGTTGCTATTTCCTTGTAAAAAATTCTCATTTTGTTCATGCATGGTTTTCCTAAATTCATTTAGTTGTCTGATTTCTTATAGTTCACTAAACTTCCTTAAGAGGATTATTCTGAGTTCTTTGGCAGTTCATAGATCTCCATTTCTTTAGGGTCAGTTTTTGGAGCTTTACTAGTTTCCTTTGGCAGAGTCACATTTACCGGATTTTTTTGTGACCTTTGACTCCTTACATTGGTATTTGCACATTTGCATAACTGAGCTCCCCTTAGGGTTACATAGGTTTGCTTTGGCTGAGACAGTTCTTCACCGGTCAGCTCAGTTTGGGTTCCTGTGTGTGTCTGCTGGTAGTGTCCTTGGGCAGGTGGGCCTGATAATATGGTCTATTTTTGGGTGAGGCAACTGTTTGAGGTCTGAGGATGGGAGCTGGGGGTGTGTGCCCTGGCCGAGGACAGTCGGGCAGGACTGCTGACTTGACTCCCTACCCAGTGAGGCTGAAGGATGGGCTCCACAGTTGCCTGGATTCTCTGGTCGGGCTCTTGGCACGGTTGGGACTGGGTGCTATATTCACTAGTAGGTGGGGCTGTGAATTAGCTTCCCGGTGCTGTCAGGGCAGCAGGACCGGACCCAGGGCCTGCACAGCTCATTGTCCGGAGGCCTGAATATGGCCTGAGTGTGCCCTGGACTCCCTGGTCAGGCAGGACCACCGGTCTGCCCTGCAGCTGGGGGAAGCCGTGGGCCGTGCTCCCTGCTCATGTGCAGCACCATACGCAGGGCTGTTGAGTGGGCCTCACCGCCTGCCTTCCACCCGGCTATCTGGGCAGCAGCGTTGGGCCTCCCAGAACATGGCTCCAACCTGCCTTCATCACGTGTCCCTCTGCTGCCACCAAGTCATGGCCTTCAGACACAACTGTGCATCTGACCAGCCCAGGCTGAGGCAGACAAACAGGGAATTCAGGGAGACAAGCGCTGAATAGATGGCAAGCTTTCTTCTGGTGGCTGGCCTGGCTCCATTCCCGGGGCTCAGTTCACAGTGAGGTGGCTCTTTGTGGCTGAGACTCACCTCTTTCTGGGCACAGAGAGTCTGCACTGAGACTTGGTCACCAGGGAAATACGCAGAAGCTCGCAATTCTAGATTAGGGAGGGAAGGAGCCCCTCTCCTGTCACTGGGGCTGGAGTTGTTGCTTGGTGCTGGGAGAATGGCTTCAAAGAGATCAGGCTCCATTGAGGAGGGAAGGAACCGAGTGATTGATGTAAAAACTTCAAGGCTCACCGCTTGTAATGCACCCGTCCTGCCTTCCAAGACCACAGAAGGTTCTAGAAAGGTTGGTGAGTTCGGAAGCTTAACTTTAGGTTAAGAGAAGGGCACCTGCAGTGCACAGTAGGCCCTCAAATAGCATTGGCTGAGTTGACTTAGACTGAGAAGGTCCCATGAGCCAGATGGAGCCTTCCAGTGATGGGAGGCCAGGAGAGTGGTGTGGGTCTGCGCAGCCAGAGGGGTAGACATAAGTGCTTCACTGAGAGTGTTTCCTCTGCAGTCCTTGGGCCAGACTGCCCATCTTTCATAGGGAAATTTAATAATAAAACTCCTGAAAAGAGCCCACCACACAGTTAAGGAGATTTTAGTTTTTGCAAAGAAATCTCATTACATTTTGACCATTGAGCCACATTTACCGAGCTCTCCAGGTGCCAGTTAGAGGCACCTTCTGGAATACAGTGCAGTGTGCGGCCGGGGGCTCTTTGCACCAGTTCTCAGAATGCTCTGAATTCTCCCACAGTTTACCATATTAAGAAGAAATACTGTGCGAATGAATTCACCAGATCAGGGGAGAGCAGTTTTCTCCTTGATTTGTGTCTGGAAAATGAGAAAAACATCGCAGTAGCATACGAAAGGGCCATGAATAAAGAACACAGACAGGCATTTCCATCACGCATCTCACTTTTATGATACCATGGAGAATTATGCTCTTTTGCATTTGTTATTAAAGGACAGAACAGATGGTGAAAGGTTAGTTTAAAGTGATGTCTACATTAAAATAACTTATGGTGCCCGGCGATCGTGTTCCCCCAGGGACTTCTGCTTGGAAGACTGGCTCTCGTCCTTTGGAGGGACTGGATGAGGCGAAGGATCTGGCAGAATCTCCCCCAAGGAGGAGGCATTTGCCTAATTTCAAATGAACTTGAAACTGGAGAAAAGTCACCATGTGCGGTTTGAATAGCAAATGCCGTAGAGGCTTATTCCCAAGGCACCGAAGCGGGGGACACTGTGGGGACAGAATCACATCTGGTCCCCACCAAGAAAGCCACAGGAGAGGAGGAGACCCAGCCGGCCGGAGGGTCCTGGGCTTCGGGCTGAGCCCCACAGCCCTGGCCCGCCCGTCAGTCTGCAGGCCCGCACTCAGCGGCCCAGCACTCGCTGCGTCCAGGCCCCGCGCTGGACGGACACGGCCCTGCCCTCTTGAGGTTCTTGGACCAGTGGAAGCAGAGAAATCTAAGAAAGGGACACTCTTTCTCCATGATTATTAAGTGTGATAGGGACTGTTGGGGGAAGAAAAGGGTTTGTGAGACACCCTGTGGGGGGAGCCAAGTGGCAAGGGGGGGGGGCCCAGGAAAGTCAGGTTCCAACTGAGTGTTTGCTTCCGTCCACTGCCTTGCACAGTTCCCACCCATGTGCACACCCCCACCCACCCACAAACACACAGGGACACAAACATACACGTGCACACACATGTGCAATAAGCACACAACTGGATCCTCCCTCCCTTTTGGCACCAAGCCTCCCGGAAGGAGGTGGTCATTGGGCACCGTGGTGGGTCTTGCTGTGCCATTTGCTAAGGTCTCCCTTGAGTCCTGTCCTAGCATTTAAAAGATGCTTTCAAAATCCTTAGGATCAAGTTCTTCCAGGAGGATGTGATTCCTCGGCGGAGTGCTTCAGCTCTTTCTCCTCATACGATATTAAGCCTAGAGATTTTCCCAGGAAGACAGATTGCAGACTCTACTCCACTGCGTGTTGGCAGTTGGGAGGTGCCTGCAGCGGCCCCATTTCTCCAACAAGTGAAAAGCTCTGAATCGTGAGGCGGATGCTTCGCCCCCACCCCACCCGGTCCTGGGCTGTGTGAGCCCACAGGCAGGCGGATCCACTGCGGCCGTGGCTGCAGCAAGCCAAGAGAGGCGATTTTCTCCTAAAATCTCACTCTCACCAGAGCCGAGCGGTAAGAGGACTCTTTCACTCAAATGTGCTGCAGCCTCCCCATGGCCTGGGCCCGTCCCCACAGCCCCTTGCGATACTGGAAGCTCCTTAGTTTTGTGCTGATACAGGATCAGGGTTTTCTTGGGTTTTATGTGTCTTCTCCATGTGCAGAATGGCCTGCCTGCCCTCCCCCCCATCACCTCTGAGCGTTGAAGGTGTTCTGCACCCTCTTCCGGGCTCTGGAACAACATGGTGGCCGCTGTTCTGAAGGGTGACAGGTGCAGGCCTGTCACCAGGCACACGGTTGGTGCGCAGTGATTACAGGATGAGCGTTTGAAACAAGGACATACTGCCTGGGGGCGGAGGACGGGCAGGTAAACAAGCGACCAGGGCCATGTCCAACTGCCGGGAAATCCATGGCCTCTGCAGGCAGGTGGCAGGAAGGACAGCGGCCTCTCTGAGCCCCGAGGGACGAGGAGTGAGGGTGGAGGGGAGGTGGGGAGGGAGGCCGAGGGGTGTCAGGCAGGGTGGGCGGGCAGGGCAAGGAGCCCCAGGTGGAGAAGAAAGGTCCACCCAGCTGGCCAAGGCCTCTCTCCAGGAGCCGGGCTTAGCCAGTCACTGTATGCGGCAAAAGGAAACAGACAGGAAGGGAGGAAGGCAAAGGTGGGGACAGGGAGCCCGGGAGAAGCAGGGTGTGCTCACCCCTCGCCCGCCATGGGCGGAGCCCAGCCTGGCAGATGCCTGGAGCTGGAGCATAAGAGGAGGGGGTGCTCCCTGGAAACCCTACTGCAGCCTGTCCTGTCCTTGCAGACTTCTGGGGTCTGGGGCCCAGAGGAAGGAGTCAGGACAGAGGATGTGGCATCTGCAACCCCCAGGCCCCTGGCTGGAGGGGAAGGTCCTGGGGGGCTGGCCCACAGGGTGGGTTTGCTCCCTTCCTGCCCGCAGCCCACAGGGTGGCCTGTCTGCAACCTACTCTTCACTGTGCTTGTTGTGGACCTTGAAAGCCTCCGTCGTTGCCTGGGATGGGCCCCGGCTCTGCTCTGGAGAGGGGCCTGGAATCCCCACCCCCAGCCCTGGGCCTGTTAAAGAAAGCTCCCCGCACGTCACCCCCACCTGACCAGCTTGTCTCCCCCATTCTGCATACAGGGAGACCGAGGCCCAGAGAGGCAGGGGGAGGGACTGCGGGGGGTCTCACAAGTTACCGGGGGTCCAGGGCAGAGTCCCCAGGTCCTGTCTTGGCCACGCTGCCTTCCTAGGGAGCCTCTGGATGCAGAAGAGAGGCTGAGGGCCCCTTGCCCACTGTGCGGATGGGAAGGCCGCCCGGATGTCTGGTGTCTCCTGGGGCCGCTCACCAGAGACTCAGTGCCCGGCTGTCCCCCTCTGCTGGTGGGGCGCAGGGATGCTGAAGCCCCGCACTTACAAAGCTGCTGTGACCCTAAGGTTCCAGCTAGAGCTACACTTCAATCGCTTTGGAAAGAGATCATGAAATTGTACCCAAGTCCTATGAGAGTCCCTTCCATCCAGCTGCAAAGTTTACTTTACAAGCCCTTTGCCAGGGTCCCGGGTGAACGGTAAGCAGCGGGTTTGTGATAAAACTGTTCTCATCCAGTGAATGGGACAGACCTGGGGCCGAGGGTAAGTAAGGATTCTCACTGCCCACCCCCACCCCCAATCTTCATGGATTCTTGAACATTACTTTAAGAGACTTGAAGATGTTTGTATTTCTTGCATTTTATGAAGTATTTTCCATGGGTGATAAAATTCAGACTTCAATTATTTTCAATTAAGCTCTTGTAATGAGCAAAAAACCCAGAATGTGACAGGAAAAGGCATTTGTTGTGTAACACTGACACTAGTATACATTATCATTCACAATTTGAGTTTTATAAATCATGAAAAATCCTCAAAGTCATATGAATATTAATGAAAGCCATGACTATGTTCCTAGAAAAATTTGCCTGGTGGGGAAAAGTGAATTAAATGCTTCTCAGACATGCCCTTCAGGTTGTACCTAATTAATAAGGACAGGCAGTTACTTAATTTTTGGTGTGGGACCTCAGGGGCCATTGCAGCTGACAGTGGTGAGGGTGGTGACCGTTCCTGGCTCTCTGGCAACAAAGGCTTCACTTCCTTTTGGGGGAGTCTTCGTTCCCCCATGGTGAGTGGTCCTGGGAGACGGTCCCTAAAGATGCCTTGTCCTCGCCAGCAGGCAGGCCTGTGGGCCAACCTGGCCATCGGCTTCTTTCTCCCAAACGTGGATCTTGAGTCAAGAACGAGTCAGGACAGAAACCCGGCTGGAGCCGCTGTGTTCAGCGCCATCTCCCTGTCAAGGCCCAGAGCCTGGGGTCACCTGGCCAGCCAGCCTTCCACTCTGCTCTGTAAGCAGCTCAGGTCCCTGCTGGCATGCCCCCTTCTGTACAGCTAGAATTGTTTCCTGGTGCATCAAGTCAGACCTCTGCCTGACCCTGCAGTGGCCGAGGAGCCCTTATCACACTGCTGGGCAGGTAATGCCGCCCAGAGGGAGGGCACCGTGATACTCAGGCCCACCCACAGCACCTTCCCACAGAGGTCCACCTCAGTCCTGGGGTTGGGGTGGGGTAGAGCCTGAGACAGGGGCTCTTGAGTTGAGTGAGTGAACGGGGAGAGCCCCAGGAGAAGGGGTAAGAGGGGGATGTGGTCACGGCTGGGGTCTGACCTCAGCCTCGTGCCATGGGGGGGGCCCTGGAGTGTGAGCCGCACGCATCAGCGGAAGTCCAGCCTTGGGCTGAGGAATCCGGTCTCTGTGGGCTGGCCCAGGGCGAGGGGCTCCTCCAGGCACCTCCCAGTGTGGTGTGGCCAGTCCTCTGTGGAGGCCCAGCTGGGCATCACTGGCAAGGCTTAGAGCAGCAAGGGACAGTGCGCGGGCTCAGGGGACAGTGCGTGGGTTCATGGGACAGTGCGTGGGTTCATGGGACAGTGTGCGGGCTCAGGGGACAGTGTGAGGGCTCAGGGGACAGTGTGCGCACTCAGGGGACAGTGCGCAGGGTCACGGGGACAGGTGTGGGCTCACGGGGACAGTTTACGGGCTCACGGGGACAGTGCGCGGGCTCACGGGGACAGTGTGTGTGCTCGCGGGACAGTGCGTGTGCTCACTGGGACAGTGTGTGGGCTCACAGGACAGTGTGCGGGCTCAGGGGACAGTGTGAGGGCTCAGGGGACAGTGTGCGCACTCAGGGGACAGTGCGCAGGGTCACGGGGACAGTTTACGGGCTCACGGGGACAGTGCGCGGGCTCACGGGGACAGTGCGTGTGCTCGCAGGACAGTGCGTGTGCTCACTGGGACAGTGTGTGGGCTCACGGGACAGTGTGTGGGCTCATGGGACAGTGCGTGGGCTCAGGGAACAGTGCGTGGGCTCAGGGGACAGCGCGTGGGCTCAGGGAACAGTGCGTGGGCTCACGGGACAGTGTGCGGGCTCACAGGGACAGTGCATGGGCTCAGGGGACAGCGCGTGGGCTCAGAGGGACAGTGTGTGGGCTCATGGGGACAGTGCGCGGGCTCAGCAGAAACCAGCCACTCCAGCTGAGTGACTGAGAGTGTGCGAGCAGCCCCCCAGCAAAACTAAGGCGGGAGGCGGGAAGGGAGGCTGGGCAGCCCCCGCAGCTCCTGGCCAGGCCAGTGGCTCCCAGGCTGGCTGTGCCTGTTGGTGGGCACCTGCACCATGTCTCAGTGACCATCTGGAAGCTCCAGCCTCCATGGGGGTGATGGCTAATGCCCATGGGGCCAGAGGGTTTGGAGAGAGGCACCGTGTGCTCGTGACACCATGTCCACTACCAGTGAGACTGCAGCTGTCACCACGGTGCAGAGGGCATAACTCTTCACTTTCCTGCTCAGTTTCAGGAGCATGGGGAGGGGCTGTACCAGGGTCCAGCAGAGGGCGGGGAGGGTGCTGCCCTGCCAGCCCTGCAGGATGCGTGCTGTTGGTGCATCTAAGTTTAATGAGCATAGTGGCACGCCGTGTCATTCAAGTGAAGGACGGCAGAGAGGGGGAAGCACATGAAAGCTGATATTAATAATAGATCTGTAGTGGTGCTCCCATGTCGTGCCGGCAGCCGCGTGATGCTCAGCCAATGAGGCCCAGTCCAGAGCCGCTGGGCCTGGCGGGGGGCAGAAGGACCTACTCCGTCCAGGCAGGGGGCAAGCGTTTCTAGGAGGGAGCAGCCTCCTCAGATGCAGGAACTGGAGCACAGGCACTGAGAACACGTCCTAGGCTGTTCGCCCGAGCTTTGCCTGCCTGCTCAGACCATCAGCCGTTAGGAGAACGGCTGCCACTCAACTGGAGCTCAGCCCCCAAACTGAGGCTGGGTCTCCGTCATGACCCTGATCCATCTTTTTTAACTAAAATCCCACTTTTTATTTTTCCTTGTTTGCAGGAGGGCTTGCATATTCCTGGGGGCTGTGTGATCAGACCACAGGGAAAAAGCGGCCGGCACCTTTATCCAGTGATGTGTGCAGAATGCATGTGTGAGGCCTTGCAGGGACCAGGGAAGATGGGTTTTAGGCAAACTGCATCCGCAGAGAGGTTGCCATAATAGCTGGGAGTAGCCAGCATCTCTGGACAGTGCGAGACCCGGCCATCCTTCCAAGTGATCTTCCCCCTCCCTGCCCCAAATAGCCTCCAGAACGCTGCTCGAATGCCAGCTCCCCCTGCAGCCCTCCCTGAGTGCCCTGCCTCCAGGTTAATTTTTCAGTTGCCTCTTAAAATCATCTTTACACCCTCATTACACGCTGGAGTGTGTGTTGGCTTATCACCCACTTCCCGTCCACAGCCTGGCTTTCTGCATGTGTCCCCAGCGCCTTGGAAAGCTCCCACAGGCAGTGGGCGATCCAGACACACCCACTGTGAGTGTGCGTGCATGCTGTGAGACCCCACCCTGTGACACAGAGGGGCAGGCCCCTGTCCACGAGGCGGCACAGGCTCCACACCCGCCCAGTCCTTCCTCTTTCCTTCCTTATGGGGTGACCGCTCTGCATTAGGCCCATCACCCGGCATTTTGATGTGCCTGATCTCACTGACTCCTACAACAGCCCCAACAGAGATGGTGCTAACCCCACTTTAGATGAAGAGACAGAGGGTCAGGGAGGTGGAGCTGGGGTGTAAATCTAGAACTGCTGGCCCCAAGCGCCTCTCTGCGAGGCCTCCCCTCAATACCGCCCAGGCTGCCAGAACAGCCTCAGAGCATCTGCGAAGCGCTGACTCCTGGCCTTGAGAATCCCAAGTAGGCTTCCTGGTGGCGCGGCACTAAGGGGGCTTCGTCTCCTCGGTGCCACATTTTGTTGGCAGACACTGTTACAGAAAACCGGAAACCCAGACTGGATCGCTGACGGAAGAACCAAGCGGCACTCGGAGGTCTTGGAGGGTGAAGGTTTTTTCACACCGGAGGGCTCAGAGGAGAGTGATCTCCAAAGGTCTGAGCCCCGAGTGTAGCAGGGCCGTGCCTTTCATACATTTACTACAAAGCTAGGGGGACTCAGCACCCCGGAACCATTGCAGTGGGAGCTATTACTCACTCTAGGTGTATTCAGGATGCTAGCTACATTTTAATCCATTTTGGGAAAGGTTACCCGGATACCATATTATAAACTAATGGGCTTCCATGACCATGATTCCACACCACTGAGTCCCGGTGGGGGGGATATGCTGTTACATCGTTGCAATCGCAAGCACCCAAGCACCCAAGCACCTTGTGATTCCTCTCTATTTCCGAAACCTCAATAGAAACCCTGTTTCCTTCGCTTTCTCGGCTTCTCACCGCACCTGCCAAGAAGGGGAGGGGTTTGAGAGCTTTCTGAGTATTTCCTCATCAACATGAGGTCTCTGGAACTGTGACAGTGGGAGCGACAGTGAGGAGCCTGAGGGGCCCTGGGAGGGGGCGGAGGCCAGAGCAAGGGACACAGTGGGCCTGTGCCCAGAGGACACACAGCAGAATCTTTGCAGTCCTGCCCTTCCTGTTAGAAGGGGCCCCAGGAGCACCGAAGTCTGCATCCCATGGCTCACACTGGGAGTGCACAGCACACTGCTTGCTCACGAGGGTCCCCCAGTCCTGGGGGATGACCTCTGTCTCGGTGTTCCTGCACTGTCCCCCCTCAGGCTGCCACTGCCTCCTTGGGCCCCTGATTCATATTTTGTGCCAGGCGCATGCTCCTGGCGTCTTTGTGCTCGCGTCCCTACGCCGTGTGGGCTTAGACTTGAGTCTTTCAAGAGGCAGTGTGTCACTGCAGGGTCAGTCTATAATTTATGCAGCAGGTCAGAGGAACTTAGGAATACGCTCTCGTGTTCCAGGTCTTTTTGACCTACCCAGGCGAGGAGGGATTCCGTGAGTGAGTGACAAGCCGTTCCCTGCACACGGAGCCCCGAAGGGGACAGGGGACAGAGGGGTGATGTCAGAAGTTCAAGGACTGTGCCCAGGGCTTCACTCTGGAAAGCGCTTGGGTGCTTTTCCCTCAGCCGGTTTCTTCTAAGCTCTGCATGATGCCAGGAAAGCACCTACAGCGGGTGGTCAGCAGAGGATTATTCTCACTAGCAACAATGGCCTTGATCTGAATTGGGAGAAGGAAACTAAGTTCTAGAAAATAACCATCCCATTTCTGGATGGCCTCACAGAGCTGGGAGCTCAGAGTGTGCTGTGCCATCAGCGTGGGAAAGGAAGAGCTGCTGGCTGCCGGGAGTTGCCCGTGCCTGCTTCCAGGGGGAAGCACACACTCGCAACTCTCTGGCCAAGCCAAGAGGGGGCACGCCGGGCACCTCCCGCCTCTGCGGCTGCAGGGCAGTGCCTGGGACTGGCCGTGCCAGGCCGGCTGTGGCTCTGTGACAGGCCCCGGCCCCAGGCCGTGGGAACTCGCCCCCAGCTCCAGGGCTCTGGGGCCTCGCTGGCTGTGAGAATCCGGCGCTGGCTGGGAGGGAGAGGACAGACCTGAGGTTATCAACAAAGGTCTTCTTGCTCTGACCCCGACCCCAGTGCAGGGTCCCTGCCCAGCCTAGAGTACAAAGATCTGTCCCCACCTTTTGCTAGTGCCTGACCCAGCCCTCCAGCATGCTGTCACCACACTCTTTCTCCCTTGCTTCTCCCCAGACAAGTCGGCCTTCCTGTAGTTCCTCCCATACCATGCTTGCCCCTGCCTCAGGATGTTTGTGTGCGAAGGTAAAACAGCAGGACAAGCAATTGAGGCTGCCCCTCACCTGCTTTCCTTTTCTGAGTTCTCCTGTTCATGATCCAGTTCTCAGCTTAGGTGCCACCTCCACCTGCCCCTGCCAGCCTGGACTGGGCTAACTCACATGGCACGGGTCCCTCTCTCTTAGTGCCATTTGTCAGTTTCAGTTCTATCTCGGTATCCCCGTGTGCTCCCCTGAGATGGCCACTTGGGTCCGTGCAATGACTGGACACGAAGCACTGTGGTAATGCATAGATTTTATCTTCATTTGGTTTTTGGTTATTATTTGGCTCCCCTGAGGTTGAGAGTCCTACAGGGGCGGCTGTGCCTGGCACGGAGTCAGGACTAAAGAGCCACTGGTTGAGAGAGTAGATGAAACACGCAGGTGCCATGTTACAGCCAAACAAGTAGCCACAGTGTTAGTCTAGTCCTGTTTCCCAAACTGGGTTCTGTTGGCAGGGGAAGGGCCCCATGGCCAAATGCATCTGGGAGATGTCACACATCACAGCGCATCTCAGAGAGCGCACAGGTGGGAGCTCGCTAACGGCCCTTCAGGTCCCGCGGGAAGGTGACCTGTCCACTTTGGCTAACCCAGCATTTGCCAAAGCAATCTGACTGGTGAACATTCTGGGGACTGTGCTGAAACAGCCATTATCATACCATGGTTACTCCATAGGACATACCGTATTTTTTGGGGGAAAGCGTTTATGAAATGAGCTTCCCTAAAGAACGATCTATGAACCATCAGCACAATGTAGTCCTAAGTCAGATGTCTGTGTTTCTCCTAATTCCCTTTGTAAAGTTATCTGATTCTCTCAGATAACTGAGAAATGCTTGTAATGCTGTTTTGCATAAACCGTTTCTATTAAAAAAAATTGAATCTTTGTGTTTGCAATTATGCATAAAATGGGGGGTTAGATCAATTATTTTTCCTCCAGATGGTGAGAAGAAGAACCATAGAAATAGTGCCTCGTTTCTCCTGCTATTTACTTATTATGGTGCTGGTGGTGGTGGTGGAGATGGTCATATGGGCGATCATGGAGATGACGGTAAGTGTGACAGCGTGACGGAGATGCCACAGGAAAAGCTGGGTAAGAGTCAACTCTGGGTTCAAATCCTGGGCCTGCTATTTTCTACCATGTGATCTTGGGCAAGTTACTTAACTACCTATCTGCCTCAGTTTCCCCACTGATAGACCGTAGAAACAAATAGTGCCTACCTGTAAAGTCTGAGTGAATTTTATATAAAGTCTTGTATGTGAATCACTCAGAGCCTCGGTCAGAGTAGGTGCTCAATAAAATTCCCATGAGTGAGCCTGGTGCCGTGGCAAGAGCCGGAGCCGGGCTGTAGCTGCGGATGGCGTGGCCGTAAAGAGAGTTTGTGAAGTCACGGGTGAAGGAATGAATGAAGGAAGAAGGGAGAACAACTTCACCATTTCTAGGATCTATAAGTCACGTGAGAAAAATCGCCTCTATGCCGTGAACCCCAACATTGTAACTGTGACTGTGGGATAAAGGAAATGTCCATGGGCCCCAGGAGAGGGGTGGCCCCAGGAGAGACCCAGCCTTTGAACATCTGCTTGCAGAAGCCTTGTGTTTATGCGGCCAGACATCAGAAAATTTAACTTCATCTTGTAACCTTAGGAGGCTTAAGCCTGTTCTTTAGTGTGTGTGGCCCCAGTGTTATTACACAATTTAATGGTTCCTTTATAGAAAAAGTGGGGAGAAGGCTGTAGATGAAAAAGGCCTTCAAATTAAAGGATTCCTTTTTTCTCCCTTCTAAATACCCCTAAATTGGATTAAAATTGACCTGGATTTCTTGCTTGCCAGTAGCTTACTGTTTCTTATTAAGACCTCTTTGCTCCTAAGTTTTCACACTGGCTAATTCCAAACAGATCAAAGAGGTCAGGGTTAGAAATATGAACATGTGCACAGGCTCTCGGACCAGAGGCAGAGCCCAGTGCAGGGAGGAGGCCGCGGGATTCCAGCCCCCTTAGGCAAGGTCTACGGCCCTGTAATGACTCCCAGGCATCTCTCTGCTCCCATTTCTTCTTGCCTGTCTACCATCAACTCACTTAATTCACACTGCCAGGCAGTGGGGAGGACACTGTTTCTGCATTCTTATTTATCTCCGTAAGATTCACAGCCGTGCCAGTTATCCACGAGCCAGCTGCCCACCAGCAGCCTGCACTTGGCAGGAAGCAGTGGAGATGCCTTTGAGGAATGGTGTGTCAGGAGACCACTCTGGGGGCTAAGGAAAGCGGGCGTGAAATAGAGGCACCATCTTAGAGCTATGGAGGACAATGGGTCTCCTTTCCCAGGGGACCGGTTGCTCCAGACATCTGCTGGGAAATTAATGCAAAAAGAAAAAACAAGCTGAAGTGTTTAACTGGGGCAAACAGAATAATGGCCCTTAGAGACTTGCCTTCCGCCAGCAATTTCTTCCCTACGCTATAGACATGGTCTCTTCCAAACTTCTCAATAGAACACAGCTTTCATACCTAGGAAAGCCGCCCCACTATATGGCTTTACTGCAGAGTATTTATCGATTCAACCATGCTTTGGTGTAAAATTTACTTAGCAGAGAATGGCATGTTTTATTTCTAAAGTCTTTACATGAACTGGCAGCATAAATGTCCTACATGCATTTATTCGTACACTGCCAAATGTTTACATGGACATCAAGGGAGTCAGCAATTAAACTGGGTACAAAACACACAGATCTGTGGTGAAGACACCGTGTCAACAATGACAAGCACAAGTTTGGGATGTAAACAGTTCTGGGTCCAAGCCCTCATCCTGCCACTTATTAGTGTACTTTTGGGCAAGTTTGACCTTACTAGAAAAGGACAGTGATACCTACTGCATAAAATCTGTCAAGAGGGTAAAACCAAGATGCTTGTACCTTGAAAGACTCACAGGGCTCAAGAAACGGCGACTGAAGCCTCCTCCACCACCACCACCACCACCACCATTATCACCACCACCATCACTGTGGTTGAGGGCCTCTCCTGGCCAAAAGGAGGGAGAGCGACAGATAAAATAAATGTGTCTCCTACCTGTGCTGAACAGACTGACGAACCCCAGAGACAGGCATATCCCAGAGCACCCGTGGGGCGACAGATCAGAGGATCTGGATATTCTCACGGCTTGAGATGCTGCCTTCTCAAGAGACATTCCAGGTACTATGTCTGACACCACAAGGAGCAGATGTGCAACATTCCTCTGATAAATTAGGATTTTCTTTATTCGGTACTTGAGGCTGGTGTGTTTGAGCATCAGGAGACTAGGAGCGCATCAGGCGGCTCAGAGGAGGAATTCCCCGGGGCGCGGGTGGGCAGGGGCGCTGAATGGATGCTGGCATCTCTTGCTCACTTTGGTGAGGGATCATACAAGTGACAGAGAGCCCCAGGCAGCACCCTGGACCCAGCAGGAGGGATCCGAGGCCGGGGTGCTCACCCTCTGACTGACACCTGCTGCATGGCCGGGCTAAGTACCCTTGCCTTGCTGGCCTTTCATGTCTGTAAAGTGAAGATTTGGACCAAACAGTCCCTAAAATGCTCCTTCTGCCTCTGAATCCTGCTTTGATGATGATACAAAATGCAAATTCAGGGAAAAAAGGAACTGATGCATCTCAGCAGCAAGAGATGTTTCAGAAGCAGGAGGTGTGGAGAGATGCTTTACTCCTCATGTCCGCGGGACAGTGTGATCGGAAGGGACCGTGACGGGTGCTCATGGGCTCCGGCTCGGACATGACTTCTCCTGTGTTGTGGGGACAGGCTCCACTCACCTCGTGGGGAGACGGTGAGAAAAAAGGGCCTCCCAGGGGGCGGAGAGGGCTTGCAGACAGGGTCGCAGGTCTGCAGAGAAAGGCCTGTGACCCTCTGGCCAGAAGCTGGGTGGCCACTGGCTTCTGCCCTGGGGCGTGTCTGAGTGGACAGCAGTGCTGCGTCTCCTCCACACCGGGTGCCCCAGCTCTGCTGCAAGGAGGGCAGGGCTGTGAGGTTCAACCAGTGCCCAGGGCACAGCTGCCCTGGTGCCGGGTGTCTGTGCCAGGAGCCGGGGGCACACTGGGAATCTCTGTCTGGCCTCCTGGCCCAGCACAGCTATAGCAACAGACAAAGTGCCATAGCAATGGCGAGGGCTGGGGGCTGGGGGGCTGAGCAAGGTGAGGCCGTGCGAGGCCTTGGGGAGCAGCTGGGCGCAGGGCCTCCCATTCCACACCTACACCCCAGGACGCCGTTTCCTGCCTGGGGTGGTGTCTGCCTGACTCAGCCCAGGCTGGGAGAGAGAGGCCGTCCCTGGACACAGCCAGGCACTTCTGCGGACAGCCTGGCCATCAGTACCCTGCCCCCTGCTCCCCTGCCTCCCGGCAGTCTGTGGGATGGTGCAGAGGGCGCCCGGTGACCCCATCTCCTTTATCATCTGCCAAGGACCCCTTCCACAGCTTGGCTTTCGTTTCCTCTCCCTCCCGCTCAGCCTCAGCTGACTGGCAATTCTGACTTGCGTGGGACTTTTGCAGGATTGAGCAGAAAATGCCAGTCACGGGCTGCCAGCCCAGAGCAGGAGGGACTCTCGCCCCCACCAGTCTGCGCCCCCTGCCTTTATAAAGCCAGTCCCTGGGGATGTTGGTTTCCCCTGCTCACCTCAGAGCTCAGTTTCCACCAAAATCTTGTGTGCGTTGTATCTCAGGCGCTGCCCATCTGGTGACACACATCCGGGCTGATGCAGTGTTTTGGAGCGAGGTGGGATGGGTGACCTAGGGCAGACCACTGGAGCCCGTTCCCAGGGGCCTGGGACTCTGATCCCCACCTGTGATGGTCAGTGGCATGTTCAATTTATCTGGATCAGGGGGAACTCAGGTATTTGGTCAGACATTCCAGGTGTTTCTACGGGTGTGTTTTGGATGAGGTCACCATACACATCAGTGGGCTTTGAGAAAACAGACTGCCCTCCCTAACATGGGTGGGCCCCCTCTGATCAGCTGAAGGCCCAAGAGCACCGAGGGACGGGCCTCCCCAGGCAGGGGGCTCTCCAGCAGAGGGCTCCCCGGCTGCCAGCCCCTCTGTGGACCGGTCACGAGCCAGGCCCTCATAACAAACCACTTTCCCCACAGACATACACCCTGGTGTCTCTCTCGCGAAGCCCGGACCATGAGCGCCTCTTCCCCAGCTGCAGTGACGGGCACATGGCACAGTGGTGCCGGCTGCCGGGTGGGTGATCTGCCCCTGCTTCTCTGGTGACTTCATGTTCAAGGATCATGGCAGGGGGCTGGGGATGCAGCCTCCTACTGTGGCCAGGGTCCCGCTGGGGGTGGGTGGCCCTCAGCAGTCAGGGGGAAGGACAGGGTGGGACAGCTGGCTATTCTGATGAGCCCATAGCCTCGGGTGGGCTGTGCTGGATGAAAGTGGACCCTCCCCGCCAGAACTTCCATGGAGCCTGGAGCTCATGGTCGTTTCCTCTGGGGTGAAGGCGGGGGTTTTGGGGACATGCCCTCTGGGGCTTCTCAGAGATGTTTCTACCCACCAGCTCCACCCTCGGGCTGCACAGGAGGAGGTGCCACTGGATACCTTGGCGACTGGCTGGAGTGACCCCTCTGAAGTAGACCCCAGGAGCCACAGGTGTGTCCGCCCACTTTTCCCCTTTACCGGCTTTCATTTTAGCACCACCATAAAAATGCTGATAATCTAAACGTGTCAATAACTCTGTTCTCTAAAAATGACTGTCTCCTCATGTTGCTGTCAGCACAGGCTCCGCAAGAGCACAAGAGAAGACGGTTATTGTATTAAAATGGATAAATGACAAAGGTTTTTATTAGGTGAGTGATTTTTCTAGGCATCAAGATGCTCTTTATACTGCACTCAAGTAATGAACACATAATTCACCAACACATTAGGGCCGACCTCACGGTCTGGAGGCACAGACACTGCAAACAAGTAAATTATTAATGAGATAGCTAAAAATAAAATTGCAAAGCCCCACCTTCCCCTCAAAGAAGGAAAAGAAATATCTAGTCACTCTTGAAGCCAGAGGAGCCGGGACAGGACCCACTGCGGGAGCTCCTTGTGAGAATGTGAGTGGGAGGGTGGCCTTCGTGCTCTCTGCCTCCGCCATGGAGGAAATCACACCCTTGCTGTCACAGTCTGTGACCAGCCTCTAAAGGACGAGATGTAAGGGAAAGTCTGCAGGGTGGATTCTGGAATATTTCTGCTTTCCCCATGACAAGCATGAAGAGGTAGTTACTTCTGCCACTTCTTGAAGTGGACAAGATGGCAGGAGCATTGGCAGCCCTCTTGCAACCATGAGGACACAAAGCCAACAGCTAAGGATGGTGGAGCCAGGAAATAAAGGGTTTGCGTCCTTGAGGGCATTGTTGAGCTCATGAACCATCGCCTCTCTGCGCTTCTCACAACATGAAATAAAGAGTGAGTTTAATTTCATGGAAATTGGGCACCCTATTCACAGGGAGAGTCAAGGATGCAGAGAGGAGCAGGGTGCTCCTGCCATGAGGCGGAGAGGCCTCTCGAAGGGAAAGCAGAGGCTGGCAGGCCAACCACAGGGGTCCTTCTGCCTGGAGGCCGCACGGGTCTGCTCCCAAGGAAGATGTTGTTCCCTTCTTGGTGCACAGCCTGAGGCCAATGCCTTGGTGCCATAGGCACTGGAGCGCTGGGGGTGGCCGGGGACACCCAGCATGGCTGAAGATCAGCTACAGTCTCTGAGCAGCCTCGCCGGCCAGCAAAGACGGCTCCCCCTGGTGCCCTGTGCCCAGAAACCCCAGGCCCGCCCCTGCCCCTGCAGGGACGACGGCACCTGGCTGCCAGCGGGATACGGGTGGCGGAGGTGGGGTGCTGCACGGTGTGCGCTCACGAGTGCCGTCTCTCATCTCCCTCAGGCGTGTGTGGGTCCCTGCCAGCTCATTTTTTTGTGAAAGAAATCAGAAAATGTTATGAGCAAGTGAATGGGGTGGGGGAGGTCTCTACTTTCCACTTTGTTACTTTATAGGAAATCAAAAGGATTTTCTAAGCATGTTAGGTATTACTTTTACTTAAAATAAAAGGTCAGTGGTGGTGATCTGAGTGGGGGCAGAAGCCATTTTTTCTTAGTGCATTTCTCTGTATTAAAAAAAACTAAGAAATATTAGGTATGTTTTAAAAAGCAACTCCTTGCTGACAACCTTGCCCGCGCCCCCACCCGACCCCAAGGGGCGTCACGTAACATGAGCGGCCCCCATGTTGCCCCTGCACCTGCTCACAGGCTCACTTGCACACAGGTGCTGCTGCCCCTCGGGCAGGTGCCAGAGCTTCCAGGGCAGTTGTAGCTGGAGGAACTGAGGCAGGTCCCCCCGGTTCAGGCAAAGTAAAAGACCCAAGTCAGGATGTGTGGTCTCTATTTCCAGGGGTGTCATGAAGTGCGGCTTCACTGGTTCCAGATGGGGTGGCTTTATCTGTCCCCTTCTGGGGCTGGGACCACTCTGACCTGCCCAGCACCCACATGAGCACTTGCCCTGGGCCGTGGAACCATCCATGCACCTTGATGCCCTGATCTCAGCCACTCCACAGGCAGGGCCACAGGGTCCCCATCTGGCCTAGGTGGGTGTGGAGGCTGGTGTCCCTGCCTTCTGTGGTGACTGAGCGGGACAGCAGAGGGGCAGCAGCCCCCTCAGAGAGGAGGTGGGATTTCTCCTGGTGAGCGCAGGAGAGCCTGCCTTGACTGCAGCCCAGACCCCGGCTTCAACTTTCTCCTCCTCTCTCCATTGAGGTAGCTGTTGGCTGAGCACTGTGCTGCCCGGTATGGTGGTGACAAGTCGCAGGTGGCCACTGGGCACTTGCAATGTGACGGAGCCGTACGGAGGTGTAAGCGGAAGGAACATTCCGGAGTTTAAAGACTTAGTACAAAAAAAAGAATGTAAAATATTTCAGCCAATTTGTTTATGTTGATTTCAATTTGAATAGTGTTTTGGGTGTTGGATTAAATGAAATAATGCCATTAAGATTAGTTTCACAGCTATGTTCACAGCAACATTATTTACAAATACCAGAGGGAGACCCAGACCCGGTTCCCAAGGCCTCTCAAAGTCTATACGGTCAAGGTCACCGAGTCAAATCAGAGACACCCGACCCGTCCCCCTGTTCTCTGCTCTGGCCGGTCCAGTCCCCGAGAACCCAGTGTGCCACGCATGACAACTAAATAACTGAGCCCCCCAAATGAATATGCATCTCATCAGCACAACTAAAATAGCTCCTTGAGAAATCTTTCCTCCTCACAGGACACAAAGCTGGAAAGAACGGTTGGTAATTATATGTGTATCACAAGTAGTCCCAGCCTGGCAGGGGGCTTAGAGCTTTCATGTAAATTATACCAATCAGCAGCAGAGGGGAAAGCCCCCCACAAGGGCGTCAGTCATGACACTTTCTTGTGACTGATGTACACAAGCACCGGGTCACAGCAAAACCGCGCAGGGGGCGGTGTCATCATAAAGTGAATGTTGTGCTCTAGCTCGGCCGCCCTCCTAAATGCACATGATCATCTTGACGAAGTATTTGGAGGCGACATGATAAACCACAGAGTTAAGGGGGCTGCAGAATGAAGATGCATTTGGAGTCTATCTCGGGAGGCGTCAATGACATGCTGTAGACGCCCCTGAAGGGGGTGCTGTGGCACAGAACCCGTGTGCCCCTGTCCTCTGGGTCCAGGGCCAAGGCCAACGCTCTTCTGCTCTGCGGTTGTGCAGGACGCTCCTTCACGTCCACTTTCCCCAGTGCCCACTGGGCCTGGCCAGCTGCTCTCCAAGGGCAGGTCTTCTGGGAAGCGGGATGAGGTCCTTGCAGGTTCAAAGGCCCCGGACCAGTGCGGGGCTGAGAAAGAGGAGAGAATCCAGGGGATCCAGGCAGGGTTCTGTCTGACGAGTGCGTGGGGGGGTGTGGGCCCAGCCTTTGAAGGTTCCCGCCAGTCCCCATGGCCCTGCCTCACTCTTTGTAAGCAGCGCCCCCAGGCTGGACTGGGGGCACGAAGGGCCGCAGTTCACAGGAGCCCACTGCTGATCTGTGTCATTAATCAGGACCTGTGAAGACTTGCAGAGAAGCTTCCCGGAGCACTGGGGCAGGGCCGGCACCACCCTCTCTCTTCCTCAGAGACACGCCCAGGTCAGGCAGGACCCAAGGAGAGTGCCCACAGCCTGTGATTTGAACCTGGAGAGCTGGAGGGCGGTCCTCAGTGGACGGAGGCCAGGAGATGGACCAGAGGGCTGGGGAAGCCACCACGAAAGGTGGGCAACCTCACAGGCTCAGAATCAGGCAAGCCCTCCTCACCACCCATGTGGAGCTGAAGGGTGCATGCGAAATATATAAAAAGAAGAAAGTATGCGTGTGTGGGGCAGCCTCCAAAGGTTTGAGGCTATGGGCTGATGCTGTTGGCTACAGGTCACTGGGTCCTGGCTGAGAGCTCGTGCGCGTCCTTCTGCAGCTCAGGAACACCCACGGGGTCCCCGTGGCCCAAATTGTCCGGGCACTCAATGGCGCTCGCTTTGCAACCTGATTCCAGCCCCGGCCCTCGCTCTAGGCCTCTGTCCTGCTGCTGAAAGTGGGCTGTGCCGACCGGCTGTCTGGCCAAGCAGCCACTGCCGGCTGGCCTTCATGCTGGGGGCCTAGGAGTTCTGTGGAGCCGCCTGTGACCTCACCATCCCGGGCAGGAGAGAGGAAAAGTGGGAGTCAGGATGCCGGGTGCTAAGTGCTGGGCCACCCGCAGGCGAGGCAGGGTACTCACCCAGAGGAGCCAGCTGACTCAGGCAGGGGCTGGAGGGCTTCCCGGAAGTGGCCCGGCCCAGCCGGAGCACAGGGGGGCAGAGCTGTGGCCCAGCTGAGGGCCCTGCAGGCGGGGTGGCGGGAGCAAGGCTGGGAGGAGCTGCGGGGCTGGCGGCGCGGAGAGGCTGAGACCACAGAGTGGGTCATGTCTGCCAAAGGGCTACGCTTGATTCTGGGGGAGGTGGGCTGGCACAGCTGTGCCCTTTATGGCAGCTGCCCAAAGGCAGGCCCCCCTGGAGAGGCCAACCCCTCGCCAGCCATGAAAGGCCCTGGAAACTCCTACTCTCAGCATCTGCTCACCCACATTTCCCAGCAGACACTGAGCGCAGGACCTTCTTTGGAATAACACCCATGATGTGGGGACACACTGCAGGGCCACGTGCCCTGGGCTCCTGGGCTCACTCCCCCAAGAACTTGCATGAATGAGGATTCGGGGCTCAGACTCAGGAGAGAGGCTGCCTGGTCCTCCACCACCTGCTGGGTGGCCTTTCCGGGCCAGCCTACCCACAGAGGCCTGCTGCAGGACCAAAGGGTGTGACGCACGGGGCACGTCGGCACAGCGCCTGGCCTGCGGACCAAGAGCAACACTGTCCACCCCTTTGGTCACTGTTTCCATTTTTATATTTGTGGTCTTGCTTTCTCCCCATCCAGACTTTACACGGCCCCTACAGCCCTCCTCCAGGAAGCCCAGGGTCTGCACTAAGCCCACCCGTTTCCAACAACTCCGGACCTGCACGGTCCTCTCCTCTGTGCTTCCACCGAGCCACCAGCTCCCAGAGGGACACAGATCAGTCGCCTCTTTCTGAGGGTCTCCGAGGGCCTGGCTGGGGAGGAGGTGGGGGCGGGGCTACGGCTGTCAACACGTCCCTCAGAAGCCCAGAGGCCGGCTGGTGAAACGGAAGTCAGACAAACGGGGGAACTGTCAGCGTGACCCACACAGACAGGGAGCGTCAGGCTTTAACCGAAACAGAGGCTTTTCTTTGGCACAGCCTGCCCTGCGTGTCCTCTGGCACAAGCCGCGGCCCTCATGTTGAAGTCACTAGAAGCAAGTACAGGGGCAGAAATGGCATAGGAACAAGCATAAATGGCCCCCAAAAGCCCAGGCTCAGTGGTGGGAACAGTGGGCGTGGGGGAGCTGGAGGGCAGCTTGTGGAGGGTGCACCCCACGGCTGAGGCCACATGGCCGTGCGTCCCAGAGAGCAGCAGGTGGCGAAGGGGGTCTGTGAGGGGGACTTCTGCCCTATAGGCGGGCGGACGACCCCCACTCTCCCTGTGGTTCTTGCAGGTCCCTGACTCCCACCTGCCTGGGGACAGCTTCTGGGCTTTCTCTAGCGACTGGCCAGCTGCAAGAAGCCGAGGGGCCATACTGGGGCTTGAGCCGTCATTTGCATAAGTCCTGAGAAGCTGAGCGAATGCTTCCCATCTGTAATGAGTAGTTGCTTTTTATAACCCATTTTCGTCTCCGGTTGACAAAAACGTGGCCTCTGTTATTATAAAAATTAACATCTCAAAGGATAAAAGAAAATAAATTTGGTGTTTAAGGAAGTGGAAAATAGAATTTTCCATCCTTTTCTTGGAAGAATCTCGGCTGAACTCTGCCATCAGAATCGTTGCTTTTGTGTTCAGAAAGTCGGGAGCAATGGAGAAAGCTGTTTGATCTTGGTGTGTGTTTTACCCACTGTGAATGTTAGGAAAATATTGTTACTGGGCCCAGAGCAGTGAAAGCAAACAGAACCATGAAGCGGACTCACTGGGCGGGGGAAGGCGGCTGCAGCTCCCGGAATAACCTCCCCTTGTCCCTGGTCCTTCCTCCGAGGCTGCTGTGGGAACAGGTTTCCAGACCACAGCTCAGGGACCCCTGAGCACCCTTTCAGGGACCCTGCTCCAGAGCCACGTGGGCCACATGAACATCTGGAGGTATCATTCAGGGAGCCCCCCCGGGACCCCCAGCTGCTCCTGGAATGGAAACACCGGAAGTCTCAGAGCCAAAGCCGAGCGACCTGCCTCTGGGAACTGGCTTCTGCAAGTGGAGAGAGGTGGGAGGCTCGATAAAGAGGCCCCAGTCCCGAGGCAGCCAGGACAGCCAAGGGCAGGCAGCCCCTTCCTGGTGGGGCCTCGGCTCTCGGGAGCTAGCCCTTTCTGTCTCGGGTGTTGTTGGCATTCGATGACCTAGGAGGGACAGTTTCAGAGACTTAACATCAGAGAACCAGTTTCCCTGGATGTATTTTCATTCTAGCCTGGCATGGCGTCCCAGGCTCCGAGGACATAAATCTCTCAGCCTTTATGAGGTGCCCCTGCCCCCGTGCCCTTTGCAGAAAAGAAGGATTCCAGTGAAGGAGGTTTTCTGCTTTGCAGGGTTTGTCTGGGGTGTTTGGGGCTCCTGCGGACTGAGGAGTTTAATTGCAGATAGTTCCCCCTCCAGCGATCTGAGGGGGCGTCGTACTCTCCTGTCGAAGCGACAGGTGTGGATCAGGAGCTGGTGTCGTTCTGGAAAACAGCACCGGGCTGCGCTCCCAGCTCATGAGTACAGAAGCCAACAGGACGACTGCTGGGGACAAACACTTCATGGTCACACAGCGTGCTGCACGTGATGGGCGGCTGCACTGCTGCTGAGTGCCATAGCACTGCAACCCGCATTGCCCCTCCTGGTGTGGGTGTCAGGCCTGATGCGTGGCATTTGGGTAGAAGGACCTTGTGGGTTGTGCCATACGTACAAGCGCTTTCTGCCCTGCATCCTTCCTGTTCCCCAGCATCTGTGGGCACAAGCCATGTGTGCCAAACATGTCCAAGGGCGCTCTGGTGCACTCAGGCGCAGAATTTTCTGGCATTCAGAGGTCCTGGGTTGCCGTGAAGCCAGGCAGGGAATCTCTGGTTGTGTGGACTGGATGGAAGTCAGTTTCAGGAGCTGTGTCCCAGCAGCCACACCTGTTCTTGCACAGGAATCAGAAAGTCTCATGCACTGCAGAGCGGTGGGCCCCGGGCTGCGGGATGCACGGGGGCAGGAAGGAGTGCTGACTGTCCCTGGGGACTTAATGCAAAGAAACGGGGGCATTGGTACTGTCTCAGCCACCTGGGCTGAGAATATGCCCCACGGAGCCCACTCACCAGCGTGCGCCTGGCGATGCGTGGTGCCACTCAATCAGTGCTCATGACCTGTGGAGAAGCGATTTGGGTTCTGGATCAGGAATCCATGAAGGTACCAGTTACAAACACGCCGACATCTGAAATACGTATTTAGCGGAAGTGTTCTTTCCGGGGCTCATTTTCACATCCCCACAAAGCGGGTCTAACTGCTGCGGTGTTCTGGGGATGGGAGCTCTGCCTTTAGTCTGTTGCACAAGTGAGTTTTCTGCAAGTTTTTTGGGGGGTCTGCAGCGCACGATGTGAGAGGTGAACTCACTGGCCAGAGGCGGCAGAAACCAGACCAAAGGCTGCAGTTCCAGGGCAGATCACCAGCCTCAGGCCCCCTGCCTCAGCTTCCAAGGATGGCTCCAATCTGCCCCCACATCCTTGCTGTGTGACCTCAGGCTATTCACTTACAGTCTCTGTGCCTCATTTTGCTTGTCTTAAAGCGAGGGTGCCAGTATGAGGATGAGATCCATCCTGGGACATTCTCAGGGGCTCAGTCCTCACACCGTCTGTGAGGTGGGCCCTGCTTTCCCCATTTTATGGATGAGGAAGTGGGCCCAGAAGTGGCAAGCAGGTGGCCCAGCATCACACAGTGGGGGTAGTGGGGGCCTGATTTGAATTCAGAGCTCAAGGTCCAGATGCTGAGCCCTTCTGCACACTGCGGCCTCCAAGGTGGGGGCACTTCTGGGCTGTGCGGCCTGGCCCAGGTGCTGCTTGGCTGCGAGGCAGGTGGCTTTCTAGCCTCCACTGGGTCTGTGGCAACTCTAGGTTCTGACTTCTGAGCTCAGTTAGCACACAGGTTCCTGTCTGGGACTGAAGCTCTGGTCTGTGTCCCAGGGAGTGTGGATGGTCTTGGGGCCACCTTTTACCAGGCGGGCCCTTGGCATCCGCTACGTGCTGGGAAGGGTGAGGGAGGGAGAGAGGCAGTCAGTGAGGCCACGGGGTCCCCAGGCAGCCAGCGAGGGGCTCCCTGGGGAGGCGGGATTCACAACATTGTCTGGGTGGAGGAGAAAAACGAGCGAAGGTGGGTGGGAGCTGAGAGGGGCCGAGTGCACCATGTCGCCAGCCTGGACCGCTGGCGCCCGAGGCTGAGCAGGCAGCACCAGGGCGCCTCTCACTGGCCCCTGGCCAGGTGTTGGGGTGGGGCCTGGAAGCCTGATGCCACGCTCTCATTAGGGCTTTGGAAGCAGATGGGCCTGGGTTTGAAGGAGCTGCCTCCCGGCTGTGTGACCTTGGGCAAGGGACCTAGCTTGTCTGAGCCTCAGTTTCCTAGTCTGAGAGAAGAGGAGCCCAGGGTCTGCACAGGGATGTGCACTGCATCCAACCTGGGGAGATGGCGCCAGGTCAGAGGTGCAGGTGTGGCACAGCGCCTGGCACCTGAATGCCTGGCAAAGGGCACTGTTACCACCAACAAAACCCTTTGACTGAATGAGAAGCTACGTGGATTCCCCAGGGCACCCAGCCCCTCACTGGTTCCTCCTCGCTTCGGATTGTCCAAAGTACGATCTTTGTTGCAGGTGAATGACAGTCAGCGCTCTCCCTTCTGGGGTGCGTCTGGGTGAGCCTCGTTCACAGCCTTGTTTAAGGCCATCCTGAGAGGCTGGCGTGTGGGCCCGGGTCTCCGCAGAGTTGCGACTGGAGGCTGAGCCATTTGGGCCTCTCTCCCCGGCAGTCTTCACTTCCACTGGGGTCTCATGCTCGGCTCCTCAGCAGAGATTGTGATTTTTTCTTCCTAAGAGTTTGGGGATGTTTCTGTTTTTTAAGAATGTGATTTCTGCTGTGTTCTTCTAGAACAGCATGGCTGTCAGGCAGCCGCAGAGGCTGCGGATGGAGCAGCTGTCAGCACGTCAAGGCTGGTTTGCAGGGGATGAGCGGCCACGGGCTCATTTGCTCATTTGATTGACTCCCTTCCAGCTCCCATTACAAATGCAGCGGACTTGCAGAGCAGGATGACGTCAGGATCTCCGGCCCCTGCAAGCCCAGCCCAGAAGCTGCCGGGGCCAAACACTCCCCGGGGCTCCAGGGTGGAGAAGCCTGGGTAGGCGCCCAGGCCCTGAGGCATCCGGGGCTTGGGAAGCTCTCAGGGACAGCGTCCCCCGCTCAGCTCTGCCCTGGCTGCAGAGGGCTGATGGTTCAGTCACATATGGTTCCAGCCTTGGGGGGGCTGCTCTGGGCTTGCCAGGGTGCTGGGAAGGGGGCCTGGTGGGGAAGGAGGTGAAGGGGCCAAGGTGGGACACATAGACTCTGATCTCCAGAGGGCGTGGCTCACTTGTGACCCCTGCTCAGCCTCCCACTGAGGGAACAGAGGGCTGAAAACAGGTCAGAGAAACCCAGCCAGGAACATGCCCCCGTCAGGTTTTCATTTTTTGAGGGAGATAGTATAAAATATTCTTCATTAAATTTCTATTTGATGACAACCACAGTTAGTGGAGTTGTGCGGTGTCATTTAATCAGTTTTATTTACAAATAGGTTTTGAGTTAAAGTAGGAACATGATTTACAATGTCATGCAGTGCGAGGTTATGGCAGAGAATGTTCTAGAAAAACCTGCGACTTATGGAGAGAGTTTCCAACTTAGCTCACCAGTTACTATCTGAAAGATAGCCTTTCTTTAAAAATACTGGGTTTTGAGATTTTATTTTGAGGCTAGTTAGCATTGCACAGAAATTCTCTTTTTATTGTGGTTGAAAACATGCACATCAGATGTGTCCCTGCGAGCGTTTTTATGTGCGCGGGTCAATGTGTTAAGTGCATTTACGTTGCTGTGCAAAGGACCCCTAGAACTTGCTCATTTTCCAAAACTGAAACTCTATACCCATCGAGCACTAGTCACCCCTCTCCCCCGGCCCTTGGCCAGGGCAAGGTTTGCTGGAAAAAGTTGAGGTAACTGCCCCAAAGGAAACCACTACGATACACACAGTGGGCCGGTAACAGTGATTAATACTAATCATAAGGGCTACGCCAAGTCCCCTCCTGCTCCGTGACGGGGAGACTTCACAGATACTGCTGCCCATGTCCGCGTGACCCCTGCCCTCCCTCCCCTCCTGGGGCCAGCCAGTGTCTTGCTCGGCTGGGGGCGGCAGTGACCGGCCTTGCCGCCCCAGTGCTTTTCTGCTCTGTCTGGAGAAAATCCTGGTCTCCTTCTGGAGAAAGTGAGGCCCGTCCACCCAGCCTGGCCCCAGCCGAGCCCCCACGCGTGGGCAGTAACACCTGGGTTGTGTGGATGGCGTGGGTTGGTGGCTGCCAGGGAGCACCGTTGTCACGCTTGGTACAGTGATCTTTCCAAATAAACCCAGACCACCTCGTTCCCCAGATAGGACCCTCCAGCAGCCCCCACCAGACTGAGGCCCCGAGCTCTGCCACATTTCGGCCCCACCAAGGTGCCCTCGCCGCCCCTGCCCCCGGATGCTTGTCCCTTCATGGGTGCCTGTTGGTTGTAATGTTTGCGTGTGTTCAAGGTGCAAACAGGTCCCTAGCGATGAAGACCTGTGTCTGGGTTCGGGGTTGCCTGCTCTCTGTCCTGGCTCCTCAGGCACTAAGACACACATCCCCGCTTCAGTCTCCTCATCCATCATCTCCAACTGGATCCTGCAACATGGCTGCATCGACACCGATCTGTCTGGTGGCACCAGTACGTGGCTGAGCACCCTTGACCATTGGCCTGCCTGGGCTGTGACCATTAGCAAGGCACCCCTTGTTCTCAGTCCCTCCGGCATGGGGATTGGTCTCAGGGATACAGACTGTGGGGTGTCAGGCAAGTTTGCTTTCTGGGGGTCAGGCACAATTGGCCACAACATTTAAGATGAGGGGCTGATTTGATTTCTGAATTGCACTGAGGAGTCACACCTGTTTGGCCAGCGGGCTATCCCTGGGCCGGTTCTGCCAGGCCGCCATTCCTAGGGACACTTAAACAGTAACAGAGCCGGAGGACCAGCTGGACTGGTGAAGTCAGATTATGTCTGTGTTTATTCCAAGTCAGAGGCCTCAAGCCCGGGGGACCGTGCACCATGTGGCCACCGTTAGAGGCATTTCCCAGGCTGTGAGAGGGGCCTCCCTCCAGGGCTCTGAGAGGATTTTCGGTGGTGGATGCATGCACATTCACGTTAAATAACAGCATCATTTGGCTGCTGTTTGGGGGGCTCCACTCTCTTCAGGTGTGTTTATACTAAACAATTTTTACATAAAGTGTCCTTTAAAAGAAAGTTACTTACAGAAAAAAGTGAGTTGACTGAAATAAGACCATCAGGGGAACAGTAGTGCATGTGGTGCCCAACCAGAGGCAGAAAGCATGGGGGTGTGGGCGCGGAGGGCTCGTCCCAGCAGCTGACTGTGAGCAGGGACGTGCGTGTGGCAACAGCTGACACACTGGGGAGGCAGCTGTAGGTTGGCGACATTGGGAAGAGACATGACGGTGGAGAAGCTGCTCTGAGGTGCAGAGGCAGTTTGCTCTTCTGTTTCAAACCACATTCGGAATGGATTTTGCATGTGTTCTCCCTAATGTTCAGAGACGCAGCCAGATGTGGGAGGAGCAAAGCCGGGACTGGAGAGAAACCCTACACATCTTTAGGGTCTAGAGTTGGTCCTTAATGTGCCCACAGCCCCCCAAATAAGGTGCAAACGGTGGCTTCTCCCCACAAAATACGGGTTTATAAATGGGTCATTGCACGGAGACTAAGCTGCAGTTTTTGCGGCTGGTATTTGAAACAAGCATAAAAATAAACGTGTCCACTGGCTTCAAAATCAAGTTGGGATTTGGGAGGGCACATTCCTCTGGATTAGGCGGGGACATGGTGTTCTTAAACCCAGAGCTTTGGGGGCGAACGCCCTTGCAGCTTATGACAGTCTCGTAGGCCAGCGTTCAGCCAGACAACCTCTGTGTCTCAAATGTGGCAGGAGAACGTCGCACTGCATCTGTCAGCCTCAAGCTGGCTTCAGGTGGGACTGGGTGGCCGGGCTCACCGGCCCCTTTCTCACTGGGGATACATCCGGCACCAGATCACGCTTCTGCGGCGGGCTTGCCCGGGGCCGTCCAGCCCAGCCAGCCAGCGCCCTTCTGCAACGCAACGCACCTGCATCCCGGCCGTCCTGCCAAGCCCACCGCTGGGTGGATGTTGTCTAACACAATGACAGGCGACGTTACTGCCTGTGGGTTTTCTGGGTCTGCTCAGCAGCTCAGGGCATCCTGAGGGTTGATGAAGTACCGCATGTAGACAGGGCTGCCTGTCACCTCCCTTCCTGTCTTTCAAAAGTCCCAGTTATCTGGTCGTCTTCTTGACACAGACATATTCAGGCTGGTTTGTCCATGTCCTCAAGCCCGAGAGGCTGTAATTTCTTGGCTTGTCCTGTCCCCTCTTGTCTTGCCAATGGGTTTCAGCCCCGGGCAAGTTTGCTATCGATTCTATGTGATCAAAGAAATGAGAATAGAACGTTCTTGGGGTGAAAAGGTTTGTAACCAAATTTATTTCCGTGGCAGGTCGATCACTAAAATACTTTCACCCAGAGCAAGTCTGCATGCAGCAAGCCAGTTTCTAACTCTGGGCCTGTCTGCCCACACAGCTGTCTCTGGGCCTTTCTGCACAGCCGTCCTCTGGGGCTCTGTGTCCTCGGCGCTGCCATCACTCCAGCCTCTGCTCTGCTCTCCTGCAGCCTTGCAGCCCTGCCACTGTGTTGCCCAGAGCACTGGGCAGAGCTCTTTATATAGAGTCAGTAGCAAAGCATTGCCCACAGGTGTGCAGTGAGCTGGCCAGCCATGGCCAGGTGAGAATCCTGGGCACAGGAATTCTCATTTTATCCACAAGTACTTCTGTTGACCCTCCTGAATGCCACTTGTTCACTACTACGTGGTTGCTTCACACAAATTTCATGGCACGCATGGCCTGCCAGCAGCTGCCTTCCCTCCCGGATGGCAGGAGCTCCTGAACCTCAGCCAGGGGATAAGGGGCTGCAGAGTCCCCGCGGGCGGGACAAGCCCACAGGAAGGGAGATCCCCAGATCCTACGAACTGAGCTTGAACAGCCTCAGACTCAGACACCTGTGTCCGGACACCCTGTTACGAGGTCCTGGGAGCCAGGTTACAGTCTGACCTGTTCTAAGGTCCCAGCAGAGATGCCAGCGGGGCAGAGCGAGGTGGGGCCGGCTGGGGTGCTGGAGCACAGCTGTGGCATCTGACAACCCCCCCATTCTTTCAGCGTCACGCGTTCCTCCCCAAGGCGGCTCTCCCCACAAGCTACCACTTAGCTTGACCCCCAATCGGGCTCCCCCTGAGCCCCTCCTGCACCTCCTCCCCAGCAGCACCTCAGTGGGGGGCAGGCGGGGGGTTGTTTCCATGGCCCTGGAAACTCGTATATTGGGAATGAACAAAACGTTTTCAAAATCATCTACCGTGGTGGTTTCTGAGCAACACATTAGAGGGCCTCTGGGTAGTTAGAAAAAGACCCCTCCCACTCTCGAGTGTAGTTCTGGTTTCAGAAGCCCCAGTCCTCTCTGTACTAGGCACCCGTGTTTCCTGGAGGAAGGCGGTCCTTAACCGTGTCCTCGGGCCAGCAGAGCCACCCCTTCCTCTTGGGGACAGGAGCAGGCACCAGATGGCTGCTGCTCTGCCCCCTACATGAAGGGACACTGGCTGCTGTAGGGACATGACAGAAAGTGAAGAACTGGATTGGACCCCTGAGGCCCCCTCCCCACTGGGACTCTGTGCCCTTGGACCAAGTGGACCCCAGAAAGTTCACATGCAGTCCAGTGATGGACAAGACGCTCTGCACTGGGCTGGTGGGAGGAGGACCTAACCTCCAGGTCACGCTGAGGTCACCTGGGCAGTCACCGACTGCCATGACGGTTGGGGGTCCTCTGAGGCACACAGCACGTGTCCCGGGAGGGGTCTCCATAGGCACCCCCCTGCTTGGTGGACAAGTGTCCCTGGCCTGCTGTCTGTGCCCGGAGCCCTGCCGCCAGGGCTGCACCAGGGTTGACACAGGGAAGTGTGGGAAATCTGCTGCCACTGTGACAGGGTCTCGCAGGCCCTCCAGGAGCGAGGCATCCCGACGGAGCGGCTGTGGGGGGAGGGCACTCCAGGGACCCAGGGCCCCTCTGGGGAATCCAGCAGCCCCCTCCCAGGACCCCAGGCCATGGGTCCACGTCCCAGCGGGGAGGATGGCCCCGGACCAGATGCTCCTCATAGATGCGTACAGGGCCTCCGCCTCCCCAAACCACAAAGAGCAGCACACTAGACGGGGGGGCGCAGGTGCGGGCAGTGAGAGCTGAGCACGCAGAGACCCCCAGAGCCCCACATCCCCACAGGCTTGTAGTGGATTTTGACATAGAAACATTTGTAGCGTGCTCGAATTCTCCTGGTACTCATGGAAATATTCACAATGATCCTAGGACATTCCGAGCCATGTTTATCCCCCCCACCCGGAGTGTAATGGCCTGTGTCAACTAGCTTCTCACTGAAACCGGCTAAATTCTACAGTTTCCAGTTACAGAGATTTAAATGCAATTTCCTGACAGAAGCCATAAGGCAGTTATTTAGTGTATTAAGCCCTTCAGATATTATCTGATTCTTTAGAAACATTTATTGGGGCTAATTAGAAATAACAGTTGGTCAGAAATGAAGCAGGTATAAAATTACCCGTAATAACCACACAGCTCTGACAAGTAGCTGCTATGTATTTAACATACAGGAAAGCTTTTTAAGTTTGCACTAAGAGGGCCTAGAGCTTCGTGGAGTCTCAGGAGACCCTTGATTGCAGTAAAGTAGCTGTCACCCCTCAGCCTGTGATTCTGAATGAGATGGGGTCACGGGGGCTAATTTTTGTTGGGTTGGCTTCTCAAGGAAGAATTGAGACCAGTCAGTGAGCAGCCCAGCTGGGGCCAGCGACTGCCTGGTGCCAGCATGGTGCAGTGGCCAGACTCAGGACACGGGGCCGCCACCCTGCGAGGTTGACTGCCACCAGCCCTCGAGGCCACCTGTGCTGCCCGCCCTGGTCCCTTCTTCTGTAGGGGGAGGAAGCAGGTGGTGCAGGGCTCCTGGCGACCCCATGTCTTACTCTGGCCGCCTGTGCCAGCACATGTGAACACCCACCGCTGCCTGGAACGAGGGGCCTGAACGATGTGCTTTTGCCTGTGTGGCCTGCTGGCCTGATCTCGGCTGGTCCCCGCAGCACGGCTGTACCGGCGTTTATGGATGTGAGTCACTTTCTCCCTGGGGTCCCACTGCCTCCAGAGGGATTCAGACCAGACACCAGGAGCCTCGAGCTCTGTGACTTGGTGCTGTGGAATCGCACGGAAAATGCTGGAAGGGAGACGGTGGGTCTGTAGAGATGAGGACTGCAGCCCTTCCCCAACCCAGTGGCCGGCTGTCTGCGGTGAGGGGTGTGGGGACCTGTGCGTCCAGAAGCTGAGGCTGGGGAGGGGACACCCCGCACCTGCCCATGCAGGATGAGCATTAGGAGGGGCCCATACCCCTGGCTGTTCCTGCCCCTTGCTTCCTCAAGGCGCATGGACACAGGTGACACCAATGTGCCCCTGCAGAGCCCAGGGTGCGGACGGCTAAGTGGCCCTGGCCGCTGGCTTGGGAGTGGTGCTGCTTGAGCTGGGCTCCTGCGGGGGACATTTATTAACCATGCCCCCTGTGGGGGCAGAGGGCTAAAGGAGTGTGCCTCTCTGGGCTGCCCAGAGGGCCCAGCTGTGAAGCCCAGGCCTGCAGCCGGCTTGGGAGAAGCTGGGGGCTGCTTGGAGAGACAGCAGCCAGGAGCAGATGCTCATACGGACCTCCTGAGAGCTTTGCTTGCATCATCCCCATCCCCAGTCCTGCAGCCGCAGGGCCATCTCCATCCCGGGTGGATGGGGCCAGTGCCACACCGGGTCCCAGGCTCACTGGCCTGGAATTGTGCTCTTCCGTGTTGCTTTTCTTTAGCAAGACCTAAGGTAAGCCAACACCATCCTGAGGGGCCAGTGGACCCCACAGTTTGCCTTTCAGCGGCCTGCACTCTGGGGGCACCCCACGACCTGGGGCCCCACCTGGGTCTTCTTATCAGAACCTAGGAGTCTGAGGGGCCTGGCACGTGCATCATTTTGCTCAAGTGTCCAGGTTTTTATTTTTTAAAAATACAGTTGACCCTGAACAACTGGGAATTAGGGGCGCCGACCCCCATGCAGTCAAAAATCTTCGTATAACTTTTGACTCCCCAAACGTATCTACTAATAGGCTGGTGTGGACTGGGAGCCTCACCAGGAACATAAACAGTCGAAGAACACATATTTTGCATGTTATATGTATTATAAGCTGTGTTCTTACCATAAAGTGAGCTAGAGAAAAGAAAATGTTCAAATCTTTGCAAATCTGTAGAAAATTTTCCACTGTATTTCTTGGAAAAAAAAATCTGAGTGTAAGTGGGCTCATGAAGCTCAAACCCAAGTTGTTCAGAGGCCACCTTTACAATCACAGCTCCTCGTAAGCCCAAATTGGCTTGATATTAAAACTTGGGCTGTGGATAAACGCTGCTCGGTTGCAAGACAAACGTTTACCTTTCTGCTGAAATGGTTTAGCCTCTCCCCTGCCCACGGTCCACCCGGGCTCTGCTGCATTCCACAGGAAGGTGAGATGACATGAACTCTGCTAACTGACGATGGCATTAGCATCCCTCCAGCGCACAGCCGCGGAGGAGGCACTCGTGTGTCCCCTGACTGAGCGGCTTCTGGCCACCAGGTTGCCCCATTTGTTGGCTGGGCCCCCATATTCTACCGTGCAGCCAGGAGGGAGGGTGTCTCGTGCCTGCCATCCTCCCGTTGGGGACACAGGCGAGGGCTGCTGAAGTCTGATATCCTGTGGCGCTCTCGCAGGAGCTGCAATGGGAAAGCGGTGTGGAACTAGATTCCTTGGTGAAGTGGGAGGTTTTTCCCTTTCACACGAGCTCCCGCGGCAGCGGCTGCTCGGCGGCTCTATTTTCGTGGCCTCTGGTTCTTGCTCACTTGGGCAGCCGCCTTCCCAGAGGGACAAGCTGCAGCTGACCTCTTCTGGCGGCTAGGGCCAGCCTGGAACCGAAACTGCTCTCAAGGTCGACCCCAGCTGGGTGGGACCACTGGGGGACAGGGTGTTCCCCCATGCTTCTCCCCAAGCAGGGGCTCTGCAGGGCCCAGGAGACGGCAGGGGACCCAGGGGTTTCCCTTCCGGGGAAATGGGAGACAGGAGTCTGAGCTGGGTCTGTCTAAATGCTGGTCCTCAGGGGAGGGGAGGAAGCAGGGCTGGCTGCACAGAACTAGGCTGAGGGTCGTTAGAAGTGCGAGGCCCTGGGACCTGCGTCTCCCTAGCCCAGTCAGGACAGAGGGCCTGGACGTCTGCATTAGGCTCTGCCCCTCCAGTGACTGGGGTGCACCAGGGTAGTTCAGGCTGAAGGTGTCCCCTCTTCCACCTGCCCACACTTCTCCCAGCCTCTCTGGCCTTCCCTCCTGTCCGGCCCAGGCCATGCCACAGCTCCCTGGGCAAGACCCCCTCCTTTCTGGCACTTCCTCGTCCTTAACCTCCAGCCCCCACAGGGCAGCTGAAGGTATCTCATGGGCAACAGACAGCATTCATGAGGCTCTGGCCGGACGCAGGGCCGCAGCTGGCTGCCGCCTGCCTCCTGGCCCCTGTCCTCTCCCCCTGCCTCTCCTCGCCCGCCAGGTCCTTGCTGCACTTTCCATTCCTGGGCACCAAGCTCATTCCTGCCCCAGCACCTTTGCATGTGCTATTTTCTCGTCTGATCCTGGCGCAGCTCCGAGTTGTGCAGGAGCTCAGCAGAGGCTCCTTGGGGAGGGCTCTGCCACACACCCCATCTGAAGCTCCCCGTCCCCAGCCCTCCTGTCCCTGCCTGTCTCATCCTGTGTTTGGTCTCCTCCACGGTTCCTTCCGTGTCTGACAGTTTCTTCTCCTTGTGTCTTTCTGCACCACAGTGGATGGGACAGGACAGGACCATGACTACGTGGCCACCACTGCACCTCAATGCTGACCGATGCTTGATAAATACTTCCTCAATGACCAGGTAGGTCACTGTTTTCTTCTGTACCAAGATGGACTTTCCTCTAAAACACTAAATTTCCTCTAAGGAGGAATCGGGATGAACAAATGCACTTTTCCCTTCTGAGTCTCATTCTTGTTGCTGTTGATGATATAGGAAAACAAGAAAGATGTCCTCTCTGGTCCCAAAACTCTCCTTAGGGATTGGAATTATCATCAAGTCAAATAGTTCTGTAGTGTTTGTAGTGAAGCCAAATGGGATGTTTTCCCCCTAAGCCCTGGAAGGATTTTCCAGCACTGTTGGAAACTTACTACCCTTTACCCTTAACTGGGAGTCTTCAAAGTTGGAAGGATTTTAAGGATGCCAACCAATGATTCAGGTTTTTGGCCTGTTCAATTTGTCCTTTACTTCAGAGCCTTAAACATTTAGAAAAAGTCCCAGGAGTGTGTCCCTGTGGTTATGCTAGAGCTCTGACGTGGATCCTCTGCTTCCAGGAGCAGCGGAGGGAGATGAGGGAGAGAGTGCCAGCACGGTCAGATGGGCAGTGGGCGGGCGGACGGAGGGATGATGGACAGATGGGTGGACAGATGGGTGGATGGATGGATGGATGGATGGGTGGACAGATGGGTGGATGGATGGATGGATGGATGGGTGGAGAAATGGACGAATGGATGGATGGACAAATGGGCAGATGGATGGATGGTGGATTGATGGATGGATGGACGGATGGGTGGACAAATGGATGGATGGATGGATGGATGGACAAATGGACTGATGGATAGATGCATGGACAAATGGATAGATGGTTGGTGGATTGATGGATGGATGGATGGTTGGGTGGACTAATGGACAGGTGGATGGATGGTGGACAAATGGACTGATGGATGGATGGTGGATTGATGGATGGATGGACGGATGGGTGGACAAATGGATGGACGGATGGATGGATGGACAAATGGACTGATGGATAGATGGATGGACAAATGGATAGATGGTTGGTGGATTGATGAATGGATGGATGGTTGGGTGGACTAATGGACAGGTGGATGGATGGTGGACAAATGGACTGATGGATGGATGGTGGATTGATGGATAGATGGTTGGTGGATTGATGGATGGATGGATGGTTGGGTGGACTAATGGACAGGTGGATGGATGGTGGACAAATGGACTGATGGATAGATGGATGGACAAATGGATAGATGGTTGGTGGATTGATGAATGGATGGATGGTTGGGTGGACTAATGGACAGGTGGATGGATGGTGGACAAATGGACTGATGGATGGATGGTGGATTGATGGATAGATGGTTGGTGGATTGATGGATGGATGGATGGTTGGGTGGACTAATGGACAGGTGGATGGATGGTGGACAAATGGACTGATGGATGGATGGTGGATTGATGGACGGATGGACGGATGGGTGGACAAATGGACAGATGGATGGATTGGTTGCTGGACAGATGGACAGATGGATGGCACTGGCCTAATAGATTATGGATGTGCTATTCATCCTCTGCCATCCCTTATCAACCAGTTTCACACTGAGCATTAATGAATTTGTGTCAACCTTTTCCAAATCTAGTTTCATAACCTAGATTATCTTTGGGTTCTATTATTTTTAACAGGAGACCTCTATCTTGATCTGGGCGCTTATTCCCAGAGACAAAGCACCCAGGCCTGGGCCCTCCCAGGTGGCTGCAGAGACAGCCGCGCCTCTTCCCCCTCCCCCTCTGTCAGTTCTGCTTCCCAGAGCTAACAGGTGCGTGTCCACCCCCGCCCAGCACAGGGGCCAGGGCGATGAGGTGCCAGTGACGAAGGCGGCCTCAGAACACGTCACTGGGGACAGCGGGTTTCTGCCGGGGTGTGGGGCCCACCGGCTGCGCTTCCCTAATGTGCTGTGCATGCGCAGGCCATGCCCGAAGCCAGGCGGCCAGACAACAGCCCGCATGGAGCTGCAGAGGGACGCTCGACGGGTATGAAGGGGCAGCCGCTAGCCTCGCCCTGGCTGGCCTCTTGCACCGCGCCGCTCAGCTCTCCGCCTCATTTTGCTTTTAACAGATGCTGAGGCGCCATGGCTGTCCTTGTATCCATCACCCCACATTCTGGGAAAATGAAATCAGCTTGTTGACTTAAACAAACATTATAGCTCACAAAGCCCCAAAGCCCAAATCACACACATAACTCAGTCGGAAAGGAGGCTGACAGGCTGAAAAGCCGAGGGCAGTGCAAGCACGTCGCAGGCCAGCTCAGGGTTTGATCAACCGCTGAGGCCTCTTCCTCATGGTTGTCAGGAGGCCTCTGAGCCTGGGCCCAGCGTGGCTGAGACCCAGCCGCCATCAGACGGGACTTTCAGCCAGAAGTAAGCAAAGCACAGGGTACTCCACACACAGGTGGGGCTGCGGACAGTCTCATCTCTGCGTCATTTTACAGAGTAACTTTGAGGAGAGGCGTTTGGCTGTCCTGTGTCCGTGGGAGCAGAGCCACAGAGCACTCTCTGTTGTCTTCCAGCTCAGAAGCAGCCGAATCTCCGGGCATGCGCCCCCCCCTGCACACTCCATTCCCAGAGCCTGCCTCCGTGCCCTCGTTTCAGTGAGTGGAAGTCAGGTCTCCAAGCTGAGCTCTGTGGAGGCAGATGCCCCCAGCCCACCCGGTTTTGCACAGTTCAGAAGAAAGGAGTTTGCAAAATGAAATGTCTGTCTGGAAGAAATTAACAGGAGACCTCCATAGCTGCAAAAGCACACGGGCCCGCCCGCAGGACGGCAGGTGCAGGAGCGAACTGCCGGCTCGGGTTCCTCATCACCGCCCCAGGGAGACAGATGGCCTGCAGGCCGTCTCCTCCTTGGCTCCAGGGAGCACCCGCTGCGGGCATCTGGACACCTCCCGACCCATCTCAGGTGCCATCTGGGACCCTGGAGACGAATCCGGGAAATGCGTTTCCACTTGAGCCATGATCCTCTGCCCGGTGCCCTCCCAGTGAGCAGTGCACCTGCCTGCGTGTTCTTGGCACCACAGGCCCGGCAGGCCCCTGCTCCCTGCGCACCACCCTGCTTCCCCTCACAGCGCACGCACGCACGCACGGTGTATCAGGAGCATGTGGCCCATGGCCGGGGACGGGACTCAGGCCACCAACGAAGCCTCCGATCTCTGGGGGTCACAGCATGCCGGTCAAGCCCTGAAGCCGACAGCTGAAGAGCACATATGGCCTCTTGTCTGGCTCACGCCCCCAGGCACCAGCCACACCTTCATTTTCAAGGAGGCACCAGGGCCACCCCGGGGCGCCTGTGTGGAGCAGGTGTGCAGAGCTTAGAGGCTCTACACCACGAGGGCGGCTCCAGCCGGCCTGACCCCTGCACCTCCCCTCAGCAGCAGAGACCTGCCAGGGACCCTCCAAAGCCAGTCCCCCCAAGGGGCCACCCACCCCTCCTTCCTTCCCACATTCGAAGCCTAAGGCGGCACGGCGCCCTCAAAGCCAGGCTGCACCATGTGACCTACGAGGGCCACTGACCCAAGGTGGCGGTGACATCACTTCCAGGTGGAAGTGAAGAGCTGGTGCTCACCTTCCCCCGGGATGTCCCTGCCTGGAGGTGGGGGTGCGGGGTGCTGGAAGGTGGAAGCAGCCTGGACCAGCAGCATGTGCCAGGAGAGGGAGCAGGGCCTTCCTGAGAGGCTGGAACAACATCCAAACACCCTCACCACCTAAGGCCCCACCCGCCTCTGCTCTACACACGCCTGTGACGCTCTGGGCCCACCAGCAGGTCCTACCTTTCCCTGCAATGTGCTGGAGGAACATCTGTGCCACTTGTTTCTGCTAGAAATACTCATGCAGTCGATGAGAGAAGTAGGCAGAGAGGGAGACGTTAGTGGGTGGTGGTGACTGGCCATCTGACCGGGCAGCAGCCTCTCAGGTCAGACCAACATTCCACTCGGGCGGACATCCCATTGATGTCGCCACTCCTGTCCTGAGTGTACAAGGAAATCATTTTGCATGTGGGTTTTCTCTTTCAGGACTTTGAAATCTACATTTTCCATGATATTTCTTGGCTTGAATACAGGGGAACAAATCCAGATTTTCTAAGAACTCTGTATAGGTCAGACTAAACACCTCTGTACGCTGGTCTAGCCCACGTGTTTGCTCATCCCTGGGCCTATGTTCTAGGAGGGTAGATGCTGTCTTGTCTGCTCTCTGTGCATCCTCTGCACCTAGCAGAGCAGACGGGGAGTCCAGTCTGTGCGGAAAGGCTTAATGAACGTGTGGTGAATGAACAAATACCCTTCATGACCTGCTATTATCGTCTCATACAAGCAAGGAGGAGGGCATGTCGTAGAATGAGGGGCACCCCTTGCCAGAAAGGGTCACTGATGACCCTGCCCTGACACACCCCGAGGACTCTACACCATCCCGAAACTTGTCTGCAGGCCAGCCCCACCTTACTGTAGTCCCGGGACCCCACTCATTAGTGTGGGAACCAGAGGGGACAGGAAGTTGGTTTCCCTGAAAAGTCCAAATAGGCCTAGAGGAGTTAGCAGCGAAGGAGCAGTGACCGGACATGCCAGCCAGGTGGGATGTAGCCGCCGCCTCCCACAGGTACCGGGCACTGCTGCTCGAGTTCTGGACAATTCCAAGCCCTGATCACCTGACCTCTTCCCTGGCCTCAACGGTGGAACCGTGGCCCATGTCCACGCCCGCAGAGAACACTTGGTCTGCAGCCACGAGGCCCTGTGGCCACAGCAGAACTGAATTGGTGGGAAATTGTCTGGGAGCTCCACTATGAACCAAGCATTTGTGGCAGGGGCTCGAAGCACTCCTCTTGAACACCCACCTACCAAGGGTGCTACACCGATTCAATGACTAAATTAAATCTCTGAATATTAAATGAATGATGGAAATCTAAAATATTAATATATTCTAATGGAATACTCTCCGATAAATTATCCTCACACTTGCAGCAATTTGATTTTACTTTGGTTTCTTAAGGAACTTTTAGCTGCATAAATACGGCCATAAAAGCAATTCAAGAGAGGGAACATTTTCTGCTCAGATGAGAGAACGGTAAACACAAAGGATCTGCACATTTCTGTCACATGATTGATTAAATCACAGAACCCGAGGCAGCTGAACCTTTGAATGACTGCTTTCTCCCCTTCCCTCTGGCTTTAGTAAGGACGATATACATTCCCTGTAGGTCTCAGCATGATGTGTAATTATTATAGGGAGGCTTGAAGGCTGCTGCAGAAGACCCCAAATGGTACATCTGTGTTGGGGCTGCACTTTCAGAACCCACACTGGGCCAGGCGGTGGCTGACCCTCCCCACGGTGGGGCTGGGAAGGGGGCAGACCCAGAGCTGCGGGGGACAGGCAAGGGAAAGTGCCACCCTATGTCACTGCGGAGGGCGTCACATTATTTCTATGAAAACACTACTCCAGGTAATTACGACCTTCCTCAAGGAGATATGCGTCCTCTGGGGATGAGCTGATGACCCTCAGAATGGGTTCTTTGATCATTCCTGGCGTGGTTCCTTCCATTCTGGTGATCATTAAAACAGACTGTAAGGTGGAGGCAGAGGTGACAGCTTCATGATCTCTTTAGACCTCATGAATGATGACCTCACAATATGGTGCTGCATTTTTGCTTTACACAGTCAGTTGTCTTTTAAGTAAGTTAAGAGGAAAAAAAGGCAATGTTTTGTATTAACCCACAAATTTATCTTTTCTTGTGCTCCCCACCCTCTCCTGTAGATCTGAGTTTCTAACTTGCATCGTTTCTTTTCAGCCTAAAGAACATCTTTACCATTTCTTGTGGGTCTGCTGGCAGTGAATCCCCTCAGTTTGTTTACCAGAAATGTCTTTATTTCACCCTCAGTTTTGATGGATATTCTTTCTGTATATAGAATTCTTGGTTTATCATTTCTTTTCATTTGGCAAGTTGAAAACGTCAGTCCATTTCCCAGGGCCTCTGTTAAGCTAAAGACAAACCAGCCCCCCTTCTCACGGTTGTCCTCGGAAGGTGCTGCATCTTTTCCACAGTTTTCAAAATTTTCTGCCTGTTTTTTGAGATTCAGCACTTTGACTACGGTCAGGGTATGGCTTTCCTTGTATTTATCCTACTTGGAGTTCTCTGAATTTCTTGGATCTATAAGCCTTTATTTCTTCACCAAATTTGGAAAAAATACAATAATTTCTTTAATGATTTTTAATATTTTTTCTCTCTCCTCTCCTTGGATTCCCATTACACACACTGGGACACTTGACCTTGTCCCACAGAAATTCTCTGTTTCAGTCCTCTCTGCTGTTTTTCAGATTAGATAACTTTTATTGACCTAACTTCAAACACACTGACCCTTTCTTCTGAATTCTATAGTCCACTCACAACTCCATCCATTGAGTTTTTCATTAGAGGTATTGTACTTTTCTGTTTTATCATTTTCTTTTGGTTATATTTTTAGAGTTTCCATTTTTCTGCTGTGATTCCAAATGTATTCATTCACTCCAACCGTATTTTCTGTTAAGTCCTTGAACATATTTATAAGTGATATTTCAAAGGCTTTGCTGCTAATTGCAATATCTGGATCATCTCAGGGTTAGATTCTATGTGAAGTTTTTTCCTTTTAAATATGGGGCACGGGTTCCTCCTTCTTTTCTTGTTTTCTTCCTTTTCTGGCATCTCTAGTAATTTTTATGTACCCAGCATTGTGAATGATATGCTGTAGAGACTCGTTATGTTATTATCCTCTCAAGATTGTTGATTTTTGTTTGGCAGGGAGTTAACTTGGCTGGACTGAAATCTGCTCTGTCTCCTTGTCGTAGGCGGCTGCTGAGATCTCTGCTGTGCTCTTTCAGAAGCTGTTTCTTTTCCCTGGGTTCTTGGGAGTCTTCCCCTGTATGCACAGTTCAAGAAAAGCCAAGGAGTCGAGCAGGGTGTGTGAGCAGTCCTGGAGTCTCCCTCTGTGGCTCTGCATTTTGTAGGCTCTTCGTCCCCACACTGTGCTGCTTTGTCAATTCTAAATCCCATCTCCCACTTCCTCTGACCTACAGGACTGGTTTTCTGCACGACACTCATCCCCCCCGTGGTTCAGGACGAGGAGGCTCTCAGAAGACGGGCTGCGCAAACACAGACCTCACCCAGGGCCACTTCCTGCTTTCAGGTCCCCAGCAGTTCCTGTCTACTACTGTTCACCTGCAAGCAACTTCAAATAATTAAAAATCTTTTTTTCCAGAGTTTATAATTGTTATTTTAGAGGTGGTAGTCCGACAGAAAAGAATCCAATGTTACGAGAGCAGAAATTCCAATTTCATTATTTTCAAGTATTGTGTATTTAACCTAACAGTATCCAGAAAGATGATGAAAGGCTACCTAGTAAAGATGGGCATGAGGGTTGTGTCACTCAGTCACTTAGTAAGAGCTTAATGACATCTACTTTGCCCTCAATGTTGTGTTTGACAGGTGGACTGTTCTTCACGGACCTTTATGTTTAGTGGGAGGGACAGACCAATAATCACTGACAAAACAGTATCAAGAACTCTATCACAATGGCAGGCAGCAAGGGTGCCACGCACCCCAGGGAAGGGCCTCCGTTGGTCCTGGGAAATGGTGTCTTCCCAGAGGAGGCAAGGACTAGTCAGGCTGAGGGGTGTCGGGTGCAGTGGAAATGCTCCAGGCTGAGAAAACAGCTTGCACACGGGTCTCTAGGTAACCAGGGGTATGATCCAATCTGGAAGCTGTGAGTAGGCCAGCCTGGCCGGAGTTTGGTGTGCTAAGGTGCAGAATCAGATCATGAAGTCCTGTGTGACATGCTGAGAACGTGACCTTCTCCCGGGGACAACGGGGTAACAAAGGAAGGGGAAAAACACATGCACATCATGCTTTAAAAGGTCACCTTATTTCCATGAGATGCTGAGTAATGACCAGTCACTCAGACATGGATGGATGACTTTGGAGCACCAGAAAATAGGTTCCTAGGTGGGCTCAGTGATAACCACACTGCTAGTTCCGTGCAGCAAACATTTTGTAGGATAACACTGAGTTAAAATCCAGCCAGCTCCATAACAGGCGCTCATATACCAATGAACATCCATGGAGAGTTTACCGCGGGCCAGATATGGGTTGACAACGTGTTGAGTCTCTGTCACATATCTTGTGATGCAGACTCCAGCCCAGGGCACGTCTCAGTACTTGATTAGCTCCTGAGCCCATGTCCTGAAGACGCAGGCCATTTCTGTTCACACGAAGGTCAGTAAGTATTTGTGACTGTATATGGGGCACTGTAGTGCATGTGCACAAAACGGGGACAAAGTTCATCAAGGAAATGTGGAGAAAACCTTTGACTTCCATCGTTTCAAGCTTTTTGGGTTGTTAGATGCGAGGGGTGTATTTTAACAATCGTTACTCATCCCCTGTGGCTCTGCCCCTTGAGTTCCCTTCTCCGGATAGGGTTCCTGCTCGTTGCCATGTGGCTGCCGTCGTGCTAATGACTGTGCAGCAGCTTCCTTCCTGAGCCTCACATTCAGAGCTCCTTCTCCAGCCCTTACTCTGTGGACAGGTTTGCACGACTTCCTGTCTCTTACAACACTGACTGACTTCCAAAATCAAAGGACTCGTCTCCCATAGCACTATCTGCTTCCTCATCGCCTTGAGTCAGTTCCTTTAGTTGCCTTGGACAACCTCTCAAGGTAACAAATCCTGAATTTTCATTAGATTCAGCTAAGCAATACATTATCTTTTTTAAAGTTTGATTTTATCCTCACTCTGAATCTTGCCAGAAGTCGAATCTAATACACGTGTTGGGAAAGCAAGTGGCTTTTCAAAACGCTGTCCTGATCTCCACATGAAGGCGTGACAGTGAAGGGACCAGATTCTCAACAAGCAGAAGCTGATTTTGTGCTGGTTCTCCAGCCTGCAGAACTGTGTCCCCTCCCCTCTGAACCTGCAGTGCCTGCATGGTGCGTGGCACCCACAGATGGCCCCAACCCTCTCGTCCAAAGCCCAGGGCTGGAATTCAGACACAGGGAAGGTCACCTGCCAACCCTTACTGGGTGGCCCCTCCTACCATTTGCCATGTTTCCTCCATAACGAAGAGCTTCTATCCAGCTTCTTACGGGATTAGCTTTGTGACTGTAAATTTCTTCCCACTCTGTTCTGAGAAGAAGGGACAGCCTGGGACTTCCGAGGGGAATCTCTACGACGGGCTGCATTTCTTACTCAACACTTGATTTAGACCACGGTCTAATTCCAGTGGCCATATCACGTGGCATTCTCCCAGGCTTTGCCGTGGACGCTTGTGGCTCCCAGCAACCCCAGCCAATCACAGCCACCCTTTCCCTTTCCAGGACTTTCCGCTGCACAAGTAGGTCATTTACTCTCTCTGCAAGGCAGGACTGACGCTTACAGAGAGACAGATATTCTTTCCAAGGAAAAAGCCGGTAATTAACAGAGGTTTTTTGGGAAGAGCGTTATGCCTCCTTCTCTCCCTCCCGTTTTTTCATTTAACATATTTTATCAGAATGAAATGCCTTAATGAGCACAGAATTGCAGCCGATCCCAGCTGAACCCCGGTGCTCCGCGCTTGGCTTCCTGCTCCCCATCAAGCTGTATTCATGCTGCAACGCTCTGGGCTTCTTTCAGGAGCAGCCACCCCCAGAACACTGGCAGGAAACTCATCAGCTTCCTACAGACAGAAAGGGGGCAGCAAGGCACCCCAAACCCTCATGCTAGATAAGAATTTAATGAGGGAGGAAGGGGAGAGGGGAGGAGGGGGCAGAAGTGAGCATATGAGTGTGGGTGTATGTGTGTGTATATGAAGCGGGATGGTATGTGTGCACACACACATGTGTGTGTGTGTGTTTCTGGGCTGAGTTCTTGTGTGATAACTTGGAGTCCATTTGGAAAAGACAATCTTTTAGAGAGACCAAAATGCCGTTCCACTTGCCACCTCCTGAAGATGTATCTCCCCATAAGAATCCAGCTCAGCTCGGATGCCCATCCCCGAGTGGAAGCAGACCTGGGCACATACTCCACATCAGACTGAGAAGCCCCGGAAGCTAGGGCAAGCAGTGCTGGGGTCCCCGCCAAGTTCCGTGTGCCACGGCCTCTGTGGGGTGCAGGCGACAGCGCCTAGCACAAGAGCACCATCTCTCACTCATTCACGCCTCCCACAAATACAGTGCCTGCTGTGTGCCAGGGGCTATCAACAGAGACACCAGCAGGGCCTCTGCCTTCACAGGGTACTCTTAGAAGAGCAAACAGCTAATATAAAGTCAGACGGTGCTGGGCTCCATGGAGGGAACGAAGCAGGGGAAGGAAGGGCGGCCAGTCAGGGGCTCACCCCTGGGGCCTAGTCGGACCGTTAGAAAAGGTTGCGCATTGGTCTCCTCTCGAGAAACATGCCATGGCAGAGACCGGCTGTGTAGCACACATATTTCCCTCTGTTCCTGAGCACAGGGCTAGATGGTGTTTCCCGGCATCCCTTGCAGTTAGGCGCAGCCCTGTGACCAGGCTTTGGCTGACGGAAGTGAGGCAGAATCTAGGCACCCCACATTCAAGCGCCGCCACCCCTATGGTCTTCCCCCGTCTGCCCGCACAACCCTGGGGCCCTGAGGGACTGTAGCACAGAGCCTCCTTCCCCCAAATGACCTCCACAGAAGCGAGAAATAAGCCTCCATTGTGTTAGGTCTCTGAAGCTTGGGGAATGATCATTATGGCAGTTAGCCAACCCTGACCCGACCCTCTTTCCACTGAGCCTGTTTGGAGCAGGTGGCATGGAAGTGGCCCTCCCTACCAGGCTGCCGGGCATGGAAGGGTGTCCCAGGAGCAGAGGATACACCTGCTCCAAACCACAGCCATGTGGCAGCCGGGAAGCCCATGCGCTGCCCCTCTGCGTCCGAGCAGCTGGGGGCGGTTTCCCAGCACCGCAGTTCGCTGCTTTCTCATCCGACACCTAACAGCTCCCCGCATGTCCTTTCCCAGCGCTCTAGTCTAGAAATGTCAGTGGCAGACTGTTCAGGAACCTGCATCTTCTGGGGGATGAGGGCTCAGTTTTGTGAGGTTTGTGTTAACTGGGGGATGGGGAGGCAGATTTCCCTGCTTTGTTGCTGTTCACAAACTGGCAGCATGCCCACATGTGGGCACACCTGTGAGGCAGGAGGAGTGCCCCCCGTCGACACGGCCATCCAGCCCTCTGCGGGTCTGGAGAAGCTGGCTCCCCCTTTAGTCCTGCCCCCAGCCTGACTCCTCTGCCCTGAGGCCGCCGCAGGTCCATCATGCACGAAGTACAGCTCTTTTTCTCCACTGTTCAGGGAAGACGGACACACCAGGACCAAGAAGCTCAGCAATTCCTGGAAACATTGTTGGGACAAGGGCTCTGCCTGCAAAGGCCTTGTCTCCTGGCACCTTCTACAGGCCTGTGCATGGATGCACAGGGGGGAAAGTTCCACGGGTCCATACTGGTATCAACTGGAGGAACTCTGAAACCAGGACAAGAGAATATTCCAGCAGTGCTAAGGATCTGGCAAACTTCACACGTACGTGCCGTGCGTGAGCCGACGCGAGACCTCAGTAATCACCGTGTTCTCCCACTCACTCAGATGTGCCTGCCAAGTGCCAGTAAGGACGCCGTGGGGGGCCTTCCTGGAGCTCAGGAAGTGAGCTGGGTCCCTAGTTGGCAAATTATGACCCACGGCCAAATCCAGCCCAGTGCCTGTTTCTGTAAATAAAGTTGTATTGGAACACAGGCACACCTGTTGGTTCACATATCACCTAGGCAGCTTTCCACCACACAGGCAGAGGTGAGCAGCGGCAGCAGGGGCCAGGCGGCCTGCGAAGCCCGAGATATTTACTATGCGGCACTTAAAGAACAAGTTTCCCACCTCTGAGTGGGATCAACAATTTTCTACTGCAGGCGATCCTTGGGCAGTATAAACAGCAGCGGCCCATGAATAAAGTCGAATCACGCGATGGGACCCTCACCTCTTCCCCAGTTTGCTCTCCTCTTGGTGGCAGCCGAGAGGAGGCCTCTGGTCCTGGAGCAGCTTTGTGGCATCCTGTGCTGCCCTCCCCTTAAACAAGCCCGGGGCAGCCTTCAGACAATCATACAGCCAGGTGTTCATGGGGCCACCCTGTGCTGCACGTCTGTTGCACAGTCAGCTCCGGCTGCGACAAACACCACCTGCTCTCCGACTGTGATCTAATATGGAGTCTCCTTTTAGCATAAATGTGCCAATATCAACAATGACTCGCTAGAGAAAAACTTTAAGTAAATGACGCGTGATAGACAGGCCAAGTGCTCGAAGGTGGTACGGGCGGCACGCAGGGGTTGGGGCCAGAGAACGGAGCCGTCACACCCTCGTGGCCTCAGCGGTGGGCTGGCCCGGGAGACCAGGTCTCGGGGAGCATGGCTGGGTGGGGTTCCAGCCCCTGAGGGTTTCACTCAAGTCCTTACAGGGAATCCCAAGCCAGTCGGGCCTCTCAAGGGCAGGCGATGGCAGGGAAAGCCGAGCTCCCCCGTCTGGGGGGGTGTTGAAGTGGGGGTGCCGGCTTTACAAGGCGAGCTGGGAAGACTTCCCTGAATCCCCCCTGTGCTCTCATGAGACCATCACATGCACGACACTTCTGCTACCAGATGCGGGGTTTTCTACACCGAGCGATTCTCCGCAACCCGGGCTGGTTGCCCTGCAGCTTAGCTCACTTCTGACACCGTCTGCCTTGAGATGGTGCAGACCCCACAGATGAAGGGCTCTGTCCCACCAGGCGGTCCCCACTTCAGAGGCCGATCCAAGTCCAGGCTGTCACTGGGCTTCTGACCGACTGGCTGTCAACCAGAGGTCCTCATGACCTCCCGCCCACCCTCGATGAATTTGCCAGAGTGGCTCACAGAACTCAGAAAAACAATTCACTTCCTAGACCGTGAGCAGATTATCAAGGCTCTAAATCAGGAGCAGCCAGATGGGAGCGAGGCAGAGGGCAGGGGGAGGGTGCAGAGCAGCAGCCCTCTCGGGGAGCCACTCTCCCCTGTCTCCCCAAGGGCACCACCAGCCGGGAAATTCTCTGAAGCCTGTCCTGCTGGGTTTTTAGGATGGTGTCATCACTTAGGCATGATTGATTAAATCATCGGCCATTGGTAATTGTCAACTTCCCACCCCGCTCCCCTTCCTGGAGGTCAGGAACCCACTGATCACATGGTGGGTGACCCGGGTGACCAGACCCCATTCTTGGGGTCCTTCCAAAGTCACTCATTAACACAAACTCAGGTGTGGTTGGAAGGGCCCGTATGGTCACAGAGGGCACCCCTGCAGCTCTGTTCCTATCATCCAGGAAATTCTGAGAGTTTGAGGTGCTCCATGCCAGAAATGGGGACCAACACCAAACTACATGTTTCTTATCATGAGTCACAGTATCACATGCAGAGAAGGTAGGGTGACATTTTTGAACCAATCACCTTGGGTGTGGTGTGTACGACCAGGTGTCTGACGTCGGAGGTGCAAAGACTTCGGGGGGCCTGCAAGGTTTGTGCTTTGCTCCATCTCTGCATTTTAAACACCCCCCCCAACTTTCTGCTCAACAGGATGGGAAACAAAACAAAGGCTAATCACCCCCAGAATGAAAACGACCCCTTAGCAATGCTCCAGGGACCCCCATTTCCACAGAGTGGATGACTGTTCCGAAATGGATGGGGTTATGTAAGGGGATTTTCACCATCATTTCACCAAATTGTTGCTCAGATGGTGTTGCAATTTTCTTCCAAGGGAAAAAGAAAATGCTAGTTGATGCCCTTGATTATTGAAACACAGATTTGCAAAACGAACTCTTTCTTTCTCCAGGAAAGTGACCTTATGGTGGCATTTGGAAGCTCAGGGATCCTGAAGGGGCCAGTGGGAGGGACACAAGCTGCCTACTCAGGCTCACAGTCTCAGTCTGGAGACTCACCAACTTCTCACCAAGACTGTCACGGCACACGTGCCACACCCACTGTTCAGTGACCCAGTCCTGACTGGAGAAAAGTGTGAACCGTCAGACCAAAAAAAGGTGTCAGAAGTCACGGGCCGTGACCTGAGTCGTAGCCCTCCTCCTGCCATTCAAGAACGCAGTCCGGTCCCCAGCCAGTGGCTGAGAGAGATGACCCTCCCGTAGAGGACGCGCTCCCTGCCCGTTTCCCTCCATGTCCTTTTCACTGAGATGAAATCTTGACGCCTACAGAAGGAATGCAGGGCTGTCCCTTGCTCCAGGAAGAAACCCACCAGACCCGATTAGCAAAGCCCTGCTGGAAAGGCGGGGCTGAGGCGCGACCCTTCCATCCCGTGGGAGGTCCCCACTTACCCTCACCAGCTGCTGTGGGAAGGGCCCACGGGAATTTTCTGGCACGTTGATGGGGGGAATGACCCAGTCCCGTTTCTGACGTCTCAGCCCGGTGGACCTCTGCTGCTGGGGCCATGGCAGCAGCGTGTCGCTGGGAGGCTGCAAGGGGTGCAGAGCTGCACTCTTCTTGCCCTTCAGCAGTGTGATCTGGGGGCAGCGAGAGAAGAGACAAAGGAGTCCTGTCAGGTTTTGCACAGAGGAAAAGGCCTGTGTTCAGAGAATCTGTCCTATCCTAGGTCTGCAGAGACTGGAGGATGTTGGCTACATGTCAGGGGAAAAAATCAAGCAAGACACTCATCTACACAGTGAAATGAATTACAAAAGTCAGTGGGTAGAAAGAAACCATAAAAGAAGAAAATATAGTTGACTGTTTAACCAGTATGGTGGGTCTGAGCTTTTAAATCCCAAAACAAGGGGAAAAAAATCACAAAGGAAATGTGATTAAAATCACGTTTTAATTTAAAACTCTTGTTCATGAAAACATATCTTATAGGTAACTGATGAATTTGGAAGGCATGATTTACAACACATCTGACAAAGGGTTAATAGTCTCATATGTAAAGAGTTCTTACAAATCAATAAAAAATTGAATCTTTTTTATAACGGGAAAAGGATGTGATTGGATAATCAACAGCAAAATAAAGGATCGATAAACTTGTAGAAAAGTTCATGTCTACCAGTTATCAAATAATGTAAATTAAAGGAACGTATCTTCCTCTTTGCCTGTCAAGCTGACAAGATTCAACAAAACGAACCTTCCATACTGAGAGGTATGTTGTGAATTAGTCAGTAGAGGGTGATGATTAAGGGTGTGGGCCTTGGTGTCAAACGGACCTGGTGTCTTGTATTTATGGGCATCCAAAGACTCATGTGGCCTGGGGCAAGTCCTTTAACCTCTCTACACTCCAGCTACTTCTTGTATAAAATGGGATGGTCATAGCCCTGAATTCAGAGGGTTGCTATGGCAATTACACTGACAAGAGCCCAGCAGGGTGCCTGGCGACTAACCGTTGACTGCCCTGTCATCAGTGGGGGGTCACTGACCACTGCTGGGGCTGACCCCAGCCTCCCAGCTAGCAGTTTGCCAGCAACTATCAAGAGCCTCAAAAATGGCCCTCACTTTTGGCCCTATAACTCCACAGCTGGAAATCCATCCCAAAGAAACTATATGTGGACAAAAATGTCCTTATAAAGATGTTCATTGCACCCTCCCCTCCAAAAAAAAAAAAAAGGTGTTCATTGCAGATGTCTTTATAATAATATGTATATAATAATAAAAATACTAGAAAAAGATCTATGGATATCTGACAGTAGTAAATAATAGCTAAATGCATTATGCTATGTTCATATTGGGATATTACGCAGTCATGAAGCGATGTCATAAATAATAATAAGTAGAGAATTGGCACCGATGGATATTGAGTCCCTGCTTTTTAAAGGACAGAGAAAAGATCAGAGGGAAATATATCAATACGTAGACTCTGGTTTTATCTTGTCATTGTTGAGTTTTATAATATTCCTACTTTATTTGTTTCTGTATTTCTCAATGTTACAATGTACACGGCTTTCTATAATTAGAAGAGCCAGCCAGCAGAATGTCATGCATAGACACGACATCTACGCCTATGTCATCACTGTGTGGCCAGCCTCGGTGCCATTCTCATGGCTGAAGCTCGTCCACTCTGAGTCCCGGCGCCGGGAGCACGTGAGGGGTCCACGCGGCCGAGACCGAAGCCGGCAGAGGAGAGGACGGAGCTGGCTGGAGGCTCCCCTGCCAATCCCGGTGCGGTCCCCACCCTCCAGCTGAGCTCCAGGTTCCTTGAGGACCCCAGGGGGCCTTTTTAAAATTAAATTTAAAATTTTTTATTAAGATATCATTGATATACACTCTTATGATAGTTTCACAAGAAAAACAATGTGGTTACTACATTCACCCTAATTATCAAGTCCCCCCCACAATACCCCCTTGCAGTCACTGCCCATCAGTGTAGTGAGATGCCACAAAGTCATTACTTGTCTTCTCTGAGCTACACTGTCTTCCCCGTGACCCCACACACACCATGTGCACCAATCATGATACCCCTCAATCCCCTTCTCCCTCCCTCCCCCACCTCTCCCCTTTGGTAACCACTAGTCCCTTCTTGGAGTCTGAGTCTGCTGGTATTTTGTTCCTTCAGTTTTGCTTCGTTATTATATTCCAAAAATGAGGGAAATCATTTGGTATTTGTCTTTCTCCACCTGGCTTATTTCACTGAGCATAATACCCTCCAGCTCCATCCATGTTGTTGCAAATGGTAGGATTTGTTTCTTCTTATGGCTGAATAGTATTCCATTGTGTATATGTACCACATCTTCTTTATCCATTCATCTACGGATGGACACTTAGGTTGCTTCCATTTCTTGGCTACTGTAAAAAGTGCTGCGATAAACATAGGGGTGCATCTGTCTTTTTGAACCCAGGTGGTTTTAGAATTGCCCTCTGTGGACAGAGACCCTTCCCATTCCCTTTTGCCAAAACACTGCAGAACAGTAAGTGTTAAATGCACATAGACAAAACTGCCTAACTGATGCAAAAAAAAACGTCTTAGATCTGTCCCAAATGCCCAAACTTCAAGCTAGATCAATGGAAAAATCCATCTGGACAAGCCACAGTCCAGGGGGAGGCCCCCTGGGGCTCTCCCCCAGCTGCCTCCTGCATTCGAGAGTTTGCAGCAATTAAAAATCCAAGGCTGACGTAGGTCACTCCCCATCCTTCACCGGAACGGAGTCATGGGAGGCGCGCAGATCCCTGGGGGCCGTGATTTCATGGAAATACGACCTTATACCAACTCTATTCGAGTCAGACTTACGGAGGCATGCTGCCTTGGGACAAATGCTCAGTCTGAGCAATGACACAAGGGGGGTCATCCCTAGGCTCTCGACGACTTCACAGAATGGGGTTCAGGCTGGTTCTGGCTGCTCACTGTCCCCCTCAGCAAGGGCCCAGAGAACTGCGGACCAGCCCACAGGAGCACGGGTGCCTTGCAGGTACTGAGCAGTCCGCGCAGCCTCCCCCTGGACCCTCCTGCCTCCCATTCAGCAGGAAATGCCATCTCCTTACTTTACCCTGGAGGCATCAGGGTGACCTCAGAGAGGCCAAGTATCTTCTGGAGGTCATTGGGTGGAGGCAGCTCATTAGGCAGAGGCAGGGTCTGCGCCTGGATCAGAGCACCTGGCTGAGAGCCACCTTCATTCCCGGGGTCTCTGCCTGTGAGGTCGCATCCGGTTTCCCGGTCCTCATGCTAGGTGTGAGAAGGGCTGGGCAGAAACTGATACTCCCATTGAAGAGCTGGGCAGCCTGCGCCCAGGGCGTCCATGACAAACCCCAGGCTAGGAAGAGATCGCTGAGAACCCAGCAGCCTCAGCTTCGAGGGAGTTTGTTAGAAACGCAAAGTCTCAGACTCCACCAGGGGTTTATTACCTCTCGGGTGGGGCTTGCTGCCTGTTTAGGGAGCCCTCCAGGCCACTGACGTGCTCCACAACCTTGATGGGTGGGCTCTTCAGCCCACAGGTAATTATTAGGTCCACCTGTCCCCAGGGAATTGGGTCCACCTGTCCACAGGTACCAGCCTCAGAAGGGGCAGGGTTAGCCTTGGTTCTCAAGCACATCCCTTGAGGGCAGCCAGCCAGGCTCTCAAACTTTGCAAAAGATGACCAAGAGCTCTGGCCATAGCATGACCTCTGGGAGGTGGGGGGCTTGCCTTGTATCTCCCCAAGTGATGGTGCACAAGCACAGGTTTACCTCACCTGCTGATGCTTGGGCCCCAGCAGACACTCACCTGGGCCCTCTGAAATTCAGACTCAGAAAACCCTTTAAAGGGTTTTCATGGAGCCATTTAAAACACTTTTATCTTCATTTGCTAAGGATGAGCTTGCATGGCATTAATTTCTCTAGTGTTGTTTAAATAAATTGCGCATATTTGCTACTATTTTAAAGCTGTGAGACAAATGTAATAACAAAATCTGGTGAAAATCAATGCCAGATCTGCATAGGCTTCCGCCTGGGAGATGCACCCACTTCTCTGAGGAGAAACGTCATTGGCGATTAGCTGCTGCTCGGATAGAGCAGGCATGTTCTTCTGGACACACGTTCTTGGGCCCATTCAGAACATGGCATATAAACATGGATGCATAATTATACTAATTATAAATAATGCTTCTGGTTGCTTTCAAATATATGTCCTCACACATGACACCTGTTGATTTTCCCAGGGCATTCCCATGTTCTGTATTTCTGAGCAAATGAGAGCTGAGTGTTGGGTAATCATATGACTAACCTCTAAGCTACTGCCCCTAAAAATTGTATGTGTGCATGTGCACATACAGGTGCCATAGGCACATGCATACATGCATGTACACATGCACATGGAGGTATATGTGTATGTGCATGCGTGCGCACAGGCATGCGCCTATGTGTGTTCCTGCATTATACACATATGCATATGCATACATATGTATGTGTGTGTTGTTTTGCATATCACAGTTTTCTCAAAACCAACAGCCTGGCGCCATGATGGCTAGCCAAAACCCATCACTGGGTGGTTATAGACAGACATTGTAATGCGACCCTGAGGTCTTGTAACTGGTTGGGTCAGGGTGGGTCCTGGCTGCTGAACTGGCTTTTCGATTCCAACCAAGCTCATACCTGCAGATTTTCGGATGAAGAAGTCCCCTGGTTCAGCTGTCCTCTCAGTGGGCCTCTAGGAGGATCAATGCAGCTAAGAAGTTCACTTCCTGGAGCTGCAGACAGCTTGCAGGAGCCCTCCACGGGATGTCCCCCAGAGCCCCGCCCTCAGCCCAGCCGGGTCCGGGCTCTGCTCCCACATCCATCCCGTCTCGCGTGTTGGGGCGCCTGGCCCTGCGGTCACACAGAGGCCAGCTGTGCCCTAGGTGGTCCATCCCCAACTCCACATGCGGTTTGCCTGGGTTCGCCCCTCTTCCTGGTGCCCTGAGCACCTGCCAGGCTCAGACAACATTCCCACCTTGCACTGGCCACCCTGCTGGGCTCCCTGACCTCATCTGTGCCCTGTGCACATGGCTGGAGCAAGCTCCCCCAAGTGCTGCCTTTGACCTCAGGCCCCGGAATGGGCCAGCTCAGGCCTAGATACTAAGGGCCCCCATGTATGGGCGCCCGGTCCCTGGCTCTCTGCTCCTGCCTGTCAGGAACGCCCCCCATGCCCTGCCCTGGGGGCGAGGTGCTCTCTCAGTCCCACCTTGCTGGGAGTGGTCGTAGAGTCCCACGGGCCACCAGTTGGCATGGAGCAAACTCAGAGGACACTGGAATGTGGGCTCTGCATGTTTCCTGCCTGGCAGCAGAACTAATAGCCCTCCTCATGCCCTCAGGCGCTCACACGGCAGGGCAGGCAGGAGCCCCGGTCAGAGCAATGGCTGCTGGATCATGGGGGTGGGGGCTGGGGGATGGGGCAGGCGCCATCCTAGGGGGTCCACCTCTTTATGGGGCAATAATCAGTGCACAGCCCCAAATGGGCAGGGCTTCAAATGGGCACTGGGTCGCACACAATGCAATCCATCTGGGGAGGGCAGAGATGCTTCATGGAGGGCATTATGCCTGGACAGGGTACTGAGAGGTGAAGAGGGGTCTGCTGTGGGGAGCGAGGCTGGGAAGGGCTGGCCAGGAACGGGGCAGGCATGGATGTAGGACAACACAGATACCTGGACAACCAGGGGGACTACCTGGGGGATGTATGGGTGACACGACAAGGTGATGTCCAGGGAGGACCAGCACATGGCTGTCAGTTCAGCTCTGCTGTCAGTTTCATGGTGGGGAGAAGTCCCAGGGGAGGGGAGAGGAGAGGGTAGCGTGGCTTCAGCAGGGAGACCTGGGGGTGGAGCCTGGCCTGAAACGAGGCTGGTGCTCAGAGGGGTGGGCTTGGGGAGCAGGTGGCTTAGGGGTATCCCATGACCTTCCACCGCAGGTGAGAGAATCAAGGCATGGGGAGGAGAAAGAATTCACCCAAACCCCTGGCTGCGGCGGGTGGAGGAATGGTGCCCGGGAGGGCAGCGGTGAGCACCCCTGCACTTCATTCTGGGTGCCCGAGGTGGGGCTGTATCCACCCCCTCCCTTGGCTTCCTCCCAGGGCTGGCGTGGGAGCCCATGTTGGCGGTCAGAGCTCGGCGTTGCACCAGGCCAGGGTGGTCTCTCCAGGGACACACATGATCCCCAAGCAGGGGCCTATCCTGGCTGCTGGAGGGTGTGTCCTCCCCGCTCCCAGATTAGGGTCTCACCAGGGTCATGGTCTCTCAGGCTGCGTAGCCACAGCCCCACCCACCTCCTGACCCCTCGTCTTGTCTCTTCCCTCTGAATACCCCAGCCATGCCCCCTGCTCAGGGCTGCATGTGGGCTGGTCTCTGCCGGGACCCACTCCAGGGTGGCTGCTCTGGCCCTCAGGCAGTCTGGGCACCTGTGGCCTCCTGGTGGGGCCCCGGACAGGCCTCCTCTGCCTCCTCCCCTCCCGCGGACTTCCCTACCGGGCTACCTGAGCCAAGAGCCTGGTGCACACTGTCGGGTGCTGGCTGTGGTCCCCACGTGGCTGGGTGGGGTTGGCCTGCATGCTATGCGAGTAGCTGGTGGATGGAGGGGTGCCCGTAAGCTCAGGAGGGGAGAGGCCACAGGTGGAGGGATGGGGGATTCCTGACAGGCAGGAGCAGACAGCCAGGGACCGGGCACCCAGAGATGGTGTCTGACCCAGAAACAGCCTCCCCTGGACCCTGTGTGATTACTGACACCTCCCCACCCCCCGGGCCCTTGTCCTTGTGCAGCTGAGCCTGGGTGCAGTGAGCTGGCTTTCTGGACCCCCTGGAGCCCTGGCCAGCCAGAAGGGGTGGCAGGTGGGCTCCCATAAGGGTGTCTTTCAGGGGCCTGGACTGAGCCACAGTACCTCTGTGCCCAGTGCACAGCCAGGGGTGCTTCCCCAAAGGGGCAGAAGACTGCGCTGGGACGGGGGGGCCTGGGGAGATGCGTCGGGACAGACCACACAGAGGCCGGCGCTCCTGTGGAGCCCTAACTCTGCCTGCTTCTCGACCAGCTGTACTTACAAAGCGCCCCTCATTCCAGGCCACCGCCCAACCCCGAGGATCATCGGCTGTGCACGGAGCTGAGATGGGGGCTCCCTGAGGAGTGCTTCCCCCACTTGAGTCCTCACTCCTTCTGGTCTGTTTCCCTGTTCAAGGGGCTGGACAGACTCTGTGCTTTGGGGCCACGCCACCCAGACTACTGGGCTGTGGGCGGTTGGCTGGAGCACTGCTGTGGGGCGTCAGCTCCACTCCGTAGTTTGGGGAAGGTAAGCGGTCTCAGTGCTGAGTGACACAGACCCGTCATGGAGTCACTGTGCCCGTGGACCTGCCTTGGTGAAGGAAAAAAACCTCTGGCACTTGGGGCCTGCTTGGGCGGGTCCCCTTCTCAGAACATGTCCTCCTCTGTCTATGACAGGTGGCGGTCTGGGAAGGCTGGAGAGGTGGTCCCAGCCTTTCTCTCTAAACAGGTTGTCTGGACCAATCTCGAAGGCAGGCATCCTCTCTTTCAGGGAAAAAGTGACAGAGCCCTTACAATGAGGAGCACAAGGCTATTATTTTAGGGAAAGTGGTGAGAGGTGACTGGACATACCGAGGACAGCCTTCCATTTCCCAGGATGGCGAGGCCCGAGATTCATGCACAGGCTGCATGTCAGAGGGCAAGCCGACACCTTCCCTGCCAGGCTGCCCCCCACGCGCCTGCTGCCCCTCCCCGGGCTCCTCAGGCGGGGGCCTCCCTGAGCTCTGGGCCCGCTTGCTCTCCCAGCAGAGGGTTGTTCTGCGTCTGATGAGAGTGTAACTGCGAGTGGCTTCTGGGGAGGGTCTTCAGGGACTCCCCAGGATCGGGAAGAGCTGGGCCATCTCCCTTCCATCATTGCTCAGTGAAAGATGAATAATGCAAAATTGACCTGGGGCAGGTTTTAAATTAGTACCGTTTTTTTTAAAGAGAAAAAGAGGAAAATGGTGTTGGGGAAGACTCTAATCATATGCACCTCCTCGAATCTATGTGCAAAAGTTATAATTTATCATATTTTTCTATTTTCTAGCCATTCATCTGTTAGCAACACAGAATTAGGCAGAGCCAGATATGAACACCGCAGACTTCCCTACCGGGCTATCTGAACCAAGAGCCTGGTGCACACTGTCAGGTGCTGGCTTTTCAGTAAATGGGCCGACTCCTAAAACACTCCGAGGTGATGGTGAACTGGGAGCATGACTGATGGGGTCTGCTTTCAGTGCAGAGACTCCCCAAGCCTCCCTTCCCTGGGGAGCCCTCCCTGCCTCCTCCACCTGAGGTGGGCATGGATTGCTAGCAGGGGAACATGCAATGACTTCAAATTTCCTTGAGATAGGGGTGCAGATGATGGGTTCCCCCCACCCCTTCCTGACCTAACCAATCAGGCCCTGCAGGGCGGGGCTCAGGGGTCTGTGTGGTGGACATGCTCTGCTCCCTGGTGGGTGCACCGCGGGCGAGGGCCAAGGGGGTAGCAGGCAGGATGGGGAGTGGGAGTGGGTTCCCCAGCACAGGCCTTTCCACGGGGGTGTCCTGCTGTCTCTGCTAAGGGTGGTGGGGAAGGTGTGCGTCCTCTGTCCTCTGGAAAGGCAGCCTAGCAGAAGTCATTTTCTTCAAGAGGAAGCTTAAATTTGGAAATTCAAAACTCCCAGATGCCAGATCCTGAGCACCTCTCTAGGGGGAGCCCAGCAGCCCCCACCTTTGAGGATGGGATCCCAGATGCAGCCTGACATCCCCGACAGGCAGTCCCACACAGTCACCCCGGGCTGATCTGGTGTTTCCGTAGCACCTTAAATCCCAGGTGTGGGTACAAATACACCTGATTCGATAAAAGCAGTTCATGGACATGCCCAGGTTTTCCCCCTGTGGGACAAATGCCATCTGGGCTCTGTGACCTGACATTTGTGAGGCCTCTTCTCGATCAGGGGCTCGGGTCAGCTTCACGGAGCACACCCTCGCCCAAAAGTAACCATCGGTTTTCCTTACCCAAGACGGGCCTCTTTGGGAAGGTGCCCTGTGCAATCTAACGTCCCTGATGGGCAGTGTGGCCCAGGGAACCCCTAATGAGGAGAGGCGGAGCCTGTGGCCGGGATTGGCAGGAACAGATGGTAAGGAGCTGGGCCGGGGCCAAGGACCTGGCAGCTTTGACCTCCCTGATCGTACCTGCCCTCCTGGCTTCTGGCCGGGCAGCCCGCGCAGCCCTTGTGTCTGTGGTCAGTGTGCGGGCACCATAGGGCCTTCCCCTGCATCTGGGCGCATGGGGGAGGGAACGTGCTCTGCCAGCCGACGTGGGGAGAAATGGGGCTCAGGGTGGAAGGATCTGGGAGCTCTGATGCCCAGTGTAAACCCTGTGGCCCTGATGAGGCCATTGTCCCCTTTTGTGTCCACAGCCGTAAGCCGGTCCCCTCACTGACAGTGCACAGCAGCCAGCAGGGCATTCCACTGGCACCTCCCTGGCAGCGCCCGGCCTCTGGCTCTCCAGGCACCTGCAGCCTCTTACACACAGAGTGGCCTCAGGCCTGTTTACGCAGTCTCGTCTGAGTGTTTTTGGATGGCTTTAATGTTTGGGTAAATCGGTGGCCAATGCCAGCCATAAAAACACAACTTAGAGCCTGGTGTTTCAGGATCCCCAATTTCACAGGGTTCTGCAGCAGAAATGAAACCCTTGGGGAACGACAGGCCGTTTCTGCCTTGTGGACTAACACTACTGTGTCGGAACAGGGCGGGTGGACTTAGTCCCCAAATATCGATGTTATTTACCACTCCTTCCACGTCTCTGAGTCACTGATCTTCCCGCTTGCGTTGCTTTCTTACAGTTTGGGTTAAACATGATTTGATAAAGGAAACAATGCTCTCCCCACCCCCCAACAACCACATGTCAGACCTGGTACTGATTTTCATGAGGATAATTACATTTCTTAAAAAAAAAAGAGGCATGGAAACTGGCACAGACAGTTCTTTCTGCAACCTCCTACTTTCTTTTCAATATGCATTTGAAAAATGGCACGTTTTGCTTGCCTGCAAGCGTGTATATTTAAAATATTTAACCAGGGTTCTCTCTGCAGCCTTCTGGCTGGTTTCCATGGTAGCTGGGGATGGACAGAATAAAATAGTATTTAGCAAACACACAAAAAAACAACAGAAAGATACTTCTGTTCTTCAACAAACAACATGCGAGCCACTCTAAGGAAACCTCTGTGTGAGTTTGTCTCTGGAAAGGCACTTTGGAGGTTCCCTCCATCCGCATACTACTGGGGGGGACATGACGCCTTTACCCCAAAGCGCTGCAGTGTTTCTTAGCTCCAATCTCTCCCAGAGGAGGGATCGCTCGGAAAATTCCCGTAGAAATCATAGAAGAAAGGTCTCCCAGGTACCTTCCTCCTGCATCTGTTTGGAGGGAGAGTCTCGGGGTTGACACTTCCGTACAGGCTGCCTGCTGTGTGAGGCAGTGATGGGACCCTGCTGCCCTGTTCACTCACGTGTGACAACTCGGAAGGCAGGGCACCATCCTGCTCACACCTGGGAGGGGTCCACCCAGAAGTGCGGTGACTGGCCCTGGGGGCTGGGGTCTGAGCTCCAGCTGTGTCCCCTGTCTGAGGCGGCCCTCGGCCCCTGCTCCTCAGCTGGGGAGGGTGAGCATTGAAATTGCTGCTGCCCTGGCCCCCAGGCCCACGGTCTGCTGGGCAGATGGGCTGTGGCTCCGAGGGTGTGTGCAGCCCTGGGGACAGTATGGATCGGGTCCTTGGGGCAGCTTTGCACAACCACAGAGTGGCATCAAAACCACGTGTCTCTTGATGAATATCTTTAAGCTCACCCCCAGCGCCCTTTAGCCTTGTGTCCCTGCAAATAGGTAGCGCACCAAACTGCCCAGCACTGGGAGTGGCAGGAGGGGGTGGAGCTGCCAGGGCAGCTCGTGGGTGCGGACACTGTCGCTTTACGGGTCATCGTCAAGGTCACCAGCCACGTGCAGGAAAGTGGGGAAAGGAGGCTCCAAAATGTTTGCACAAGCCCCAGGGTGCACACATGTGCATGTGTGTCTCACTACCAAGTGCCCAGCCATTCTCACTGCCCTGGTGCACCACGACCCCCAGTGCCTGACTTTAGTCCAGGGTCTCCGCACCACGGCACTGCCGGCACCGGGACTAGGTCAGTCTTAGGGTGGGGCTGTCCCAGGCCCATGTAGGGAGTTGAGCAGTAGCCCTGGGGTATATCCACTTGATGCCAGGAGCACCCCCACCTCCCAGCAGCACCCCTGCTCCCCAAAAGCACCATCACCTCCCCAGCTGCGACACCCAAGAGGTCTCCAGACTTCTCCTCTGAATACCTTGGTTGAGAACTTGCTCTTGAAAATCAAGAAAATTATGTTTAGCTAGAAACATCTTAAATGAAGTTACTCTTCAGTTTATAGGAAAAAAATACAATCACGATAAAATAAAAAAATTAAATTAAATTAGCAAATTAGAGCAAAATGTGTTACTCATTCCCGGAGTTGTTAGTGGTCAAACTGAAGGCAATTGCTCACGTTGGCGTCAGCTCATGAGAACACGGCTTCTGGAAGGCTCTGGCCGGATGCGTGTGGCTTTGACTGGCAGCCTTACCTCGGCTGGACCTCCAGCGACGTTTCCCAGAGGCGCCCGGGAGGCCCCCTTGCAGCCTGTTCTGCCCACAGGCTCCGGGCCAGCGGGTGTCGGGCCCCAGTCGTGCCTGTCCTCTTCGGGTGTCTTTCTGTGGCCAAATGTGCCTGTGACCACTTTATGTTGTTTTCACAAAGCATCTTCCTCAGAAATAAGGATTTTATTTTTAATGCAGTGTCCTGTGGGAGCCAGGGCCTTGGATGCAGCCAAACCCGTGTGGGTCAGGGAAACGTGGCCTCATTTGTACACGACCACAGAGGGCGGCTGGGCTCCCCGCACTCCTGAGGTGGGGCCTCCACGGGGTGCCCAGCACATGCACGGCCGTGTCCACACCAGCCCCGCCCAGGACCCTGGTGCAACCAGACTGGCGGCTGAGTCTGGACCGCTGGAGGGCCGGGCGCTGTGTCCACTGTGCACGCCTGTGCCATCCTCACGGGGCAATGCTCTCAAGGGAGGCGGCGGAGTCCGTGACATGCCTGTGCCCCTCCTGTGCCACTCGCCCTCTCCCAGGGGGCTGTGGGGGGTCTCACCCTGGGATGGGGAAGCCCAGGCTGGAGGAGGCCTCCGGGGCCCTGTGGCCAACGCTCGGCTTGTCGGGGCGGAGGGGGGATCAAGTCCCATCAAGAAAGGCACCTGTGCAAGGCCGCCCGGGAGGCTGGCTGTGAACCGCAGTCTCCCACCTTCGGGGGCACCACCAGAGCTGTTCCCCACCAGCCGGTTTCTCTCTCAGGGTCACCAGGTGCCGGGCGCTGGCATGGCGGCCCCACAGAGAACAAGGCTGGTCGATCGCCTGTACAGACTCAGGTCCAGTGGGAGAGGGACTGTCAGCCCCAGCTGTGCCCAAAGCTGAGGCGGGAGCCGCAGACATCAGCTGCCCAGGGATTTCAGGAGGATGTGCCACGGAAGCCAGCACCTGGAGGAACGTGTGCCAAAGCCCTGGGGCGCGAGGGAGGCAACCAGGGCCTTCGAGGTGCCGGTGTGGGCTAGGGAGAGGCAGGAAGGGGCTGGTGCTGGAAGCCTGAGTGCAGAGGTTCTGGGGGTCGGTCACACTCCGCAAGGGGATGGGGGTGAGGAGGGGCCTCTTTCCTTTGTTCAGCGTGGCAGCACTTGGGTTTGCTCTGGGGAGAAGGTTTCTGGGGAGACTGTGTGGGAGAGACAGCAGTGTGGCCCTGCAGCAGCCCCACCCTGAGCGAGCAGGCAGAGTGGGTGCACGTGGTGGGTGCGGGTGGCACCCTGCCCTCTGATGGTGTTCAGATTTTCATGAACCGGAAGCTGGGAGTCGGGGGTGAAGAACCCAGGAGGCAAGGGGGAGCAGGCACTGGGTGGCGAGTCCCCCAGGACAGGGCAGCAAGCAAGCACGGAGGCCTGGCTCCCAGCCCAGCCCCTCCCCTCAGCCTTTCGCGCGCCCGCCACCAGGCAGGAGAGCAGGCTGGGCGCTGTCTGCAAGGACACCCCATTCTCCCTCCCCGGGGCCCCAGCACACCCTTAAAGTAAATGTAAAGGCCTAACCAAGGGCTGCCTGGCTGGGGACCTGCCTGCACCTCGCCCCGCGTGTGCTGCCTGGGCCTTCCCTGCCCCCTGGCCTGGTTCCGGGTCCCCTCTGTTCCCAACAGCAACTTCTTCTTCTTTCAGGTCTCGACTCAGATGTCACCTTCCTGACCCCTGGACACAGCAGAGTGGAAAGCTGCGGTTCATTTGGGAGCTTTACTTATCCACTGAGATCTACGGTCCACTCCCCATCACAGGGGAGGCAGCCATGACCTCAGCCTCTGGGAGGGAACAGCCTCTGCCCAGAAATTTGTGCAGGTCTTTGACGTGCAGAAATACACATAAGTATATGGACTGCACATTTCTCCTGGTCCCCAGGCGGCCTGTCTGAATCGGCCGAGGTGGGGGGCCGTATCTGTGGTCACAGCCGTGTCTCCCACGGAAAACAGGTGCCCTGGCTGGCTGGCTGCACGCTTGCTGCTCACACCATGGCTGGATGGGAGCTGCGGCCTCTCGGTTGCTTGAGGCCATCTTCTGGAAGGGGCAGGAGGCCCTCTGCTGCTCTCTGAAGGCGGCATTCCATTCCTCGTGTGACCGGCTGACCTTCTGGCTGCTTTTCCAAGGTGACATTTCACATGTGATGCCCTTTGGTTAAAACTCCTGAATCTGGGGTGCTGAGGTTCAGGCATGGGACCCTCATCCCTCTGGCTGCTTGGAGAGGACTGGGGGCATCTGGAGCTCTGGGTGGGGTCCCCAGCTTGGGACTGACATCC